>NC_134856.1:8614166-9275000 GCF_049852395.1 Peromyscus maniculatus bairdii
CTTGAGTCAAACACATTTCTTCTGCTTTTGAAGTATTTCTCTCAGGTATTTTGCCATTGCTGAAAACCTGACTACTTGAGAAAATTACTCACTCTAAATGTAGTTACAGAGTCCAATAGGCAGAGAGCCGAATGGAACAGATAGGAAAGGAAGAAAACCTGTCAGCACATGGGAAATCAGCTCTTCTATGCATGTGCATCTATTGCTGCTGCCGTCACTGGCAGACGTAGGCCCCATGTGTGCTTTCATACAGATTCACACGAGAGATGATAGGAAGCCTTAGAGCAGGGCAGCATCATTTGTCCTAGTTCTGAAGTTGCCTACCTCTTGGGTTGAGCAGCTTCTGGGTACTCTAGTTCTGCAGTTTGCAGAAGGTCATTGTAGGGCTAGCCTGTTTTAAATCCTGAAAGCCAATCAAATGAATTCTCTTTTATAATCCCCCCCAGTGTGTGTGTGTGTGTGTGTGTGTGTGTGTGTGTGTGTGTGTGTGTGTGTGTTCTATTGGTTTTGTTCCTCCTGAGAATCTTAACTACTAAAAGCAACGTGATCTAGTAGACAAAGACTAGGCTCAACGGCGTGTGTCAATGTGCCTCAAACTTCATGATCCTCACTTCACTGAGGAAAAGAAAAAGCACATCTTTAGCCACCCATTTTCTCCAATAGTCTCCCCCTTGCTAGACCACATAAATGAATCAGTCAATGAAAATGGAGAATTGAACCTTCCAGCTTTCCAGCACTGTTCATGGAATCAAGTTTACTTAGGAAATAGACTGTGACAAAGATTAAGTGGACAGTGTCAACCAGTTCTAAAAAGGACTTTTATGTTCATGGGGGAGGCTAAATATACTTATATACTTGTCCTTTCTCTGTGTGTAGAGCAGAGACAGAGAATAAATTTAAGAATATACATCTAATGGCATCTCCCAGCTGGTAGGACCTACAGCTTGTCACTTAAAGCCTTATTTTAAACTAATTAAACTCTCGGTCATCTTCAGTTAGTCTAAACAGAGCATGTCCTTGTGCCTGTTCCTGGTCAGTTCTTAATGATAAGAATGTGAAGTCATTTATCTTTCCCAGAATCCCCTCAGCTATATCTAAGCTACTTTCCTATAAATGCCCGCAGATTTTTAATTCAAACCTACATTTAGCAAGACAGATAACAGCCTGTTTGACAGCGATTGGGACACACACCATGACGAGCTCTAAAGCGCTGGGAGTCTTGCCATGAAAAGAGGAAGTGGTGTCTGGCTGTTTCTAACCCTCAGAAATTGAGATTTAATATCATTTGACATTCAAGCACTGAAACTCAACCCAGACTTGTAAAATTCGTTCTCATTTAATTCTCAGTGTTCCTTAAGCATAGAAAATGGTGGGATTAAATTTAGTTCATCCCTGGCAAGTCCACAACTTTATTATTATCTCAATTTCCTGCTAGATTGTTTAGAGTTCCCCTGGAAAAAAATTTCCATGTAGTATTTTTTATTCAGTATTTCAAGGAAGAAATGTGTATCTTAATATCAAAGAGCCTTATCCTCCTTTTTGAAACCTCCAGTGTTAGAGTTCAGGTCTTGAATGTCCCCCAAAGAGAAACGCTGTATTACAGGCTTGGTCTCCAACATGTGTCATATACAGGAAGTGATGGAACTTGTCAGAGATGAGACCTAGTGTATGAAAGCTAAGTTAACCAGAGTGTGTCCTTGGGGAATTTCTCAGTTAGAATTCTATTGCTGTGAAGAGACACCAAAACCATGGCAACTCTTGTAAAGGGAAACATTTAATTGGGTGGCTTACACTTCACAGGTTCAGTCCCTTATCATCATGGTGGGCTATGATGGCCTGTAGGCAGACATGGTATTGGAAAAGGAACTGAAAATTCTACATCTTGATCCGCAGATAGCAGGAAGTGAGCTGTGTCACTGGATGTAGCTGGATCATAGGAGACCTCAAAGCTCACCCCCAGAATGTTACACTTCCTATTCCAACAAGACCGCACCTCCTAATAGTGCCACTCTCTATGAGCTTATGGGAGACAATTGTATTCAAACTACCAGAAGGATTACAGTGGGATTCCAGCCCCCTTTCATCTTCTTTTTCTCCTTAAATACCATGAAGCGTGATTTTTGCCTCAAGTTCCTGCTATGAAAATAATGGAGTCAAGTGACCATGGTTGAAATTACTGAAACAACAAGCTTTAATTACCATTTCCTCCTTGTGAAATACTCACCTTACATTTTGGAGTCTAGAGAGATGGATCCATGTTAACAACTCTTGAACTTTGAACTCTTGAACTTTGCCCTTGCAGATCTGAGTTCAGTTTCCATACCCATGTTGAGTGCCCAACTGGTGGGAAACTTGCAACTGCCTCTTAACTCTAGCTCTAGGGTATATGATGTCTTTTCTGGAACCCACTGGTACCTGAACTCATATGCATGTACATACATAGCATGGAGGTATGAATGTGAGTATGAAATCCCAAGAGTAACTGAAGTGCTATTGGCATGCACAGAATGTGTGTTTGTGTGGGTGTGTAAGAGCGGAAGGACACATCACAGGGATTGAAAACTGATTAACAAACAATAAGAAGCTGTAATATTTCCCCCTGTATCTTGAAGAGAATTATGCTGGTGCACATGTGAAGAGAATAAAACATTAACAGTCATGGCTCAAGCATATGTTTTGTTTTCAATTGCTCTCTCACATTGCCTGTGCATGTACAAATAATCTAAGACAGTATGTATAAACTTAGATTGCCCTGAGATATATAAACCTTTTCTCTCACTATACAAAACATCAGACATAGAACTTGCATTCAAAATAGGTAATAAACTCATATTAATTATTTCCAAAACACAAACAACCCAAATGGAAATAGACAAAATCTTTAATATGTTTCACAAAAGAATCACCAATAAATATATGAAAAGTGGTCATACATTTTCATGAGTAAAGAAAAATAAAAACCATAGTGATATACTACTTCTTACCCATGTGACAGCTAAAATAAAGATGGAAATGTGAATGTGTAAATGTAAATTATAAACAAGGATACATAGGCACAGCACTGCATTGTATTGCAGCCTACATTTGGAGAAATACTTGACAATAACTATTATAATGAATGTAACATGCATCTCATGATCCAGTAATTCCACTGAGTAGAACTCAGCAACAATGTGTAAATATGTTCAATAAAATATATGTTCTAAAATGTTCATAGGAACGCTATTCAAAACCAGGAAAAAACAAATGTTGATTACTTAACACAGTATTAATAAATAAACTGTAATATTTGGGGCCAGTTGAATAAAATATGAACAAAACACCCAAAAAATAAGGGCAATGATTATATATATTCTATGTATATATAAAAAATAGAAGTGTAACAGTGTATTTTGGTAGAAGATAAGAAGTACCGAAATTGTTACTCATGAGAGGAGAGAAAAGAGTAGTGCATATGTAACTTGTAGATGATGATAGGTTTGGGAAGGAAGAGTGTTGAAAGGATATTAGTAATATTTTTTAATCTTAGTCTAAATAGCACATGTTTAATTTGTGAACATCTGTAAGCAGTACATATATAACATATGAGTTTTTGTATGTATATTATACTTAAAATTTATGTGTTAAAAAGAGAGGGTATGAGTTTGGGTTGGTGGGAAGGATTTGGGGGAGGGGAAACATATTCAGAATATATTGCATAAAAATCTATTTTCAATTAAAAAGGAAAAAAATAAAATATTGTATAAAAATCACTGTTCAAGTTATTTAGATAAAGTATTCAAATTTTAAACCACATATTTGATGGAGTATTTATTTCTACTTTCTGAAGGCAAAAGCCAATGACTTTGTAACAAAGAATTTTGCAACCAAAGGAAAAACACTAGCCAAACACTCATGCTCTTTTCTGAGTAATTTAGGTGAGTCTTCAAGGTTCTATTCACACTAACAATAATAATAATAATTTACTTTATGAAAATATACATTCTCCATTTTTTATTAGTCATTTTAATCTATTGGACATGGCACACCCATATGTGACTTTGGGAAAGATTATAAAAGTGGAACTTTGATTATCAGGAAAGGAATCATTTGAAATTCTAACTCTGGCAATAACTGAAGTTAGATTACTCTGCAAAATCAACCTCTCTGTGTGTAAGTGTTCCCACCTCTAATATGAAGTTAAAGTTCTGTCCATGGCAGGGAAGGATTAAATGAGACACAGTTTGGAAATAAGATCAAAGGAAACTATCAGGGAAATATGATGCATGTGTATTGATAAGATGGTATAAATGCACCATGGCTGATTTTTAGTGTGATTCGTAATCGTCCTTTGTAAGATAATGAATCATCTGGATAGTTTCTGAGGAAGCTTCCAAAACTGACATCTGTCCTTCAGAGTTTTCCAGGTGAAATGTAAGTTTTAGTCTATGAACTTTGCCTGTACAGTGATATTTTCACACAATAGATGATTTTTATTCATATTCTTATTTGTCTGCATAACTGCAAGTTAGAAGTAATTATTGAGATGCAGAGAGAAATCATCTTTGTAAGATTTTGCTAAGACATTAAATGGACAATAAAGCAAGACACTAAATTAAAAAATCAAAGCACAATTTGGTGCATACCTCCCTTTTGTTTTCATATCATCCTTTCTGGAAGAAAAACAAATGCCATCTTGCTGTGGATATCACTCTGTATAAATAAGATGTTGATTGACCAGTAGCCAGGCAGGAAGTATAAGTGTAACAAGCAGAGAAAAGAATTCTGGGAACAGGAAGGCTGAGTCAGGAGAGGCTGTCAGCCACCGCCATGAGTACATGTAAGCAGCATGTAAGCAGCAGCATGTAAGATACTGTTAAGCCACAAGCCATGTGGCAAGGTAAAGATTTATAGAAATGGGTTACTTTAAGATAGCAGAACTAGATAACAAAAAGCCTGCCACAGCCATACAGTTTGTAACAATATAAGTCTCTGTGTGTTTACTAGGTTGGATCTGAGAAGCTGCAGGACTGGCAGGTAAGAGAGATTTGTCCTGACTGTAGGCCAGGCAGGACCAGGAAAACTCTAGCTACACCATCTCATTTCTTCCAATTCTTTTTTTTTAATTATATCTTGTACTTTTGAAATTATAATATAATTACATCATTCTCCCTTCTGTTTCCTCCCTCAAACCAATCCATATACCTCTTCTTGCTCTCTTTCAAATTCATAGCCTCTTTTCATTCATTTTTGTTACATACATATATGCATATATGTATATGTACACACACACATGTGCATACATACAATTATCCCTAAATGTAACTTGTTCCAATTGATGTGCTCTTCCCTAGGGAAGACTGTTTCTCATGCTCTGATTATTCCTTAGTTGTCTATAGTTCTTTGTGTAAGGTTGAGGCATCATGGGCTTCCCCCATTTTCTTTGGCTGTCTGTTAGTGTTGTCCTTGTTCAGCCCATGTTAGGCAGTCATGTTGGTGAGACTTCATGATTGCAGCTTCTGACATTACTAGGAGACACAGTCTCACAGCAAACTTTCTGTTGACTCCTTTTAAAAAATTGTTGTTCAGCAGTTTCTATTGTTTACAATTCCATAAGTGGTGATAATCTGCTATATGCTTTAAAACTGCACACATAGAATCATGTTTTAATGTTAATATCACAAGCAGTGACTATTAACCACATCAGGAAACTGGAAAAAAAAAGAATATGATCACCTTCAGTCAGCACCAATATTTTAAATAATGCATAGCAAAGATGTTACATAAAATCCATTATTCATGGATTTTCTCATACATATATTTGAAAACAGGATGGTACTGGCTGCCCTGGGAATTTTTGTCATGGTGTATTATGTTGTTCATAACTTTTTACTCTGCCATATTTTTCCCTGAAAAGAACTCTCTAATTGGATTGTCACTCATTTATACATTACCTTCTGCCTAGCTGGCAAAGAATATATTCCTTTTCACCCTTTTTCTTTCCTGCTCAGCTACTTAACTGCCTTTGGTTCTCTTTCACACATACATATATCTGTCCACTTACAGACTGACTATCTGTATTAAACCCAGACTCTTGGCTCTAATCATCAAACTTGGTCCAGGACTGTTTGTCAAAACATATATTGTCAATAAGTATAGACTGTGCCATGTATTTAACAAGGTAACTCAGTATTTTTAAAATCACTAATTATCATGTTAGAATCATGTGATCAGTGCAAAAATGCCAAATTGGTGTCTTGATTTGAAGTATTTTTGTTAATTATACATATATATATATATATATATATATATATATATAGAGAGAGAGAGAGAGAGAGAGAGACAGAGAGAGAGAGAGAGAGAGAGAGAGAGACAGAGAGAGAGAGAGAGAAGGGAGAAGGGAGAAGCATATTGATGTAAAATAACATAAGAATATCCAAGGAAATCTTAAGGCAAATATGACCACCCACTATAGTTCTTCATTTAGTGCTGTGGGATGGTCTGTATGTCAAATGCTCTGATTGGTCAATAAATAAAACAATGATTGGCCAGTGGCCAGGCAGGAAATATAGGCAGGACTAACAGAGAGGAGAATTGAGAGAACAGGAAGGTGGGAGGAGTCACTGCCAGCCACCACCATGACAAACAGCATGTGAAGATGCCAGTAAGCCACGAGCCATGTAGCAAAGTATAGATTTATGGAAATGGATTAATTTAAGCTATAAGAACAGTAAGCAAGAATCCTGCCACAGCCATACAGTTTGTAAGCAATATAAGTCTCTTTGTTTACTTGGTTGGGTCTGAGTGGCTGTGGGACTGGCGGGTGACAGATTTGTCCTGACTGTGGGTAAGGCAGGAAAACTCTAGCTACAATTTAGGATTAAACCCATTATTTGGTGTAATAATTTTCATGCAAATGCTCTCAGATTCTCAGATTACATGTAAAAGTAAATTATAAATGTGATGCATAAATAATGAGCCAAAACTCTCATTTATAATAGCTTTGCATCATCAAATAGCTTCAGAAATTGATCTAATGAACCTATTAAAGTAAAAATACAAAAAACTCTCTACTGAACACTTGTAAGAATCAGAAGATAAAGAGGATATTGTGGCACTTACCTAACATCATATACCTGGTCCTGAATTCCATCATTAGGACAGGAAAATAAAAAACAAATGATGAACAGGGTATGGAATAGAATTTGCTCATAGTGTAAGAACTGTGATTATTGGAGTAAGGTATGTATATGAACTGCCTAAATAAAATAAGATGTGTTCATACAATAATAAACTTTGTTCCTTACAGTGAAAGCTAAGGACACTATGGACAATGGAGTCAGCTTCATTAGCAAAGTTGACATTCATCTCGAGTTTCTAAGGATGAAAAGACTGTTACTGGTGGAAAGCAAATGCATTGAGGCAAAAGAAGTTTGGTCTCAGAGTAAATAAATTTATGGTCATCAATGCTGGCAATGGTCCTGTGTGGCCTAACTGAATCAAATACATGGAGCAGAGCCAAAGGCAAGAGTAGATGAGAAAGCTGCAGGGATGGGTGGCACTTGAACAGAATCCCGAGAAAAGGCAAGGCAGAGGAACACTCCAAAGTTCTAGGTCACAGGCTCTTTATTGTCTGAACTAAAGTAGGAGCAATGGGAACAAAGGAGAACTATGTACCATCACTAGGAAATAAACAATACTGCCACATCTCCTCGGCTCCTGATTCGTTATGTTTTTAGACACATATTCACTCAGCCAGATGGACTACTCAAGTTGTGAACCAACCTACAATCTACTCTTTGTTCACCATTCAGTTCCTCCTGGACAAGAACAAGAGCATGCACTCACAAATCTTCACCCATCAGAATGACTATTCAGTACCTAGAAAACATTCTCTGAGAGAATGCCCATTGCTGATATTGGACCAACTCCCTCTGACTGGTCCCTGTCTTGGTTCTGAGATTTGTCTATGATTAGGACATTTGAAGAAATGCATAGATGACCATATGTGTACAGATAGAATGGAAGTCATTCTGAATTTAGAGAGGTTAATTTTCAGCTAAAATTTTCTTAAAAATAAGTAATAAATAAATAAATCACATGGTGATCTTCCAGGACCCCAGAGAGTGTGAGCAGGCATGAGACATTCTAAGAGACTTGAATGTGATTATGTCATGGAAAATACCATTCTCCTACTTCCACAATGATGCCCACAAAAAAGTAATGTTCACTAATTATAAAGCAGCAATTCTATGGGGCATTTTATATTCAAGAAATGTCTGACTTCTTCTTTTGCAACATAAGTCTGGACTCCCAAAAGCACAAGGAAATTAGAAAAACTCCCACAACAACTATAGGTAGAGCAGAGGGCACATAATCCTGTCCACTTGGAATCACTTTCCTAGAATATACTGACATTTATTTTCCTAAGGACTCATTGTGTCAATATAGAGATTTATTGTTTTCCTTCTATCTTTGGCACATCCCAGAATCAGACCTAAAAAAAATGTAGTAACATAATATGATGACCCCACTAGGAAGTGTATTACTACTGGGCAATGTAACGATGCAAGATCTCGTGGACTTCAGGGAAAGTGTTCTTGTCCCTGATTTAGTGTTTTAAAGTTTTATTTTAATTTGATATTTCTGAGGGATCCTTTTGAGATTTGTGTTGGCAACCCATACTGAGTCCTAGGAGAAGAAATAAAGGAGAAAGAATTGTCAATATTAAAGCAAAAACAAACATAATTATTCTTTAGGAAAGTATCATCAGAAATTATATCCAGGCACTTGAAACATGATTTGGCTTTAAAGACCATAATGTAGCATAGAACCCCAGTCATCAAATGGAGCAAAATTTGCAATAGATCTTTCTCCTGATGCAAAAGTCAAAAATTAATTTTGATAAATGACCATATATATATATATGTATATATATATAATTATTTAATCATTGGAAATACTATATAAGCTTTTGCACATTCTCCAAAATATGTGTTCATTTTTAAGGCAGCCATTTTCATATACCCAGTTATATATTTCCAGAGTTCCAGTAGAGGAATGAACTGTACAAGGTCTTTACTGACTAATAAATACTTTATGTGGAAAAATCTTTGGTTTTATTTTGGGTTTTGTTTTTGTGATTCTGGGGATTAAAGTTAGGGTCTCACACATGCCAGGCAAGTGCTTTACTGTTATGCAAGGGGCTGAACGCTCACTTTTTCTAGCTGTTTATTTTGATACAGAGAGGGTCTCCCTAAGTTTCCTGAGCCAGCCTTGATCTCTCCTCACAGCCCAGACAGGCCTTGACATTGTGATTCTCCTGCCTCAGTCTGATGATTAGCTGGGGTTATATAATGCATTACCAGGCCCCATTAGGAAAGTTTATCTCTGACTTGGTTTTTAGTTTAGGGAGAAAGATGCTCAAGGGTTTCGATAGGGAGCATCATTCAACAAGCTAGAAAATGTTGTATGCAACTGCTGAAGACCAGTGTTATGCTGCATGCAAAGTTGTCAGTATACCATACAAAGGGTTTATCAGAGGATTTAAATAAGTCCAAATGTGATGTGATAAGTTTATATTTCATTGAGGGAAATTACTCATTACACTAACATTGATAAAGATGCAAGGACAGAATAACATTAGTTTGGTTTACCATGATATTAATCTGTTTTACTCATAAAAATGAGAGCGAAAAAAAAAAATACAAATGTGTCCCTGAAAAGATTAGAAGAATTATATCACAATGAGGAAATTATAATTTCAAAAATACTACACAAGATAATTACACAAAAAGAGATTAAAAACTAAAATATTCCTGACCCTTGGCTACTCTACTTGTCAACATCTTTATCAATTCTCCTAAAGGTTGGAGAAATTCAATAAGCATTTATTTTCTTTATATAATACCATTCTACTTACTCAAAATGACACTGTGTAAAAACCACAGAGTCCAAAATAATATTTCTTAACAGAAATGCAAGTGTCAGCCTACTTATACAATACAAGCTGTGTGTGTGCATGTGTGTGTGCACATGTGTACATGCACACCTTTGAATGTCTTTATGTGCATTTGTCTGTACTTTGCTTGGTAGTCCATAAAGCAAAGTTTAGGAGCTAGTTTGTATAACAAAGCATGCCCCAAAGTATGACAGGTGGAAAACATTTGTGATTTGTTTCTTAGAACAGAGAAGTTCAGGAAGTGATGAGTTCACCAAAGTGGAATGTTCACATGCTAAGAAAAAATGATGAATCTGTAAGAAAGAAACTAATGAGAATCAATTTCCTCAAACAAAATTCATTCTCAACTTCCCACTTCTTCCCCCAACAAAATTACCTTTTGGAGTTAAAAGTGTTCATCCAAAAATCTATTCATGTATGATCACCATATATAAGAAATGATCTCAATTTTTAAAAATTATTACTGACTAATGTATGTTGAATGATGTATCTAAAATAGAATAATAGAAAGTTTAAATTTTCTCTCTCTCCCAATTTTTATCATAGCAACAATTCACACACTCTGAGAAATGCAAGGAGTCAGAATTATCCTGTTTACCTTTCTGCCCTGACCAGGAATAAAGAACGTTGATGAATGCTTTGAGCATTGTTTGTGATTTGAGCTATATAATCTGTCAACGTAACTCAAAGTTTCCTGATTCTTTACTTCTATTAATGTTTCATAAACCAAACTTTTTCCAGAGATAATAAATAAAGAGGTTTTGTGGCTTTTATTTTTTTGTGTTTGTATTAACTAATTCATGCCAATGAGGACTGATTAAAACATTTCTGTTTTTTTAGAAGCAGAGACGAAATTTTTGTAACTATACAGGAAAATTGCAGGATTTATTTTTGGTGATATTTACTGGATCTCTTTTTCATTTCTTTCTTTTTTTTTCTTCAGAAAAACAAGTGGAAATAAATTTTAGAATCATTTCAGCTTGAGTTACATCTTCTACCTGTACTTATGCTTATGAATTGTTACTCACAACTATCCTAAGGCAAAGGTTTGCAGCCAAACTAGGCGTATGCCAGCCCTATGAAAGATGCAAAGAATGGGGACTTTTCCCAGTAAAGAGTTAAGTATTCGCGGCCTATCTCTTCTTCTAAGAGCTTCTTTATAATAAAGATTTAAGGGCTTTCTAACTTACAGTAATGGTCTGTGATTCGTTCTTCGTCTCCTTTACTGTTTCCCTTTTGAATCTTTGATGCAAGCAAAATAAAAGGGAATGGCAGGCTTTCATGCTATTGTCTTATGGCTTTCGCACACAAGTCCCACGTTTCAAACATTTTAAATGATCTCATGGATCTCAGTCCATGCAAATTCAAAACTAAGCCTCTGCCTTTCAGAAGGGAAGGACACTGTTTCTGCTCCCCCCACCATGATTTCCCCCGGTCTTTTTTAAACCATGCTACTCCCCGGCTAGGTATATTCTGACAATATCTTTACTCTGGCTCCTTCCAGAGGTAAATGGCAAACCCGCCACAGACAGCGGGGAGCTGGGATTAATTAGAGGCACCGGGGCACAATGATGAGTGAAGATTACTCCTGGTTCCTCATGGTCCTGCTTTAAAAGAAAAGCTTGGGAGCTTCAGTGGAGCCCGAGTCTAAAGTTCAAGTTTACTCAGAAATCATACAGCAAGCACTTAGTTCACTTGGGCATAGCACTTCTCAAGCTGTTGAAAGTAGAATATATCTGAGATTTGTCGGCAAAAATTCCCCAACCTTGGCCACAATCCAGCAGCGCAATTCCATAAAACATATGATACGCACATTTCCACAAACTGAAGCTGCCTCTGGGCTCTGGAGAAAATAACACTGTTTAATAACGGCAGCAGGTGTTTTTACTAATGATCTTTTAACGACATTTTTGATGGCTTTAATTAAACCCCAAATATTTTTGTTGGAAAAATAAAGGACAAATGGTTTCTAAGGCAAAATAAATAGTGCTTTTAAAGATGCATTATAAAAGAAAATATCCAAACTACATGTTGTTTTTATCAAAGAAAGTACACAATGCCTTTGTATAAAGACTAACTAGAAGAATTGAGGAGAAAAATATTATGATAAAGGCTAATAAAAAATATTGTTAGAAAAAATATAAATTTTGTCAAAGAGGCTTGGTGGATTGGCACATACTTTTAGTCCCAGCACTTGGGAGGCAGAGGCAGGCAGATCTCTTTGAGTTTGAGGCCAGCCTGATCCAAATAGTGAGTTCCAAGTCAGCCAGAAATGAATAGTAAGACCCTGTCTTGAAAAGGCAACAACAAGAAAAAAAAAACACAAACAAAAACCTTTCTGTCAAAGAAATCAAGCCAGACATGATGATATTTGAGAGGCTGAAGCAGCAAAGATTGAGAGTTCAAGGCCAGCCTAGACAACATAGCAGGACTTTGTCTCAAAACAAAATTTTTGACATGAGCAAAAACAAGAAAAGAAAAAAGAGGAGAGAAAGAGAGAAGGAAGAGAAGGAGGAAGAAGGAGGAGGAAAAGGAAGGAAAGAAGGAAGGAGGGAAGGAAGAAAGGAAAGGAGGGAAGGAGAGAGGGAGGGAGGAAAAAATAATCTCTCCTCCAATAGAGGACACTGAATTGGTAGTGGCTCTCTAGAGAAACAAAACATGTAGAATTAATATACATTTTAAAATGATCTATTAGATTGTATTAAACAAAATAGTCTCTGCAGAGTCCAATGGCTGCCTTCACCTGGGGATTCTGAGAACCCAGTAGCTGCTCAGTCTACAAGGCTGAATGCCTCAGTAGTCACAATCTGGCACAGAAGTCCTGGCAGATTCCAGGAAATCCACTGGCTTCCTTTAATTGGAAGCATGAAGAAGTTAGATACTGAAATCAGTGAAAGAACGCAGCCGTAGCAGAGGCAGCAACATGGTAGATGAACTAACCTGTGAGACTTGAAGGCAAGCAAGTAAGAAGCAGAAGCCTTTTGCCATTTGGGTTGCCATTGGAACATGCCACAAGTATTTAGGACATATCCTCCCACTAAATTAAAATAATCAAGAAAATCCCTCATAGGCGTTCTCAGAGGCTATCTTAACCAAGATAATTCCTCACAGGTATGCCCTGGAGACTCATCTCTTAGTTAATTTCAGATCCAGTCAAATTGAAAACCAAGATTGACCCATCACAGCCACAGTGTGCATAATCAACAAAGGAAAGAGTTTTAACCACGGGCAAATGCTTGAGACATCCTGATATAAGCCACTAATTATGAACAGGGTCAAAACCTTGGTTAAACCTGTTTCCATCCAAGACAGCTTTGGATGGGTCAGAAGTTTCATCCTGGCATAATTTTCATTGCACATAAGACTAACCTCTATCTCATAACTACTGAGAGTGTCTTAGAATCAGAGGTAGAGCAGGAAACTTCACTTTTTTAAATATCCCATCTTGTATTAAAAATTACACCCCATTATGCCTATTTGCAATCAGATATGCCAGATCTTTCTATTCTGATGCTAGCATGGTAGACACTTCATGACAAAGAAAAGACACCTCCAATCTCCCTAGAAAATGTGTTCTTTGCTCTCTCCTGTGAACAGTTTTGGTGCTTACTCAAAAAGGCCTGTAGGCTGAAGCTAACGGTATTTATGAAAGACCCTCCAGAAAAATTGAACTTGTACAAGGCTAATTTCTTGTGACCATAAGAAGTTGGGCAATTCTACCCTGTAGTTTGTACCTTTCTTTACAATGCCTCAAGACTAACCCTGAAAGAGCTGCTTTATAAACATGGGCTCCAATGGCCACCAAGTGGGCCATTTCTAAACTGTAATCAATACTATAACTAGATGAAGTTAGAACATTTATCTTCCTGTCGCTTATAAAGAAAATAACTAACTTTTCACTGTGTTATTCTAACCCCTAAATAACCTCTAGATTCTTCTGCCTTTTCCCAACCTAGTCTGTCCATCTTATATCAATATCTATCCTTGCAAGCTCAAGCAGCATTCTCCTACTGTTAGTTCCATGGGAAAAAATATCAGGAAATCTTTTTTTTTTCTTTTTTCTTTTTTTTTTGATATGGATAAAAACAGTAATTTATTGAATCTACTTTTAAAAGGTAACTACTAGTTTTAAATATTTTACATTTGATTGGATTTTTGTATAGTATATACAAATAATGTATATTGCTGCAAATTTGAGACTGATTTATATAGATATGACAAGATAAAAAGGTAGATTATTGAATCTACTTTTAGAAAGCAACTACTAGTTTTAAATATTTTATATTTGATTAGATTTTTGTATATTGTATACAAATTATGTATATTGATACCAATTTGAGATTGATATATTGTACATATATTTCTAATCTTGTTCAAGATATTGTACCTATAGAGTTCATTTAACAATGTAATGCAATTTGGTAATCCTTGAAAGTTATTATTACCAACTATTAGAATATAAAGAAATGAAAGTTAGTAGTCATTACAATCAAACTTGTAGTCATATTAGGTATGTTTTCAAGGTCAAGCAGAGATATATTTTAGATAGACAGGTCATCTTCAGATCCTTCAGAGATCTACAGAATATGGCATTTAAGATTGTTTTTTAATTTTGTTTTCTTTATTAAGAAATTTTCTACTCACTCCACATACCATCCACAGGTCCCCCTCTTCCCTCACCCACCCCCTAGCCCTCTTTCTCAAGCCACCCCACATCCACCAAATCGAGGTCTCCCATAGGGAGTCAGCAGAGCCCAGCACACTGAGCCTAGGCAGGTCCAAGCTCCTATCAGGAAGTCTTGTATTCATGCACACAAAACACCTGAAATTGACTTCCCCACAAATCATGTGGCTAATCATCTGGATGCTTTAAGATCCTATGTAGATGAGTTCCTGGCATTCTCCCAGCTTCTCAACAGAGCTTTAAAAATTAAAGCTAGTGTCATTGGTATAGGAAGTTACTCTGCATACTAGCAAAGGAAAAATGTAAAGACCTAGCCTGTCACAAACCTTTTGATCTATAATGGTAATCTGCCTGCAAGATATGCTAGGGCAATGGTGGCACAAAGCTCGTGGAAGTAACCAACCTATATCTGATTTGACTTAAGGTCCATTCCACAAGATAGAACCCATGCCCAATACTGCTTGGGTGACCAAAATCCTGAGACTAGATATGCTAAGGAACTAGGGTAAAACCAAATACTACTGTTCTAAACAGAAACAAATAAAATAAATAAATAAAATAAAATAAGTAGCAATAAAATGACTCCTATTGACTTTCTGCTATATTCACAGATCAGTGCCTTATTCAGCCATTATCAGAGAAGTTTCCTCCTGCAGCAGAGGAGAACAAATACAGAGACCCACAGCAAGACAGGCAGAGAGTAAGAGACCTTGGAAAACTCAGCACTAAACAGAATGTATCCATCATGTCCTTCCTCTCAAAGCTCAGAAAGCCCTGGAAAGAAGGAGGCATAAAGAGTGTGGGAGCCAGGAGGGATGGAGGACACCAAGAAAACAAGGCCTTCTAAATCAACACACATATGAACTCACAGAGACTGAAGCAGCATTCACAGGGCCTGCACAGGCCTGTACCAGTTGGGCTCCTGGAGATGAAAGAAGTGGACACATGCCCTTATTCCTAATTCAGAAGTAATCGCCAATTGATAACCACATGAAAAGGCTTATTGGGGAAACAAACTATTCTTTTTTTCATTTATTTTACATGCCAACCACAAATACCCCTCTAATTCTTCCTCCCTCTCCCCCACACTACCCCCACCCATCATCCCCTACTCCAGCAGGGTAAGTTCTCCCATGGAATGACAGCTAAGCCTTATACATTCAGTTGAGGCAGGACCAAGCCCCTCCCTGCTTTATCAGGGGTGATTAAGGTGTCCAACCGAAGGTAATAGGATCCAGAACTACTCTTAAGGGTAGACTGTATGTACAGCAGTAGATGGCCAACAGAAAATGAACTCAGGGTTCCTTGTCATGTTAGGGCACTTCCTTTTTAAAAAATTATCATATATTTTGCTTTTTATTTTTATTTCATTCTATTTATTCATATTTTTCCTTCTCTCTTTTTCCCTACATATCCTTTGGGTATCTATTATAGCTTCCAGTTTAATATTTTAATGGGCTTCCTGAATGTGCACACAAGTGGAGTCTGTTTGGCTGTATCTGTTTCTTGTGCCTTCTTAGGCTCTTTTCCTTCTGTTTGTTTTGTCCAATTCAGATATATTAGATTTGTTTTATTTTATAATATTTTATTTTATTATTATTATCCTGTAGAAGTCTGTTTGTTTTCTAATAAGAGACAGAAAGAGGATGAATCTGGATGGGAGGGGAGTTGCAGAGGGACTAGGAGGATTAGAGAGAAGGAAAGCTGTAATCTGGATATATTGTTTGAGAAAAAAACTGGTTTTAATAAAAATAAATACAGCCAGACAGCAAAGGCTGATGGCAGAAAGGCATTTCTGAGCACTCCCACTGTGACAGGGCAAGACATCTTAGATCATAAAATTTTATCTACTATTCATGGAAAAATCAATCAAAGTGATAATTCAGAAATAAGTACACATACCTACAGGCACCTAATTTTTTACAAAGAACCAAAAATCCACACTGGACGAAAGACAGCATCTTCAACAAGTTGTGCTGACCAAATTGGATGGGTGGATGTAGAAGAACAAAAATAGATCTATATCTCTCACCCTGAAGAAAATTTAACTCCAAAGGGATTAAGTACCTCAACATAAGACCAGATACTCTGACTCTGATAAAAGAGAAAGTGGGGAATATCTTTGAAACTCATTGGCACATGAAAGGACTTCCTGAACAGAATACAAGAGAACAAGCACTAGGAACAACAATTAATAAATGGGACTCACTAAGCTGAAAAGCTTCTGTACAGCAAAAAAAAAAAAAAAAAAAAAAAAGCCATCACTCAAGCAAAGCAGCAACCCACAGAATGGGAAAAAGTCTTTACCAACTATACATCTGATTAAGGATTAGTATGTAGAATATAAAGAGCTAGAAAATTTCCATCAAAGGTTGATTCATCAAAAAGTAAATTTCGATACTACTGTCCTCACATATGATACCTCCACTGCTCTGAATTCAGAATCATTGTTCTCATCAACCTCGAGCTGAGGACAGATGGACAAACCAAAGGCACAGCCATTTTCTCACAATCATGATCCTGAAACTCAGATACTCCTGGCAAGAGTTAGTCATGTGACCTCACTTTCTACAAGCACGCTGGAAATGTCATCTAGCTTGGCACTTTCTTCCCAGAAGAAGCTCTGAACTATGAGAGAAATATCAAGCATGTGAATGAATGGTGGAAATGATGATCCTGTGGTTTATATTGTCAAGAACAAAAACAATAACATATAACACTCCTTCCCTAACAGCATGCAGAGAATCACCCTTTGATCCAGCAAATTCCCTTCTAGGCATATGCCCAAAAGAATGAAAATAACGTGCTTTAGTTGAAAGCTTGTATACAAGTAGTCATAGTGGCATTGTTTACAAGAGTCAAAAAGTAGAAAGAGCTGTAATGCTTGCTGGAGTCCACCTCCGGATGAGGGCAAGGGCTGAAGATGGGTGGATGCAAGAGCGACAATGGAGGAATCAGACATGGGGTACTTCTTAGTTTCGTTTTAGGAGAGATGGACAGAGAGAAAGTATACGGGAGTCATCTCCAGTGGGACAGGTCCCAACAGAGGATGTAAGGAGTCAGCAGGGGAATGAAATGAGCCAGGCCATGGTGGTTGAAAGAATCTTGCAGCCTGACTGACTAGCAGCCAGAATATTTCTTTATTTATACAGAATTTAGTAAGCAGGAAAACATCCATGATGTTCCAAAATATAAATCATATCAATTTTGGTTTGGGGCATGTGTTTCACTTCCTTTTGCTCATCTTTTAGTCATCATTAATAAACTATGACAGAACAGAGTTATAATTTCCAATCATTTTCCCTCAAGTTTTGATATCATTAATAAACAGAGTTATCATTCTTACTCATTAACCCCATAACCCAATTTTTGAGCATCTAGAGGCATATGACAGCTTGTTCTCAGGCTGGTAGCTTTGGTTGCTTCAAGAACACTAGACCAAAGCAAAATCTTCAAGCTACCCTGGACATTTTGCCATGTCCCAAGCAGTGTATTAACTCTTAGTGGTCAGAGTGCCCAGGAAAAATTCCTCAGGCCAAAGCTGCTGCAGTTATTATTCAAATTCTGGCATAATGCAATGTTCATATTTATATCTTTGTAGAATTTGTCTATATGTCTAATCCTGGCAGTCTGTTGTTCCTTGGTCATATGACATTATAGTGGCTCTACATGACCTAACTGTTCTAAGACAGGGAGGTCCTGATACCTCATACTTTTACCATCTTTCCACTCCATACTTTGCTCATCAATATGTCTCTAGGTAGGGCAGAGTTGTATGCCACATAATTGTCTGAGTGTACAGTGGGAAGAGGCTTGTAATCTGAACTGTGGACAACTCCTCTAGCCCACCGAATCTTGTTGACCTTTATAAGTTTACTTTGTTTTGAATATATATTCCTGTGTAAGTACAGGGACAGATGTTTCAAAAATATCTCATAACCTCATGAGGAGACCTCTGGTTTCTTTGTGTATCACAACCTCCAAGGCATAAGGAAGACCTTCAAATATATAAGGATATCTTCCTAAAAGTGGAGAGAATAGTATGTTCAGGGCTTTCCTGGGAAAGCTTAGAAGCAGCATTCCTGGGGAAAGGCATAAATGATTCATAAGGAATTTTCCATCAATCCAATATCCCCAAATTGCACAAATATT
This sequence comes from Peromyscus maniculatus bairdii, assembly GCF_049852395.1. Classification (NCBI taxonomy): domain Eukaryota; kingdom Metazoa; phylum Chordata; class Mammalia; order Rodentia; family Cricetidae; genus Peromyscus; species Peromyscus maniculatus. Next base: position 8,632,943 of record NC_134856.1, read on the forward strand.
AAAAGTTCTTCAAGTATGTAACAGGTGGAAATGAAAACCAAAGGTAGCATGGTAGCCATCATGTGGCTCAGCTTTGCTGGATCTTTGTCAAGCAGCTGTGCTGGCTTTATGATTTCTGCCATTCCATTCAGATATGGCTGTATCAAAGATCCACACCAAATGGTAAATGGAAAAAAAAAATGTAGTCTAACCATAAAATGAAACAGTTGTTGAGTCACAAAAAATAATGAAGTGTGGGCAGTATGTGACAACATGGACAAACCTTAAAATAATATTCAAAGTCAAAAGGAATACCCAAAAGTTAAAGAGGGTATCCACAAGAAACCATATCTATATCATCCCATTATGCTAAATATCATGCATAAGAAAATTCAGAATTAGGGGATACATGTGTGATTGCAAGGAACTAAAAGAGAAGGATGGGTAATGATTACTTAATAGAGATAGGGTTTCCATTCGGGGTGATGAAAAATGTGTAGCTATATACATAACACATAAACACACACAATGGTTTTCTATAGCCATGTACTGGATCATATTTGAGCCTACAATATTTTGTATTGACATAAAACCATCAGCACAGAGTATGTAATGATATTCCTTTGTGTTTATATTTCTTTGGAAATTTCATAGTTTTCTCATATTCTATTTCAACAAACATTTTTTAGAAACTTTTTTAAGACACTGGTCTATATTTACTTTTATCAGAAGTCCAAAGCTCTGGAAACATTTGAAGGTACTGAGTCACATGACAGTCCCTTTCTAACAAGTTGCATAAAATTACCATAAGGCCCAGTGCATTCCTTTCTAAGCATATGTCCAAAAGAATTAAAATCAGGTGTTCAGACAAAAGTTTACACACAAATTTTTATAGCAACATCGTTAAAATAGTCAAAAAAGAAACAACTCAAACACCATCAAAACATTGAAAAGATTCCCTCCTGAAGGGATGAGGAGGTTTCACTAGTTTCTCATAAAGTCACATGAGGCCTTTCCAAATCTGTCATGGACTGTTATCCCGCATGAGGGAAAAGATCATTTCCCTCTTGAACTGCCATCAGCTGAAATTTGCCCAAAAGAGACCTACGTAAGATTGGCCCCACTAACTTTCCACACCTGTAAGAAGAATCTGAGACCACACCCATCTCCAGTGATTTATGGACAATGAACAGTTTCTAATAGAGTTGCTCATAGGTTGCCCACAACCATGTGAGGTAACCTGATAAAACTCACCTAGTGAACATCTGACACCTTCTACTCTGATATGGTTATACTGTTGTTCAGGGTTTTGAGAAAGGCATCAACCCATCATCTACATTTAAGTGAATGAACATGGCCCTTAAATTATTCACAACAGAATAATCCAATACCCACTCATACACAGATCTGCATTCTGATTATTCTCTTTGTTGTCTTTTCACATTTGCTTTTCCAATTACCAAATGCAGTGGTTACTGTGGTTTATTTTGTCAAGTGACCGATGAAGTTAAAAGTCAGTCTTAGATGGTCTGACTGGCATTTGGAGCCAGCTGGATTTGAATTTAACTGAAAATGTCATATAAATCTACAACCTGGGAGTCTTTAAGGGATCATGTTTAATTTGATCTCTTCAGTTATAAACAAAAGCAAACTACATGCATCATTTTGATCATTTGTAAAGAAAGCATATGTTCAGGCTTAGACCCATTTTGTCAGTGCTAGTTTCTCTTGGAAATCAACCATGGCGGGGGGGGGGGGGGGGAGAAAAGGTATGGGAGTACCGCTACATGTTATAGCCAAGTATGCCTGATCTGAGGGCGTACAGCAGCCTGGAGCTCATGCAGGTCCTGCTCCCAGACAAGCTGCCCAACTTCACAAGCACCCTGACTTTGGGCAACAAGATATCTGGGAGGAAGAATAGTTCATTTCCCAGATCAAATCTCCTCAAAAGACTTCCATGATCCATGCTGCCACCGGAAACCATATTGAGGTTCATGTTGCAGGCTGCAGCCAGATGTTGAGGTCTGTGTTCCACACTGAAGCCAGAAACCATGTTGATGTTCATGATGTGAGCTGCCACTGGAAACCAAGTAGAAGTCATGACCCATGCTGCTCCTGGCTGCTGTAGGCAAGGAAGCTTCTTTTGCAGTGGTATCAATGACTACAGACTCATAACTAAGAATGAGAGGCATTGACAGCTTCTGTGCCCACCTCCTCCCACCATGATAAAAAAAAGGCAACAGTCCAGACAGGAAGCTAGTGAAGAAAGTCTTTAATAATCGATAAAGATGGTGGAGTGTAGCTCTTGATGCGGGTGGAGAACTCAGTTTTCTTTAAGGGGCTGGCCACTGGGAGTTTGACAATGCTCCAGTGAGTATATGGGCAACACAAATTGGACTTGGTGATTATTTTTTCCTTTTGAGGTGGGTACAAGAGTAGGAGGGTGGACCTGGGAAAATTGGGAAGTGAGTATGATGGGGCTCATTGCATGAAATTCTCAAATAATTATAGCAGTATTATGTTGGCAAAAATAACTTCTCATTTTCAAAGATCCCCAATTTTAAAGGACGGTTAAACATTCACCTAGCATATCTCTTTTGATGTGATAGATGACTTACCTAGTATTGTAGAGACCACATAGCCATAAAAATCATATGGCATGTGAACTTCATGTACCTACAATTCCACTGATAACCTCTGATGTACATTTCAGAGTCAGTAAACCTAGAGAAATGGCTCAGCAGTTAAGAGCATGTAGTGCTCTTGAAGAGGATTCAAGTTCATTTCCTAGCACACATGTCAGGAGGCTCACAACTGCCTGTTAACTTCACCTTCAATTATCCAACACACTCTTTGGACCTCATGAGTACCTGCATTTACATGACCATATACACATAGAGATATACATACATATAATTTAAAAATAGTGTAAAACCTCTTTTTAATTATAGAGAATAAAACTATATAGATTGATCATGTGTTGTACTCACATTGCTTAGTAAACAATGCTATTAGATCTTCACACCCCAGTAAAACAGATTATCTTACCTGCAAAACAAGAAATAGGCTAAGAAATACATTGTATGATCTTATAGAGTTGGGGCATAGACTTGGGCTTCCTAATACATTTACTGAGTGCTGATGTAGGATTCAATAGCCTGGCTCTAAGTTTGTGTCCTGAATGACACTTGGTAGCTACATAACCACAGATAAGATACTCAAATCCTTTTGTCTCATTTTACTAATTCATATAATAGTATCCTACCCTATCCTAATTTATAAGGAGTAGATAAAAATAATATGCCAACAGCACATTGGAAGACTGCTTGGGACATAGTTCCTCAGTGAATGACATACATTATTACTAAGTAGCACTGTTCTCTCTGTTCAATTATAAATGCATGAATAAGATTGTTACACAATCCAAAACTCAAGAAGAAATGCAAAATTTAACAAAATAAGAAACCTACTTGTAAAACGAATTGCTAAATGATCTTCTAATAAAAAAAAACCCAGAGCCAGATATTGGGGTAAATGCTGAAAGATCAGAGAGAAAGGAACAAGCCACTGCCTTACCTCTAGGACTCCTCAGCCTGAAAAGGCTCTCAGGCCGGAAAACTTCAGCCAAAGAAGCCTTTAGTTTCTGTCTCCTCACATGTTATATACCTTTCTCTGCCCAGCCATTTCACTGCCTTCTTGGTGCTAGCATTAAAGGTGTGTGACTTCCCTAATACTGGTAGCAGAGGCATGAGATCTCAAGTGCTGGAATTAAAGGCATGTGATTTCCAAATGCTGGGATTAAAGGTGTGTGCCACCACTGCCTGGCTGTATTTCTCTCCTAGAATGAAGTAATCTCATGTAGTCCAGGGTGCTTTGAACTCAGAGATTCAAACGGATCTCTGCCTCCCAAGTGCTAGAATTAAAGGTATGTGCCACCACTGCCTGGCCTCTATGTTTAATCTAGTGGCTTGTTCTGTACTCTGATCTTCAGGCAAATTTTATTATGGTACACAATATATCACCATACCTACTTTACAGTGTCATGTTTCCTCAAAATATTTTAACCTTTAACATGGTGATATAGTACCACGTTGGTGGAATAGTGTGTAGTGGGTAGTCATTCCAGCTTGGATCTGGAAGCTCCAACCCCCATTGAGACTCTGGCAACTGTCACGCCTACGAGGCGGGGCGAGGGGAGGTGCTGGAAACCTGAGAGCTGGATGGGCAAGCGCTCGCTCGGGGCGCGCTCTCTGCGCCTGGACCCTGGATGGTGGAGATTGATTGTGCAGAGCTCCAGAGAACACCGCTGGATTGCTAAACGCCTTCCCCAGACCCCCGCGACCTATCCATTCTTTCATTTGTAAGTCATCCACTAAATAAATCTTCCTTTTAACTACGTGGAGTGGCCCTTATAATATTCCCCAATATCTGGCGCCCACGTGGGTCAAATTCCAAAGGTCTGGGCGGCTCCTGCCCTCAGCCTGTTCCCCGGCTGGCGGGTACCTAAACCCGCCTGCAAAGTTCCATATAACCAGTCCATTCCCGAAAAGGGGAGCAGCTAGTCCGGTCTCAGCTCCCTAGCTTAGCCCCGAGACCAGTGAAAAACCGCTGCGAGTGAGGTATCCGCACCCGGCTCCCGGCCATCCCGCCATCTGCCTCCAGCTGCCGCCAGCCAAAGTCGCCAGCAGGCCCTGCTTTGGAGCTGTACCAGCACCGCCTGCTGGTTGAAAAGCGCTACTACACCCCCCATACCACAGAAAGGTAAGATAAGCAAACCAGCATTTTATTTCAAGTAAAAGTACTTGATAATTTTACATCTTAAAATTGACTAACAAATTTTGAGTAATTCTTGTAATATGGCTGACAACATTACCTCACAAGAATTTAAAAACCTTTTTGCCTGTATGATGAATGACATTCTCCTGGAAATATATGACCTTCCTCAGGCATATTTGGCCTGTACCATTTTGGCATTCATCGTAATAATTCACACAGTGTTCAAACACTGCTTTAATAATAAGAACAAAGATGAGTCATTATTGGGACTGATACAGGCTTTAAAAGATAGCAATGAAGACTTACAGAAAAAGAATCTCTTTCTGGAATCTGCTTTCAAAGATAACAATGAAGGCTTACAGAAAAGGATTCTCTTTCTGGAATCTGCTTTAAAAGATAGCAATGAAGACTTACAGAAAAAGAATCTCTTTCTGGAATCTGCTTTAAAAGATAGCAATGAAGACTTACAGAGAAAGAATCTCTTTCTGGAATCTGCTTTCAAAGATAGCAATGAAGGCTTACAGAAAAGGATTCTCTTTCTGGAATCTGCTTTAAAAGATAACAATGAAGACTTACAGAAAAAGAATCTCTTTCTGGAATCTGCTTTAAAAGATAGCAATGAAGACTTACAGAGAAAGAATCTCTTTCTGGAATCTGCTTTCAAAGATAGCAATGAAGGCTTACAGAAAAGGATTCTCTTTCTGGAATCTGCTTTAAAAGATAACAATGAAGACTTACAGAAAAAGAATCTCTTTCTGGAATCTGCTTTAAAAGATAGCAATGAAGACTTACAGAAAAAGAATCTCTTTCTGGAATCTGCTTTCAAAGATAGCAATGAAGGCTTTCAGAAAAGGATTCTCTTTCTGGAATCTGCTTTAAAAGATAGCAATGAAGACTTACAGAAAAAGAATCTCTTTCTGGAATCTGCTTTAAAAGATAACAATGAAGGCTTACAGAAAAAGATTCTCTTTCTGGAATCTGCTTTAAAAGATAGCAATGAAGGCTTACAGAAAAAGAATCTCTTTCTGGAATCTGCCTTCAAAGATAACAATGAGGGCTTACAGAAAAAGATTCTCTTCCTGGAATCTGCCTTCAAAGATAGCAATGAAGGCTTACAGAAAGAGATTCTCCTTTTGGAATCTGCTTTCAAAGATAGCAATGAAGGCTTACAGAAAAAGATTCTCTTTCTGGAATCTGCTTTAAAAGATAGTAATGAAGGCTTACAGGAAAAGATTCTTTCTCTAGAATCTGCTAATCAAGATTTACAAAACAGGCTTGTACCCAAAATTGATTTTATTGATAATAAATATGAATATCTAATGGATAGAACACTAACTCTCCAGAGTGAAGTTATGGCTACTCAGACATTGCATAAGGAAGAAAGATTATCATTAATTGATAAGATAAGGTCCATGGAATCATGTGCTTCTGAGGAAAATAAAAATGTCTATGATTCCATGAGAAATCTGGAGTCCCTTGCAAGAGAGGAGGTTCACTCCCTAGAACAGACCCTAGGTGCTCGTTTGCAAGCCCTAGAAGAAACTCTCAGTAAACATGACAAGGGAACTAATAAGCAGAAGGTCAAGACCATAGAGGTTGTAACATCTCCAAACAGCTCTCATACAATGGCTTATCCTGTTATCGTCCATGAGAAGCCAGCAGATGACACACACCCCGAGCCATATATGACATATACATTACAACCAATTTCAACAAGGGACTTTAAAAATATAAAGGAAGCAGTAGTTACGTATGGGATACAATCCACATACGTAAAACAGATGTTAAATTCATGGTCTACCTCACATAGAATCATCCCAGATGACTGGCATCAGTTAATTTCAGCTGTTCTAGAATATAGCCAGCAGCTACAGTGGAAGAGCTGGTTGAGAGAAGAGGCAAAAAATTTAGAACAACAAGGTAAACTCAGAGGTTTTGTGATCTCCCAAGATCAAATACTTGGTGAGGGATGTTTTGCTGACAGGAATGTACAAGCCACTTATGATGAGCATACAATATCCCTATGCCGTACAGCAGCTCTAAATGCTTGGGAAAAAATTCCAGAACCTGGAAAACCAACTGAGGTATACACAAAGATATTTCAGGGACCACATGAATCTTTCACTGATTTTTTACAAAGGCTGAACACAGCTATAACAAAAGCTATATCAGATAAAGAATTAAGAAAAGTATTAACTGAGTCCTTGGCATTCGACAATGCTAATGCAGAATGCAGAACAATACTTACACCACTAAAGATCAGATCAGCTCCTTTGGAAGAATGGATTCAGTACACTAATGGTGTTCAGTCTCTTAACTACAGTAATGAGGCTTGGATAGGAGAGACAAATCCCAGAGGTGAAAGAAGGCCCCGTGTTACCAAATGTTTTAAGTGTGGTACACCAGGGCATATAAGTAAAAACTGTACGTGGGGTACTCCTAGGAGTAATACTCCTTCTAGGAATAGCCTACACAGGAGACCCCAACCACCTCCTGGATTATGTAGAAGGTGTGGCAAAGGCCAACATTGGACCAATGAGTGCAGATCAAAAATAGATATACGAGGCAACCCTTTACTGGCGGGAAACGCCTCAGGGGGCCTCTTGCAGGCCCCCAAATCAAATGTAGTACGAACATTCCCAGCCACTGTGGAAGAAATTCCTCTCCAGGACAACTGAATAAACCAATGCTTAATGTAAAAACCGATACTGCAATGGATGATAAAACAGCTTTGATAGATGGATCACAGTTTACAAAGAACACTGTAAAACAAATATTTTGGCAGACTTCCATAAATGAACAAAGACCAAAGCTTAGAATTCGAATTAATGGCCTGGTTCTGGAGGGCCTGGTAGACACAGGTGCAGATGTGACTATAATTACACCAAAATCATGGCATCCGAATTGGCCTCTTCAAGAGGTAGATGTCCAACTGTTAGGGATTGGCACCCTATCTCAGATAAAACAGAGTTCGAGATGGGTTGAATGCATAGGGCCAGAAGGACAGAGAGGAAGGCTGAAGCCATATGTAGCAAATGTAGCAGTAAATCTTTGGGGCCGAGATCTGTTACAACAGTGGAATACCCAGATTAAAATTCCTACACTTTCAGAAAAGGAATACAGACCAATGCATGTTTCTAGGAATAATATCATAACATGCTATAAAAATCAGTCACCAACCATTCAGGCTGTTCACAAACAGAGCACGACTGTTGTTGAACTCTCAGAAGTACCAACTGCCTTACCTTTAAAATGGCTAACTAATAAACCTGTCTGGGTTGGACAATGGCCTTTGACAAAAGAGAAGCTACAAGCTTTAGAACAGCTGGTTCAAGAGCAGTTAAATGCTCAACACATTGAAGAATCTACCAGCCCTTGGAATTCTCCTGTATTTGTTATTAAAAAAAAATCTGGTAATTGGAGAATGCTGACAGATCTGAGAGCTATTAATAAAGTAATTCAGCCAATGGGCTCCCTACAGACTGGGATCCCCTCGCCCCGCCTCGTAGGCGTGACAGTTGCCAGAGTCTCAATGGGGGTTGGAGCTTCCAGATCCAAGCTGGAATGACTACCCACTACAATAGTGGTGAGAATAGCAGCCTTCGGAAAAGTGGTGATAAACATCAGAGAAAGTAACAAGTAAATTAAAGTATGTACAATGATTAAATTTCATGGCAGAGCTTTAGATAAACAAAACCTGGCAAAACACACACACACACACACACACACCATTCTCACGCTACCTTTCCTACCAAAAGCATTAGTAATTTCATGGGGCTATTTATATTTATAGATTAATATCTCAATCTGCTTCTTCCTACACTTTCTGTTCATTGTGGAGAATATGTTGCAGTCTTGTCCTGCTCTAAAGAATTTATTAATTTCATGGTACAAGCTTGGAGGTAGATGCTAGTTTCTCGAAGTATTCATTAGTAGGAGCTTATTAGTCTATAAGTAATAAATTTAATCATTTTTGTGGCCAAAGTCTCCATTTTAATATAGGACCAGCTTTCTTATCATAACTGGCTCTAACAAAACAGAATAGAAGAAAGAAAGATAATGTTCTAGTTAAATTATGTCCTCACATATTCGTACAGATTCTGCATTTTCTTCAAACACTAGAATGTGACTTTGACTTTTTTTCTTAGTTGAGAATCTTACTTACAATAACAGAGGCAAAACTTTAAATTGCTTGAGCTAAGATGCTTCACTTGTGGACCACAATGGCTTTGAAAAAAATAAACTGGGACATCTCTTTGCATGTGATTTTTGCCTTTGTCCTGCATTTGTCTCACTGGTCTCAGGAAATTTTAATCTTCACACAGAATAACAATATCTGAAACATCTCCCTAATTTCCATTTCAAATTAAGTAGTCTTTCTTAAAAATAAATTCCTGGTGAATAAACGTTCTACAGATATTTTTGAACCCACTATAAGCATGCACATGGAGATTAGAGAGAAACAATTTCAAAACACCAAGATGACAGAAAATTTAAATTTAGTTTGGGTACAGATTTGTTGAATATCCACAATATCTTCATACATACAACTAAGAATGAATTATACCCTCCGGTCTTTCAATCTTTTCTGCCTGATAAAAAAAAATATAAACTTTCTTTCATTGAACTCTGTCTTTTATTTATAGGAAACCATAGTCCTATTTCTAAAAAATTATTATATGAGTTTCTACATAGTTGTCCAAAATGAGAAATCAACATGATTGAAGACCTAGTCAAGGTTCAGTGGCCTGAACAATTAACACAACTTTGTGACAGTGCACTGTGGAATTCTTCTGGCTTGGCAGGACAGCCATTGCTGTCTTGAAATCAGAGAAGCTGATGGGATCCTCACAATATGGTGCCCATTAATGTTTCCTTATGGAAAGGGTGGCTCACAGGATAACTCATGAAGTGGCTAGTGAGTTGGCACCCAAGGGACCACACACAGAGACAAGGTGCACAAGACCTACCCTTCCTCCAGGATATAGAAGCTATTAACAATTACTGGGAGGGGAATACATAAGCTGTTAACAATTTCCAGAAGAGGGGGGCTCTTCTTTAATAGTGCAGCTACCAAGAAGTTGCCAATGTTAGTATAAGCAATTCTAGTTAAACTCACTGTTTCATCAAGCTGGACTTGGATGAACTCATTTTTTTTCTTTTCTTTTCTTTCCTTCTTTCTTTTTTTTTTTTTTTTTTTTTTTGGTCTGTCATAGGTGCCACATCTGGCATTTGTCTCCCCAGGAAAAGTTATATAAAAAGAAGCTTAAATATCTGGTGATGAAAGTCTGAAACACAGGTGTTAAGGTAAGAAGTTGTAATAATGTTTGATGCTCCTATTTAAAAATGTAAATACCAGTCTCCTTAGCTTATGGGCCATACAAAAGCACTAGAGGTTAAATGCACTATACATATTGTCTTAAGACAAGAGTTTCAGTTCCCTCATAGGGAGGCAGCAAAGTAAGCTAACTACTCCAATGTCCACTAGAAGGAGTTTATACCAGAATAAAGAAAGGAACAAAGGGTCACAGGAGGATGTAAGGGAGTGATCATTTCAGTGTTTGGATGTTGCATATGCTTTTACAGAAAAGGTTATGGTGTGCAGGAAAGTGCTTCGAATAGAAAGTTCCCAGGAAGACAGCAAGATTTAGTCATTCAGGATTGAATACGAAGAGGTTTTGACCTGCTTGCAAAGTGTCTAATCAAGTAGCAATGGCTGAGTTCATAAACAGAAGGTAACAGCTGATAGGTCTAGAAAGGAAATCTTTCTTCTCTCATCCTCCATTAGTTGTTTAACAAACATTTGTATATTACCTCCTTTCCCAGGCACTGGATTAAATCATGGTACAGAAGGCTGGGCTCTCATTGAAAAAGAAGCACAAATGATTATCCATTGTCCAAAGGTCTTGTAGTAGATGAAATTACCAAATTCTCAGAAGTGCCAGGGAAGGTACAATAAGCTCAGTCTCGGGTCACACTACACGTTTCTGTGTACTTTCCAGTAGGACCCCGATTTCACCGGACCAGTGGATCCAAGGGAGTGAAGAAAAGAAATACAGAAAGAATCCCCTAACCGTTCTCAGACATTAAGATGTTAATAATCCCCTACAGTGGAACAATGCAACATTGTTCAAGGTTACAAAGCAAAACAGGTAAAGGCAAAATAAATAAAGCCTCATGTCGAGCAGGAATGTATGATAAGAAGTATATTTTACATAAATATTTATCTCAGAATAGACCAGTGATGTTAAGGATTCCTTTTAAACTTGTGTAATCACACACCTCCAGTTGGTCTAAGGAACCTTCCCATATCCTTTGTTGGTTTGTCAGGACCCTTTAAAATGCTGACTCTCTCTTCATTTAATTTACTCACCAGCACATAAATAATGTCCTCACTAGTTTCATGTCAACTTGACACAAGATAGAGTCATCTGAAAGGAGGGAACCTCAATTGAGAAAATGCCTCCCTAAGTTCCAGCTGTAGGGCAATTTCTTGGTGATTGATGGTGGAGGGTCCAACTTACTGTAGGAGAGGATGCCCCCTGGACTAGTGGTCCTGGGTTCTATAAGAAAGCAGACTAAGAAAGCCAGAAGGAGCAAACCAGTAAACAGCACCCCTCTATGACCTCTGCATTAGCTCCTGCCTCCAGGATCCTGTCCTGTTTGAGTTTCTGCCGTAACTTCCTTTAAAAAATTAACAGTGATGTGGAAAGTAAGCCAATAAACTCTTTCCTCCCCAACTTGCTTTGGTCATGGACTTTTATTACACCAATAATAACCCTAAATAGTACAAATAGGAAAATAAAGTATGGGCTTTGGGAAATTGTTCCAAAGCTTAAATATAGGCTATAACCAGATATAACAGAGGCTAGAAAGCAATCTTTCAATATAAGTCATAGGTAATATTGTTTCTAGTTTTGTAAAGTTTCTCAGGGTGAGAGAGGGAATTGATTACTAGTCAAGAAGATTCAAGTTCAAGTACTAAACTCAAGGCTTGATTCATTGTTCCATAGATAAATAAATAAATAATAAGTGGAGTAGAACAACATGTTCCCCCTCTTCCCTCAATTATGAGAAGGTGGTTAATTTCCATTTGTCTTGACAGGAGACTAATAGGCTGGAGCAAACAACCTTGAAATGCTTTCAGAGAAAGCTCAAGAAATGAAGAGTCACAGAAATATCGACAGCAGTCTATTTCAATTCCGTCTCTGTGTTTATAAAACACCTGCTATGCTCTACTCAGAAGTTTAAGAGCCACAGACAAACTATACACAGCACTTGCATTAGCTTGCTGGATTTTATAAAGCAGCTAGTAATTCTATATCCTTGGAACCAAAGGGACCAGTTGAAAACAATGCTACAATGCACAATGCTAAATGTAACCATAGAGTCAACATTCTTTGCATGTGATTTTGGAATTGAAAGAGAATAAAGTACTGCAAGTGCCCAGCTTCCCCTGAATAGCAGATAGCTCTGGTTTACCATATGAAAATACAATTCACATTGAGCTTTCACTAGAAGAAGAGGCTTGTGAGGAGGTTTTTAGAAAATGTGGTGTGTCCTTAGAAGCTGAATGAAAAAACAAATAATCACTGTGCAGTAAAGGCTTCTCAGTAAACATGTTCCTCTTGCTGTTTCCAACCTGGCATCTGGCCCATTGGGACCTTCTTCCAATTATCTGCAAGGACCACTCAACAAATCAGCAATGGCTGTATCAGGTGGAGACACAACTGAAAACCTCAGCCAGTGTGTTTTAAATACCTTTACTAATGGCATTCACTTTCTACAGCAATGACTAATGAAAAGCATCAAGGTAAGAGTTGGTTTATTTTTGTTTAAAAGAATAATGCCTACAACATAGTAAGTACTCAATAAATGTTGACTACTGATATCATTGGTAGTTATAATTTTGTACGTGTGTGTGTGTGTGTGTGTGTTTGGCACAGGTTTATTCACTATATTCATTTGTATATTTTAATGGAATCTATCGGTATATTTAAGCTTTTCTACAGAAATACAATATCTCTGGATGGAAGTAACTCAGGTAAAATTAATTTCCTCTGGGTAGTTATAATTTTACAGGAGAAACTTAAAGGCACATATTTACAGCTTCAGCAAGAGAACAGTAAGCATCATTCCATGAGTTAGACAGAAATACTTCATAACAACAGGCTTGTATAATGGGGTTCCCAACAGGACTCACAACAGACACACAGTATTATAAGTCCATGTATTAAGTTAACGGTTGACAATGTTTTGCTGTGAAGGACCAGAAAGTAAACATTTCAGACTAAGGGCCAGCCAGTGTCTCTACCAATCTGATTAATTGTTCTTTGTGAAAGGCTAATCAGACTTTAATATTTTATATATTTAATTTATTTTCACAAATATCATATGTATGTACACCACATGCATTTCTGATACTCATGGAGGCCAAAAGTGGGCATTGGGTCCTCTAGAATTAGAGGTGTAAATACCAAATCCATCTTGTCTGAAAGATCATCAAATGGTCTTAAGCATGGGTCCAGCTCTCCAGCCCCATATTCTACATTTACAAGGTATAATCACCTGTCTTAATGTGTAGGCTGTATAAAAACAAGCAATTGCTGGCCTTGTGAGAATATAGTTCGAGAACCCTTGTGTTAGGAAATCACTTATCTTTCTTTTTTAATCTTAGGGAAGACATACCATTTGTATACACTCTCACACCTGGTATGTGTTTAAGGCTACAAATAATTCTACTCTTCATATGTAAAACATATGATTTATAGATTTGTCTTCATAAACATCTTTAACATTACTGGAGATATGACATGACTAGTATCTTTAAGAAAATCCGTCTTAGCCACTGCCAGTTCAAATGAAGTAAAAACACAAAGTATTTTTCTTATTGTTTCTGTTAATCTTCCCATAAAATCTTTAAGAAAGTCAAATACTAATTATTTGTCTAATAGCTAAATAAATGAAAGTTGTTAAGCTAAATAATATAGGAATATGCAGTCTAACCTGTGTTGTTCAAAAACTTTGAGTAAGTAATTCACAGAGAGAATGGACCCAGAGCTCTAGAGCACAACTTTAAGCATACCTTCATTTTTATTCCTATTTCTAAAGAAATCAAGAAAAATTGGTGGACTGGATTTCCTTTCTCTTAGTCTATAGATTTATTGTTTATGCAAACTCTATTCCAGTCAGTGTTCTACAACTAGGATCCAACACAATGCATGACACATTGAAAAATATAAAGAAGACTGTTTTAAAATCCTTTCCAGTATGGAAGTCACACTTTAGTGATGCAAAGAGTAGGGATAAGCAAGTATACTAGGATAAATGCTCCTTTAGAATTAAAGTAGTGTTTGTGTAAAGGAAACAAAGAATATGAATTGACTGTTACTATGAAGGGCCAGCTTCTTTAGACAAAGTGGTTGACAAAGGGAGCCTTTGAAGTGGTGGCATTTCACTGGGACCCTCAGAAATGAGAAGTGTTCCAGACAGGAAAACAATGCACAGTATTTGTTCTGAAATAATGCATAGCAGAAGCATCTCCTTACTTAAATTGACAGAAGCCTGTGTAAAATGAACAAGAAACAATGTAAGATGAGAGATAGTCTATAAAATACAGGAAGCCATTCAAACACAATTCTGAGGAATCTAAGCATCATTCTCTGAGGCAAAAAGCACTCAAGAGAACCGAAGTACAATTACAAAGTACCTTGAACTGACCGAAACAATGGAGAGTTCATTTAAACCCAGTGGTTTGTTCGTTTATCTCTAAACATTAATCTTACTAGTGACTCTGATGGATAAAAGGGTACTTAAAATATCCTCTGGTCTTATTGTGGACCCTGTGCATGAAAACTCATGACTGACAATTCTGAAATCTCTGCTCACGTGTCTCACGAGGCTATGTCATAATTTTAGTAATCACCATGGTGATTTAGCCACCCCCTACTAAAGTGAAAAAGACATTGTCATCCCCTGTGATTTCATATGCTCTCAACTCTGACAGTGTGAGGCGGGGGAAGACAATCCCTAATTTAGAATCATCACGCACATCTTCCCTTAGCCCCTGAGGGAAGCCGAGGTGTTAGCTGTCATCAGCCTCCAGACATTAACACTAACTTCTTTGAGCATCCTTTATCACCAAAATTATAATGGCCATAAACTTCTAGAATGCAAGATTACTCGAGAAACTAGTTTTCCATTACTAGGTTTTCCACTCAATAGTTCTGATATTTGAAAATAAATTTATTCACCCAATTGTGTTGGAACACTGGCCGAGGTGCTGAAATTTGAGACAGGCCAAAACAAAACCCCTATTCCTAATGGAATTTACATGATGATTTGACTGGAATTATGTTTATAAATAAATGTATCACATTAGCCCAAATAATCCCTGTAAGGTATTTGTCAGTTTTATTTTCCCTAAAAATAAAGTAATTTTCCAAACTAAGACTTTCTTTTAAAATTATATCTGCCTATGCCTTCAACCTGGGAATGGAGGGTATCGGTGACAGAGAACTTCAAGTCAACTTGGCTGGATGAAGAGATGGCCATGTAGCTAGTAAAGTATTACTGCTGAGTATAGCTATGAGTTTTTCTGGATGAGACTAACCTGTGAGTCAATGGACAAATGGAGTAGGCTCATCCTCAATGTGAGTGGTTATAACCCAATTGGCTAAGCCAGCATGAGAGGCAGAGGGAAGGTAATCTTTTCTCTCCTCTCCCCCCATCTCCTAAAGCTACATGTTTATTCCCCACCCCTTGGATATAAAAATTCCAAGTTCTCTAGCTCTCTTGAATTATGAGATATTCTCCAGCAGCTCACTGGGTTCTCAGGCATTTAGAACCCAATTCAGTTTCACCATCAACTTCCTAGTACCTGAAGTGTTCATACCTGACCTTTTCCCTTATAGATGATTTTCATGTGATTCCTTAGCTTACACAATCCTGGGAGTCAATTCCCCTGATAAATCCTTCATCTATCTGTCATCTCTCCATCATTCTTCTATCTATACCTATATTTATCTATCTATACACCTACATGTATACAAAAAGACACAAATTCTATTGGCTTGGGCCCTCATAAGAACATCAGTAGAGGGACCAAGTGATATAGTTACATGATTTAAAACTGAGGATTCTAGAGCTAACAGACCTGAAAAAGAAATAAAAGCATCAAATCAATTTCAACATAGCTTTACTAATGACTAAACTGAGACTCAGAGAAGAGAGAGACTTATTTGATACACTCACATGGTGTCTCTTGAATTAAGGAGATGATTCTTCATCAGTATTTTGTCACCTTTTAATGGAAACTTTCAATGCCCTTCCATTCATAGAAAAGTGGGTAACATAGAGGAATATACTGACTGTCCCAAAAACATAAAGTTTGAGAGAATAAAATTAATACCCAAATTATTTTATTTTTTTACTAATCTCTTTTCGCTAAATAAAAAATAACTATCACTTAAATAGACATTAATCAGCAATATGATCCATCTAGCAAGACTTTTATTGACTTATATTAAAGGAATTCCATGGAAATCACTCTTGAGTATGTCCACTTTTCCTGAAATACTATAATAATACTTGCAAAAGGATTGACTCAAAATCAGATGCAAACAGGGTAAATGTTAGTTAAGATAAACAAAACATTGAGGGGAAAGAGTAACAGGATGGCTAATTCTGAGAAACTCATTCCACAATTTGCAAATATTGTTAATATGTTTTTAATAATAATAGATATAGTTAATGAGTGCTACACTCCACCCAAGAAGAATAACCCTAACAATAATAGTAAAATGATCACTTTCTACATGTGTACACAGTACTAATACCTGAATATTTATCATTCCACTTCAGTTTTGGGCCACCACTACACCTGACTATCCAAGAGAAAATATATGAGTTTTCAGCTAACCATAAAGATCAAAGGCTTGCTGATTACTACACACTCAAAAGGAGAAAACTAGGTATATTCCTAGATAGAGACTATGTAAACTTTTTTATGTTCATAGACTGTATTCTTAATCCTGTAAATATAAGAATTGGCTTCCTTAAAAATAAAGTGTGGCATTTATAAGGTTAAATACATATATGAAAGGCAAGAAGCATGAGCAGGAAGCTGAGGATTGTAGTCTAGTTTCTTATTTTGGCTTGTAGGCCATCAAGTACTGGTGCTTAGTTAAACAGTCAAGTACTAATGCTTAGTCTCAACTTCAGGGAAGCTGATGTAGCTGTAACACCTCCACCATATAACTGAAACTGTAAACTCCTGAGTTTCATAAAACAGGGCCAGATCATTCAAGAAAGCAATGTGTGAAAAGAATGCACTGTTCTGCATGTCAAGAATCTTGAGGAATGGGGAATATAATACAATGTTTAAAATTTCTTTGACATGGTCCGTTTATTTCATGTGCTATCTTAAGTAGAGAGTACAGGGGTTGAGGAGGTGGCCCATTTGGGAAACTGAGGAGATGGCTGACTTGGTAAAGTACTTGCTGCATGGGCATAATTGCCTGACTTTACATCCCAAGTACCACACACATCTGTAACCCTGGTGCTGGTTGTGTGCTGAGACAAGTGGATCCCCAGAAGTCTCTGGTCAGCCAGTACAGATAATCTGTGAAATCTTGGTTTGGTGAGAGAGACCATGTCTCAAAAGATAAGATGGGAAGTAATATTGGAAGACACCGAATGTCATTCTCTGTTACACACACACACAAAAAAAAAAAAAAACATATGCACATACATAAACACCACATAGATATGCATGTATGTGCGCAAACACACAAACACACACATCATATGCACATACATATACACCACATAGATATACATGTATGTGTACACACACACAAGAAGTAGAGGAGTGTTCTACTGACAAATTAAGGCACTTCTAGACATAATGAACATTACTCAGACTAACCAATGAAGAAAGCAGAAACAGGTGAGAAACGCCTTTCAGTGTCTAAGAAAACAAAGTTGAAATTTGCCACTACTTTCTGGACTCGGGGGAAGCCAACTGTCCTTTTCTTCACTTCTTAACTCTATAAATTTTATCTTTTACCAGGAAGTATCACAAAGGAAAATATAACTTCTGATGAAAGTGAAGCTTCCTCTTACGATTTAAAGATTAATGGTTATCTTACGAGAGAGGCTATGGAGTTTTGTTTACTTGTTTATTTGTGTAGTTACTTATCAGGGGTGGGGTGGCACAGATGCCAAGGCATGCATGTAGAAATCAAAAGACACTCACCAGAGTCTGTTCTCTTCTTCCTTCTTGAGGGTTCCATGGATCAAACTCCGGTCTCCAGGTTTGGTGGCAAGTACCTTTACCTGAGTTATCTTGCAGACCTGGGCTATTGATTATTTGTTACTGGTTCCAAAGAACTTGGCATTGGACAAGATGAATGTGTGACCTCTGTGTACACAGATATTCACTCTGACTTGCTGCCACTGCAGACACTGGCTTCTGTGATGACTCTTGCTGGTGTAAGCATCACCTTGAGAAACACAACTCAGTTGTAAAATCCTTGACAAAGATGCAGAATTCCACAGCCTGGGTGAAACCTATTGACTGAGAATCTAGTTCTTCACAAGACCCCCTGCAATTTCAGCATTGCTAAAGCTTGGTAAGCACAGATTTTGGTGTTTTTCTAGGAGTATCTGAGAGAATTCTAGAGACAAAGGCTCCAGCTTCCATGGCCATATGGCCTTTAGCAAATTAAAGCAACCATGACTTGAACTTGGGTTTGCTCAACTTGCTAACTTCCATGTTTCTTATTGTGATGGCTGTCCCTGTCATCCATAAATACCTACACTCCTGAGTCTTTGCTCCAAAAAGTGAGAAATGAGAGTGATCCATCTAACTTAAAAGTCATGATGAAATTCATGACATGGAATGGAAAGTACTTACACCACTACTTATATAACGTATGGTGGCCCACGGACAGCAATGAAAGCTGGCAATGACATAACAATAACAGCACTAGTAATAATTAAAGCTACAACACGCTGCATCTGCTTTTCTTGTTCCCATGTTTATGGTTTCGGAGCTGGTCACTTTGTATTGGACAACAATAAAAATGGACCTAGCAGAGTGTATTTGTATGTTTGTTTATGTATAAATATACACATGTAACAATAATAATCAAAGAAAAAAGGTCATCAATTTGGGAGGAGGGGCACAGTAGGGGTTAGAGGGAGGGTACCTGGGAGTTGCTCAAAGGAGGAAAGGGAAGAGGGATAGTGACATAATCCCATTTTAATTAAAAATGTATTTTAAAATCAACCTAATGAATAAATAAATAACTATAGCTGGTAGGAGTGACAGTGTAGATAAATCTATGTCACAGAAT
The DNA here is from genome assembly GCF_049852395.1 of Peromyscus maniculatus bairdii. Taxonomy (NCBI): domain Eukaryota; kingdom Metazoa; phylum Chordata; class Mammalia; order Rodentia; family Cricetidae; genus Peromyscus; species Peromyscus maniculatus. The sequence goes on from NC_134856.1 coordinate 8,652,058, forward strand.
TAATTAAAGGCCACAGAGATGGCACAGATGAGTCTGAAACAAATGCTAAAATGTTTGATAAAGAACAAGAGAAATAAAATATAAATGATAACATGTCTCTACCAAGACTGATCTCATCAAAGATCCTTCCTACAAAAATCCCTTGTCCCTCCATTTGTGTGACTGACAAGAAAAGCTGCAACAACTTAACCCAGGCAGAAGACTCTTGCAGAGACAGGTGCAACAAAGCCCAGCCTATCATGCTGGAGAACAGCCACGCTGGACTATCGTTGGGACATACAGAGAATCTTCTTGTTTCAGCTTGGTGCAGGCAGGAGAAAAATGTGTCTAGATGCAGCATGGTTTGGCTTCTTAATTGGAATTCTTCTTTACAAGAGGCAAAATTCCATGGCAAATAGACTGAGCAAAAGTGGGCTTTTGTTACAAAGGTTATTCACCTGTAAGAAGGTTTCCTATGATTTAAAAATCTCGGGAACCAACTGCCAACCAACTCAGTCTGAAGTTCTTTCAGCTCAACTCTGAAGTTCCACATTCCTGAAAATCACTAAAGTAGACGATGAGCTAACCATAACTCAGTTCAGCTCATCCTTTTGTAATGTTCTTTCTGCTCCATGTATGAAAGTATCACCCTGAATTCTCTTACATTATTTCTTTATGAAATTAATTTAAATCTATCATTAATAAACACTAAATAGTTAATAGAGATAATTGGTAGAGATGATAGATGACAGCTGATAGATAGATAGATAGATAGATAGATAGATAGATAGATAGATAGATAGATAGATAGATATAGAATAGGATAGAAAATAGATGATAGATAGATAATAGAGATGATAGATGAGGATAGATAGATACATAGATGCATAGATACATAGCAAGATAGATAGAATATAGATGATAGACAATAAAAGATAGAAAATTGATGATAAGTAGATAATCAATAGATGACAGATAAAGAGACACATATACATCATACATAAATGGTAGGTAATGGCTTTCTTCTCCGCTTTATAATTATCCCCTTTAAGGAAATAAATGTGTGGCAAACAGGAAGTAATGGAGGGCAACATTATATGACAGCCATATTGATGACATGTTTTTCTTCATTTCCAGCTCTTAGGGACAAATGCTAGGACCAATCTGAAAACCTTCTAGCATGTGCAGAACAAAAATATCAGGCGAGAACAAATAAGCAATTCTGGTCTGGGAGTACAGTCTGGGATCTGCCCTTTCAAAGGGCAGACGTCTAACAGCTTGTTAGTTAGCCTTTTTAAAGGCCAGCAACCAAGAAAAGAGACCACTGGGTGTGGGTCACTCCACAGAAAACAAGCCACGTTCCTGTGACTATTTGCAATGCAATAAGAGTCTCCTGTCTGGGAATAAACCCTGTCACTCTTGGTCGGGGGCACCAGAATAGAATTTCAAAACATTGCTGTAACTCTAGAAATGCTTGACCTGGGAGCAATTTTTGTGGGATTATATTCCAAGGAAATAAGCTAAGTAACCAAGAAAAACATTTATATACAAAAATGTTCGTTTCAAGGTTATTTAGAAATCCAAAAACAGACTAAAATCTCTGACTTGACAAAGTGAATACACCTCTATATAATGCCTACTATAAAAATTAAGTAATAGTAGCTGGGGAAAATGACTCTGTGACTTAAATAACCTACCCTACATATCCCTGGAATAACTCCTTTAAGGGGGCACTATTTTCCCATCCTTATTTTATTCTTTAGAAAATGCAGGCTTAAAGAGATTAAAGTGAATGACCCAAAGCTCCACAGCTTGTCAGTTGTAGGAAAGTACACAGAAAAGACTTTCGGGTTTCGGAGCCAAACACTATCTTCTGTGCAGGGGTTCTTCTTTAAAATTCATATTTAAAATATGAGTGTGAGTGTTTTTCATCCGTTATATCCTTGAATCCAATATGAGTTGCATCTGTTCTAGCACACGCCATGACCGCATTTGAGAAAAAAATGTACTTGGGTCCTGGAGACAATCTTTTCTTTCATTAACGTATTATTTGGACATCAGCAATGACCAATAGCTATATATGCTAATATTACATTTTTTATTTGAATTAATCTAAAAATAACTGCCCACATGATTAATTTCTCGATCTAATTTTTATTCATCTGTCCCACACAGAATGTGCCTCCAGATTGTTTTTTTTTCTTTCCATTTATTTTCTGCTTAGAGGATATATTATCTTTAAATAAAGAGCCAAATATTATTTGAGCAAAAGCTAGGGACACATTCTGTGCCCTTAACACAAGTAATTTTTAGTGATTTGACAGATAGAGTGCCATTACATCATTTCAGATACTAATGGGCATAATAATTCATCAGCTTCTTCATGAAAGAGAGTCCTAAAATGAGACAACTGAGCAAAAAGAAAATGTCAAGTTATTTACAGCTTCCATCGCTGCCTTATGACTCATAGATGGAAGGTGGTCTCTTTGTGGACCCCTGTGTCTGGCTTGACCTTGGCTACAAGGGAAATCTATTGCTTTTTTATTTTACCAAAAAGCATCTTCTCCCACTTTTTCAGAGGCAAACTTGGGGAAACAGACATCTATACAAGTGGCTTGGGAGGCTGGCTCACCTCCAGCCACAGGAGAAGGCTTACAACAAAAGCCATCAGAATCAGAGCTTTCTTCTTCTTGGCACCGATAATCCAGGATGGGACTCAGAGACAACAGACTCAATTCCAGGACCTTTGCTTAACTGCTTAGGACAGAGCTTGACAGGCATTGAGGTTGGGGCGCTGCTTGCTGCGGAAGTAACCTCTCTGGCCTCAATCTAACAAGGAACCTCATGGTCACAACGGAAGGAACATCTTCCTAGTTCACAATCCCAATTTAGTAACCATGAGGATTAAAATAAGGGTTTTCTTTGCAGATGGTGTGGGAACTACCCTTTAACAAATATTATCAGCTTATCCATATGTGTTGAGCATAACTAAACCAAATATATACCAAAACGACCCCAGTTTGAAAATGTGGGTGCCAACGCAATGGAGGGAGAAAAATTCACAACCTAACCTTTCTCTTCAACCACAAAATTATTCAGACTGCTGTTTAAAATTACCTCCAGTCTTCTATGAAGCATAAGAGAATTTCATCTTTATACTTGTGCCCATCCCCAAGATACTCATTACATACATACAAATATTCAAAAAAAAAAAAAACAGACAAAAGCAAAAATTCGAAACCTGCCTCTTCTCAAGTATTCAGAGTAAGGAATACTTAATTGATAATCAGTCTAAGCATGGCTTTCATTTTTTCCTTCACTGTTTCCCATCCTGTAAAAACTACAAGAGAATTAACAAAGCAAACATGGAAATCTGGTTTCACTTTTCTCCCTAATATCTAAACCTCATTTGCAAAGTTGTCTAGCTTTTTTCACTGAATTGCAAGCAATTCAGTAGTATAAAAGTGAAAAAAATTATAAAGGCCAAATTAGGGAGGTAAAAGAACATGGAAGTTCACATGGCTTGAAGAAAAAAATTAAGTTTCATGGATATTTACAGTAATCAAAATCTGAACTTTCCATTCTCAAACCAGTTTTTTTGGTGGAATTAAGAAGTTTTTCCACCATTCTTTGGGTGGAATTAAAATAAGTTTTTCTTCTGTTACTGAAAGAGCCAACTTTAAAATGCCACCTTCCTTCCACTGGCAGCTGATGGGAACAGATGCAGAGACCCAAACCAAAACACTAGGAGAAGCTGGAGGAACCTCCCAGAAGAGGGGGAAGGATTGTAGGAACCAGAGGGGTGGATGATACCAAAATAACATAGCCCACAGAATCAACTGCAGGGCTCACAGGAGCTCACAGAGACTGAACAGCCATCATGAAGCCTGCATGGGTTTGTGCTAGGTCCTCTACATACATGTTATGGTTGTTTAGCTCTGGGTTTTTGTGGGACTCCTAACAGTGGGAGTGGGAATGTCTCTGACTCTTTTGCCTGCTCTCTGGCCGGGACCCTTTTCCTCCTATGGGGTTGCCTCTTCCAGCCTTGATATGAGTTAGGGTTTGTGCCTAGTCTTATTGCATCTTGCTGTGGATATCACTCTATATAAATAAAACACTGATGGCCAATGACCAGGCAGGAAGTATAGGCGGGACAAAGAGAGAGGAGAATTGGGGAAACAGGAAGGAGGAGGAGGGACACTGCAGCCACGGCCAGGACAAGCAACATGTGAAGACGCTGGGAAGCCACCAGCCACGTGGCAAGGTATAGATTTATAAAAATGGGTTAATTTAAGATAAAAGAACAGTTAGCAAGAAGCCTGCCATGGCCATACAGTTTATAAGTGATATAAGCGTCTGAGTGATTATTTTATACGTGGATTGTGGGACTGCGGGGCTTTGGGGACCTGGAGAGAAGCCCTCCAGCTACAGCATCTTATGATGTGTTCACTTGATATCACTCGGAGGCTTGCTCTTTTCTGAAGGGAAACAGCAGAGGAATGGATCTGGGGAAGGGGGTTGGGGGGCGGGGCGGGGCTGGGAGGAGGGGAGGAAGGGGAGGCTGCAGTGAATAAACAGGAAACAACACCACCTTTACATGGAACACCTCTGTGATCAGGTTTAACTTCCTTAAGACACAGAGCTTTATTCCCGATTGGCAAGCCTCTGTATCGGTGCCCCCTCCTCTGCTGGAGAGGCACTCCCTCCTCTCCTCAGTCAACTGCCTGGTTTTGAACCTCAGCTTAAGCTTTGCCTCTCTCTCTGACCCCCACCACATGTCACTTGCTCATCTGTTGTCTCACTTACGATGTTTCTAAGTAGCAGCTGCTTATGGGTTAGAATTTCTCTCTTTTAGAATGAAAAATACTTACAAGGTTTTCCCTTTCAGCTGGTAATACAAACTAGTGCATGGCTCACATTAACGTATGTTGGTATTGGTGACTGCTGGATTCATGATTAGAGCTGGTTGAAGACGTGACTACTGTGTTTAAGGCACTATTCCAAATAACATAAATAAAATCATTGTATTTAATTTTTATTATTAACATGCCCATTTTAGGAACAACATCTGTTAGGAGGTTGCAGAGCTGCTAAGAGACAGAGAGAACTCAGGTTTTAACCCAAATGATTTGATTCTATCAATCATTGAGTTCACCTTTATAATCTAATGTCTCAATGCACAATTTTCAATTGGTATTGTATTTATTTAATGTGTGTGTATGTTCATATTGGGCTTGAACTGTGGAATACTTGTCACATTCAGAGGACAACTATGAGGGTTGGTTCTCTCCTTCTACCATATGGGGCATGGGAACCAAACTCAGGTTGAACTGAGGTCATAAAGCTTAATAGCAAATATCTTTTCCTGCTGACACATCTCATCCACACAGAATCAACACATATTTTTTGGAGTGTATCATACTGCATCTATGTTAAAATTATAAAATTTAGTATGCATCAACCTATAAAAAATAACTCTTCTAAGTCCTCTGAGACGTTTTTGTTATATTAGCAAGTGCTGAGACCCCTAGTGGTCAGTCATTGTTTGTGAATCACATTAATGATTGACAGGTAATGTATTATGCTATCAAAACTACAGACTTCTTTTGTTTTGTTTTTTCAATACCTGTACATTATTATACAGGAAAATGAGGTCACAAGGCCCTGTGAAAGGGCTTCAAAAACATCAGTCTTGAGACCAGTTGTTTGCATTACACAGGCAGAGAGTTCCTTATTTGTGGGTACTTCCAATTTCACCTTGTCCTTAGAAAAATTTCATGCTGAAATGTTACATTTAAAAACATCAACTCAGTATGGAAAGTCAGTTATTTGTGTCTTCTATATGTCACCCAATGAGCCTTTTCTAGATGCAATGTTCTGATTGAATTAAACTGACTTAAAAAGAATTAAAAGTAAGCATGTGTGGATTGATCCTATTCTGAGCTTGATTTAGAAGCAGAAATAGAAGCGACCTTTGCTGGTCAACATGATGTTGGCCACACTGGTAGAACTTTGAGAGCTTACTTCCAGAAGTCAGGGGTTCCTGGCTCACTGAGTTGCAGCTACAAGGACCACCAATGGTTATTTGAAGCAGGTGACATTTCTATTACCCAGATGTGACTTTTGAGTTACACCAAATACTTGACGGCAACATTCCGGGTAGAAGTGATTTTCAGAAATTTCAAAGATTAATACAAAATTATTACTCATGTTTGGAATCGCAGCAAGGTTTTAAAAACCTTCCTAAATAGTAAGCTTTTGTGTGCAGTCTTACCCTTGTATACACAGAAACACTCAGCAGGCATTAAAACATGAAAACTCTCTTCAATGGATCTACTTCCTCTAAGATTCTGACAATATCACAAAAACCTTCACACTCAGGAAAAAATATTTTGCAAATTAGAAGTAGTTTCTCTGTGACTGAGTGTGGGGCTGGAAACTTACCAGTTATGAGGTTGCTGCATTTCTTTACAGTGTGACTATGTGCCAGTCACTTGAGAGTGAATTATCACAGTGTGGTTATGGAAGTGTGTGACTGTATCAAATTGTAGCAAATCAGCTGGAATCCAGATGCCTCTGGTCCTTTCCCCCAGAGGCATCTGTTTTATTCTCCCAGGGAATCCCCCTCCACTCATTCACTGACATGGATGTAGCATGTTGTTTCCTTGGCGATCGTTATTGTTCACTGATGTTTTATCTCAAGTGATGAATCTTAATGTTGTGATTTTTCATAAACAGTGGATGCCATTGGCAGGCTACCACAGATACTTCAAATCATAAGACCTACTGGCAACAAAGTTCAGAGAACCTGTGCTTTTTATTTGGTTTCACAGAAACCTGTGTAATAACACTTCAGATAATTATCAGTGTGTTCTCCAGAGATGAAAGTTCTCTCTAAGCATCTATCACACCCCTCCTCTCTGAGTCTTAGATAATAGTCAGGTTTTAATGATATTCAGCACTAAGAGGTACTAGACAAATGTTCTTTCCCCAGAGCAATTAAGGTGAAGAATGATCTACCTCTCCACTGACCACTGATGACATGTTGGCCTCAAGTTGCAGTGGTTCCTGTGTCCTAATTACTGCCAAGAAGAGGTCAATATCCACTCTGCTGAGGCTAATATCGCAGTTCTCGGCTGGTATCCTTCTCAGTCTGAGCAGTCATTCTCAATTGCTTCACACAGTCAGCGAGTGGATGTAGTCATGGGAAGGCCTAGTGGTCTACAGCCCTGCCTAGAGGAAAATGTGGGCATTCACACACTAGTCACACCAACCAGACTCACACAGCAACTGTGATGCAAATACTCCACGACCTGCTCTCCAAAGGAGACACAGAGGTTGAAGGGAAATAGCATCTTGTGGCATTTTCCAATTTCCATGCTGCAAATACGCCCACTACAGCCTTCTTCAGGCCACCATTGTGATATCAATGGTTCCACAAAACAGTGAGCTATTGGAACCTGTTGTGAACTGACTCCAGCCTGTCACTAGATGTCTACCACATGATTCCATAAATCAAAAAAATGCTTGATAACTGTTTGTTATATGTAATTTTACTATGTTAAAGTTAAACCCTTCCTTTTTGATTAGACAGAAAAAGGGAAGTTCTGTAGGATGTTCTGTATGCTGTGAATGAGTTGCTCTGATTGGTTGATAAATAAAACGCTGATTGGCCAGTAGCCAGGCAGGAAGTATAGGCAGAATAAGCAGACAAGGAGAATTCTGGGAAGGAAAGACATAACTGAGGAGGAGATGCCAGCCCATCGTCCAGGGAGCAGCATGTAATGGCACACAGGTAAAGCCACAGAACATGTGGTGACATATAGATTAATGGAAATGGGCCGAGTTTAAGTGTAAAAGCTAGTCAGTGGAAAGCCTGAGCTAATGGCCAAATAGTTTTTTAAAAAATGTCCAGAGTGGTAAGTGCTGCAAAGAAATGAATGTAAATTCAAAGAACTGTGTACCAGGAATATTTTTCATTGGCAAGAATGTCAGTAGAGGCCAGATGTGGTGCATACCTTTAATCCCAGCACTCAGTAGACAGGCGTATCTGTATGAGTTCAAGACCAGCCGGGTCTACAAATCGAGTTCCAGGACAGTTAGGTCTACACAAAGAAACCCTGTCTCAAAAAACAACAACAAAAAGTGTCAATAGAGGATCAGCAGATGATGACACATGAACAACACACACACACACACACACACACACACACACACACACACACACACACTATGCCCATGGATATTCTTCATGTCATTACATGCTAATAGCATTCCACTATACACACCTGAGACTTCCCATCTGAAGGCTTTTTTTCCAGCCACACATGGGCCCAAAAAGAAGTGCCAGGGAACTAATGCCCCTGAGAGCTGTTCTCAGACAATGACAGATGGGAATAGGAAGACAAACATTTGAGATTCATCATCCCCAGGTGTGACAGACTGAAAATGTGTTCCACATCACCCTCAGAAAACTTCAGTAAGCTTCAATCTCCAGTGTTCACAGAGGAAAACAGCTCATCAATGTTTTGTGTATATCTGCTACCATCTCTACAAGACCACCTCCCAGTTATTACATACGCATCTTCAAGTCGCAGTGTTAATGAACAATGAGACAAACACAGTAATTATTTTCTATCAAATAAAGATATATAGGAAGAAAGAGGGTTCAGGTGATAAAATAAAGAGGAAAGTATATTCTAGCAAAAGGTAGAAGCAAAACCCATTTACACATATGTATATACTATTACAACATGGTGTGTTTATTTCTAAAAAATCATAATATATAAATCACAAATGAAAATTATGTGGCTGATACAGTTACAAGAAAAATGGTCAACATATTCATGATTGGCATACAAAATCTACTGGAACCTAATAAAATGGCCCTGCATTTTATATGTATTAGATAATTAAGAATGTATACCTTGCTGGCAGAATCAAGCATAAGGAAGAGACTGTTGCTTACACACTGATCATTCATGTGTGTGCTGAGAACACTTAACATGTGTACTCTTTCCAGTGTCAAGAATATAGCAAGTCATAGTTACAGTCACCATGTTGCATAATATTCCTCTTGGACTTTTTTCCCCCCAAGTAACAGAAAATCCTTGAACCAATGTTTCCCATCTAGAGTGATCCTTTAGAAACCACAGTGAAAGCCGGGTGGTGGTGGTGCACGCCTTTAATCCCAGCACTCGGGAGGCAGAGGCAGGTGTATCTTTGTGAGTTCGAGACCAGTCTACAGAGCGAGATCCAAGAAAGGTGCAAAGCTACACAGAGAAACCCTGTCTCGGAAAAAAAAAAGAAAAAGAAAAGAAAAGGAAAAAGAAAAAAAATAAACCACAATGGATATGTATTTCTAAATAAACATTATACATACTCTGTGTTTGTCAATGAAAATAAATAGTGAAGAATGATTTTAAGGAAAAAAAAAGGATCCTAGTTTATGGCTTATCGGGAAAACAATGGAAGGAAGTCATCATATTTTGAGATCTTTTGCAAATGTAAATCCTGAGTCACATTCCTCTGCCTATGAAATGTGTCCTTTGAGAGATCTTTTAATGATAGAAACCAATTTCAACACAATTAAAATTCCATCCATTGAAAAACTACTTTGGTTAATTCCCAGTGTCAACTGCACTAGAGTTGGTCCCTTCCATGGCTTTCTCTTCTGCACTGAAGGCTTTGCCCAACAGCTGCAGGCTTTGGAAGTTGTAATCATTCTGAAAATCACCACACTGGACACTACTAGTACTAAAGGGAGCCATTTCTGCAGAACTGGACAATTTCAAAGAAGATCCTCACGTGTAGATAGGAATTGTAATCTATGGTAAGAAAAGTTCTTCCTAGTTTTCCTTCTCAGTCTTTCCTCTTCAATCCATGTGTATCATAGTCCTTCTGTCTCTTGTATCTCTTTAGACCATGTTATCATTGTCTTCACATCATTCCAGCTCACAGACTTTTCTTTTCTCTTTGCATCATTATTTCTGATGATCCACAGTGTAATTCCTTTGGCTCAGGAAACATAACACATTCTCTCATTCATGCCCTTCTGCAAAACTTCTTTTATATATTGCTCATGATTTTGATCCAGACTACTGAAAAATGTTTGGAGCACTAATGAGTGGGTTTTGTGTTTTTATGTTGGCCTCTTCATTTTGCTTTATAAAGTTCAGAAACACAAAGCAAGAGCAAGCCACAATATAAACTCACAAGCACAGCAAACTCCAGTCTCTGGTAGATGAAGTGTATGTGTGTGACTGAGTGCACATACAGGTTCTCCACGCATTTGGCTCACCTGCAGGGCTCATGTCAGCTCAGTGCTGCTATTGGAACTCACCCAAAGTTTCTCATGAGGGAAATTCACATATGTAAATGTAAAATGTAGTTCATGCTCACACTTCCTGCTAATAGATCAATGGTGTTGAAACAAGCATGCATTCTCAAACATATATGGTAGCAGAAGAGGTGTGTGTGTGTGTGTGTGTGTGTGTGTGTGTGTGTACACATTTACAATATATAATAAAATACTAATTATAGATTAAAGTGCTGGGGCTGAAGAGATGGCTCAGAGCACTTATTACTCTTACAGAGGACTGGGTTTAGGCCTGAGCACCTACATGGTGGCTCACAACCAACCACCTGTAACTCCAGTACCAGGGAATATGACCCCTTGCCTGATCTCCAGGAGGCACCAGGTACACAAGTGGTGCACATACAGACATGCAGGCAAAACCTACATATACATAAAATAAAATAAATATTTAAAATATTAACTAATTAAATTACTAATTACAAATCTAGATCAATAAAATAAACAGCATGTTTTCTGGTTTCTCTAAAATATTCTGACCTCTCTTTATATATTTGTATTGGGAAAATACTTGTTTTAAGTGGATGCAGCAAAATGGATAGTCCTTATGTCTTCAATACTCTGCAATTACAAAGACAAATTAGAGATGTATACTAGAGGAAATCAGAATATTAATATGCGTGGTAAAGCTGAATGCTGTTCAATTTGTGGTGACATGGAGACAATGTTTGAATAATGTCTTGGGACAAGCTCCCTAAAAGCAGAACATGAGATAGATACTCATGCTCTATTCATGAGAGGAGATTCACTACTCATTAATAAACTAGTGATTTATGAAGGAGCTGCTCTCAAGGGCAGATGTAAGAAGAGCAAAGATGTGGGAGGGGCAGAAGTTAAACCACGTGCTTCCAGGCACAATTCCATTTCAACATGACCACCCTGGGGCTCTGGAAAGCAGGATGCACTTTGCAGTTTGCCCCACCTTGTTGAAAGGGAGTTGGGTTGTGAATCTCTGCCTTGGCCTCCTCCCAAATGGCTAGAGAGAGAACATAATTACAACACATGCCCAGGAAAGAGTCCTGGATTAGCTGCCTTTCTGTGGCTGTGGTAAAATATGGAGACCAAGTCAACTTGGAGAAGAAAGAGTGTGTTTGGGCTTATGGTTCCAGAGGGAAAGGAGTCTTTGAAGGCAGAGTGTAGACATAGTAGCTGGAAGAGGAAGCTGAGAGCTTACATCTTAAGCCACAAACAAGAAGTAGAGGGCAGGGTACAAATGTGAACTGGCATGAGATTAAACCCTCAAAGCTCACATCAGTGGCATTCTTCCTCCCACAAAGCCAAATCTACTAAACTTTCCTTAACAGTATACCAACCTGGGGCCGTGCATTCAAATGCTGGCAACTATAGAGGATGTTTCATTCACTCCACCATGAGTTCCAAATCAAACAGTGACAAACTTCTGAAGAAATGGTGGAGGATGAACCCATCATGACATCCATGGCAACTTGTACTTAATATCTGTTAATCAGAAACATCTGTTTAGCACATCAACTATGTTGGCTACAGAAGACAAGCAGTATTTTCTAACTGCTATGTGTCAGAATCCAACACATTATCACACTCCGATTCCCCACTTTACCTTGTTAGAGATGCAATATTATTAACAAATTCGAGGCTCCTGATGCTCAAGCAATTCATTCATGTCACACCTTAGTTAGTGCAAGAGTTCATTACACAATCCTCTTACCCCCTTAGCTTGTTGTTTTTCTCCACACTAATGTCATGCTACATGTCTATTTTGTTTTCAGTTCTTATTTGATACACTAGTTTGGTTTTATTGGTAGATATCTTTCTCTCCATGAAACTTAACAGAGAGATCTACTCTATAAGTCATGAAACAGATACAACCCTTCTCTGCGTTTCTGTCCCGTCCTGCCCGAGGCACAACTGAGGTAACAAGATCCCACTTCTTCTCATACCCACACCCTGCTGTGGCACAGTTCCCCTTGGGCTCCCATGTTTTTCTCATTTTCTAGGCAATTCACTGAGCACTTTCATTCTGAATCATTTTGTCAAAGACACTTGTATTGTAAACAGCCTGAGACGATAAGGATAATGTCTCCATATGATGCTGCAGGTGAGCAAAAGGCATAGGAGCCAAGTTTGGAAAGGTTTGGTAGCACATCACAACCCATGAGATTGAATCTTTCCCCTAAACTCAGCTCCTCAGCTGACGCACAAACTCTCCATTGAAGCAGCTGCCTCACCCTGCCTATATTGTTCTGTGGCCTTTGAGGACAATAGAAAACGATGTGAACATGAATACTCATGCTCTGAATACTAGTCCTTTGTCTCTGACCCAGGAGTCTCTGTCTTCTGCCAGCATCAATGAAAATAACTCGTTGGCTTTTGTAGAGAGTAAAATCTCAGATCCTTCACCGTTTCTGGCATGTCCACATACTGCTCATAGATATCATAGTGAAATATAAGTCAGTAATCCACATTTTCAAATGATATGCTTTCTGGATCTCACTGTGTAATTCAGTGAGAAAATGGTATTCATTTTCCCCAAAGATACTCCAAACCAGGCTGGCAGCAGAGACAAACCCAGAGAAGAACTCAGGCCTTTGACAGTCGGAATCATATTCAGGCATGCCAACAGCACACTGATGTGCGATGGATGTTTCCAAATGAAACAATTTGGAACAAAGCTAACAGACAGAGCGGCCCTCTCCAAAACTGTGAGGGGCATTTGGCCGTTTAGGCTACTTGCTAGGAGCAGTGTGAGTTTGGGTTTGACTTGATTGCCTGGTGTGTGTTCTCTGTGTGAGTCCCTTTATAAAAATCTCTGTGCAGTGTGATTTTTAGAATTAGAAAAAACGTGGTCTGCTACCAATGTCAAGATGAAAATCTTCAGTGGAAACTGCATTTCTCACTAAAGCTAGAAAGAGCAGGTAGTGATTTGAGCAGGAATGGGCCCACAGACTCACGGATTTGAATGTTTTGTCACCAGAAAGTGGTGCTATTAGGAGGTGTGGCCTTGGAGGAAGTGTGTCACTGGGGGTGGCTTTGAGGTTACAGATGTTTAAGCCAGGCACAGGGTCTCTCTTTCATCCTGCTGTCTGCTGATCCAGATGTAGTATTCTCAGCTACTTCTCCAGCACCATGTCTGCCTGCATGCTATCATGCTTTTAACCATGACAATAATGGGCTTAACCCCTGAACTGTAAGCCAGCCCCAATTAAATGTTTTCTTTTATGTGAGTTGTATGGCCAGAGTGTCTCTTCACAGCAACAGAAACTCTAAGACACCATACATGGAACATAGTCTGCATTCATTATATTTCAACCCTGAAAATGATACACCAGTGGGATTCAATAAGTAATTCTTTTTTTTTGTTTTGTTTTGTTTTGTTTTGTTTTGTTGTTTTTTTGTGTGTTTTTTGTTTGTTTGTTTGTTTGTTTTTTCGAGACAGGGTTTCTCTGTGTAGCTTTGCGCCTTTCCTGGAACTCACATGGTAGCCCAGGCTGGCCTCGAACTCACAGAGATCCGCCTGCCTCTGCCTCTCGAGTGCTGGGATTAAAGGTGTGCGCCACCACCACCCAGCTAATAAGTAATTCTTATAGATACCTGTAACTACACAAAGATTACTGATGCTTAATTGAGAATTTCCTGAAGTTACACATATGATTATCTATCTTTTCAGTTTGTGGAGCAAGCACCAGATGAAAAGAATATTTACTATAGGTGATATAGATAAAAATATAAATAACAACTATATACAGATCCTTCACAACATGTGAGCACAGTGGGCAATTTTGTGGTACTAGTGACCTGTTGGGCCTTTTATCTACATTCACAAACTAATGAGATCCAAATTAATGAGAAAATTATTGTTTCATAGAGTCTGGTTAGAGTCACAGAGCTGGTAAGCTGGAGTCCAAATTCTGCAGTACATGATTCCATAACCCAAGGTTTTCAGCACTTCCTCTCAGGGAAATAGCATAGTGCCATGTGCTGGCTAAGCTGTGGCTGAGAGAATCACCAAGGTTATCTTTGCTAATGAGCGTGGGTGCTTGGCTGGGAGGAACTTTGGGCAGGTTAGTCCTCTTGTGGATTTTAAGCTCATGTGTAGCTCTCACCTGCAGCAGCTCTGTATCTCCTCTACAGTCAGGCTCTCTAGATGAGAGTTTGTGAGTCCTTAGTTCATCAGTGTTTACCCACTACCCTCTCACACATTCTTCAGCAGGTTCACCATGGACAAGTCTTAGCTTCCCTATGAACTGTCAGTAGGCATGTCCTTCCCCTACGGGCTGGTCCTGGCTCTCATACCACTTCACTATGGGCTGGCTTCAGCTCTATATCCTTCATCTTTCTCTAGCCTCAAATGATGAAAATAAAATATTCTTTTAACATGTTTCCAAAAGAGCTTTCCTCTGTGATACTTTGAAAAAAATAAAGAACTTTGTTTGAGCTGCTTTGTCAGATGGTGTGGAGTATTTCTGAACGGATGGGACATTGTCTTCAAGGAAAAGGTTGGCTTTGTTTATTTGGAGCCCACTCTGACCCAGACCACAAGGGGTTCCCTGCTAAGTACACTATGGATGTTATTTCTAACACATGGCGAGTCAGCATGGTGACCCAGAAACATGAGGGAACCCCAGGGGAGTGGCTGTGAACAACTTTCTCTTTTGTGATTTTCGTTTTTCATTATATTTGACATTTTTGAAGCTGAGCTTTTAAAGAAATACCAGTTTTAGAAGAACATACTGGGGATATATTTCAATGAAATGTAGAGCAATCACAAAAGAAAACAAGCATGGCAGAAAATGTTCCCATTTGTGATGGGAAACAGTGTACATACCGGTGTTTCTTTTTTTTTTTTTTTTTCTACATTAGCCAAATGAAGTATCAGCACATTGTTCTCAGAAGTTTCAGAAATAAGCAAATAACCAAATTGTATTTGCCTTTTGTTTGTTTTCAGACATCTGTGATGTTAACTGTCAGTCTAGGGTTTGATGTTTTCAACAGCAGAATACATCTGTGCAGACTAGAGAAATTTCAAAGTATCTCTCACTATAGGTATAAAATGGAATCTGTGCTCCAGACAGAACTAAAGCTGAAATGTATTATTAGTTTTGTAATTTAGTTTTATATTGTTTCCATTCCTCCTGGACCTCCTAGAATTCTGAAATCTCTAATGTCCAGCCTGCTGGTACAGGCTTATGATCTCAGCTACTTTGGTTTAGTCAGGCATGGTGAAGCATACCTTATATCTGGTCTGTTTCTGGCAGTTTCAGGCCAACCAGCACTACACAGAGAGACCTTGTCTAAGTAGACAATTGATAATCTCAGCTGCTTGGGAGGCTAAGCCAAGAGGTCACAGTAAGTTCAAAACCAGCCTGAGCAAATTATTAAGACTTTGTCTCAAAAAAAATTATACAGTGGTTGGGAGTACAGCTTCGTGGTAGAGCATTTTCTAGCATTTCTAGGATCAATGGGCAGAATGTTTGATACTTCAAAATCTATTGCTATTATAACATTTTTTTATTTGAGAATTTCATTCGTAAGTACACTGAAATAACATAATTTTACCTCCTCCTCTCCATCCCCTCCTGTGTCTCCCCAACCATCTTCTCTCAAATTTATGACCTCTTCTGAATAAATATCTAGTCCAATTAATGTTGCCCATATTTGGGCATATTATTTGGGGCTGATCATTTAGAATTGGAAGAATTTATTGAATGATAAAAAGTTAGATCTATTCTGAATAGCATCAAAAACTTAGAGGTAATGGTGCCTGTTCTTCAGTGACTGCTTATTGACACCTGTTAGCCTCCTGGAACTGTGAGGGTGCTGGGGAGAGTAAAAAGAAAGAGAAGCGTGTCTCTGTACATAAGGCCTCATTTCCCAGCGCTGTGCTTATGGATGTGCACAGAACAATGGCCATATTACCAGCTTCAGAGACAGCAGTGACCAGAAACTTCCTAGCTGGTCATCTTCCTCAATAAGAGGAAGTGTTGTGTTACTTTATGTAATGTTTCCATTTCTCCAGCCCTCTAATTAGAAGAGCCATTTTTCACTGATGGGCACTGCCCAACATGGCAAGCCACACATGGCCAAAGAGCTTATGTAACCTCCACCTTTCAACTCTATTAGCAATCAGGTGCAAGGAGATTTGGTTTGAGGAACCCAAAGAACATGATAGGTGGTCCAAGGTGTGATCTGTTGAGATTTAGGGGATGAAAGGACATGTAGAGGCTCTCATGCATTCAGAGACTTCAGCAAACAAATAACTCCTTGTATTTCTCCTGTGGCCATCCATTTGAAGGCTGTGTGGAGTATCTGGATTTTTCTTTTCTTTTTTCTTTCTTTCTTTCTTTTTTTTTTTGCAGGACACATGGTAACTTCAAAATAATTTTTAAAATCAGGGTCATGCTCCACAAATTGCTGTCTCATCACTGTTTTGAAATGGCTGGCATAAGTTTGATTTTATCCCAAAGACATTTCCATTATGATCACTTGTTTCAACCTCACTTTTCCCTTTGAAGGATAAACAGTCCAATTCCTATACTACAGTGTCAACTGCTATACATTTTTGAACAACTGTAAGAATATTTCAATGCATTATCACTTATGGAAACAAAGTTTTGCTCATAATAACAACCTCCAAGAGTCAAAACAAAGGGAGTCAAGGTGCCACTGAGGGGCTGGCAGATGTCTTTTAAAATAATATAAACAGGAATTTCACTTCTGGGAAGATGAAATAAAGATGTATTTTAATCCTCACTTTCTTCCCACAGAGTATAACTGCTTAGGACTGAATATTTGGGTTCTCCTTCATCCCTGCCCCCTCAAAAAAACCCTCAAGTTGAAACACTGAGATGCGAATAAGTGGGAATTTGAGACAGAATCAGAGGCAAATGAGGTCGTGAGGTTGGAGCCTTCTTGATGGGAATCATGTCCTAAAGACAGGGGACAGCAGGGCACTCAACTCTTTCACTGTTGTCTGCTGTGTGGCGAGGCAGTAAGACTGTCACCTGCTGAAAGGAAGACAGAAGTCACTCTGTTACAACCACAGAAGTAAAGAATGACTGGCCAAAATTGGAATAGCCACCCAAGGATGCACAACTCAACTCCCCTTCAACAAAAATCAGGATATATGTGAGTGCTAGTTAAAGATAGTAAGGGAAGGTGGATCAATAGAATGTGCCCCGTACGTTGGCTTCTTCCCTAATTTCAAATGTCCTTCTTTCTCAGTAATTAGCTCACCTGTGTTTGCTAAGTGGCATCCAGGGAAGATTTGTTGTGTTTGGTTTTTTTTTTTTTGTTCTGTTGGTGTGGTAGTTTTGTTTTTCAGGTTTTTGTTGTTGTTGTTGTTGTTGTTTGCAATTTTTACTTTTTCCTGAAAAGAGGGAGATGAGCTACCTCCTTCCAACTTTAAATTATAAATAGATGTTTCTCATGTTTTTGGCAAAGATATTCCTGAGTTATTACAGTAATCAGAAGCATTTAATTTTAATATTTTTGCAGAAGGGGAGGTGGGAAGACTGTGGGAGACAGAGGATATGGAAGACACTAAGGAAACAACAGAATTGATTCGCATGAATGAAGGATCTCACTAAGCTGCCTAAGCTTCTCAAATGGTAAGATTACAAGCATGCACAACCATGCCAGACTAAATGCTTTGACTTTTTAATTTTAATATGAAATCTTATGATTTCTAAACTTAATTTCTGAGTTTTTCGTCATAATATGTACATACTTAATACAGACTAAAGAAAAATAATTCTGATCCACAATTCTATCCTTAAACCAACAGTCTGCAGCCTATGTGAAAAGCAGCAGAAAATTATCTGATCAAAATTTAGGTCCAACATCACTTATCCATAATCCCACAGTCCAAACAGCTCTAAATAGTGAAGATTTTTCTCACAAAATCTAGAAAAACTAAAATAGCCCTAAAAAAGAACCACTTGAACCAATATGACATAACTTACATCTTTATTTAAGAGGTGTATGTATTTCATTTTATTAAAGAGATGCAGGTATATTTGATCAGGAAACATAGGCTCACTCTTCTTGTTGCTAACCCATAGTATGCACCATGTGCTTCATACTAGCCTCTAAATTGGCCCAATCCCTAGATCCTGAAACTCAAAATACAACTGTTCCATCAAAGGTTTAGATGAAAGATTCTGAGACTGCATTAGAAAAATAACTGGTTCACTGTGGGTGTTAGATGGCTTTCTTCAGTCATCCAGGTTCCTGTCCATTCTCTTCAAATGTCAAGCCCATCCACTTGTTTACTCAACAAATATTTAGTTTCTGTGTATATGTATTTATGTATATATATATACATATATATATTATGTATATGTAAATATGTATGTATACATGTATATACAATATCTGTCAAATATTTTACAGGGCTGTGGAAATATACCCATGAAAATGATTTCCACTTAATCAAACATTGATGGGAGGAGTGAGAGGAGAGATAACGGATAGACACAAAGATATAATAAGGTAATATAAAAAATAACACAAAGTAGGTTCAGTTGTCCTGGTAGCTAGATGTTTAAGGACTATTTCTTAAGAAATGAAGACTGTACATGTATATGTATCTGTGTGTATATATGTGTGTGTGTGTGTGTGTGTGTGTGTGTGTGTGTGTGTGTGTGTGTAAGTGAATTTAGCTAAAGCATTAACAAAGAACTTAGCTGAAGCATGAGCAGAAACTTAAATTGCCAATGGGAACTATGACAGCAGAGTACCTATTCAGCCAGACAGGGAAGAAGCTGAAGACTGGAGATCTGGTAGAGTCATGGCATGAGGAGAAGAAAGAGGCAGGGATGAGGGTACAGGATACAGATGAGAAAGAAGATTGACACTTAGCTTTACTTCTTACTCCATAGCTCGCTGTGTAGCTGGGTGACTGGCCCCTGACATCCTCCTCCTTTTCTTGCTCCACCATCTTTTTTCCCAGATTTTTCCTATTTATTCTCTCTGCCTGCCAGCCCCACCTATCCTTTCTCCTGCCTTGCTATTGGCTGTTCAGCTCTTCATTAGACCAATCAGGTGTTTTAGACAGGCACAGTAACACAGCTTCACAGAGTTAAACAAATGCAACACAAAAGAATACAACACATTTTTGCATCATTTAAAGAAAATGTTCCACAGCATAAGTGAATGTTACATATATTTTTGAGACAGGGTTTCTCTGTGTAGCTTTGGTACCTTTGCTGGAACTCACTCTGTAGCCCAGGCTGGCCTCGAACTCACAGAGATCCATCTGTTTCTGTCTTCCACGTGCTGGGATTAAAGGCATGTGCCACTAGCACCTAGCTAAACATAATACATTTTAAAATAATATTTCACAACAGAGTCTGGCAGAGAATTTTGATGATTCTGACCCTAAAACACAAGATTTGGAATATGAGATACTAATTAAATGTCTGCTGAGTAACTCATGCTCCCTGTGTGCAAGATCTACACATCTCACAGTGCCTTTTCCACATTCTCACACCCAGGCTAGAAACTGCTGATCTAGTCTGAGTCGTGATGGCAAGTCCAAAACATCATAAAGGCTCCCAGCATCAGTACTTTGACTCAGTATAAAAGGTAGACTCTGCTACTTCCTGTAAAGGAAGCTCTCTTCCTATAAAAATATCTATGGCCATGACATGAAGAGTAGAAGGCTTGTGACACTACATAGATGACAACATCCCAGGAGACTCAGAACTTATTAAAGAGTGATAGAGGTTGTTCTGAGCACCCAAGGCAATTTTCATAACCCCTGTCCTCTGTAACACTAAGATATTGTTTTCAATTATATTGTGAATTACTCTATTTTCTTAGAATCTCCATCAGAAAAGGAATACATCTAAAGGTTATAAGTAGATTTTAGCACCAAGTTACAGATAAATATGCAGGAATTAAGGATTTTATCTGAGTTTACCAGGTTAACAAGTAGTATAAATGGAATTTGATATCAGCTTACATAACTGTTCATTATTAAGCTGACTTGCCTCATAGAAGAGACATCCACAGCATTTGTTATTTATGACATTAGCCTTTGTTCTTAAATCCACTCTCGTCCAGTCTTGTATTATCCCATGGAGACATCCATTAAAAGTAGAATTATTGAAAATGATGAAATACCTAAGCTCCATAGCAGTCCAGAGCTAGAATCTATTTATGTCACACATGCTGCCCTATGCATGGAATGAATCCTGTTGGGCTCTCCATGAAAACAATGCACTCAAAATTTATTTCCTACTTCTCCAAGCCTTCTTGACATTCTGTTGGGTACATTCAAATCAGTGTATTCCACTGTACACTAAGGTTTCAGATGCAGTAACATCCTCCACCCACCTGGCTTTGTGTCATGGTCTCAGAATAGAGATAGGCACATGATATTCACTCAACACAGTGTTTTGAATAAACAATTCTTCCCCACCCAAGTTCAGGGAAAGAATATGCTAATACTCAACTCTCACAAAACACAATGCTTGTTAGACTATAGAGATGGTTTTCTAAAATCTGATTTAACTTGGAAACAACCAGTTATAATTAGAATTTGAAAAATAATTACTGTTCCTTATTTTGAACTTGAACTATCATATACAAAATATTCTGGTAATTCTTGATTCATTTAAACAAACTTATCAGATCTTTATCCACAAAGTAATTCTAATACCAGAGCTATAAAATAGACCAGGCACTTATTTATTTTTAGCTAGAACCCGCAGGGAGTCAACATGCTTCCAGTGTGTTTTATCTGATATCAATGATAGCCAAACGCCCTTTCAAACATGACGTTCCAAGAGTTTCTATAATCAACAGCATTTTCTCTTGTGAAATAATGGAGTATGGGAATTCTGAGCACACTGAATTCTAAGAGCCAGCCCTCACTATTTGAGAGTGAGCCAGTGGCAGACAGTAAGACTAAATAGCTTTTCTCAAAGCACTACAAAAGGCAGTTATAAAGTAATGTCTTGTTTGATCATTGTAACTATTCTGGGGCCCACCTATTTAAGTTATCAGAGACCTTAACACTGTCTTCATGCTCTCCTAAAAATCATTCTCTCTTCACACTGTTGACTGAGGTCTTGTTTCCAAGCTGTCTCAGGCAACATCTTAGTATGTTTACTAATGACCTTTGCACATCGATTGTTTTGGATCAAGGTTTTACACTCTCATTCTTTCAATCACTGATATGTTTGCTTCATGAGGTACTATTCTAGTTTCTTGGGACTCAAAACCACAAAGTCATTACCCTCTTAGAACTTATATTTTAAGGGACATATGCTATTTGAAAGAGATATGTTACTCACAAAAGTAAAGGCAATGTGGGAATTCCTGTGTAATACTACAAGATAGAAGTTTGTATTTAAATAGGAACATGTAAAGGGATGACTAGAATTTATATTCCCATTTATGTACTAACTTGTAGTTAAAAAAAAAAACATCAGAGCATTTACAAGGAGCAATCAACCAGAGCTATCAAGGCATCAACTAGAAGTTTCAAGACCCTGCAGAGAAGGAAAACTACAGCAATCTAAGCCAAAATTCCACTATTGTTCTCTCCCTGAATTTTCCACGGATGTATGTAGGTAGCGATCAATGAAAACTTAGCCCAAATCAGATGCTAAAGCTTCAGTGAGTGTGAGAAGAAATGCTGATGTAAAATATCCTCACAGAGTAGAGACTCATAAATAATTCACACCTTCAGTTATGCAGTTAGGAGCCCAAATATCCTAATATCCTGCATTCCAAAAACAGGAGTATTAAAAAATATAAATAAATAAATGAATGAATAAGCAAACAAACAGACAGATAAATAAATAAATAATATAAATAAATATAAATAAATAAATATAAATAAATAATGATCTGTCTTGAAACAGCTCAGCGCTTACTGAACTGTGATAATCTACCTCTAGTTAGCAAAAAGCTAACACCTCAAAGGGCCTCTTCAATTGTCATCTCTCAGCAGAAGAAATATCAAGAGCTGAAAGAAGAGGAGAGGGAAGATGAGGAAGAGCAGGAAGAAGCAGCTAACATAGTTAGAAACTCACAAGCAACCCAGTTACTAGAGTTTTCAGAAAAGGGTCGAAAATTAACTAATTTGTGTTTTCAAGAAAAAATAGAAAGATACATGCTGGCAGAAAACTTGAACCTATAAAAAACAAAATAGAAATACTAGATGTGGGAATATAACTATTAAACTTTATAAAGTAAGAAAACGAGTTTATTAGACTAAACGGAGATAAGGAGAGAATTAGTAAAATGAAAGATAAAGTGGGAAAATATTTCAACCTGAATCAAAAAAAGGAAAAACATACATAATAATAAAGAAATAGTCTAAAGAAAAATACATGGGGAGAAAAAGGAACATGAAATCCATAGAAACAATTTTAAATTGGTAATAACCAAAAATTTCATAAAACTAATGAAAACGACCAAGCAATAAATACTATAAGCACTACAAACATCAAGAAGTGCAAACAGGTAAATAAAGCATAATTGATACATCTCAGTAAAAGTAATGAGTGAAAAGCGAAAACAAGTCTTTTTCAGACAAAAAAGACCAATGGTCTATCTTATATTTCATTATAATTCTTTCATAAATGCTATTCTAAACTATAATCAAGAACAAATCCCTTTGTGGCCAGGGTGCAGAAGTACTATAGTTTGCCTAGCATGTTCAAGGCTCAAGGCTCAATTTAAAAGACTGAAAAAGTTAATAAATAAATAAATAAATAAATAAATAAATAAATAAATAAATAAATAAATATATGAATGAATGAATGAATGAATGAATGAATGAATGAATGAATGAATGAATCTCCATTTCTCCACAGATAACTGATATTTTTGAGGTAATAATATAATTACATAATTTTCCCTTGCCTTTTTTGCCTCCAAACCATCCCCTTACATCCCCTCACTCTTTTTCAAATTCATAACCTCTTTTTTCTTTAGTTGTTGTTGGTGGTGGTGGTGGTGGTGGTGGTGGTGATGGTGGTGTGTGTGTGTGTGTGTGTGTGTGTGTGTATAATATGGGTATATGCCTAAATACATAAAGGCCATCTGCTCAGTCGATATAATGCTACTTGTGTGTATATGTTCTCAGGGCTCATCATTTGGTATTGGCTATCCAATGATTGTGCTCTTCCCTGGAGGAGACTTCTTCTCCTACTCTCCACATTCCTTAGTTGCCTGTAGTCCTTTGTGTGAGGTTGAGGCCTCCCACAGATAAGTGTAGTCTTCATCCAAGAAACTTCTCTTTGAAACATAAGACCACTACAAAAAAAACAACAATCCATCAAAATGCTGAGTTGTGGACATCAGTCCAAACAGACACATCTATCTACAACACAACTTCTTCACCTAAGGCTCAGAGATCCTTGAAAAGAGGAGGCAGCAATGTTTTAAGAACCAGAGGAGCAGGAAGTTTGCTGTGAGACTGTGTCTCCTAGAAATGTCAGAAGCTACACTCACAAAATCTCACCAACATAACAACTTGAACATGACCAGAAGAAGTATGACACCAATAGAAATGCAATATGGAGAAAAGAAAGAGACAGTGGTATTTGTGTTTAGTGCTGAGATAAAACAGAACGATTTGTAATAGTCAAATTTAGCAATTAACTATCAATAAAAATAACTAAACAATGTTTTTTCTTAAATTCATCCTGTATAAATTACAGTAAATTATCTAGCAGAGCAACCTAGGTAAATATTATAAAACACTAAGATAAAAAGATCAGGCAAAATGAGAATACATGTTTGAAAGCAGATAAGATTAATCTCAGATTGTGGGAATAATAACACAAGTTGTAACTGGAAAGCAAAGATCATTTGGGGGAAGAATCACCAAGAGTATTTCTTATATACTCCTTTTTTAATCTGAGTAGCCTTAACATGTTTTAGGAAACAAAATTTCACTCTATACTTGTGTATTTTTATTACATTTCAATTACTTAAATCACATAGACAAACAACAGAACAGGAATTCTTTTCAGAGTGACTTCTACTAACCCAGCTTCTCTATCATCAGTATGCAGCTCCATATACAATTTGAACAAAGCAGCATTTTAACACATTCCCCTATAGTACATCTCACTGCCAAAGGTGCCTTCTCCAGGGAAATTTGCAAAGCAACCAGACCAGTTGGTTTTCAGTTAACTTGACACAAACCTACACATATCTGGGAAGAGGGAATCTTAATAAAGAAAATGCCTCAACAAGATTAGCCCGTGGGCAAGTTTGTGGGGCACTTCATTGATGAATTATTAATTTGAGAAGGCTCAGGCACCTGGGGATGGGGCCATCCCTGGGCAGGTGGTCGTGGATTATATAAGAAAGAAAACTGAGCAAGCCAAGGGGAGCAAGCCAGTAAGAAACATTCCTCCAAGGCTTCTGCCTCAGTTCCTGCCTTGGCCTCCCTCAATGGACTGTGACCTACAATATGTAAGTCAAATAAGGCCTTTTTTCCTTAAGTTGCTTGGGTTATGATATTTTTATCACAACAATAGAAACTCTGACTAAGACAGCCACCAATGAGTTTTACATTCTAATATAAACTGTGCAAAATTATCTATAGGAAAATTTAAATGTCTATGGCAAGTAATTCCAATTTTATACATTCATTCCCTTATTCTTTCATCTATTATTGTCTTTCTGACAATTGTGGAATAGAATGGAGAATTATAAATTAAATTCTAGAGTTCTGAAGAAAATATTATACAAATTTATCTCTAGAGGAAATATATTCCCCAAATGCAAAGGCAAGGTTTCTCTTTGTTAAGTTAAAATGCATTGAGTTCAAGGGAAATTATGTGATATCTATATTATTTTAGAGTCTATTAAAAAGTTAGAACTTTATTCTGCAGTCAGAAAGTGTGTGTTTCAATTAAATATAAAGTTTCTTATTATGATACTTTGAATTTAGCTCTTAGTTAAAAAACATTTGATGATTTCTTACATAAACAAAAATATGTCGAAATCTAAAATCAGAATAGTAACTACCAAATTGCATTACTATGGATAGGTTTTAAATGTATAAACATATAATTTGAGTATGGTAGTCCATGCCTGTAATTGTTCTGTTAAGGTCAGCCTAGATGGCATAATGGTATAATGCATAATAAAACCATATCTCAAAAATGATAGAGAGAGAGAGATTTATTTATGAGCCTTTAAGGTAGGCATGCTCAAGTTCACTTCTGTAATCACAAATCACAACACTGTGGAGGTGAAGGACTAGAAATACAAGATTACTCTCAGCTAGGCAGAGAGTTCAAGGCTAGTCTGGCTTATAAAAGATCCTGCGTTTAAAAAAAGAAAAAAACAGCAGCAACAAGAACAGTAGGTCAGGAGGCTCCTAAATAAAAATATCCCCAAATAAAACCAGAAGAGAAACAATACATGTACAAATGTCAACACAGAACACACAAAAGAGAAAAACAAAGCAACATGGTCCATCCTAGATACATTCTACAACTACTAAACTCTAGTATATATATATACTATCAGTTGAAGATTTCCAAACTTTATCAGCTGAAATATCTCAAAGATGATGCATATATATTAATTCAATTCAGGAGCTACTGAGGCAAGTCAAAAGCAGAGGGAAATAACATTCAAATGGTTGACAAATCAGCGGCATAGATGAAAACATCAGAAAGATAGAAGGAAAATTCAGGAGTGAAATTGAGGCTTGAAAAAAAAATCACAAAACCAAAAGGCAAATAATGAACCAGGCATGTTTTCTGATGTCTGTAATCTTAGCACTTGGAAGGCTGATCCCAAGGATTTTTCATGCATTTCAGCCCAGCCTGGGCTCTTGGTGTATTCAAGACCAGCCTGGACTAGAGTGAAAATCCTGTCTCAAAAAACAAAGAATGGGCCGGGCGTGGTGGCGCACGCCTTTAATCCCAGCACTCGGGAGGCAGAGCCAGGCGGATCTTTGTGAGTTCGAGGCCAGCCTGGGCTACCAAGTGAGCTCCAGGAAAGGCGCAAAGCTACACAGAGAAACCCTGTCTCGAAAAAAACCAAAAAAAAAAACCAAAAAAAAAAAAAAAAAAAAAAAACAAAGAATGGAAGAAACAGAAAAGAAAAGGAGGGAGGGAGGGAAGGAGGGAGGGAGGGAGGGAGGGAGGGAGGGAGGGAGGGAGGGAGGGAGGGAGGGAGGGAGGGAGGAAAGATGACTATTAAAAATTCAGTGAATCAAATGAAACAAAATTGGATGAATCAAAGTGAAAAACCTCACTAACAGACTCAATCAATAAAAAGTAAGAATGCCAGTGATGGAGGAGGGCAAAGAAATATTAATTCATACTTCAATTAAGAAGATGAAAAATTTAGAATGAACATGACCACAACATACAAAATATTAGGATGAAATTAAGAAATCAAATCTAAGACAGCCCGGGGTAGAAGAAGGAACCGATCTAGAAATGAAAGCTTGCAAAATCTATCTAAAGAAGATAATAGTGAAAAATGTCTCAAATCTAGACTAAGGAATGGCCATCCAAACATGAGGAGGCTTTAAAATGCCAAATAGAGACTGCCAGAGAAGAATAAGCTTTCATGCATTGTACTCAAGATATCAAAACTACAAAGAACTATTAAAAGATCTAAGAATAAAACAACTGACCTACAAGGGTAAATACATCATAGCAATATCAGGTCTCAGATCAACAACCTTAAGCTCAGAAAAGCATGGGTAGGTATATTTTAAACATTAAAATATAAAATTGTCAACCAAGACTCACATGTCCAGAAAAAAAAAAAACTCTTTTAAAATTGATGGAGAGATTAAAAAAAAAAAATTAAGACAGTCACCAGCTATGGCAGTTCATGGCCACCAAGCCAGGGCTGTGGAAGATTCTCTACACTATGGTGGTATTGTGTTCCCCAAAATATTGTGAACCCTAATAAACTTATCTGGGGTCAAAGAACAGGACAACCACAATATTAAACATAGAGGATAGGCAGTGGTGGCACACACCTTTAATCCTACCATTCCAGAGGCAGAAATCCCTCTGGATCTCTGTGAGTTCAAGGCCACATTGGAAACAGCCAGGCATGGTGACTCACACCTTTAATTTCAGAAAGTGAGCCTTGTAATCCCAGGGAGTGATGGCAGAAAGCAGAAAGGTATATAAGGCATGAGGACCAGAAACTAGAAGCATTTGGCTGGTTAAGCTTTCAGGCTTTAGAGCAACAGTTCAGCTGAGATCCATTCTGGATAAGGACTGAGAGGCTTCCAGTCTGAGGAAAAAGGATCAGCTAAGGAACTGGCGAGGTGAGGAAGTTGTGGCTTGTTCTGCTTCTCTGATCTTCCAGCATTCACCCCAATAACTGGCCTCAGGTTTGATTTTATTAATAAGAACTTTTAAGATTCCTGCTTCACTACACTGATGGGAAAGGAAGAATCTTAACACTGACAGCATAAGAAAAATGAGTTTCCTGAGATGAATTGCTGAACAAATGGAAAACTAGTAAGGAGTCCATCAGGTTCAACACAGTAGACAAGCAAACTGCAAACTCCTGATACTAATAGGGGAGAGAGTAAAGAACACACAGTAATCCTCCACCCGTCCCATCCCCACCCATCCCCAGTCCACCCATAAAATCTCTTCTATTTCATCTTCCCAGGGAGATTCAAATGTCCCCTTGAGCCCTCCTTATTACCTGTCCTCTCTGGGTCTATGGCTTGCAGCGTGGTTATCCTTTACTTTACAGTTAATATCCACTTATAAGTGAATACATATCATGTTTGTCTTTCTGAGTCTGGGTTACTTCACTTAGGATGATTTTTTTCTAGTTCCATTCACAAATTTCATGATGTCATTGTTTTTCACAGATGAATAATACTCCATTGTGTAAATGTACCACATTTTCTTTATCCATTCTGCAGTTGAGGGGCATCTAGGTTGTTTTCATGTTTGTTGTTATGACCTCCTTTAAGGATGAAGACAAATACTCCTCAAAATAATTCACAAACTATAAAGGAAAATATACAGCCAAATAGTCTGTGAAGTCAATATTCCCCTGAATCCAAAACCAAAGCTAGATAAGGACATGCATACCAGTAAGAGAGAGAGAAGGAGGGAGGGGAGGAAAGGAAAGACAGAAAGACAAGAAGGAAAGAAAGAAAGAAAGAAAGAAAGAGAGAGAAAGATAAGGAGAGAAAGGAAGTCAGGAAGGAAGATGAGATGTAAAAATTCTCAATAAAATACTTGGAAGCCAAATTCAAGAGTACATTAAGAAACCCTTCAACTTGAGAACACACAAATTAGTAATTAATAAGTTCAATACAAAGTGAGAATACAATAAATCACAGAAGTCAAGGTTATCTCATTAGACACAGAAAAGCCATTTGACAAAGTTCAACATTCTCTTCATTTTAAAAACCTTGAAAAAACTAGGAATAGAAAATACATACCTCAGTGTAAAAGGAAATATCACAAATCTGTAGCCAGCTTGATACAACCTGTGAGAAAACTGAAAGTATCCTTTGAAATCAAGAACAAGGCAAGGGTACCTACTCTCTCTGATCTTGAATACAGAACTGAAGTCTTAACGAGATAAAAAAGAAAGAGAGAGTGGGAGGAGGTGGAGAGGGACAAAGGTAAGGAGAGGGGGACTGGGGAAGGAAGGAAGGAAGGAAGGAAGGAAGGAAGGAAGGAAGGAAGGAAGGAAGGAAGGAAGGAAGGAAGGAAGGAAGGAAGGGAAGAGAGGGAGGGAAAGGAAGGAAAGGAGAGGAGGGGAGAGGAGAGGAGAAGAGAGGAGAGGAGAGGAGAGGAGAGGAGAGAAGAAGGAAGGAAGGAAGGAAGGAAGGAAGGAAGGAAGGAAGGAAGGAAGGAAGGAAGGAAGGAAGGAAGGAAGGAAGGAAGGGAAGAAAGGGAGGGAAGGAGGGAGGGAAAGGAAGGAAAGAAGGGGAGGGGAGGGGGGTAGGAGAGGGGAGAGGAGGGGAAAGGAAGGAAGGAAGGAAGGAAGGAAGGAAGGAAGGAAGGAAGGAAGGAAGGAAGGAAGGAAGGAAGGAAGGAAGGATAGCTAGTAGGACAGATCAGAAAGAGCTCTCGCTCTGGAAACAGGAGGCCCTGAGTTTGAACGCCCAGCACCCATATTAAAAACATAGGCACCGATGCATGTGCCTGTAAGCCCAGCACTGGAGAACAAGAACAAAGGGGTCCAGAGAGCCCCCTCACTGGCAGCCCCCATAAGCCAAACAATGGCTTCCGCCTCAGTAAGAAACCATGTCTCAAGACAGTGAGACTGGAGGTGAAAGAAACAGTGTAGTGGTGTTTGCTTTGTCCATGACCTTGGGCTATAGGGCCCTAAGGAGGCCATGCTTCCTGCCATTGTACATGACCTCTTAAAAGAAGAGGGAGGAAGGTCACATGCCCCTTCTCCCTGCTCCTCCCTGTGAGATGGATTCGCTCATGGTCAGATCAGAGGACAACTTCAGCTGTCTACTTCCTTCTGTATTCGTGAATGTATTTCCTCAATTTGCCTTAATAAATTTCCCCAATACTTCTTAAACAGACTCCCGTGGATTTATCAAATTTTGCTCAGACCTCATGTGCGTGGTTCAACACACACACACACACACACACACACACACACACACACACATACAAGATACAAACAAAAAAGAAAAAACTAAAATTATCCCTATTTTCAGGTGAATAATCCTATACTGTGAAAAACCTAAACTAAGTCAGCATACAGCAGCCTTTCTGTGCAGCAATAATGAACTTACTGAGACACAGATCGGGGAAATAATTCCATTTACAATCACTTCAAGACAAAATACCTTGGAATAAACTTATTCGGGGAAGTAAGGAACCTCTCCATTGAAAACTTTCAGACTCTGAAGGAAGAAGTAAAGGAGATTGGAAAAGAACTCTTATATTCATGGAATGGCAAAGAGAACAAGCTTGATAGCATTACTGAAAGTTATCTACAGACTCAGTGCAATTTCCATTGAAATTCCAATAACATTCTTCACACAATTGAAGAACTTGGGTCCTAAAACCCGTATGGAAGCACCAAATATCACAAATAGTCAAACAATCCTAGGGGGGGAAGCAGTGCTAGAGGTATTACAATATCTGATTCAAACTACAATCAAGTCATAGTACCAAAATCCATATGAGTGGTACAAAAACAGACATTCAGAGCAACAAAATAGAACCGAGGACCTAGAAATAAACCCACACATTTAGAGGTATGCAATTTTGGCAATGTCAAGAACATTCATTAGAAAAAAGTCAGACTCAGCAAATAATTTTGAGGAAACTGGAGATGCATATTTAGAAGAATCTAAATATCCATATTTAGAAGAATTAACTATTTTGCTTTGATCAATTAGAAATTGATCAAAAGCCTTAGGGTAAGCCCTGAAACTTTGAAACTTCTAGAAGGAAACATAGGTAAAATGTGTCAAAGCATAGACAGGGGTTTTCTGGATAATATAGCACAAGGAATAATGCCCCAAATCATCAAATGGGACTAACTGAAACGTAAAAGTTTCTGTACAACAAAGGAAACCATCGACAAAGCAAAGAGACAGCCTATAGAATGGGGAAAATATCTCTTCTAACTATACATAAGTTATGTAATTAACGTCTGGAACATACAAAGAACTCTGAAAATGAAACACTCTAAAACCAAAAATTATACAATCAACAAATGAACTGACTAGACTTTCTCAAGATAAGGAATACAAAGGGTCAACATCCTTAACTATCAGGGAAATGCAAATTAAAGCTATTTTGAATGTTCATCATATCCCAATCAGAATGGCTAGCATGAAGGAAAACCACGTGATATGACAAATACTGTGAGGAAGTGGAGAATGAGAGGCCTTTATGTGCTGATATGATTTCTCTTGCTGTGTTAGCACACTGACCATAAAAATTGGAGGAGAAAAGGGGTTGCTTTAGCTTACGGGTGACAAGCCATCATCACTGAGGGAAATTGGGGCAATGACTCAAGGCAGGAGCTTGAAGAAGAAAGAATTAACGAGCACTGTCAACTGGTTTGCTTCCTCTTCCTCTGGGATACGGATGCAGCCCTGGTCCACCAGCCCACATTGCTACTACCTACCCTGGACCTTCCTCTATCACTAAATATCAAGAAAATCCTCCAACAGACCAATATGATGGAGGCAACTTCTCAACCAAGGATTCCTCTTCCCAGGTGTCTCAAGAGTATATCTAGGATGGCCGGGCGGTGGTGGCGGCGCACGCCTTTAATCCCAGCACTCGGGAGGCAGAGCCAGGTGGATCTCTGTGAGTTTGAGGCCAGCCTGGGCTACCAAGTGAGTCCCAGGAAAGGCGCAAAGCTACACAGAGAAACCCTGTCTCGAAAAACCAAAAAAAAAAAAAAAAGAGTATATCTAGGTAACAAAAACTAACAAATACATCTTATATACTGCTGATGGGAATGTAGTAAACTGGTGTGACCACTGAGGAAGACCGTGCATAGATCAAAGTTGGAACGACCTTATCACTCAACTATACCATCCATAGATATATGCCCAAAGGACTATCAGTTAACATTCCACGTAGGTAATTTCACATTTGTGCTTACTATTGTGCCATACACAGAGCTAAGAAATGGAACCATCCTAATGTCCATGAACAGATTATTAGATTAAAAAAAATCTTGCCTATATAGACAGTGGATTTTTTTCAGGCATAAAGAACAATTAAGGCATGTGCAGGATAAATGGATGTAACTGAAGATAATTATATTAAGCAAAATAAACAAGACACATACCACACATTTCCTCTCATAGAATCATAGAATCAAGATGGATCTCTCTCTCTCTCTCTCTCTCTCTCAATCTCTCTCTCTCTGTGTGTGTGTGTGTGTGTGTGTGTGTGCAAAAGAAAGAAAACCATGAAAGGAGAGTAACTGACCTTAACTGGGGGAGAGCAGTGGAATCCACATCCAATAAAATCAGAAGAGTAGAATTTGGAGTGAGAAAAAGAAACGACAAAGGAAGGGGATTGTGCAGATGACAGAGGAAAGAATGAGAAAATTTTATGACACACATATATAATTAAACATATTACTTGGTAAATTAACTTAACATTTTAATAAAAGAAGGTAAGGATGCTTGAAATATAGCTCAGTGGTTAAGAGTGCTTGCTGCTCTTTCAGAAGGCCAGAGTTTAGAAGCTTGTTGTACAGCTCACACCCATCTCCAGGGGATACAATGCCCTCCATTGGTCAGGCACCCATATGTACATGCACGTGTGCACACACATGCATGCAGGCATGCAGCACACACACACACATACATGTGCTCACACAATAAAATTCAATAAATATTTTAAATGGATAAAGTATAGATAAATAAATATAGATATCTGTATCATCAATCCATGAGGCTATCTTAAAAATAAAACAGCAAATGAATGTGGAAAGACTTCCTTGAATCGTGTAATCACTATGTTTACTAGAACAGAGAAAGGACACAAGTCCTTGAACCACTAAATAGAAGCCCTGTATATTCTAGCCAGAAGCTATCAGCAGCAGCTGCACTTCTTCCATTCGAGGTATTGAAGGGTTAAGTATTTGACAATATCTACTCCCCCAATGGAGAAGTAAGCTGATGATACACAGCAGGATCATCAAATGAAAATCAGTAGTCATCTAGCCTGTGACACTCAAGAAGCTAAAGGCTCCTCATTTAGCGGCATCTCTGCAGTAGCATAACCGTGGACATTCTCAACCACTGACTACCAAGCAGCTGGGCAGATAAGGAATGGGCTGGGATGTCACCACAGCCAACTGGAACACCCTGATTACAGTTAACTTACATCAACCCTGTTCCAACAGTGCCCTTTCGGTTAAATGTAATAAATCTCCTCCTCTTTAAGTGACAAGGAGTCAGAATTGCTACTTTTGCTTTCAGCAATGAAAAACGAGAAGAAATCAGCCCACCTACCATAGGGAAGCAATTGGAAAAGATAGAAAGCTGAGAGAGAGAGAGAGAGAGAGAGAGAGAGAGAGAGAGAGAGAGAGAGAGAGAGAGAGAGAGAGAGAGAGAGAGAACTTAAATAGTAATTTTTTTTTTTTGCTGCATACTGAGCTGGGGAAGTGATTTTAGTTTTCCATGCCTTATCATACCTAACAAATTCCTTAGAGGATGCATCCCACTTCCTATAATTAACTGTTTTATAAACATAAAAGAAAAAGGTAAAACTTTGGGTCACTAGCCCTTAAAAAATATTTTGAGTGATTTGTATCCCTGAAATACTGCCTGTGTTCTCTCTGGGGCATGTTCTTCTATTCCCTCAGATTTGGGCAGGGGGGAAGTTTAATAGAATAATATGTCACATGTGACACCTGAAGATCAAAACTGAGTCTGGTTTCCCTAGATAAAACCTTCACCAACCAGAAGACTTCTGAGAGAGTCTCAGGGAAATTGGGAGACTAATTTATGCTTCATTTCCCACCACTAAATGTATTATTTGTTCAATGCAAATGGATATTGAGTAGAGATAACTACAATTTTTTGGTAGTTCCCTATTTCAGTGTAAATGTGTATTTAAAAAAGAAAGGCTTTTTAAAGGCACAACGTACAGTCGTGTGTGTGTGTGTGTGTGTGTGTGTGTGTGTGTGTGTGTGTGTGTGTGTGTGTAGAAGGGGAAGGGAGAGAGGAGAGACAGAGAGAGAGACAGAGAACATTTCAGTGAATATGTGTATTTTAAAAAAAGTTAAAAAGGGCACAAAGTGAACCATCTACCTTTTGTGATACAAGGTCTCTCACTTCTGAGATTATACAAGATCCTTCTAATCTTAAAGTGCTATGTTTGATCTTATCATAACAATAACAACATGCAAATTATGCTTCTTGTCTATTTGCCCTACCTATATAAAGAGCATGTCTATTTTATTTAATTCAAAGCCTTAAAAGTTCCCTGGTATACATTAGAATTGTGTTGGGTGTGTGAATAAAATAAAAGAGTATTCAAAGGTGTAAGGGCACCCACTGCTCTATGGACAGCTGACCTAGCACATGATTGAATTTTGCTATTTATCTACCAGTAACCCATGAATGAGCTTCTGTGGGAATATTTACTCTTTCTCTGTTTCAGAAAACTAGCCTTAGTTTTCCATTAGTTTTCCATTCCAAACTAGCCTCTTAAGTTTCCATTATTAAATCTAGTTTGGCTCAATATCTCAGGGCATGGTTCATTCACTTACCACAGTTCCCTTCAACATTATATTTATGTTTGTTTTTAGTAGTAGAAAAATGTTTAAATGAAATACCTCACATGAAACACAATTGGAAAATTACTAAAAACCCTTTTTTATTAGTGCATATCTAAGTTCATAATGTTATATTACAAGTCAATCCATGATGACAATGTGCTCATTTTGATAGCAAAATCATCTGAGGTGAGGAGGTGAGCACATAACTGGTCCTGTATGAGCCTCAGCTCGTTTATTCGCACAATTTATTTTGATTAAACAATACCCAGCAGACCTTGAACACATAAATAAGGAGTTGCAAGAGGTAATATTTATTAAGCGCTCATCTGCTATCCCAGAATACTTATGAACTACAAAGGCCAGCAAGGGGCACAGTGGAAAATGGGCTGAAAACTAAACTTTCTACAAGTGATTGCATTACTGCATTCCTAGTGGTGAATAGCATATGAAGTCTATGCGACTTAAAATAAGAAACTAATCACAGAAGTCTCTGTGCCATGGAAAGATCAGTGAATTGAAAAGTGATGTCTAGCAGAAAAAGATTCCAGACCAGGGTGGAGGCTATGAGAGCGTGAGACAGTCCTAATAGGAGGAGAGGAGAGGCTGTCGGAAAAGCTCACCAGTTAAGAGCACTTACCACTCTTCCTGAGTTCTGTTCCCAGCACCCACATTGGGTAGCTCACAACCTCCTCTATCTGGGAGATCCAATGTCCTCTTCTGGTCAGAAGTGGTATTTGAGCCATCTTGTACTCCTCTGCAGATAAATATGTACAGATAAATGTGTTACATTGCAAAGGAGAAGTAATTCAATATCCATGCCAGCTGGTGCAGGAGTGCTCCCTTGATGTTTGATTTCATACCTTGTTTTCACTTTGCTTAATGTGCAGATTGAACATAATCCTGAGCACCACATTATGCCTAGGACAAGAGTTTGCAGTTGCCTATCTGCTTCACGTCTCTTACAGAATGAGTTAGGATTTAGTGTTATAAGTAACTATGAATTTCACACATT
The DNA here is from genome assembly GCF_049852395.1 of Peromyscus maniculatus bairdii. Taxonomy (NCBI): domain Eukaryota; kingdom Metazoa; phylum Chordata; class Mammalia; order Rodentia; family Cricetidae; genus Peromyscus; species Peromyscus maniculatus. Next base: position 8,687,619 of record NC_134856.1, read on the forward strand.
ATGCTTATGAAATAATGGAATGTATACTTCTGGCATCATTTTACATACTGATTCATGAGTGGAGAACATATAACTTTATCAGTTGACTGCAGTAGCTGGTAAGTACATTTCATTTTCCCTCATCCTCTAGGTAATAAAAAATAATGAACACATCACTATGCTTTAGTGTCTTATGTAAATGTTACATGCAGTTAAAGAGTCATAAAGTCAAAATGAAATGTTAATGGCAGAGAAAGAAATGGCATATTAGAAGAAGGAGTTTATTTTCTGGTCTGTTGTGAATAAAAGTCAGACTATAGCTCTGTTTTTCTCTAACTGTGCTGCTCCATTAATGAGTCTAGAAACTGGCCCAAATATGGCCCATGGCATGTTTTCATAGGTAAAGTTTTATTGACACGCAGCCACACTAACTCATACACTTCCTGTGACTGCTTCTTTACAGTGCTAGACATTGAACCCAGGGGTCTTATACATGATTGGCAAGGGTTCTACCACTGAGCTACATGTCCTGCTCTCCGCATCTGACTGAGTAAAGTAGACCATAAGGCCCAAAGCATGAAATACTTATTTTTTTCTTGCCCTTCACAGGAAGCATTCGCTGGTTCCTAAACCAATCTGTCTTGACTCTTAGAAAGGGTATAAGTTTCCTTAAATAGCTGAGTGGACTTTGATATGGTGCCATCATCATCATCACCATTCGAAGGGCATGTGTGGTAGGTACAATTAGCACTTGCCCATATCCAATTTAGTAGTTCTTCACAAACACAGAAAAGCAGACTTCTAATCCAGTACCAGGCTGCCAGCCTCTAGAACCCTTATGCTCTGTGTGTTATTATTGCTTAATAACCAGGGCCTAAGTTTTGCTGAAGAATATTACCAACAAAAAAAAAAGTGTTACTACTGATTCTTACCAAAATATTTCTTAGCAACCTACTATTTTTATCATTTATCAGATACCTACTATTTTCTACGTATTTCACTTGGCTAACTTTACAGGTATTGTCTTTCTTTTTTTGTTTGTTTGTTTGTTTGTTTTTTGTTTTTTGGTTTTTTTTGTTTTTCGAGACAGGGTTTCTCTGTGTAGCTTTGCGCCTTTCCTGGAACTCACTTGGTAGCCCAGGCTGGCCTCGAACTCACAGAGATCCGCCTGCCTCTGCCTCCCGAGTGCTGGGATTAAAGGCATGTGCGCCACCACCGCCCGGCAGGTATTGTCTTTCAATCCTCATAACAATCCCTGGACAGAGCTCTTGTGCTCGTCCTCTTCTCTAGAAGGAAATTAAAGTCTAGAAAGTTAAAATGAGGATGAAGTCATGGATTTGTATCAAGGCTGTCTGCCTCTGAGGCCCTCCTTTTCCTTCAGGAAGGTTAGTTAATAGTGATGGTCTAGTGTCTACCTCTCCAGTCTACTGGAAGCTTTACTCACTGATGATGCTACTAAGGGTACTGAGGAGCCGTGCCAAGGCTTCTGGTGCTGGCTGCCAAAGATGCTAATTTCTGGGTCAGTGGTGCCAATACTCAGTGTTAGGAACATGGAAGATGAAGGCACTGATGTGCCTCTTGGTGTCACCAGGATGACTGTCGCTGTTTATCCCACACTAACCACTGTGATTAGAAAGCATTGTGTACTACTTCCCCATCCTTTGCAATCAGCATATTTTGGAAGCACCTGATAGGAAATCTAGGCAGACAGCCGTTTTAATTTACTTTCATTTTTTCCCTTGGGCATATGCATTTTATTTATTTTTATTAAGAAATTTTTACTCATTTTACATACCATCCACAGATCCCCCTCTCATCCCTCCTCCTGCTCCGCCAACCCCCCAGAACACGCCCCAGCCCCTACTCCCAAAAAGGTAAGCTCCCCCCATGGGGAGACAGTAAAGCCTACTACATTCAGCTGAGTCAGATCTAAGCCCCTCCCGCTGCATCAAGGCTGTGCAAGGTGTCCCATCATAGGTAATGGGCTCCAAAAAGCCAGTTCATGTACCAAGGATAGATCCTACTCCCACTGCCAAGGTCCCCTTAAACAGACCAAGCTACACAACTGTTTTACTTATGCAGAGGGCCTAGTCCTGTCCCATGCAGGCTCCACAGTTGTTGGTCTAAAGTTCATGAGTTTCCACTAGCTTTGTTTAGTTGTATCTGTAAGTTTCCCCGATCATGATCTTGATGCCCCTTGCTCATAGAATCCCTTTTCTTTCTCTTTGACTGGACTCCTAAAGCTCGGTCTGGTGCTTGGCTGTGGATCTCTGCATCTGTTTCCATCAGTTACTGGATGAAGGCTTTATGATGAGAGTTCAGGAATTCACCAATCTGATTTCCAGAGGAGGCCAGCTCAGGCACCCTCTCCATTATTGCTAGTAGTCTAAGCTAGGGGTCATCCTTGTGGATTACTGGGAACTTCCCTGGCACAAATTTCTTCCTATCCCCATGATGTCTCCCTCTATCAAGGTATCTCTTTCATTGCTCTCCCACTCTGTCCTCCCCCAGCTAGATCATCCTGTTCCCTTATGTTCTCATCCCCCACCCGCTACCCTCTATTGCCTCCCCTCATCCCCAGTTTACTCAGGAGAGCTCATCTATTTCCCCTTCCCAGGGTGATCTGTGAATCCTTCTTAGGGTCCTCCTTATTACCTAGCTTCACTGGAGCCATGGGTTGTAGTCTGGTTATCCTTTGCTTTACATCTAGTATCCACTTATGAGTGAGTACATACCATGTTGTCTTTCTGGGTCTTGGTTACCTCAGTCAGGATGATATTTTCCAGTTCCATCTATTTGCCTGAAAATTTCATGATGTCATTGTCTTTCTCTGCTGAATAGTACTCCATTGTGTATATGTACCACATTTTCTTTATCTGTTCTTTGGTTGGGGGCATCTAGGTTGTTTCCAGATTCTGGTTATTACAAATAATCCTGCTATGAACATGGCTCAGTGGTTAAGAGCATTTGCTTTCAGGTTTTAACACTTGCTTGTAGAGGACTCATAAAGCCAAGGAGAATAGCATGGTGCGAATCTGAAAAGCCATTCTTCCCTGTGTTGAATCATGCTTTCCTGCCAAATCAAATCCCACCTCATTCTTTCCCCTCAGTAAGAATCCTCTTTCACAGAGGATCCAGGACAGTCAAACTAATAAATGTAAATAGATCTCCCACCTTTACTCAGCTTTACTCAGGCTCAGCTGAATCCTAAAGCATGGATACAGTAGACTTGGTGCCTGGCTTAGCATCATGGATTGAAACATCATATTTAGCCATGGTTTTCTGCTTGATGATTTTGAGGGCCTTCTAGAAAGATTAACAATAATTGTACTCCAATCAGAAAAAAAAAGAAAGAAAGAAAGAAAGTTTACCTTCTTCTGGAGAAGGGTAGGTAAGTACACTATCTTTGCAGCAGGACTCTACCATCAGAAGTTCATGGATCTGTGGAATGAGATGGAGTGACTCCCAATATGTATGGAAAGCCTGGATTCACATGAGAACACAGGAATACATAAATAAACTTGAGGACCCACTTAAAGTGAAGTGTTACTTAAATAAGTTCAAACAACCTGAAACAATTTTTAAAACATATACATCAAATTACTGAATCAAACCAAGTCAGGGCTTTCAGAGGTAACTGCTCACCTTCCCTTTGAGAAATTGGGGAAAGCTATAATTTATTTACCAGAGAACAAAAGAAATTATTTTCTTCAGGGGGATCCCCAGGCCTTGAGAACCTTTGATTCTCTTCATTATGCCACCATGTTTTCATATTCAGTAAATTACACAGTGAAAACCTTTCAGAATGATAATAGTGGCCTGTGTAGGCATGGTGTGACAGAATTATGTCTTATAATTATTTTTTTATTATTGAGAATTTCACATGCACAAATACAATGAAAATATGACCAAAGTTTTTCCCCCACAACCCTATCAATATGCCCCTTTACCTACCTAATGTCTTTTTCATAACCCACTAAGTCCATTTAGTGCTATCTATATGTTCATGGATATATAGTCATCCACTGGGGCATGGGATCCTACCAATGGCCACATCCTCAAAAAAACAAAAAAAAATGGCAATAGGCCCTCCTCCAGTAACTATGAACTGCCAATAGCACCTCAGTGAGAAGAAGGGCCTGGAGATCATCTATGCCATCTACTCTGGAATTTGGGCTGGCTTGATCTTCAGTAAGTCTCATGCAGGTTCACCCCAGCTACGGTGAGTCCATGACTATGATAGTCACTTGATGTCCAGAAGACTGCATTTCACAGAACTGCTCTCCATTTTCCTACTTTTACATTTCTTTATCCTCTTGTGTGAGATGTTCCATGATTCTTGGGGTCACAGCCAGGTTTATATCTGTTCCAATTTTATTTTATTTTTGAGATTATAATATAATTACAACATTTCTTCCTTCTCTTTCCTGCATGGAAACTCTCCCATAAGCCTTTCCCCACCCTCCTTCAAATTCATGGCCTCTTTTTTTCATTAATTGTTATTATGTGCATATATGCATATGTATATACATATATATTCCTATATATTACCTGCTTAGTCTGTATGTTACTTGTATGTATGTTTTCAGGACTGACCATTTGGCACTAGACAATCAATTGTTGTGCTCTTTCTTGGGGAAACCAACTCTCCCAACTTTCCACAGTTGCCTACAGCTTTTCATGTAGTGTCCATGTCCATTTTGGCAAGTCCATTCATTAGTATTGAGCTTGATCAGTTCACATTTGGGAAGTCATGTTGATAAGCCTTTATGGGAGTAGCCTCTGACATTTCTAGGAGAGGCAATCTCACAACAGTTTGCCTCATTCTCTGGCTCTTACAATCTTTCTGCAAGGCTTTTGAAATGCTACCTGAGCCTTAAGTGCAGGATATTTTGTAGATATATCCATTGGGACTGTGCTCCACAACTCTGCATTTTGATTGTTTGTAGTTTTCTATAGTGATCTTCTGTCACAGAAAGATATTTCCTTGATGGAAGTCAACTACTACACCTATCTGTGTGTATAAGGACAAATGTTTGCAGAATGTTTATGGATTATTCTGGTTTAGTAAATTAGTGGTTGTAGATTCTCTCCCAATAATTGTGACTTACTTCAGTAGCACTGAGCAGTTAGCTATGTTTCCAGTTCCAAGCATGATGTCCTTCTTGTTGAGCACATCTTAATCAAAAGAGATATTGATTATTGCCACGGTATGCATGACACTACTACACATTAGGGATGTGTTGCCATGTTAATCATTAATGTAGTCCATAGACATTATTAGGAAATTGTTCTATTTAAAGTTGAGCACTCAGCCTATATTTTCCACATTTTGACCAGGTGTGTATCTCTCTGTTGACTGTCCACTGAACAAGAAGCTTCTCTGACTACAGCTAAGAGCAGCCAAGGCCTATGGGTATAAGATGCATACTTAGAAGGCACTTTGACAGCCTGACTATTTAGCAAAATAGAAGCAACAGATCTTTACACTTCCTAACAGACATCTCCTTATGTCCTCATCTTCAGGATGACTGGGTCAATCAGAGGCCCTGAGTGGTCATTTGCAGACCACGAACCTATAAGTCCAGGTGGCCAAAGAATCTGTCAATCACCTCACTTATGCTGGCTTGTTACACTTCTACTTTCATTGTTTTAGGATTAGGCTTTCCTGAGAGCTAATCAGAATACCCACTACAGAAGATCTGAATGGAAAAATCTAGAAGTACAGAAAAATTGGTATGCAACAGAGACAACAGTGAACAATGGTAAATGGGAATACTAGTCTCTGTTCCTCTATCAAGACTAAAGATTCCAAATAGATATATGTAAGAATAATAATCAAAGAAAAGTGAGTTATCAATTTGAGAGTGGGGGTAGCATGGGAGGGGTTAGGGGTGGAGTACTTGGGAGGGGCTAGAGGGAGGAAAGTGAAGGGGGAAAGTGGTGTAGTTCTACTTTAATTAAAATGTATTTTTAAAAGAAAATTAAAAATGAAAGTCTCCACACAGATATTTGGAAGATAACCAACAAAACTGAATAATCACCCTGACAGTTATAAAGCTATGCCCACTGGACAGCCAAATAATTGATCTCCTCTTCCCCTTTTCCTATCTCACTTAATTTTTTGTTTTGCCTCACTTCTGCTTCCAGAAAATTGCTCTCCCCTATAATACATTAGCACACAGCTGTGCCTAAGGCTCTGATGTCTATAGAAACAGGTCTAAGACAATTCCCAGCAGAGTTTTATTTAGAAAGGAAAAGCCTGTACCATCCAGACATGGAGCATATGAGTCTTTGAGGTTTCAATGGTGTATAAATCAAAAGAGAAGGACAAGGTGACATGTCAGGGGAAATACAAGGTAAGACAAACAAGATTACTCCTGTCCCTTCTAACATGGCAGCTTGAGGCTAAATGCTGAGCCTTCCAGAGTGGGCCATTTACCTTAAAAGGGGGGAAACAAGGATTCTCTTGGCATTGAGAATGAAATGAAATGGTGGACAGGAAATCAGGTTCATTATTCTATAGCTAACAGACACACAAAGAGAAAGAGATGTTGTTCAAACCATGGTTGAAATCCCCAGTCATCTTTCACAGGCTGTGTTAACCATAGCCTGTCAATAACTAACCTGAGCATGGAACTCAGTTGACAAAATTACAAAGAAGAAAACTGAAGCACAGCACTTAGTAAACTCCTGAAGCAAGTATGTTAAACATTACCTGCTGTTATCTTCCAAATTGTTTGCAATGCTTAAGGTTTTAAACAAACATTAACTGGAATCAGTTCATTACAGCTAGAATTATTTTTCATAGCATATATTTCTATCACTTAGCCTTCCAAATGAAATTATTCCTTGCAATTGGGACAAGCAATCAGATTATAGGATTGTTTTGCTTAGTTGGTGCATTTTTCTCAAAAAAAAAAAAAAAGCTGCTTAGTTAAATGTGTAGAATTGAAATAAATACAGTCTGTTGTAAAGACTAAATGTTCATGAAATTTCCTTATGTGTCAGAGACTAGTAATTAAAGATAAATCATTGTCTAAGGAACTTACAGTTGAGATAGAAGACACTGCTACAGATGGGCTTGACTGTGATTGGTTAAGCACAAAGTACAATAGACCAGAAAGAGGAACATCTGTAGCTAGAGTTTTCCTGCCTGGCCCACAGTCAGGACAAATCTCTGTCACCCGCCAGTCCCACAACCGCTGAGACCCAACCAAGTAAACACAGAGACTTATTTTGCTTACAAACTGTAGGGCCATGGCAGGCTTCTTGCTAACTGTTCTTATAGCTTAAATTAATCCATTTCTATAAATCTATACCTTGCCACATGGCTCATGGCTTACCAGCATCTTCACATGCTGCTTGTCATGGTGGCAGCTGGCAGTGTCTCCTCCCACCTTCCTGTTCTCTCAATTCTATACTTCCTGCCTAGCCACTGGCCAATCAGTCTCTTATTTATTGACCAATCAAAGTAATTTGACATACAGACCATCCCACAGCAAACATCTGAGGTTTAATAGTCATGACCAATGAAGATTCATTCAAAAGACTTCTATTCAGGGACTCACTATGTAGCCTGGGAGGCTGGAATTCCCTATGTGGGCCAGATTAGCCTTGAATTCATAGGGACTCACTTGCCTCTGCCTTCCAAGTGTTTCATGCAAAAAACTCTTGAACAGTAAGAGGCAGCTAATGGACAATTTCTTTATTAATTTAAGCAAAAGCAACATTTTTATTTTCAAGAAATAAATAGTTCAATAAGCTAAATGAAGATAGTGTTTCTTTAACTCCATGAAGGGTCATCAAAACATCAAAATGAGTGGTCTGCAGGGAAGAAAGTTAAGTGAACTGAAATTTTGGATGGGGGATGTGTTATAAATAGTCATTCCATGGTGATGATGCATCCCTTTCAGCTCCATAAATTCTAGAATCTCCTTTTAGCAACAGAGCTCATCAGGACATATATCTAAACTTCTCGTAAGTGCCTTGTGCTGAGGATAAAATGTCCATGGTTAGGATGAGCTGAGAAGATGGGCTCAGCTTCAAGATCTCCATAAGAATTTCTGTGGAGTGACTGGAAAACTAGAAAGGCAATGACATCTCACATGTAAGGGCCAGTAGCTGTGCAACAAACAGTAACATTTTAACACTGGCAGTGATGGAACTAGCCTCTTACACTTGGTGGAAGCAGCAATATAATCCATAAGGTTATTTGATTCAACCTACTTCCTCTGTTTGTGTGTCCTTTCCTCCAACTGTAGGATGAATGAAATAGCTCTGAGCCTTGGAACATTTCTGTGAGGTAAAGAGTACAAAACAATAGACATAGATTTTAGCAAAATAAAGATGGTAGAGGGCATGTTAAGTGTTTAGATGTAGATGGGAAATGTTTTTTATCCTAAATTCATTTGAGAAAGAAATTAGGAACATGCCTCTAAAGGACAGCTCATTTTAGAGCACAAAAGGAGAGTATTGTCATTTTCATTCCTATTGTGGGTACAGCATCCTTCATTGAGAGCTGACTGTTGTGTTTTATACGGCTTGGTTTGGTTTTCCTTAGAACAGAACATGAACCTAGGTCCTGGGAAGAGTGAGTTGCTTGGGGAAGGTGATTCTTAGAAACACTAGTGAGAGGAGGAGATAGAAAGGACAAAAAGTAGAGAAAGTATCTCTTGCCGAGGACACTGACCTGGGTAACAAAGGCTTGATTACATCAAGATTCTTGGGAAGCTGGAACATGACTTCCAAGACTGTTGAGAAGAACAAGAGTCTGTGGATTATATCCAGAGGCTCCCAACCCCAAGACATGATGGGGTACCTTCTCTGTACCCACAATTGCTTCTACAGAGTTGAAGAAACTCTAGAAGCATGAACAAATCCCTGGGGCAAATCTAGGGGCGTAAATAGTGCTTGTGGTGGAGAGTCATTGGTATGAGTTAAAACTGCCTGGTGAAGCTGTGGCTGAAACCAGAGGTTGCCAAGGAGATATTGCACCAATAAGGAAGTTGGTGATGTGACTTAGTTTATTTAGTCTTTAAAATCCTATTTTTACCAGTATCTTCACCATTTATTGAAGTGAGTATTAAGAACAAGAGAACTAATATAATTTGTCCAAATTCACACCAATAAAAATAGTGGAACAAGACTCCACATGCAAGCAACATGTATTCTGAAGTCTTGGCTACTAAATTACATGTCATCACTTCTTATACAATATATTCATTTTTATTAAGCTATAAATACAAAGAAAGTTTCTGTGCATAACAACCATGGCTAAATAGACTTCAAAAGCTTAGAGGTTTTAGTTTACATAATTATTATGCAACTGAGTTGTGGCATTTGCAAAGAAGGCTTATAAAAAATTGTTATCAGTATTTTTGGATTGGCCTCCAAGGACTACGGGTGAAAATAGAGGCATCTTCACCCACAGAAGTAAGACTTTTCATAACAACCATATACCCATTGAAACCGCAGGCTACAGTATCTCCATTATGGAAACCTAAGTATTGAATGAAGTGAGTGGAAGTGAGCCAAGTTTCCTATCCAATAACAAAGCAGAGATTAGACTCCTACCCTGGGCTTAATTTTTGTGATGATGCATAACATTTGAAAGTGATATTGAAGGCCAGTTTCATTATGTGAGTGGTGAGGAGAAGAACAAAAATGAGGATCCAGAATGAAGAGTTGTAGCTAATGAAAATTCAGTGTCTACAGAGTTCGATATGCATACGTTCACAGGCTTATGATTGAGGCGTCTGTACATCTCTCTGTTGCAGAATCCATCAGGAACACCTGGCACTTAAAGGAAACATTAATGATAATTTCAGTGGATAAACAAGTAGAAAACAGGATCATCTTCCTTGGGAGGCACAGGCAGGCAGATCTCTGTGAGTTTGAGACCCACCTGGTCAACAAAGAAAGTTCCAGCACAGCCAAGACTATTACACAGAGAAACTCTGTTTCAAAACAAAAACAAACAGAAAACAGGACCACCTTATGCAAGCCATGGCTGTCCTATAAATACAGGATAAGAGAATAAGCTTGTGTTTTTCTAAACATTTTCCTATCAGTGAGACATGGAAACTGCTTTAGATATTTACAGATACTTGGGTCATCTCCCTAGGTTCTTACATCAGAATCTCAGGAATGGAGCTCCAAATCTTGTATTTTTAATAATATATCCAGATGATTGCTAAGCATACTAAAGTTTAAGCACTAGTAACTGAGATAGTCATATTCAGTGTTTCCGTGTGTGTGTGTGTGTGTGTGTGTGTGTGTGTGTGTGTGTGTGCATGTGTGTGTGTGTGTATAAATGTGTGTGTGCCTGAGAGAGAGAGAGAGAGAGAGAGAGAGAGAGAGAGAGAGAGAGAGAGAGAGAGAGAGAGAGAGAGAGAGAGAGACTGATTCCCATAAAGAGAAAGGGGTCCACTGACAGTTCTGGAGAACCATGCTCAAGACTAGGCAGCACCAATTGCTTTGGAATTCTAATGAAGATACCAGAACCAGATGGCCAGAGTAAGAAGCATGGCTTAGAGCAAAATACTTCATACGCCAATAAGTATATTGAGAGGAGGTGCCATCTCTTTTGGGGACACCCAGTCAGTAAAAGGATCTGTCACTCAGTTCTACCCCTTAAAAATTCACAATATCTCTCATTAGTGCCACCCTGGGAACCTATCTTTAGCTGTGTGCCTTTGTTGGGACACTCATCTGAACACAGCATCTAAGAAATATAAAGTTGAATGAAGGATATAAGGAAAATCAAAATATTGTGTGTCCTGCTGTCTCTGAATGTATAGTATAGTAAGAAAATCTACAGAGTAATAACAAGGTAAACAGTAATAGTTGTTATCCATCAAAGGTGATAACAGGATTAAAAATTAATGGAGGATTATAAACTTCCTGACTGCCTGCCATCTGTCAAGATAGAATGTAGGGTAGCCAGCGTCACTCAGCTTTCTCTTGCTATAACAAAACCTGAGATAAACTATAAAGAAAAAGTTTAATTGATCCCATAGTTTTAGTGATCTTAGTCCAGGCTTTCTTGGCCCCATTCCATGGTTTGGTGGTAAGGCAGCATACCATGGTGAGAGTTATATTAGGACAGGTAGTACAAAACTGGTCACCTTGTGGTCAGAAAGATAAATAAAAAGAAAGGACTAGGGTCTCACACTTGCTTTGGAGACATGACTCGAGTGACCTGAAGACCTCCCATCAGGCATCACCTCTAATTACATGTCCCAGTAGCACCACCCTGGGGCCAAGCTTAAAACAGATGGGCATTTGGCTGCCGTTCAGGACTAAAACCATAGCAACAGTCACCTTGTTTGGCCCAGTACCCGGTAGCTTTTTGAACACCAGTCTTTCAGTGCTAAAACTAGGGTGGTCTCAGGTGAATTAGGACCAGTTAATCATAATTTAATAAATTATTCTAATAAAATGCATGTGCACATAAATGAGGTTAGCAGAGAGTATTCATTTCACTGAGTTCTACCATTTCCCAAGCTCTTTATGATTGTGATATCATCAAGGGTCTAATTCAAGGGGCAAAGGAGAAAACTGAGGCTCAAAAGGTTAATTATAGTTGTTCCTTGGCATCCACAGGGGATTGGCTCCAAAATCAAATAATGTTCAAGTCCTTTATTTTAAAATAGCCACGTATTTGCATATAACTCAAAGACACCATTTCAAATATTTAAACTATCCCTAGAATTGTTTAAAAAAAAACTAATACAATGTAAATGCTATACAAATAGTGACTCTGTTATATTGGGGTTTTTCCCAGATATCTTTGCCCTATAGTTGAATCCATGGATGGGGAACATATAGATTCAAGGACCAACTTTTCTGCTCTAACTGGCTGGACTGGTCCTCACGGGTTTCTAGAGTCCAAAATGAGAGAGAAAGCACTCTTAAGTTACTTGCCCAAAAGATACAGTAAGGTGAGGGCAGAGCTGTATCCTTCAACAGAGGGGAGCCAGCCATGCTTGATTTAGGGAAAGCCATTTTGTTTTATTAGAACACATACATGCCCAAGATAATTCGCTTGCCTCCCTCCCTTCCGGCAGCTGCTTTGAAGCCAACCAGAGGCTCCAGAGGGAGCCGAGCTGTTTCCAACAGCTGTTTCTCAAACACCTAACTTCATTTTCAGATCAGAGCTGGGGTTTGAAGCTCTTAAAACCTGTGCTGCTTCAATCAAACGAAAGCAGAAGCAGCCAAAACAATCAGCACCTCCCTGACAGCCTATTTGAATGCTTCTGTACAGCCGAGCCTCAGGCACATTGTGGTATGGGGCTGTTCACTAAATCCATCTTCCGTTTCTCGCCCCCGCTTCCCTATGAGCCGCGAGTGCTGAGGGAGGAGGAAGCACCTTTGGATTTCCCTTCCTCTCTCCCTTCCCTTGAAAATTACTGAAATTTCAAAGAGAATGAGGAAAGTGATGTTTCCTTCCTAAAAATTAAAAATCCGCACTCTGTCAGATTTGATTAGAACTTCTTCATGAGAAATCAAATGTTACAGACCCGGTGGAAACTCATCTCCCCTGCCCAAACTCATGTCCAGCCTGTGCTCCCAGAGGCAATACCACCAGGGAGGTAATATAAAACCTTTTCATCCAGGATCACACACTTTTATTAATATGTATGTGTCGGTGGCTGGCGGGAAACAGTGTCCTGTGAATTATATTTCAGTTCCCCATTGATAATTTTATACTGCATGTCTGCCGTTGGATACTTTTCATTTGTGTGTGCAGGTGCATATATGTGAGGATGCCCTTATGGAGGCCAAAGGTCAACCTTGAGTGCTGGTCTTAGGGTTAAGTAAGGATTCCTCATTGACCTCACATCTGCCAATTAAGCTAGACTGACTATCCAGTGAGGACCAGATAAACCCGGCACCTATCTCCCCAGTGCTGGGACTGTACAAGTGTGTCACCATGCTTGACTTTCCAGAGTGCTGAGAATCTAACTCGGGACCTCATGTGTACTTGTCCAGCACCTTACTGACTGAGAGGTCACCTCAGCCCCCACAGAACATTCTTCACGTGCATAACGTATGAACACAGGACAACTTATCACATTGATTTTAGTTGTTTTGCATCACTCCATTCCATGAATCTATTTATTCTATAATGTTAGATTGTCATTTTTATACCTTACATTCACGCATCTCTAGAATAAACTTACAATGTGGATTTCATCTCATGATCTGCACTTCACAAATGAAATCCAGGCTGAGGCACATCAGGTAGCAAGTTAAGTCAATACCATTGACCAGGGAACCACGGGAATCCAGAAGCAGGTCAGAGGAGACTGGAGCCTGTTTTGTATACACTCAACTCCATAAGAAAGTAGTCATTACTTGACCAAGTGCTTGTAATACCCCCCTCGGCCTGATTACACTTTAGAAGAGTTTCTTCTTGACAAGAGCCCCCTGGTCTCCCTTTTCCTAGAGCATCTACTCTAGGAAATGTGTATTTGTGCCTCCTCCACACACTGGAAATGTAAATCTTCCATTCTCTTGCTTGTTCCCATTACAGGGAAGTCTTTCTTATGGTTCTAGAAGCTAGGCCTCTGAAGTACAATCCTTCTGAGGAAGGAGGATTGATGATGTAGGAAGGTAGGGTTTCCGCCCCCCCCCCCCATGTGTCTGGGAAGATGGGCACCTGGCTTTGTAAGCACCGTTAATAAGCACAAATGCTTAGCCCTGCTGACCATCCTCACCCCACAGCTCTCGCTAACTCTCCACTTGCTAACCCAGCACCTAAACACCGCGTCTTTGTCTCAGGAAGTTGATTTCAGTCTCGCCCACCCTTCGGTAGTCTTTACTCCTCTTGCAGCAGTCTTGGTTTGTTGTTGCTATTGTTTTCTTATCGCTTTTAATAAATGTCACATACGGTTTTCCTTTTAGAGAGTCTCCTGCATGCTACATGGCTGTGAGGTCCATGCTGTAATGCCCCAAGAAAGGAGGATGAAAGTGACAGCAAACTGAGACTGAAGAAGGTGGAGGAGGTGTATGCAGATAGCGCATACTTTGTTCACCAGCACACAGGTTGCTCTGCAGAAAACATGGCACCCTGAAATATACAGCAGACATACACCTGCTGTACAGACGCAAGGGCAGGCATATGCACAGATGGGCACACGGGCCACAGAGGCAGGAACACAGGCAGGCCTGCAGACAAGCACACACACAGGCTGGCAAAAGTGATCTGAACTCCAGGCCTTATTTATACAGAGTCCACAGAATGGCAGGATTCTGCCAGAATTGCTTATATAACACCACTGTTTACTTTTGGGGTCTGTGCTCAGCCATGTTGTCATAAAGGGCCCTTACAGCCTTGTTTCCAGCACATGGAACCACAAGCACACTCTCCCAAAGAAGGCTCTCCAAATCATGCTAACGGTTCCCTCTTTTTTAGTATTTGCTAATAAGCAAAACACACATTTTCTAAAATATCTCAAATCAGTGATATTTATTCTTCAAAGCCCCCAGGACACCAAATGTAAGGACAGAAGCATCTTTGTTTCCTCTTCTATCCACTCTACCATTCTCATTCAAAACAAGGAGTTTCCTCAAAAGTACAGAGCATTATAAGGATGCCCCCAATTCACAGCTCTAAAAACCACCCTACCTACTCACAGCACTCATACTTCTTTCTATGAAAAACAGCCATCTGTAATCCTAAGCCCTGATTCTGCTCATCGATTCCCTTTTCATCTTGTAGGGGCGGGGGGAAATGAAGACCATATTAAAGCTGTAGAGTGCCAACACAATCTCTCTCTGGTCCTATTTAAGTGATACAACAGCAAAAGCAAGTTCTTCCCATTGCTGCCTGATGATCTACCTCGTATATCATGCTTTCTCTCTGTGTGAGAATAGAGAGGTCATTATCTACAAGGAAAAAGAATACAGCCAGAAGCAAGCATTATTTCTGGAGCTTTGAGCTGTATAACAAGTGTATTCTGTTGGATATAAGTGAAAGATTCAAGGATAACATAGAAAGGCAGACACCAAGAGCCATGTGGTAGAAAGAAAGTAAAAACAGACTGTACATCCCTCTTTCCAAACGGCCCTCCAGAAACCTCTCATTTCCTTGGCCTAGATGGAATACCCTACTATTCTGACAGTTACATTTGGTGCACTTCCTTTAACAAGCATGCAAACTAGAGATGGACCTGAGTGCAGTTTAAACTATACCTGACATATAGGAGGGATCTGAGGCTTTCTAACTGAAGCAGAGGAGAAATGTGAAAATCAAAATTCGTCATAGCTTGATCATCACAAGGGCAGGGACAGGGGAAAGAAGAAAACTGAGCTGGTGCCTCTCCATCAGGATGACCAGCAGAGATGGCAGTTTCTCTGCTGTGTAGCACAGAGCACTGTGGTGTTTTCCAACCTTACGTCCCAGGGTATAACAGAGATTGGCACAGCGCACGTGGTTTTAAAATATTCTAAATCATCGAGTTGAAAAGACTTAGAGGCCAAGACGCATGGAGGTGCAGATAAAAGCAGCCAAGGCTTTGGCATGTCCAGAACTAAATTCCTTACATAGTTAACTGCTTAAGTTTTTTTTTTTCATGAAAAGCCTCCAGAATCCACAAAAGGACAGACTGAAAATGCCCTTTTAAGAGTGGACACACACAGAAGCCAACTCACTCTGTCATTGACTTTTAAACAGCACAAGTTCAGTCCACCATGCAGGACAATGCAACTTCCCCTGAGAAGAATCATGCTACTCATATAGATATATGGTGACCAGCTATGCCTACACAAAACCCCAAACCTCCACCATATTACCATCCCATCAACACAGAGCTTGTCCAGGCATGCTCCCTATCAATTGCCCAACTAGTAACTCATCTGTATATCACATCTGAGCTTACTGTTCCAGCTCTTGCTAGTCAGTTATCCATGTGTCCTAGTTAGGGTTTCTATGATACAAAGAAACACCATGACCAAAATAGCAAGTTGGAGAGGAAAGGGTTTATTTGGCTTATACTTCCAGGTCATAGTCCATCATTGGAGGAAGTCAGAACGGAAACTCAAGCAGGGCTGGAACCTGAAGGTAGGAGCTGAGGCAGAGGCCATGGAAGGAGCTGCTTACTGGCTTGCTTCCCCTGCCTTGCTCAGCCTGCTTTCTTAGGGATCACCAGCCCAGAGATAACAGCACCCACTATGGGCTGGGCCCTCCACCGTTGATCACTAATGGAGAAAATGCCCTACAGCTGGATCTCATGGAAGCATTCCCTCAACTGAGGGTCTTTCCTCTGATGACTCTTGCTTATGTCAATTTGACAGACAAAACTAGCCCTATGCAATGTAATATAGCATTTCATGTCTATAATAACTCAATAACACTTATTATAGTGCTGATCTTAATCCACATTGAACAGGGAGCCAGATAGGACATATTACCATGCACAAAGGTTTGGGTCTAACACAGAGAATCAAATATGGAACCAGAAAGCCAGAGATACTGAGAACAATAAACAATTGGATGGGAAATACATGGTGAATTCATTAGACACAGTAAAGCAGTTCCTGCTCCAGGTCCCTATCTTGAGTTCCTGCCCTGGCTTCCCTGGATAATGAACTGTAACCTGTAAGCCAAGAGGTTTTGATTGGTGTTTTATTACTGAAACAAAAAGTAAATTAGGACACATTTGAGCTAAACACAGTCTAAAATATATCTGTCATCTTTCTTTTGGGAACATTGGCCTTAAATCAAAAGAACATACTCAGAAATATACTACTTTAACTGAGCATGTTCAAGAGTATATCACCCTTACATGCTATCCCATGTGAATATACACAGGCTTCCTAAAAATTATCCCCAGTACTTTTGTTCAGAGAAGCTATGTTTTAGAAATAATTCCCATGCTTTCCTGACCAGCTACAGATAATAAATCTTTCTCCACTCATATTCTTGCTACTATTAGTTAAGAACTGAACACACTGCACCTGGCTACAGTTTGAACCGATCCCAGCCACACAAGCCTGATTCTGGTAGCCAGGGTCTTGTCATTTGCAAACACATGAATGTTTGAGTCACTTAGAGTTAATGGAGAAGGGATGAGGCAAGCCTAGCAAATTTTCCTGAGTCACTGAATAGTGTCACCCATCAGAAGAAATAATTTGTCAGGTCTTCTACTGAGTAAGCTTTGATATTATCAGCCATCATGTGTTTTTCTGTCTATTAGTTTTGTTTGTTTGCTTTTGCAACATTTGACTAACTAACTTAATGCATAATACTAGTCTATAAGTCACAAGCTTAACTTGATGCCATTCACAAACACCTGCACTGTACATAAGTGTCCAGATGTATGATTAAGTGAGATATAACACATAAAGCACTGGGCATAATGCCTTGCACATAAAAAGCATTAAAGTCAGATTGGCTTCGACATGACTATAAATAATGGAGGGCTATAATTTTATGTTTGAAGACTAGAAAAACAATTTATTTTCTTAATAAATAATACAAACAAGTGGCAGTAAGGCTTATTCAGACATGCCCAACAATATTGAGCCATGACTTCTATTGTTTGTTATTTTTCTGAATATTTTAGATGCTTATAATAGAATAAACTTGAGCAAACTCTTTCAACCCAAAGCTTTTCTATGCTTCTTGAGAGGCTTAATAAACAGTAACAAGGAAATTCTAACTTTTCTCAACCACTGCTCAAGGCAAGCACATTTTACTATTTTATAAAACTTAATATCTCCACCCAGGGAAAACAAATTGAATTACTCTATAGCACATGTGGAGTGCTCAGCTCATCCACACACCAGGGATTCAGAGAACAACACAGTAAACGGCTCAGACAGGACCCCGCTGGGTGGCCATGGAAAAACTCCAGAGGAAGGTTGGAGGAGTTCATTGTTATTAGGATTCATAGAAATCCTCTTTCCCCTTGAAAAAAATCATTCTCATAGAATATATTTTTAAGCATATTTTGGTTTTAATAAAGCAAGTACTTAAGCCACATTGTAAAAAGAAAAAGTGAAAGAAAAACCAGTCTGTCAGTCTTGGGATTGTGTGCACCTGGCCTCAGGTTTATAGCTCCCAGAAAAATCACTGACATATCCCAATCATATAAAATCAAAGTAGGGTGTTATTTAGCCACAGGGACTTGATATGGACCAAAAACAACCCATATGCCTCTTCATTTTTATCCCAAATGCAAAAGGAATCATTTCTCTATATACCTGCAAAAAGGAGGAGGAAGAGGAAGAGGAGGAGGAAGAGAAAAAGAAGAAGAAGGAGGAGAAAGAGGATGAAGCAGCCATTAACTCTCTCCACAAAAATACAAAATATTCCCCCAAGTAGGTTGAATGGGTTGAAATCTAGTTAGACTGGTTTAGTTTATCTGGTGGTTTGCAGCAAATTACAACAGTGTTCACAGTCTACATCATCATCCAACTCATAGTCAGTGTAGCTGTAAGGACATGTCTAGTTTAGCAGTTCTCAAAGCCAGCTATTCACTAGAATTAACTAGAAGGTTTTGATGGACAGCCATGACTTCAGAAGCAGGTCAGGACACAGTACTTTCCAACTGCTGTACCCTGCTTATGACCTGCTGTTTATTTAGGGGGAAAATGTATCTACAATTATTTAATAATTTAATAATACACTTTTTAACTCTGTAACTAACAGCGTAAAACATATAAAACTTGCATGATTGATGAGCCACTGAACATTTTTAAGTCATTGTAATCTGTGAGAAAAGTCCAAAGTTACACAAAGTTCTTTCACAGTGACCTTCATAGATTTAGTAAGCTATTTATATTCAGTTCCTACAATGGAATTCTGTACAAGTGTTTAACAAAAATGTGGGGCTTTTGTTTTATTTTGTTTTTACTTTATTCTTTGAAATTTTGATATATGTTTACAGAGAAATATGATCACATACAACCCCTCATTTCTTCCCTCTCCACCCCCCTAGGCCTCCCCTAGTACATTCCCATCACACCCTACATTTTTTCTTTTAAGGAATTCACTAAATCTGATTAATGTTACACGTATGTGCATAGTTGTGGGGCCATCCACTAGACGTTGGGAAACTTTCCAACAGCTACACCTCCAAGCATGAATGGTTCTCTTTCCCCTAGTAGCTCTCAGCTGATGAGAATGCCTTAGCTTAGAGTGGGACCTTGTGAGACCATAGTCATGCTAGAATTTTGGCTAGCTTGATCATGTACAGGTCTCGTTCAGGCAACCATAGCCGCTTCACGGTTGTAAGTGCCATAGCCATGCCATGTCTAGATAATAACATTCCACAGCACGCTTACCCATCCTCCAGCTCTTGCAATCTTTCCAGTTCATCTTCCCCAGTGTTCCCTAAGCATTGGTGGATGAGGGTAAAGCTACTCCATTTAGGCCTAAACTCTCATACTCATTTATTCTCTGCTCTTTGGCCAGTCACAAGTCTCTGCATTGACTGGAGCCCACTGCAAAGGTGTTTCTAACCAAAGTTAAGAACAGCCCATGTCTCCATTTCTCTGTAAGGATCTACAGACATAGGTACAATTGATACACCTATTTCATAGGTGAGAAAATAAATGTTTGCAGAGCTTAAAACTTAACAAAGAACACTCGAACAACAAGTGAAAGCATTAAGACCACATCAGAACAATGTGGCTTCAGCTTTTGTCCTTTAATCAAGGATACAACGCAGTAATTTAGAATATGCCATTTCTAGAGATTTAAAACTCAAAGCTCAATTTTTTCCCAGTCCTTAGACATTTACTGTGTTAGTTTCTGAGGGAAATAGATAACATGGGAGAATAAAACATGTTTGGAACCCTCTAGGAACTTAAGCAAAAATAAGGGAAGAAAATGACTTCTCAAGCATCTTTTATCTTTCAAATTAGTGGTTATCACTAATGATCACATACAGCTGCCCATTTCTTCCTTTACAACTCTTCCAGGCCTCCCCCAATACAGTTCTATCTCAACTTCATATCCCACTTTGCTTTCTTGTGAGAAACTCACTAAATCCGATTAATGCTACACATATGTGTGTGTGTGTGAGGCCATCCACTAGAGTATGGGAAACCTTCCAACAGCTACACCCCCAAACATGAATGATTCTCACAAGAGCGTGACCCCTGAACTGACATTACCTGAAACCTCCATAGAAATGCATATATTCTCAAGCTCCATCTTAGAACTGCTGGGTCAGAATTGATATGGGAGGAGGCCAGAACCTGCGTTCAGTGAGCCTTCCAGTTTAAAATCCCTAAATGAGTATTAGAACCCTGGCTCATGAATTATCTCATGTAATCTTCACAACAGACTCAATGCCAGCTCATAATACAGATGAGGAAACTGAGGCATGAGGAATGGAATGAATGTTCCCTAACAGGCACAGCTAATTAATGCTGAGGCTATAGATCCAACCTAGATCTGCAGGAGCTTCAGCTGAGACCCTATGACCGAGCTCAGCTTTTTACTCTGCTACTAACTTTAGCACAACCTTCTTTGTGTATGTGGCCGAGCTGTTAACAGCACACTACAACAGCTTGCCAAGAAATACAATTGAATGGGAAACTAAGATACATGTAAATGCTTATCCCATAATAAGATCTACTTATGAAAGGACATGATAGTGTAATTAGAATTGCAGGAGGCCAGAGAGAAGGGGGGGGGAGTGTGTGTGTCTTATTTTAACTGCTTCTCAATAATGGAGTGTTGTGGAGTTATTCACACAACAGATGCTGTGAAGATATGTGCTGATTCTATGGGTTCCTACATCCCCACTGCAGTACTGCCTCTAGCTCTCAAGCACATAGACATAAGTTCTCCCTAAGCAATGTCTGAGACTTGCAATTGTGGTATAAATCAAAGCTAATGGGAGAAAATGCAACTCCTTCATTCAGACTTTCTGAAAATATTTGCCTGCAATGTTTTGTGGAAACCAAAAATAAAAGAAGAGGGGGATTATATTTATTCTGAATCGGCTTCATTTGGAGAGCCAGATTAGAGAAAGTAATCAAATGCATTGCACTTCTACCTAGTAAATAAGTTAAATGGTCCCTGGGTTATTCATTAAAACTTTTATGGTATGTTCATCAATTACCAAACAGCTTGAACAAAGCAGAGGTAAATTAACTTTCTGAAATCCACATGGCTTGCCAAAAGGAGTGTGCTCACTCAAAGCAATTTCATTGGTTTAAAGTTCATCCAAAACACTATTAGCTTGGAGTCCAATTTTGAACTGTCAAGGGGAATATATACAATGGTAATTTCAGATCATTATCATGGCATTCCCATGCAAATGGCCACAATTTAATTCATTATCACTAACATTACATCTTTATTTTGCTACCAACTGGTGACTGACATTTCCAGGGCTACAAGAAGCAAATGCTAATTAGACCACGGTGTACTCTTACCCTTTATTCTTTCATTGTATTTTTCTATCTTTAGGGAGGCATGCATGAGGCTACTTCTGACCAGCTGCTGGCCCTTGACATCCTCCTCTCCAGACAAGCATCCCGTGGGTTTCAGTTCTGTGCATATTGACTCTGAAATGGAGCCTAGGTAATGAAATGACCTCTTCTTTAAGCCACCCAGCCGACCTAATTTACGAAACCTAAAGCCATCTTCAGGTTGACAGAGCACAGGCATTAACAGGCAAACAATCTGCCATGAAAGTTCAAATTTCCATTTAGACTGGACAAAGGGAGAAGAGGTGGCTATCTACGCTGCTCCTGGCATCTTGGTCACAGTTTCACAAACCCCAAACTAATCTCTGAAAATGATGCCAGACAGGAGCTTCGTGGGCTCCTCTCATTCATGCTCAGGTGGACTCATTTTTCAAAAGCATGCCTTTTCATTTGCAAAGTGATATGAGAAAGGGCTGTGAAAGCTCCAGCAGCTCCAGTGAAATGCTTAATGTGTTCAAATAAAACCAATTAGTAAGAACAACCTAAAGCACCACAGATCTTTGAGGTATAGACTCAGAGGGAAGATACATAATATGAGGGTTTTCTTTTTTACATTTTGATGCAGTGATAATCTGCCTTTGACATAGTGATTTTAACCTCAGGCTCCGTGAAAATGTGTAGTGTTATAATAAACAGTGCACTAAATAGTGTAGTTGTAATAATAACAAATTGTAGTTTGGAGGCTGGAGAGATGGCTTAGTGGTTAAGAGCAATTGTTATTCTTGCAAAGAATGCAGGTTTGGTTCCTAGCACCTGTATGGCAGCTCACACGCATCTTTAACTCCATTTCTAGAGTATCCAACGCCCTCTTCTGACCTCCAGCAGCACCAGCAATGTGTATGATTTGCATACATATGTGGTAGAAAAAGTACAAGCACATAAAATGAAACAAATAAAATTTTAAAATAATAAATAATGGTAGTTGATATCAATAAATGGGTGTTGTAGAATGTTAGTTGAAGATGTGTTAGATTTGTTTATGCTGTGGAGTATATCTTTAATGATGCAAAGATGTGCTACATTCTTTTATGTTGCACTTGTTTAACTCTGTAAAGCCATGTTGCTTTGATTGTTAAAACACCTGATTGGACCAATAAGGCGCTGAACAGCCAATAGCTAGGCAAGAGAGAGAACAAGTTGGAGCTGACAGGCAGAGAGAATAAATAGGAGGAGAAATCTGGGAAGAAGAGATCGAGGAGCAAGAAAGAGGACTCCAGGGGCCAGCTACCCAGCTACACAGCAAGCTGCAGAGTAAGAAGTAAAGAAAGATATACAAAAATAGAGAAAGCCCAAAGGCAAAAGGTAGATGGGATAAATTAAGAAAAGCTGGCAAGAAATAAGCCAGGGTAAGGCTGAGTATTCACAAGAAAGAATAAGACTCTATGTGACTTATTTGGGAGCTGAGTGGCGGGCCCTCTAAAGAGTCAACGAGTTAAAAAAAAAAACTACAAATGAGAGTTAGATATCGGTCCCCAACAGCTAGCTCTGTATAGATTATTCAACATCCCTCCACAATATGAATTCAATGAACAGCAAAGAAAATGAGCCCTAGAGAGTTAAGTGTCTTATGTGAACAATAAAAACATCTCCAGTTACCTAGGGAGATGGGAGTCAGAGTACACCTGTCTAGTTAACTTCCTTCCCTTTCTGTATTACCACCTCTTCCCTGATCCTGGTTCTTTGCCACCACCTTTCACTGAGAACCCTGTTTTGGGATCTGGTTCTGAGAACCTCAACTGAAATAACAGAAGATGGTATGGTGAAGGAATCAAAATTTTACCTGTTCTATGGTTGGCACTCTCTAATAGGGAGTGGATATAAAATGACTATAGAAACTACTCCTGTATTAACAGGGAGTAGGCAGGCAAAGAGTAATAGATGACAGTATTTATTTAATGGAAGGATTCAAAATGTTTCTTTATACTAAAATTCTTTATATTAGAAAGCATTTATCCTTTAACCTGATTGATACATGTATAGTTTATTGAAATTGAAGGTTTAAATCATGGGTACAATTAGGTAGGTGTACCTTCCTTGAAAATATGCCTTAGAAAGTTGGTGTGTGAAAGCCATTGCTGCAGTTATAATAGCTAACACTCGATACAGCCTTCCTAGCATGAACTTAGACCCCGAAGGAAACATTTCTCAATAACAGCTTTCCCAAACTGGCTTTCCTCATCCATCATCTAATCATTAATAAATTTCACTTTAATAACTCTGTTCATTTCAGACCGAGAGCAAAGGGAAGCCCCATGTGTTACCCATGCTATTGCTCCACACATCTGAAAAATGTGTCCTGCTGAAAAAGCGTGTGCCTGGGGCCTGAGACTAACAGGAATTTCAAGGCCTGCTTTATGTTTGCAACTTAATCTTTCTTTGTCCCCCATCTCAGCCGGCAAATACAATTTCATAATAACACAACTCATCTCTGTGTTTTTGAACTTGGCTTTGGATTGGAGATCATTGTGTCTTTGCCTTCAGATGTCTCACTTTGATGTATTCTATTTCAAAGGGAGAGATAAAACCGAAAGTTCACTCTCACAATGGGACATCCTTTAAAGCCAAAGAGAAATGTTGGTCCTCTTTGTGGCACACAGCAGCCCAGATTCACTTTGAGATCCTCTCTTGAAAGTCTCCGGGCAAGTGTAAAACGGCGTTCCGTGATTTATTTTGTGCCACTGTCGGAAGAGAATTGCTGAAGCTGTCCCCATCACACAAGTGGGCAGCCAGGAGTCAGGAGAGGGAAGCAGGTGAGGACCTCATTGCCTCTTTCTAATGACTGACCATGGAGCTAAGCTTGTCTCACTACCGTCTTTGGAAGTCTAAACTTAGGCAAGAACGAGGGGTCTACTCAAACCTACTTGTGTTGTGTCACTCTTCACTCCCACCCTTTTTTCTTTCTACTCACGGACAGGACTTTGATAGTTAGTTTCCCATAACAATGACTACAACAAAGAGAATAACTTACAATAAGGCACCATTTATTTTCAACTCATGGTTTCAGAAATTTAGGTCCACAGTCCTTAGCTCTGTTGATTTTGGAGCTGTGATGAGGAAGAACACCATGGTACTGAGAATATGTGGCAGAGGCTACTCCCATTATGGGGGACAGGAAGCCTAGAGAAACCAGGGGAAAAGATGCATTCCCCCAAGATTTCCTGTGACCTGCTTCCTCCAGCTATGTCCAGCCTCGTATATTTTCAGAACCTTACAAAATAGTACCGCCAGCAGGGAAACTACACCTTCAATACATGAGCCCTTAGAGGGATATTTCCCATCCAAACTGTAAAAAGAATTTCATTTATCTGTCTATCTGACAAAACACATTTCACTTTCTAAAACTATTTTCCATTGGGCTTTACTTTGTTATTCTGTTTGGCTCTTAAACTTCTTATAATCTTGAATATATCTCTTTCTAAATTTATTTCCTCATCTTTAACTTATAATTGATGTTGACTTCTTTAGTGGTGTATATATTCCTACTTATCTGTATATCCCTAGTCAAAATACATGTGTGTATGCTTGTATAGATGCATATATAAAGAAAGTGCAAGAGCACACACATGTGTGTGCATGTGTGTGTCCTTTTCTTGGTGTTTTTGTCTATTTATTTATGTTTGAAATATTTGTAATTGTAATATATCATTTCTATCCCTCCCTTTCCTCCCTCCAGGCCCTCCCAACTACCCTTCCTCAAACCTCTCCCATGCTCCTCCACTCTAAAGCTGATAGCCTCTTTTCTTTTATTACATTTTATATACATATATATATATATATGCACAAATATATGTAAATACAACCTGCTTAGGCCACTTTATTTGTTTGTGTGTATATGGTTTCAGGCTGACCACTCTGCATTGAACAACAGTTAGGGCTCATTCCAGGAAGAGGCTAATTCTCCTTCTTCCACCAGTCAATAGTTACATATGGTTATTTGTTTAGGGATGCAACCTTGTGAAATTCTCCCCCTTCCAGGTAAATATGTCCATTGATGTTGCTATTGTTCCCATCTTGTTTAGGTATCCATTTAAAGGAGAGGCTGTTTCACATCAGACTTCTTAGTATTCTGGCTCTTGCAATCTTTCTGGACTCTCTTTAATGATATTTCCCTGAAGCATAGATGCAGGAGATGTGATGTAGAATATCCATTGGTGATGGGTGCCCCTATCCATCACTCTCTACATTATGTCCAGTTGTGGTTTTCCATGATGATCTCCATGTACTGTAAAGGGGGGCTTCTTTGGTGAGGGTGGTAGCTACACTGATGTATAAGATTAGACTGTGGTAAGGAAATATGCTGATCTAACAAAGTGGTGGTTGTAGATTCTTCTCTAAAGTCCATGACCTCACTAGCTCTGGGAAGCTGGCTAGCAGACATAATTTTCCTCTGCTTGAGTGGGCCTTAAGTCCTCAGAAATAATTCATGAATTTAAAAACACAAAATGACATATCCCCACGGTCTTTTCCCTAGTGAGATCAACTTGATAACCAAAGAGTTAAAAACAAGCTTAAAAGACACATCTTTAGAAAACAAAGACTATGATTCCAAAGCACAGGGTTGTCACCCTCTAGTCCACATCCACACCTACCTTTCTTGGAGAATATGTCATATAAACATGCAGGTTTCCACTGTTGCGGTTCCCACTGGAAAAATGCCAGCCGAAGTTTTCAACACAAACTGTCTCTCTTGTGAGCTTACATGTCATATATGTATTGAAAGATTTCAACTGTCAGGGCTGGAGAGATTGCTCAGTGGTTAAGAGCACTGACTGCTCTTCCAGAGGATCTGAGTTTAATTCCCAGTACTCACATGGCAGCTCACAACTGTCTATAACTCCAGCTCTAGGGGACCTGACACCCATGACAAAATACCAATGCACATAAAATAAAATAAAAAATTAAAGAAAAAACCACAGTCTACATATTAGGGATATGTTTGTACAATGAAGTAAAAGTACAAAAGAGAACTCAGTAGACTTTGAAGTACTCTAGCCAACCCTAATTCAAAGAGTCATACTGACATCCAGAAAATGGTCTGCTGACTCTGGATAGCTCTAGGCCTTAGCAGTGGTATATCCCAGTCTTCCAAAACCTAGGAACTCTGTAATACGGTAGATTAGGAATACTAAAACTGTAGATTCCTTCTATTAAGATTCCTTCAAAGGCAGTTTTGAGAGGAAGGATAAAGTGAAAAGAGAAGCCTGAATGTTCCTTCTATAAACCCTGAACTGGCTTGAAGTCAGGGCTTCTTTGGTTGTGTGCCTGATGATAGGAAAGAATTTGGCAAAGGTAAGCTATGCTTCTGGATGTGCTTGTATTTTTGTTTACTGAGCCCAAGGGTTGATTTCTCAAATGAATTCCCTTTTTTATTGTGATGGTAGTGATCATGAAAAACCTCCTGGTAATAAGTACTGTGAAGGTTCCTTGGCTGAAAGGGCTGTAAATATTGGCCACGCGCCCCATTTCAATATTTTGGGTTGAACTGCTGTAGCCAAAAAGCTCAGGGAACCTCTCCAGGCAATACTCATTGTTCTGACCTTCAGGGGAATCCGAAAAACAGACTCAGTAGGTCACTGTCATGCAGCCATTATCCAGGGCACTTAATGGCCATGCTGCTTGACGGCCAGCCCAACATGAGCAGAAAGATGAGTAAACGCACTTTCTTAGTGAGTGAGCCATTTGGACAACTTTAAGATCTACTGCCATTTGGATCTAAGAATGCTGAACTACAAACAATGAAGGCCTAATGGAATGTCAGGAAATGTAGACGCATGGCTTCTAGACGGGAATTGCTCGCTCACTTTCTTTGTCACCTTGGTTTAGCTCTTGCTGTCAATCTGTCTCCTGACCTAAAATATGAAGGAATTGTATTACCTAAGTCCCTCACTTCCTCCCAAATCACAACTCTAGAAATATTACTGCCAATGGATCACTAAACTTTTCTTTACCATAGACTCCATCCATGTGGTATCTATTCAATTTGGCACAGAATTGAAGACAAAGGATCCCCATGACAAGTGGTCCAGCTGAGTACCAAGATATTCCCCATTTCCTCTTCAGAGCAAACCTGTTTCATTGGCTATTGGAACTCTCTAACAATAGGACATGTAAAGCTCCATAAGGCCAGTCTACTATCTCATTAAGTTTGACTAGACAGTAAGGCAGGTTATACTAAATCATACAGCCTGGTCAAACCATGCTGGAGAATCTCATCTTAGGCAACCTCACCTTTGCAGATTCTCCAAGATGCCTTCAATATTAACCCTTTGAATTATTTACTTTTCTCATCACTATGACAAATAACAAGGGACTTCAGCCCATAGTCGCTGGCTCTGTTGGTTCTGGCCTATGGTGTGCTAAAACACTATGGCAGTGGAAATACGGCAAAGGCTACTCAACTCACAGCAGCTGAGAGGGCTGGAAGTAAGATACTTCCAATGATCTGCCACCATTCCAGAAAGTTGAACCTTAGCTATTTAGTAAAATAAGAGTCTCTCTCAAGGGCTTGAAGAGAAGTTGGAAGTGCTGGTGTATGACCAGATTTATAATTCTAAAGTTCATACAAGGAGCTACACTAGGGATGCATTTTAGACTCAAAAGTCTAATGTAGTGAACCACAGGTTAAATGACCCATTATTCTTTCTTTTAATTTTTGTTTTGATAAAATACTATAAGCACTACCATCTTCATTATTGCTAAGTGTGCATATAGTGATAGTAAATACATTCTCATTATTTTCCAACCAGCACCAGTCATCCACAGAACTGTTTTCAGTTTATGTGTGACAAGTTTTTAGTGACCAACACTTATTCAAGTTTTTGGTCACATCACCTTCATGGAACAAATAACCACATGTTCTGGTTTAGAGTTGAAGGAAGGTAACAGAATACACTTGAAAACAAGAGGTACGAAAAGATAGAGGCAGTGGACCAGCAGGGGCTGGATAAGAGGTTGGAGGAGAAGAATGGGGAAAGAGGATCAATAAAACAATATATGAAAATCCCATAATGCAATCCATTACTTTGTATGTTAATTTTAAAAATCTATAAATGGAGCCTTGAGAGTTTTCTCAGAGAGTAAGAGCCTTTGATGCTCTTGAAGAGGACCTGATTTGGTTCCCAGCACCAACATAGCAGCTCATAACTGTCTGAAACTCCAGTTCTAAGGGATCTTGTACCTTCTTCTTGCCTCTATGGGTATTAAGCACACAGGTAGTACACATACACACATGCAGACTAAACATGCGCACACATTAAAAATAATTTAAACTTTAAAAATCTAATAAAAAATTAGAAATTAATAAATTTGAATGAGGGTATTAGGTACAAACGGATGGAATAAAACAATGATGTAATCAACATAACTGCCCTACTGCTTGGCTATTCATGTTATTTCCCACCTGAGAGTAAATCTATAAGAGAATTCATCTCTAATTACGATAAAGAGGGAAAAACAAACATAAACGGTTTCATCCCAATTATTTCTTTTAACTAATCACAGGTATTTCACTAACATACAGGAAAGGAAATATGATAAAGAGATGGACAAAGATTGTTTCTTCAGTGCTGTTGTGAAAGCATTCTCCATACATCGTGTACTGTGAAGACATGTGATAGCTCCCTGCACATATCTGAAAACATACCCACAAGACAGCCCACCCAGTTTCTGAAACCATCACCCAGTGTTCAGATAGCAGACTCCAACAGAGACCCAAACAATGTAAAAGGGTCTGTATAAAGGGGAGAGATGACTGCTTAATGACAACTTGAGTGGTGAAATGAATACAGTAGTGCAATGCAGGTCCTGGATTTTCTAATAATCTAAGCATAGTAAGTCATTGAGTATACCATCTGCCTGGTTCTAGGATAAATGCCTCATCATTTAATCTGCATGTAGGAACATTGACTCCCATTTTAAATAGAGACATTATTAAAAGTCATTTTGGCTAGCTAGAAAATGTAATATAGATTTCTATGACCCTAGAAGCTATATTCTTAAGTGCTGTTTAATACTGTCAGTTGTGATTTGAATTTAAAATGTCCCCTATAGGCTCCCATGTTTGAACACTTGGCCTTCGGCTGGTGGTACTATTCAGGAAGAGTGGTGGAACCTTTGGGAGGTGGACTTTCCTAGAGATATTGAGTTACTGGAGGTGAGCCTTGAGACTTTATCACTTGACCCCACTTCCTGTTCATTCCCTGTTTCCTGAGTGTGGAAGCAATGTGACCAGCCAGTCCACTTCTCCTGCCACCATGTCTTTATTGCCTAATGTCATGTACTTTACCTCATGATGTATTTGTACCATTCTGAAACTATAAATCATCCTTTATGTTGCTCTTGTTGGGTAGGCTGCCACAGCAACAAGAAAATGACCTGGAGATCATTCTATCAGAAAGAGCCTTTATAGTCTGGGTCCACTGAGATTTCCCCCATCTCCTTTGCAAGGAGCTCATAAACACTATGCTTTGCTACTTAAATGTAAGCAATTATCTTTCTGGAACTGCCTTGTACATATTCATCTGTATATCCTCTTCCACTACTGGAACAATGTCTAGATATTATTTACCTTTGAATAAAGAATACTTTATTAAAAATATATAAACTAAGCTTGAAAACTGGCTCCCTTCTTTCATTTCAACACATAAACTAAATCAAGGCAGGCAGCATCTGGCACATCCAAATAAAATATCATGATTAACAATTAAAATGGTGTAATTATCATTAAAATATTAATAGGCATCACAGAATTATGAGTTAAATTGAAATGTTATGAGGAATTTACAGCTTTAAAATCTCCAAATAACCCAGACTGTTGCCAAGACTATAGGTTGATACAACCTGACATCTTTGCCCCATTGCTGAAAACAACACTCACAACTCATTGAACATGGAGAGGTTAAGCTGGTGCTTCACCAGCTGAATCTTCACCCCTGTGTTCTAATATCATTGGTATGGGAAGGTACTCTTCAAACTATCAAAAGAGAAACATACACCAGTAAAAAGGAAAAATATCCAAATGAAATATTTTTAAGAATTAGTATTTACTTGTTCCACATCTATAATCCTCCTATGAGTGAGTACATACCATATTTGTCTTTCTGAGTCTGGGTTACCTCACTCAGGATGATTTTTTTCTAGATCCATCCATTTGCCTACAAACCTCATGATATCATTGTTTTTCTCTGCTGAGTAGTATTCCATTGTGTATATGTGCCACAATTTATTTATCCATTCTTCAGTTGAAGGGCATCTAGGTTGTTTCCAGGTTTTGGCTATTACAAACAATGTTGACATGAAGATAGCTGAGCAAGTGTTCTTGTGATATGATTGAGCATTTCTTGGGTATATGTCCAAGAGTGGTGTAAACCCCATCCAAGGACTGAGGAATCTGGATGCAGACATCCACGGCTAGGCCCCGGGTGGAGTGCCAGGAGTCTAATTAGCGAGAAAGAGGAGGGTTTATATGAGTGAGAATTGATGAAACCAAGGTTGGATAAAGCACAGGGACAAATAGCCAAGCAAATGGAAACACATGATCTATGAACCAAAGGCTGAGGATCTCCCAACTGGATCAGGCCCTCTGAATAGGTGAGACAGTTGATTGGCTTGATCTGTTTGGGAGGCATCTAGGCAATGGTACCAGGTCCTGGGCTCATTGCATGAGTTAGCTGTTTGAAACCTGGGACTTATGCAGGGACGCTTGGCTCAATCTGGGAGAAGGAGACTGGACCTGCCTGGACTGAGTCTATCAGGTCGATCTCAGTCCTTGCAGGAGGCCTTGATCTGGAGGAGGTGGGAATGGGGGGTAGGCTGGGGGGAAGGGGAGGGGGACAGGAAGGGGGAGAACAAGGGAATCTGTGGCTGTTATGTAGAACTGAATAGTATTGTAAAATAAAATAAAATAATAATAAAAAAAATTAGTATTTACAAACAAGGACACCAGGAAATTTGAAGACAAATAGATGGAACTAGAAAAAAAATCATCCTGAGTGAGGTAACCCAGACTGAGAAAGACAAAACATGTTATGTACTCACTCATAAGTGGATATTAGCTGTAAAATAAAGGATAACTATGCTACAATCCACAGACACAGAGAGACTAGGTAACAAGGAGGGTTCCTGAGCAGACACCCAGATCTTCCTGGGGGGGGGAAATAAAAGAGATTTTGTGAGTTCACTGAGAGTGGGTTGGGATAGGAACATGAACGATCAGGTTTGGGGTGGGAGAGATTTAGGGGAAGAATACTGAATAAGACTATGGGAAAGGGAGGCAGGTAAAAACATGGTGCAAGGGAATCTCCCAGGAATCTACAAGAATGACCCAACTAAGACTCCTCCTAGCAATAGCAAAGACTGAACTGACCATCTCCTGTGACCAGATTGGTGCCTAGTCCAATTGTCATCAGAGAGGCTTCATCCTGCAATTGATGAAAACAGAGGCAGACCCACAGCCAAACATTAGGTGGAGTTCAGGGAATCCTGCAGAAGAGTTGGGGAAAGGATTGTAGGAGCCAGAGGGGTCAAGGACACCACAAGAAAACTCACAGAATCAACTAACTTGGACTCACAGAGGCTCACGGAGACTGGACCAACAACCAGGAGTCTACATGAGAGTGGCCTAGGCACTCAGCATATATGTTACAGTTGTACAGCCTGGTCTTCTTATAGGACTCCTAACATTGGGAAAAGGGGCTATCTCCAACTTTTTTTACTGAGTTTTATGACCCTACTCCTCGTACTGGGTCACTTTGCCCAGCCTTAATACATGGGGAGGTGCTTAGTCTTACTGCAACTTGATATGCCATGTTTTGTTAATAATCATAGGAGACCTGCCCTTTCCTAAACAGAAACAGAGGAGCAGATGGGGGAAACAGAGGGGAGATTGGAGGTGGGACTGGGAGAAGAGGAGGGAGGGGAAACCGTAGCTGGGATTTAAAATAATTAAATTTATTTTTAAAAAAAGAATTAATATTTGCAAGCTGAGATTCAGAAATGTAAAAATTCCATGGAATAAGCAAAGATTAGTGAAACCATCAAAATCACTCTCACAGATAAAATATGTATCTGATTTATAATCACTTTTATAGTCTTGATTTATCCATTTATCATTTAATCTTTTGTAAAGATGAGAACATTCATATTTTTTTCAAAAAAGGATCAATAAATATTGCCAGAAGATCCAAATATACTAATTGAAAGTGAAAAACACCGATGTTATTGAAATCCTGCCCCCAGGGGAATAACATTGCCCAGGTACAAGAAGTTCAATTAGTGGGCAGCCTGCACTCTGAGTTTCATGGGGTTATAGAAACCTTCAGCCAGGAGCCTATGCTTGTCACACAGTCTCCACTCAAGCTCTATGCAATGCAGTTGCACAGAGGCCCAGCCATTTCTCATCTGTTTCAATACTCTGCAAGTGCTTCTCTAGTATTCTTTTTGCATTCCTTTTCTGCCTTGAATTGTTCCCAGAAAACACAGCAGATAGAAAACACACACACACACACACACACACACACACACACACACACACACACACACACACACACCACTAGACAGGAGTGGCAAGATAAAAATGCAGATTCTCACATAACAAATCAATCTTAGGAGCTAAGATAAAAATGAAGATTTTCACATAAGTCAATCTTAGCAGCTAAGGAGTTCCTGTGTCTTAGAAAATCCTTGTCCCAATCTAGGCTCCAAGAAAAAAAATCTAACTTTGAATTATTGTCCTGTAATGTGTAATGACTTTGCCCTCAATTTTTTTCTCTAAATATAAGGATGACCTCCAGCTTAGACTACTACCAATAGTGGAGAGGATGCCTGAACTAGCTTAGCCCAATATTCAGATTGGTGAATGTCCTAACTGTCATCATAGAGCCTTCATCCAGTAACTGATGGAAGCAAATGCAGAAATTCACAGCCAAGCACCAGGCCAAGCTCCAGGAGACCAGACAAAGAGAATGAAAAGTGAGTCTATGAGCAAGGGGCATCAATATCATGATGGGGAAACCTACAGAGACAACAAAACCAAACTAGTGGGAACTCATGAACTTTAGACCAGTAGCTGTGGAGGCTGCATGGGACTGGACCAGGCCCTCTGCATAATCGAGACAGCTGTGTAGTTTGATCTTAAGGGGCCTCCCGGCAGTAGGACCAGGATCCATCCTTGGAGCATGAACTGGCTTTTTTGAACCCACTACCTATGATGAGACACCTTGCACAGCCTTGATACAGGGGGAGAGTCTTGGACCTGCCTCTACTTGAATGTGCCAGGCTCTGCTGACTCCCCATGGGAGGAGTTGGAGGAGGGAATGGGGGTTGGGTTGGGGGAGTGGAAACCTGGAGAGGCAGGAGGAGGGAAGAGAGGGGTACCTGTGGTTGGTATGTAAAATGAATAAAAAATTCCTTAATAAAAAATTTAAAAAACACACACTAATACTGAGCTCATGTGTAAAATACTAAAAATTTGGAGAGCATATAGTAGATACTAAGTACAAATTAGCCCTGGATAATAATTCCTGGAGGAATTATTCTCAATTCATTACTTAATGCTCTTTTTTTATTAATTAGTGACCTTCATGGTACTAAAAGCATCATACTCTATACCTCTTCCTTCTAAACTCTATTTTTGGGTCTATTTGAGTAATATCTATGACTTATCCAGTTTATTAATAAGATTGATATTAGTTAACGTTATCTGTTTTGCTCTCTAGTGTTCAATCCTGGCTATTCACAAAAGCCTCTGCTTTTCTTTTGATTCTAGTTGCTTGGCAGGTCAATTAAGGGGTTATCAATGGGCAGAAAGATGAACCACTTCTACTTAGGAAAGCTTTTGTCTTTACTGTTTGCCCAAACAGGGTCAAAGAGAACACACATTAATACTGAAGGAGAGACTAAACAAGGAGCTGAGTGTTAGCCACATTTGCAGTCAGTGACTCAGCTAGCTTCCTTTTTGTTTGTCCATCGTGCTATTTGTTTGAGTAACAAGAAGAATGAACGAGTCTACATGCACCAGGCTAAGGGTACATGCTGGAAATTTGCAATTTTGAAAAAGAATATATATACATCCTCTTTGAGTCTCTACTCTAGAGAAGAGGCTGGGAATGTTTCTCTCTCTCTCTCTCTCTCCCCCTCTCATATAAAGCAGACTTTTTTATAATTTATTTATTTTCACTTTATATGCATTGATGTTTGCCTGCATATATGTCTGTGTGAGGATGCCAAATGCCCTGGAACTGGAATTACAGACATGTGAGCTGTCATGTGGGTGTTGGGAATTGAACCCGGGTCCTCTGGAATAGCAGCTTAACTGCTGAGCCATCTCTCCAGCCCCCGTGTTATTTTTTTTAATGTGTCCCATATCCAATTTAGAAACTTTAGTGTACTGAAAATTTGACACTTAAACTTTTCAAATAGAAAATTATAACAGTTGAAACAGTAGAAGGTATCCTTTTGAGTTATCACCTGCCCTCATTCCCCAGAAAGAATAATCAAAATAATTTTATGTGAGGCCACTAAAAGCATGTGTACATTCCTACACAGACATGTGCTAAAAGATAGACTCATATCTATCATTTTAGACTCAAAACTATGCTATAAGTTTCTATTTGTTTTGTTATTTTTTTTATAATTTAACTGCACAGCAATACTTTCGGCAAGGTTTTATTTCTGACCTTTATCTCCCAAGCCTTTCTTTCCATTCAACTTGACACTTTTATCTATATTTTTCTTCTGTTTTTTTTTTCTCCTGTGAATATTAGCTGTCTATGTCCACTATGGCGAGAGGATCAAGTAATCATTACCCTATAAGTAATTTGGTCAGAGAGAATATCAAATAGTCCTATTTGCTATGTCCTTAGATTATTATTTTTTAAAAACTGTGTGTTTTTAAAACTTCTGTTCCCAGATTTCTATCTCAATTGTACTCTTGGGGCAAAAAAATCATAATGTCACCTCTCACGGGAGCCTCATGATGACAGAGCAGCAGGATTTTGTCAGAAGGGCAAAGTTTGATCCATCTCTAACTTCATGTCTGCCCTGGCCATATTTCTACATTCTTTGTTCTGAGAAAGTAGCACAGACAATCTCAGTCCCACACTGGTCAGTAAGCTTCATGTTGTATGTCTGCTGTTCCCATGTCAGGACTATGATCCCTGGCAGTGAGGCCCTTCCTCTACAGGGGCACCACAAAGAGGGCACAGTCTTAACCTCAGCTGTGGCTCCCCCTTACCAACAAAGAAAAACAAAATGAGAAATGAGGACTAGAAAAGCACCCTTTGCTTCTCTTTCTGAGCCACTGGAGCTTTGCAGAGGCATTTAAAAACATGTGAAAGAATGCTGCTTTTAACTCTGAAAATATTCACCTTTTAACACAAGGACTCTGCCCTTGAACTTCAAAACTCTGTCCTGCCTAAAAGACCAAAGGGTTTCTAGGGTAGATTTGGCCTCATGGTTTCTGAGGACTTTTCCTGTCCATTGACTATTCTCATCTTGTATTTGACTTCTTTACTTTTTTTTCCTGTGTGATCTAAAGAAAGGATTGAACTGAAATGTAAGGAGCCTCTATTCCAGATATTCAGAGGCATTTAGAGGGGAACCCTCTGTCACAGATCTGACACCTCCTCCATTTATATGACTGAGAAAAACAAAGTGTGGAAAGGTAGGGAGGTGACTTTAAGTTTGCTTTCGAGCCTACTCACCAGTGGGATAAAACTCAGCCCAGCATTTCTAGTCAGTTTCAGGTACAGAGATGTCAACTTTTCCTTCTGGTTATTAGTGTTCAAGTTCATTGAAGGTTATTAGAGACAGAACCAGACCATGTAGCACACACAGTTTTGTTAATAATACATATCCTGGATATTAGATAAAAGGCCATTTCTAAAACTGTTGAAGGGGAAAAAGCATGTAATAGTTATTAGCCAAAAACAAAAAGAAAAAAATAGCTGAAAGTAGCATTATAACAGATGTTAGTAGCACTGGAAATATGTTAGTTAATGTAGTTGAAACTTGAAAACCACACAAATTCACAACTGTTATAACTGTCATAGAATGAATTAATGATTAGTCACTAGTAAATATCAAAGCCTTCTAACACTTAACAAATACAGAAACATTGAACAATATTACCATCCAGAACGTATCCACTGGTATCATTTCATTTCTACTGTGCCGTTACACAGCAGAAGAGTTTGGAATTTGAATATCCAATATTGAATATTGGATAGCATTGAAACAACCTGAGAAATTAGCAGGTAGTATTTTTCTGATACATACACAACACACTTTAGCAAATCCTACATTTCCATAAACATATGCACAGGTTCAAATGAGACACTATCCAGCACTGAGAAGGGGGAGTGGACACCAAGTCCCACCCCTAACCAAGAAGCTATTTGCAATTGATTCCTGCTGGGAAATGGAAAATCAATTTTCTCCAATGGAATGTCACTGGGTATATCAACCATACTCCAGGTCGGGCCCTATGTCCAGGAGCAGTTGTCCAAAACAAAACTGCCTCTATATTTCATTTGGGTGTTTTTTGTTTTGTTTAGGTTTTTTTGTCTTTTTTATTTGTTTTGATTTGGGGCTTTTGAGGGGGTTTGGTTTTGGTTGTATTATTTTAAGAGATAATATGAAGTTGGATGAGTAGGAAGATGGAGAAGATCTAGAAGGGGTAGAGAGAGGGGAAAGAATATCTTCAAACTATATTGTAGAAAAATTTTAATAAAGATAAATAATGAAAAACTGCTGTGGATGATTGATTGATAAATAAAACACTGATTGGCCAGCAGCCAGGCAGGAAGTATAGGCGGGACTAACAGAGAGGAGAATCGAGAGAACAGGAAGGCATATTATATATAGATTAATAGAAATGTTTTAATTTAAGATAGGAAAAGTAGATAACAAAAAGTCTGCCATGGCCATTCAGTTTGTAAGCAATATAAGTCTCTGTGTGTTTACTTGGTTGGGTCTGAGCCACTGCAAGACTGGCAGGTTAGAGAAATTTGTCCTGACTGTGGGCCAGGCAGGACTAGAAAAACTTTAGCTACAAAAAACGATTGTAGCGATGGAGTCTTCCCTTTGTTGACAAGATCTCCAATACTTACTAGCGTGTAGTCTTCAACACCATACTTAGCCACAATGTCCTTTAGTTTGCACTCTATAAACTGGGGTGTTGGTTCTCTGTTACAGATAAGAAGCTCTGTGTTAAGCCATGCTCTGGAAAGGCAGACATGACAACTGCTATTTGCTGTCTCCTCCACTCATGTGGACACCAGTGAGAAAAGACCTAAAGTTTTCCCAACTGACCTCAACAAGGCCAGTGACATCATTAACACCAAGGAACACAATTTTAATCTCTCCAAGACTAAGTCATGTAGGAGATCAATAAGGACAAAAAAGCCCCACTTCCTATAGATCACTATTAATATATTCCATAATTATAGCGACAAAATGTCCAATACTGTGCTCATCTGGAAAGGTGTACTAGTAGAAGTTGAATCTAAATGGCCTGGATGTTAAACCCCCATTATCTATCAATTAGTCTTGTGATCTTGACCAAGTCATTCTATCCAAGTTTCAAACTCCAGTTATGCTCATGAGTCATATTATTTACCTTTCATAGTATCAAGGACAAAGTAAGTGTCTACTCATGAGAACAATGCCAAAATTCACTGGCATTTTTATTTACCACTGTGGAGAGTGATGATGTGTGTCATCTCATCTCCACAGCAGTATGGGGGTGGGCAAGATTACTATAAAATGTGACAGGAGTAGAGCTGGAGAGGTGACAGCAGTTAAGAACACTTGTTGTTCCTCGTGGGGCTTGGCTTTGGTCCCCTGTGTCCATATACAGTGGCTCATAACTAACTGTAATTCCAGCTCCAGGGACACCTGCACACATGGGACGGACGGACACACACACACACACACACACACACACACACACACACACACACACATGAGCATAAATACTTAATAAAAACAAATGAAGCCATTTCCTCATGCTCATTGAAGTAGCTAGACTGAACTTCAACTCCAATAATTCCAAAATATGAGTCTTTATCCCCTTTAATATACCTCCCTGGGCTACTTAATGAAAAATAAAAATGAGCTTTCTAGGCAAATACATGAAAATATTTTTAAAAATAAACAGAGTGAGGGTATTATCATCACATTGGTCCAAAAAGATGAGCAAGTTTGGTAAATAAGATATTAAATAAAAGATCATCCCTACATTCCCCCAAGCAATGTTGGATCTACCTAAGACTTCACAAGCTCAGGAAAAGGTAAGTCTGACCAAATCTCTATATACTGAGGTTTAAGAATAAGAAAATAGAAAAGTAGGATTAGTTCCCCAGTCCTTCAAACTCCTCTCCTTTTTCTATAGGGAAATATCTTTTGCTAAAGCAATAAACAAAAACTATCCGAATGTAATACAGGAACAGGAATGTTATATTTGACTCACATGCCTTATACATTATTATATTTACTCCTTATTGTTGGATTCAAATAAATTCAATTAAAAGTAACTGAGTTTTTATACCACGCTACAGAAAGAGTGTATCTCTGCCGTCATAAAATACCTAGATATATGAAAACTTCCTCACACACAGCAACACTCCAAGTAGTATTTTCATAGAAAACATGTGAACTGAATGCTTATAGGTATTTGTCTCATGATCTGAGAAATAAGAAATACAGGAATTCATTTTCAAAAATATTCTACCTTATCCTAACATT
This sequence comes from Peromyscus maniculatus bairdii, assembly GCF_049852395.1. Lineage (NCBI taxonomy): Eukaryota > Metazoa > Chordata > Mammalia > Rodentia > Cricetidae > Peromyscus > Peromyscus maniculatus. The sequence goes on from NC_134856.1 coordinate 8,726,796, forward strand.
CTTTCTATGTGGCCCTGTTTCATCGAGCTATATTGGCTTTGACCGAAAGCAGTAGAGGGAATCAGGGGGGCATTATGAGGGATGAAAAAGGAAAAAAAAACTCTTTTATTGCAAGGCATCCTGAGCTTGGGAACACTGACTACATGACCAAGGGGTCACTTCTATTTGATGTCAGGTGGAGGTCTTTAAATTCTCCATTTGGAGACTGATTGAAAACCAGATCATATCGTACTGTCTGCCAAATCTCAACTTTCAGCTATTATTCCCCTCTTAACTTTTTTTTTATCTCTCTCTTACAACAAAAGAAGAGGTCTGTTCTCTCATTCTTCAATTTTCTACAGCTCTTTTTAGGATCATAAGCAACTGACAAAAGAGACCGTGTGTGTGTGTGTGTGTGTGTGTGTGTGTGTGTGTGTGTGTGTGTGTGTGTGTTGCTTTGCCCTTAAAATGTGTGCTCTGTTGAATGGTTTAGGACAAGTCATAAAACTACTATCTTTCAAATATTTAACCAAAGCATCTAAGGAATCATTTTTAATATTTCCTGTCCTGAGATATTCGAAGAAGATTACACAATTTCAGAAAACACTAATAAAAACTGGGAATAGGTAGTAGAAATACAGTAAATAAATTTACTGACCACTTTTATGTGGCTCTAGAGAAAGGACTCTAGACTAAACAAAACTCATTTATTTGCCTTTTATTTATTTATATTTTTTGTGAGATGGGGGTCTCACTCTGTAACCCTGGCTGACCTGAAACTTATTGTGTAAACCACACTAGCCTTGACCTCACAAGGCTCCTCCTGCCTCTGCCTCTCTAGTGCTGGGATTAAAGGTGTTCACCACCATGCCCAGCCTCATTTTTCACTTTTGAATTGTTTATTGCACTTCCCATTTGCCATGAACATACTACATTTCTGTTATATTTCTACTGGTGATATGCATATCTTTTATTTGGCTTACCTCTAAATTTAATCTTTTTATTATTTTAACAATATGTGAGTGTTGATCAGAAGGAGAGTTCTTCTCCAGGGCATCAGTTTGGTTCCTTGGGTCCATCCAGCTTCTTACCTTTTATTTTGAACTGGGTCCTTCCATTAGAGATAAGGAGAGCACACTTGGTAGTTTGAGAGGATAAGCTACACATGGGTAATTTACCTCTTAGTCTTTCCATTTCCCCTTCTATGTTCACATTTCCTGTAGGAATCATATATTAAACTGCTCCTGTGGGATTGGGGTTTATGGCAGACAGTGTTACATGAAATGAGTTGATGTTTGTTTAATTTTAACTTTCATTATTGAAGGATAGTCTTCTTCGAGATATCATTTATATTCTCTAGCACCTGATTATATTCATAAGAAACATGAGGCTTTTGTCTTTCTCCTACTCCTTTAACTTGTAATTTAACTGTTACCTAACTGTGATGTGTAGTGGCATTTGCTCTACCCATGACCTTGGGCTATATGGCCTGAAGAAGTCAGTGCTTCTTGCTATCATATGTGATCTCTTAAAAATTTGATTCAAACAGGAGAAACCCCTTGATGAGGAGAAGTAATAGCTTATCCACCAATATGACAATTCAACAAGTTGTAAGGAAAACTCAACAAAGGGTCAGGGTAGTGTTCTGCTTTTTGTCTTTATAGGATAATACCCATCTTCCAGAAATCAAAAGGCCTCGGATACCTAGATGTCTACAGCAGAAGAGAAAGACCTGTTGGTACCAATATACTCTACAAGATAATATCTCACTACCTAACATCAATCTCTCTTTAACTCTAGAAAAGTCGTGGTCCCAATTCAATTATAAATCAAGCTGGCTTTGGAGTTGGAATGTGGCTCTCTCCTCTAAACCCAAACATGTTGATAAAAGAAAGAATAAGGAGATTCTGTCTCATATCAGAAGAGCCAACTGTTATAGGACAGAAGAAAACCAATAATCTAGAGACCATTATTATCAAGATTCTATTTCTCTCCATGCTTGTTCTTGATTCTTCAGAACCCTTCCTTACGTGTCACGTCATCTTAAGATTCAAGAGGAGAGAGATGGCTCAGCAGTTAAGAGCACTGACTGATGTTCCAGAGGACATGGGCTCAATCCCCAGGCTATCAGGTATCCGTCCGACTATGCCAGGATTAAAAAGAAAAATAGGAAGAAGGGAAACACGTGACCCCTCTTTCCTCTCCTTTTAACAGGTCATGTATGATGGCAAGAAGCATCACCTCATTTGGGCCATTTTAGCCCAAGGTCATGGGAGTAGCAAATACCACTATAATGAGGAAGAGAGTTTCCATATATTAGACACTCATCAATCATGAACAGAAAAAAGAAAACAGAAAAAATATTCATGACAACATAAGAACTTTTTGTTTTATATAAGAGTCACAATTCCAGAAATAGAAGCTTATAGCTAATGAAAATATTAGTCAGTGTTACGTTAAAAAAAATACTTACCTGATGTTTTAGAACATCTGCATCTATTCCCAGAAGAAGGGTATTATCTATATCAGGGAGGAAAGACAAGAAGAGGAAACTAGAAGAACAAGTTTTTCATAAAATAACAAAAACAGTGGGGTACAGATATGTCTCCCTAGAAAAGAGAAACAACAGATAGTTATGGCTGGGAGGTGGCTAGAATGGGAGGATCAAGTTGGGAGGGAGGAAGAAGAGGGAAATTAGGAAAGAGATAGCTAAAATTAAGGGTTCTTTGGGAGTTACTATGAAAACCTAATACAGTATAAGCTTTCTAAACTGTATTTATATATGGAAGCAATCTAAATGAAATCAGCAAATAATGCTAGAACCGAGTCCCACTGGCCACTTCTTGTCACCAAATGAAGCTTCCCATGCCGGGATTGGGTTATATCTAATTGACTTGTTGGCCACAGGGGTCCAATGGAAATCTCTAAACAACTTAGCCTGTTGCCAAGACAAGTTTCCTCTCCACAAACTTACAGCAAGTCCCCATTGCTGAAAGTAACACCTACACAACTCATTAAACATGGAGAAGTCGAGCTGGTGCCTACACAGAGCCTTCACCCCCAATGTTCTAGTATCTTCGGTACAAGATCTAGTGTCTTTGGTACATGAAGGTACTCTGTATGATACCAAAAGAGAAACATAAACACCAAAACAGCCACACACCCTTTAATCTATAATGGAATCCTGCCTGCAAAGTATGCTAGGGCAAATGGTGGCACAAAACTTGTGTGAATAACCAACCAATATCTGATTTGACTTAAGGCCCATTCCAGGAAATGGTGCCCATACCTGACACTGTTTGGGTGACCAAGAACCAGAGATAAGGTAGCCCAGGGTCCTAGGGTAAAACCAAATTACACACACACACACACACACACACACACACACACACACACACACACACACATTCCTAATGACATTCTGCTCTACTCATAAATCAATGCCTTACTCGGCCATCATCAGAGAAGCTTCCTCCTACAGCAGATGGGAACAAATACAGAGACAGCCCCCCCCCAGCCAGATATTATGCCTCATAAGAAACCTTAGCACATTTAGCCCTGAATGGGCTATCTCTATCCAATCCTTCCCATCAGGTCTCAGGGAACCCTATGGAAGAGGAGGCAGAAAGAGTTTAAGAGCCAGAGGGGATGGCGGACACCAAGAGAACAAGCCCTTCTAAATCAACTGAGCAAAGCTCAGGTGATCTCACTGAGACTGGACAAAACAAACAAACAGAAAAGAGCCCAAGAGAAGGCACAGGAATCTGAGACCCCCATTCACACACTCAGGAATCCCATAAAAGTACTAAATTAGAAGCCATAATATTTATGCAAAGGACTTGTGTATTTTGTCCAACTCTGATATGTTTTTTATCTTATTATATTTTATTATTATCCCTTAAAAATAATATAATGACTAAAATCCAAGAATGGAAGAGAATCTACGTACTTGTCATATTTGTGGTCAAAGTTTTCAATACATTACAATGAATATTAATGTTTGATCTGAATCTGTATGAAGTATATTCAAACCCTAGCTCTGCCTTTAGCTGTTTGGCCTTGGACTTTTCACATCACCTTTCTGAGTTTTAATTTCCTTTCTTGAATAAAATACAGTGTGGACCATATAGGGTCACCAAGAAAATTTACTGACATGATAAAAATTAAACATCATGCATGGGCATACTAAGAACTTAATAAATGTTAGACTAAAAATACCAACATACAAGACAGAGTAGGTTTGTTAGTAATATGTATTGAAAGTAGATATGAAAAGATGGTTAATATTGTGTTTAGACTTCCTTTTTCTTTCAGGTGTGATAAATCCATGACCAGAGTCAACAGTGAACAGAACACAGAAGACATGCCAAAAACATACACCATCACAATCTTATGTTTTTAGTGAGGTCACTGTTCTGAGAATACATGCTAGTAGTTCACATCTCTATGGTTTTTCTTGCCCTTTCCACTTTTGCCTCTTATGTCTTCTTTTTATTTTAGGAACTTCTATTGAGCTATTTTTCTAAAGTCTGGCATGATTTCATTAGCTTTGAACTAGAAATTGTTCCTCAAATTGCAGGGCAGCAAAAGAAAAACAAATTCATTAAAGAAGGAAAAGTATCATACACGTCATTTTTAAATTATTTTTAAATTTTCTCGTTAGATTTGTTCTACACCAATAGCAGTTTGTGAAAACTGAAGTTGTTTGCCTACAAGTGATAGGTGCTTTAGTGACCATAGCTGTAAGAACCTTTGAAGTTAACCTTAATTGGAAAGCCACCTATTATGAAGCATGAATGTTATAATTTATTTAGACAAAACAAAAACACACTTTGGAAACCACCAAGCAATGAAATAAATAAGACAAAAGCCTTCCTGACTGCTAGAGCACCGTGTACATTTGCTTTTCTATGGTGATATTGTTATTTGGAGTTGCTATTAATTCTTCAGGTAAAAATATTTTCTTTAAAAAAAAATAAAGATACAATCTCTCCAAACAGGAATGTAAAATAAGCACTTCATTATCTACTTATAATCAAATCCCCAAATTCCTTAGTATCAAATGAGTATATTCTTGTCTCTCATTCTGCACAAAATTAAACTCCAAATGGATCAAGGGCCTTAGCACAAGATTTAATACTCTAAATCCAATAAAAGAGAAAGTAGAACTTTCTGCACAAGATCCCCATAACACAATCATAAAGATCAACAATTAATGAATCAGACAAGATGAAACTAAAAGTCTGTAGAGCCAAGAACATCATCATTCAAGTGAACAGGCAGCCTACCGAATGGTCAAATATCTTTCCCAGCTAAACATCAGAAAGTGGGTTAGTATCTTTAATATACAATGAACTCAAAAAAAGTAATTCCAAGAAAAAAATTAAGTTGGAATGTAGAATTAAACAGAGAATTCATAAAAGAAGTACAAATGGTTGAGAAGTGTTTTAAATATTTTCACTATTCTTAGCCATTAGGAAATGCAAATTAAAATTATTTTGAGATTTCATCTTACCCCACTCAGAATGGCTAATATCAATAAATGACAATAAATGTTGACAGGGATGTGAAAAAAGAGGAACAGTATTTCACTATTGTGCAATGCAAACTGATGCAGACACAGTTAAAATCAATGTAGAGGTTCCTCATTATTACAGAAATAGATCAACCAGATTACTCAGCAATACTGCTCCTAGGAATATTCCCCAAGAACTTTATTTCCTTCTATAGAGATACCTAATCATCCATGTTCATTGCTGCTTTATTCACAATAGCTAGGAAATGGAAACAACCTAGATGTCCATCGACAGATGAATGGCTAATGAGAACGTGGTTCATATACCTAAATGAATATCATTCAGCTGAAAGGAAAAATGAAACTATGAAATTTATAAGCAAATGGATGGAGCTGGAAATAATTATTCTGAATAAGGTAATCTAGACCCAGGAAGACAAATGCCTCTTGTTCTCTCTTTTGTAGGATGCTAGCTTTGAATCTTTAGGTGTATGTGCATTTAAACTGAAGTCCTCACAGAAGGCAGGAAACTAATAAGCAGAAGTGGAGTGAGGCTCAAGGAAATGGTAGTATAATAAGGAGGAAAGTGGAAAAAGAGAACAGGAAGGTTTAAATAGGTTAGGGATGTGAGGGTCAAATAAAAGAGGAAGTATGAGAAAGGATACCAACACTAAAGACCTCTGAAAATGCCATATAAAAGTCTACTGTTATAGAAGCTTCCCAAAGTATATGTGTGTGTGTGCATATACTTTGTACATATAATATATATGTATACTTTATATATTATAAAGTATATGTACATATATGTATATATGTTCTAAGTGGAGTTAACTTATAATGGGTGGCAATCACTACACAGACACCACAGGCTATCAAAAATCCCAGTACCAAGTTTGAGTTACCCCTTTTTGAGTTGTTGGTAAGTAGGAGCCTATAAACACACACTCCGAAGATTACAGGCTATTACCATTACTCTTGGTTACCCTCCAGAGCACAATGGTAAAACCCTATTGCTAAAGGTACCACATACATGAGTCATAAAACATGGAGAAATCAGGCAGGTTCCTATATGGAAGCTTTATTCCTATTGGGTACCTTCCACAGTGCTGGAAGACCCTATGCATGATACTGAGGGAAAAAAGTCAATATTAGTTTTGCCTGGCTATGAGCCCTGTGAGATACAGTAATGACTGACCTCGCAAGATATGCCTACTGGTGTAATAGTAGCACAAATGTTTTGAAAGTAACTAAGCATTTTCTGATTGGGTTTAAAGTCCACTGCTCAAGCTGTAACCTATGTTTGGTACTGATAACTGGGCCAAAATTCTGTAGCAGACTGGGAATAGGCTGTAAAGGAGACCATAATACTATCTTTCTGCAAATGGACATAGCAATAAACTGTCCCCCAAGTTCTTATTATATTATATTACTGCATCTCTCAGCCCTCATCATAAAAGCTTCTTTTTGTAGTGGATGGCAATGAATACATAGACTCACAACTGCTGCAAAGAATAAAATATTTTGGGGTGCTCAGCTCTAACTGGGACATTTATGTCACAGGTTCTGCCCTCAAGGCTAAGTGATCATCATAGAAGAGGAGATGGAATGATGATCTAAAGAGCAGAAAGAGTGTATTCTGCAGCAAAACAGTAATTGCTGGACATGATGGTGCAGTTACACACATAAACTAAAAGTGTCTGGGACTGCGTGCACAAGATAAAGCCAGCCAAAATATGAGCATGGATGAGGGAAAGGCTCAGGAAGTCCCACCCTATTTGAGGAACTATTGTCAATTGATGGTTGCTAGAAGAGAGAAGTCAGTTTTTTTCAGGATGCAGACCTGAGAGGAGGACCTCACACCCACACACAGACAAAAATCACTAAAAGGACTTAGTGGCATTTTTTGAAAAAGAGAAAGGGATGATGAAAGCGAGCATATAAAGTTGGGAGGGGAAAGTGGTGGTAGAGATGGAGGAGGAATTTGAGGAGAAGGGATGGAAGTGGATTTGATTCGAACACAATATATGCTTGTATGAATGTTAAATGAAATACTTAAAAGGAATATTTGAGAAAGCCAGTCATACTGAGTCAAGAAATTGGAGTAAATGTCTTCTTATCATACAAAAGGATATATAGTTAATGAATTTTGTTTCTTCTTTTATTTTGAAAAGCTTCAATTCTCAAAGATCTTTTAATATACAACAGGTTGATAATGGCCCTCAGGGAGGTCTGTTAATTCTTTGAATAGTACTTACTATTTTGTTTGTGTTTACATGCTTGCCTTCATGATTTTTTTTTTCTTCTGGAAAGATTTTGTTGGACTAAATTCGCCACATAATGCAAAGTTAAACAAAAACTAAAGGAAGCCGTTTCAGTACCACTGACTTGTGAACCCACTGGGCCTGCTGCAGTTGAACCCCCAAGAGATGAATGATAAGATTTTTACAAAATACCAAGAAACCCAAATTATTTCATGATATTCTGGGATCCACTTAGAAGTCACTGGTCGGGGATTCATATTGAAAGGCAAATACTAACTGTATTGACTTTCTTGTGTGAACAAGCCCTTGTCAAGTTCATTCAAGACCTTTTTCCAGCTGCAGAGGGAGTTGGGTATCTAACACCACAATTCAGAAACAGTCATGTTTCTCTTCTTTCATTCCACCAGGTGATGGGCAATGATCAGAGAACTGAATAATAGCTTTCATAGATGCATTTAATTGGGGATAATTATTTAAATGTTAATTATGAAAACTAAGAATCCAGGATTGCAGACTTAACATTCATGCAGACTTGACATGCAACATGCATTCTCCCATAGGCTTAAGGATTTTCTTAAAGAAGAAAGGAGACTAAAACTACCCAATATTCTGTGACTAGGAAAAATGGCTTTTCTCTCTCCCAGGGAAGCAATATCTGGCATAGACACTAATGTTCTATGCTTCACTAAGAATGGAATTAAAAAGAAAGTGAGCTTCAAATCCCAGGATCCTAGTTGCAGCAGCAATAACCATTTTCAGACTCTCCTTTCCTCCCATAAATAACAATTCTTGAAAAATATTAGCTCTATTGGCACCTGGACATAACCAATAAGCAATAAATACTAGTTTTTTCTCATTACTCCAGCATTCTATTCTACTAAAGTGCATTATTTCATTTCATAAATGGAAAAACTGAGATTTAGAACATTTAAGTAATTTTAAAAGCAGGACAAAGTTGTCAAAGTTATGATATAAAGGAACTTTGGGTGGAATGAAAATAGATTTGAAGTTTGAGCACAAGTTGGAGATGGCCGTTGGATATGCAGATTGCAAAGGCTCTATAGATGACCCGGTCTTTATTTTGGGAATCTGGGAAACACTTGCATGTAGGTTATAGTGAAAATAAAGGAATTTAATTTTTTTCTTTTTCTTTAATTAAAAAAAATTAAATTTATTTTAAAATTAAAGAAATTTATTTTAAAAAGTAATTTTTTTAAAAAAAAATGTATTCTTCTCTCAAACAATACATCCCTACTGCAGCTTCTCCTCCTTCCCCTGCTCCCAGTCCCCTCCCACATGTCTTCTTCCCCACTGTGCCTCTGTTTCCCTTCAGGAAAAAGCAGGTCTCCCAGTAATATCAACCAAACATGACCTAACATACAATAAGGCTAGGCGTAAGCCCTCATGTCAAGGCTGAATGAGGTAACCCAGGAGGAGGAAAAGGGTCCCAGGAACAGGCAAGAGTCAAAGACATCCCACTTCCATTGCTTGGAGCCTCCCCAAAAGCCCAAGCTAAACAACCACAATATATGTGTAGAGGACCTAGTGCAGACTCATACAGGCTCTGTGGTTGAGGTTCAGTCTCAGAGCTCCTGTGAGCCTTGATTACTTGATTCCGTGAGTCATGTTCTCCTGGTGTCCTCAACCCCTCTGGCTCTGACAATCCTTCTTCCCCTTCTTCTGCAGGTTTCCCTGAGTTCTGTCTAATGTGGGAATTGAAAGTTTATTTAAAAAAAAATAGAGAGAGAAAAAACAAAGGCTAATAGCAGAGCTTTAGCAAATAATATTTAAAATGGTGACAGAAGAGCATCTAATAGGGTGCTGAGATTAAAAAAAATCAAACAGAATGAAACAAACAAAAGAGGTACAAAGGCAGTAAGAAGGGAGGAGTTTTCAAGATGGGGCCACAACATCTAACCCTACAGAGAAGTGAACGGAGTCCCGCGGTGTTAGTACATGATAGATGGTTTCTCGCAGCCCTTTACGGTGGAGTGAAGGGGTGTCTAAGGAAGTCAGTCACAACAAACTTCAAAGAAAAGCATCTGGCACAGTTGAGAATATTGTTCGTAAGAGGGCTTGCTAATCACAGAAAGAGAGATGGCAAAACAGAAGAAAGGAGAAACCTTTGATCTCATCCCCACACAAAAGAACTTTGCCGTTTGACAGGCTTCAGAGCAGAAGAAATGGAAGGAAAGCCTGAAAATGCACAAGAGTCACAAAGCAAACAAGTTCTCATATGAAGTACAAGAAATGGGCCCAAGAGCCTAAGAAGGCACATTAATCTCTGTCGAGAAAGAGGGCAAGATTTTCTCTCAGTGAAGAAATAGAAGCCCCAGGACCTGGTAGCATGTGGAGTAGCCTCCAATCCTAAGCAAGAAGCAGCCAGCAAATTGACCAACAAACAGTCCTATAAAAGTAGGTTTGGAGCGAGTAAAGTTCAGAACAAGTGTTTTAGACCCATGGGAGGTAGCTGACCAGAGATAAAGAAAAAATTCGGTGTATCCCTTAGAGGACTAAATCTGCTAAGATGTATAATTCCCAATATATAAGAATTGAAAAGAGAGATACTAGAACATTTATCGCACAAAGCTATTTGAAAAGAAAACATTATTTACTCTTTCAGTAGTTTTCCTGGAAGTTGCCCTATAGGACCAGGAAAAGAAATAAATCAGCATGCATCTAGTTAACCTAACCTACGCCTAGATGTCAAGACCGCCTTTTGTTGTGCAGATAGCATGGGAAAAGTTGACTTGTGAACCTTGGCCTTTGCTTTCCTACTCTGATACCTTCTTTCCTCATGTGGTCACCCATCACATTAGCTTATATAAGTTGTTTCCAATATGAATGAGTATTTGGCTTGTAGGGAGGTTCCTCAAATAACTAGAAATGGATCTACCACATGACTCCTGGATATTTACCAAAATGACTCCAGGTCAATATATCACAGTTTATTGAATATTGCTTTCCATTAGGATATTATTCAGACAATGGAAATGGCATGTACTTCTGAAATAATGTATATGTATGTGAGAGAGGGGAGGTAGAAGAGAGGGGGAGTGAGGGAGGAGAGAACATGCATTCACATATTCTTTTGTGCAAAATGAGTCTGATATAATAGCTTTCTATGTCTTCAGTGGGATATTTTTTGTTCATATTTCCAGGGCATTAGTCATTTCTTTACTACAAAGATTAAAGACAGAAATATCACTTGTATTCAAATGTCATTTATGGTTAAAGCCCAACCTAATGAATTATGAGAACTTATGTGTCTCAAACACTCTCCTACTTGATTCATTGTAAAATGACTCCAAAAGTGGATTTTTAATTAGGAAAGTAAAATATATTGCAAAATACTGTTTTAAAGGGGGGATAGAAAATGAGATCTGATGGCTTCTTCAAAAATTAAAATTAAATGATGGGAAAGTCTTTTGGAATAAAAAAGCCTCTGGCATGCATAGAGTTGGTCCATATATGAGGAGTAAGCTGATACAACAATAATCCTCAATTCAGTGCTTCAAGTTGATCTGTTCAGATAACAGGACACAGTCCTTTAGATGCCTCTTCTCCATATGTTGCTTAAGAGATACAGGCTTTTCCTGAGAACCACGCATTACAGGTGATCTCCACCATTGCTATGGGATAAAGAGACATGGCAGAGAGAACTGAGCAGTTGAGTTTATAGCCAACCTTGCAAGAAAGAACCTGTATCTTCCTCCATTGCATTCGTCAGAACCTGCATTTATATGATACCAATCAAACTGTAAAGAAAATGGAAATATGGTCATCCTATCTATCCAGGAGAAAGAAAGAAAACTGGACTCCATCTATTTCATATAACTCACACTTCGACAGCAACTTCTTTTTTATAGGTAAACATGAAAAAATGTAAGTTCCACAGATACCTAAAATTTCTGGATTTTTCTGTGCATTAAATGAAATAAGTGAATTTCAAGGACTTCATTCTCATCGTTTCTCTTCCACATTACCACCTGCTGCCTTGTAGTGAACCATGCACAGATTGAATGATGAGCACCAACATTTGGGCCTGTAGCAGTGGTTAAGAGCACCTGCCACTCTTCTGGAGGGCCCTGTTTTGATTTCCAACATCTACATGGTCGCCGCCAACCTTCTGTAACTCCCATTCCAGGAGACCCACACCTTCTTCTGGCTTCCACAGGCACCAGGTATGCACATTGTACACAGACCTACAGGCAGCCAAATAAACATAAAATAAAATTTAATGTTTTAAAGAACATTAACATTTACTGAGAACTGAAGAAAAGAGTTTCAGAAAAATAAAATATTTAGGGCTGCTAGGAAATAAATATTTCATTCTTCCACTGTCTTTCAGTAGTATTTATTGTGGAATTATAAGCATTAGAATGATTTTCTCATGATTAAGTAGCACCACATTTTAAGGGGAATTAGAACTTCCCTATGACCTTCAAGAATTCTGTCTTCCATGTCCGGAATTTGTACTTTGTTTAGCTACATTTCATTTAAATCTCAACTAAAACACCACTGGAGTATACATCTCTTTTTCCCCTAGTTAAATGCTTTTCTTACTTAATTTTTATATCGCCCACATCCTTTCGCCTGTTTCCTATTTACATCTAATTTTAAGATAAGAAAGTAACAGAAGTAAAATCATGTCTCCTGTTTCTGAGAGGAGTGAAGGTTGGGATGGAATAGGCATTTACTTCTCTACACTCAGTGCTTCTGTAGTGAGTAACGTTTCAGAGATGATCAGACAAATTAAAGAATAAACATGCTGAGAAGCTTAACATAGTGCCTGAAACCCTGTCAGTCATGGGAAGGATATGGATCTTGGGGACGTACCCTCATTGTTGAATTACAGGATATTGATTGGTTTTGGGGTCAGGAGTGTCATTGTCTTCAGTTATATACCCACAAATGAGCCAAGCTGGCTTCAATGGAAACTTTCTAAACACAAAGTCATTCAGGATATCTTGGGTAAATTCAAGAAATCACAAAAGAAAACAAAAATTCATGAGTAAGGAAAAGGAATTCATAGGAAGGGAGTTGAGAGGAGTGGGGGTAAGATAAGCAAGGTTGCGTGGTGGGAGTAAACAGAATGCATTTTGTACATGTTTGAATTGTCAAAAAACTAATTTAACTAACAAAAATTAAGGTACAATCATTACTAGCTAGTTAGGAAATCAAGAATTGAAAAATGTATTTCTCAAAGGTATACACTCAATAAATGATTCCAGGCACCAAAGCTCAGGAATTTTTGCTAGATAAATGAATTAAAATATTCTGGTTTTCATGATAGATTTATAAGGGTATGTGAATGATGAGTGTTCAGTCACTAATACATTTATTAGCAGTAAGTATGCTCAAAAGAGAAGGTGTGTGTCTTACTCCTACCTTAGTTTTAGAATAATACTAAAGCTATGAATTTGATCAGTCTTCAAGTCCCCTTTAATTCTATGTGGCCATTTGGGGGAATAAAATTTATCCAGCACTTGACTTGGGTATTTCATAAATCCTTGGAATAACATTTCTTAATAATTTTAGAAATAAAGAAACAAAGGCTCAGAGAATGTAACTTTGTTATATTTGAAAATGTGCTAAAACAGAGGGAAGATAGAGTAATATAGGGGACAAGCGTGATCAGAGCACATTCTATGGAAGTATGAGAGAATCGTGGTGTATGCCTTTACTTTGTACAATTAATATATACGACAATAAAAAAACAGGGCCTAAAGAGATGGCTTTGTCAGTAAAGTGCTCACCACACAAGTACAAATAGCTGGGTTTCACAGATGGTGGCATGCATCTGTAACCTTAACGTCAGAAAGTGGTAGTGACAAGCAGAACATCAGAGCTTGCTGACCTGTTGATCAAGCTCATCAGTGAGCTCCAGGCTTACTGGGAGAGCCTTATTCAAGAAACAGGATAGAAAGGTAATTGAGCAAAACACTGAGACTCAGCCTCTAGTCTCCATACAAATCCACATGGACAAGCACACCCACACACATCTAGGACACAGTCACACAACACATACACAGGTACTCAAGAAAGCATGCAAAATGACATAGCTAGGACTCAGAATCATGTCTGCATATGGAAGCCTTTTTATGATTTATTTAAAAAGCTAGTCTTGAGATACACAGATCTCTCTGCTCCTTACAATACTGAATAGTTTTGATGGTCCTTGTTTAAGTCTGACATAGCAGAGACTATCACCAATACTCCCTATCTCCCAGACTTTGATGGGTATGAAAGTTTACTATGCATTTCCCCTGTGGGTATTTCTTCTCAGAACACAACTATTTTTATATACATAAGAATGAGTAGGTGTGTGTGTTTATATGTGAGTGTGTGTGCACATGTTGTTCATATTTACTTAAAGTGTAATTATGAATGAAATGGAATGAATAGAGTCCTGTTTCCAGGTTGTAATGGTTTGAATAAGAGTGGCCCCCATAGACTCCAGTGTTCAAATGTTTAGCTTATAGGGAGTGGGATTAATAGGAGGTGTGGCCTTTTGGAGTAGGTGTGGCCTTGTTGGAGAAAGTGTGTCACTGTGCAGGCAGGCTTTGAGGTTTTATATGCTCAAACTAAGCCTAGTGACACAGTCTCCTTCTGCTGCCTGAGGATCAAGATGTAGAACTCTCAGCTCATTCTCTAGTACCATGCCTGCCTGCATTCTGCCTTGCTTCTCACCATGACGATAATGGACTAAACTGAAATTGTAGGCCAGCCTCCATTAAATGTTTTCCTTTATAAGAGTTGCCATGGTCTTAGGTCTCTTCACAGCAATAAAACCCTCAGACACAGGTGATGATTAGGGCAAAGAGTTGAAATAGTTTGAGAAACCATGGTTATAAAATCAATTTTGGATTTTTCCACTGGCATTGACATTAACATTGACAACCAATTGAAATTAACTCTGTAATGACTATATCTATGGGACAATAAGCATGAGCCTTTCTGATGCACTGTATTTACAGAACACCTGCATTATATCCTCAGAGTAAAATGGACAAAAGTTCTCTGCTCAGTCATTTGACTTGATTTTCAGTGTGACTATCAGGATTATTTTACTAATTTTCATGTTCGCTTGTTTGTTTGTTCTGTTTGTTTGTTAGACAGCCAAGGCTAGTCTCAACTTCATACTCCTCTTTCTTCAGACTCCTAAGTGCTGAGGTTAGAGATGTGCACCTTCCCAGACTTAAATTCATTTCAGTTCTTGTTTATTAGCACCTCACTCTACCAATTCTGTGGACAAATGGACACCAAGAGTAAGATAAGATTTATTCTTTGGGACTATATTGTCTGATTGAGATACATGAACATAGTATGCCTTTTTTTAAAATAACAACTACTCTGAGATAATTTTTATTTAGATATATAAGTAGCATAATTTAGTATTAGGTATGAATTAAAAATTTAGGCTAATTTAAGTCAACTTTGCCTATGCATAGTAGAGTGCAGTAGGCGATTGATGTTAGGCTTGGTCACGTGACCTGCTTTGGAAAAGGAACCATTAGGGGACATGGCAAGAGCAGAGCTTTAAATGAGCTGTTTGCTTGCCACAGCCTCTTGTACTCTTGCCATATGTCCTGAAGAAAACCTACCATTCCTCAGGTTGCTACAGGTCCAAGGTGAATAAACAAACAGGTGGAGTAGACCTACAACCCACAGGCCAGCCATCATCTGGAGAGGTGCAGATTCATAAACAGTAAGATATATGCCTGCACTATCAGCCACTGAGGTCTTGTCATTGTTGTAGGATAAAATACAATGAGGATGTCATAGGTCAGCGTTAAAACAGTATTTTCAAATGAATAAGGGGATTTGGCTTTCATTTGTTTTCAGGTGTTTTCTAACCCTTACATGTTTAGACACAGACATTTTTATATCCTTTAGTTAATGTCAATATAAGTTTTTTATTCATACTATTTCAGATGTCTTTATGACATTCAATATGCACAATGTAGATAGTTCTCTAGCACCCAAATTTTGTCAAAACAAATTAAAGAGGGATTATTTGGAAAAGAAATCTGGACCTAGATAATTAAAATCTCATAAAAATTATACTCTAATTTGAGACTATGTATAATTTTGAAATAAAGATATGTTGTGATTGGGTGCAGGGTCAGTGATTTGCTTTTTAGGCAACTTTTTCTGATTATTTGGAAAGTTTTTTAAAATTAAGCAAAAGCAGACTTGGAACCTATAATAGATGTATATCTGTCCAGACTCAGTGAATTTTGTTTGTTTACATTTTTCCCACTTTAATATACCCAAGAGGTCCATGCATTGATGCACACTAAATAAACTCAGGAGAACTGTATCATTCATCCCCCAGTTTTAACTCTTCCTCTCCATGCTACCCATGTCCATAATGAAATATCAAGTGAATTTTTAAAGAGGAAAGAAAGAGATGAAACATCCCCAAAGGTCAAAAATCAATGATCCTTTTGCAGCTGGGACTCCTGGGAAACCCATATACTTTGCTGTTAGCCAGGGTCTGAGACATCTTCTTAAATACTTGGTTTTTGATGACATAAATCAATGATTTCTTTAAGGGAGGTCCTTTAGGGACCAAAGGGATACTGCCTTTGAAATACTGGATAGTCTCTCCCAGTGCACGGTGGGCCACTGAGTGTAGTCCTTGGTTAGATGTTGCCTTTTAAAAAGCAAGAATTGAATTTCAAAAATAATGGATTTCCCGTTTGGAAGTTCCTCAAAACTTAAACATATAAGTACAGTTACATTAATGCAGCAATTCCATCACTGGATATATATCCAACGGGATGAAAAGTTTGTGTCAAAAATATGAATCTCCACGTTTATCAGAGCATTCACAATAGCCAAAGCAGAGTCAACACGCCCAACCTCAATACTATTGTCTTATCTTTTTTAACAATATAGTCACGTTACACATAATGATGTTTAGTCAAAGACTGACAGCATGTGGAATGACAGTTCAAAAAAATTAAATGGATTTGAAAAATCCCCATCACCTACTATAGCTGCCACAACACTGTAGTACAACACATTACTCACTTGTGTGTGGTGCTGATGGTGTAAAACTCCACCATGCTGCCTGCCAGCCATAAAAGTTTACAATATATAATTGTTCACAGAAAATAATATTTCATAATGATGATTAAATTAGTAGTTTGTGCATTCATACTATGCCTTTTATTGTTAGTGCGTACTCCTTATTCCAAAAAAGCACATTAGGACATATCTGCATTATTCTCAGGTAGCTCATGGTTACCCCACCTCTTGATTGTATCGAGGCCATGTGAAATGATTGGTGTAAGTTCATGTAAGTTCACTCTGATTCTAAACAAGAAAATCACCTACCCACGTATTTGCCAGAATGCACTGCACTAGTTCACCCATGGCCATCATATTTATAATACTTTAGCATTATTACTGTTAGGAGTTCCCAGTACAAATAAAAGGTTGTCTTATTTTTCCAAGATATCGCACAGTGTGCAGAAAATGATAGGTCAAAAAAAAAAAGATACATGGCCAACACAAATCCCAATAAACATTATTATCTGGCTTCCCGTAACAGTTAGCTTTTGTTATTTAGAAGATCTCAAGATCAAGAGATCTACACAGCAGTTAATCACTTAGCTAAGCTTTCTGGAGATCACCTCGGCAACCACTGTAGCCAGCTGACTCCGTGGATCTCTGCTGAAATCTAGGGATGACAAGTTTTCTGTAGGTTAACCTAGGATTCTTTACACAGTAGCTACAGGATTCCCAACAACAGGAAAAGAAGGAATCCTCCAATGTTCAAGTGCTTCTTGTATCCCTGTTTGCATCAGATATTTCTCACTGGCTATACCAGACCACATGGCTTACACAAAACCATATGGGGACCACCCAGGCTGCAACTATCGAGAGATGTGAAAGAATCAAAGACTGATTCGACATTGTTGCTATATTTTTCTTTCATTACAGATTCTTCTATCTTGGGTGGCATGTTTCTTTTCTCCAGATCTCTTCATGTCTGCTGATAGAAGAACTTTCTTCTCGCCGGGGGGTGGTGGCACACGCCTTTAATCCCAGCACTTGGGAGGCAGAGACAAGCAGATCTCTGTGAGTTCGAGGCCAGCCTGGGCTGCCAAGTGAGTTCCAGGAAAGGCGCAAAGCTACACAGAAAAAACCTGTCTCAAAAAAAAAGAAAAAAAAAAACTTTCTTCTCTTGAGCAATAATAAAAGCAACTATGGCTGTGCCCATTAATACTTAGAATGAATTGCTCTTGAGAGCAAGTCCTGGTAAGGAGAGAACCTTAGATTCTGAGCTCGTTTGTGGTTTCCTCCCAAGTTATTCTCCAAGAGTGGCACTCACTAAACAAGATTGTAGCATTCAGCTGTTTGTACCATCAAAGCAAAAATATGTGCATTACCTGAGATGTGTTGATTCACTCTTTCCCTTTCCTCTGCTCCTCCCTTACCCTCTGATTAAATAAATTCGTCACAATAAAGTGCCCACTTCCAGCAGTGACTCCTCTTTTTCTAATTCCCAATACAACTCTTTTGATAAAGCTGATTAAAAACAAAAATGTGTCACATTAACCAGCTCCCTCCCTTTGTCCACACACACTAAATCCCTATATATACCCACAAAAAAGAAATTACAGGGGGTAATTTCCCTTCCCCCCTCCCCCCAAAAAAGAAATTAGAGGGGGTATCTTCAAGGGGAGTATCTTTAAGTCCCTTAAGCCAATTTCAACTGACCATGTCAGCCTGTGTTCAGAAGCTTATTTCAGAGAAGACCCGACACACAGAATGATGTGTTTACCAGAACGTAGCTCCCTGGGGATGAGCCAGGCACATCTGTAATTCTAAGGAGAGTGTAATGAGGAAAAACTGGTGCCACTCTGAATGGCTCACAGCTGTTCTGGAAGCTGATAAATAAGATGCTCGACAGGAGCTCCCTAATTGGAGCCAGTTTTTCTTAAGTGGCTACACAATGTGGTGAAAGACTGGGTGCAGGAATTCTGAAAGTGTGGTTCACATGGAGCTTAGTTTGTCTTGTAAACAGTTCTAATTCCAAACGGTAGAACCTTCTGTTTCTGTTCAAAGGGGGGAAATGTTCACTTCATCTATTTTTTCCTCGCTAATTAAAGGCAAAATAGCATTACTTTACCCGGTGTTCTTTGGGAAATCCCCTGTCATTTCTACCTGTCTCTTTCCTTCCTCACCTATATTTCCTTTTCTTTCCCCCTTCCTATTCCAGTGCTCTATTTTTATTCCATCCCCCCTCTTGTTTCTCTTTTCTCTCTCTTTCTCTCCCCAAAGACATTCTCCTTTTCACTTCACTTTCTCCCTTCTTTCCTTCCTATCTTCAGAGGCACCTGTTCAATGCCCAAATCAAAAATACTGAATTAGTTCTTCTTTTTCAAACAGTTGGTCATGAGGACCTAATGTGAGAATTTACTGGCTTGGTGAGAATTCTTGTAGCATTTTAATTTCATCTGAGAAACGACCAAATACACTTGTAACAAGCAAAGAAGAGATTTAGCTTCCTGTTGCAAAAACAACTGGCACAATACCTCCTTTGTGGTTGGGAAGAAAAGGCCATTGCTCCTGGGAGAGACCCCATCTACCTCATTTATTACCTCTGTATATCTTGAACTTAGAATAAGCTTTTAACGGACAGTTGTTAAGCCTCATCTTACTTTTTAAAAAGTATTAAGATAACCAAGATACTACATAAAAACTCTCTGGGTTCCTGTGTCCTAATGTGTAAGGCCTATGAGAGAACATTTAAGAATATTTACAGCATGATTCATCCATCCTTCCTCAAATGGAGCCTTTTGTTAGCTCACATTTAAATATGGTAAGAATCCCTCCTACCATGGGATGCTTTCACTTTATAAATATCAATTGTTTCTGTAACTGTTCCCAGCTTTCCCAAAAGGTCAGTATCTATATTATATCCAGAGGATTGAAGCCCCTCACTTCGGGGTATGAGTTATAATTCAGAGTCTCAGCGTCGAAACCTATATGGCAATCAAGTTTTACTTCAATAATCTGTACAATGTTGTGTCCCAACAAATATACAATATTGTATGTACTGTATATACTGAATATACAGTATTCCCAACAAAAATACAAATACACAGAGCAGTGACACTTGCACATCTCCTACCCATTCATATTGGAGAAGAGATAGAAAAATGTTTGGGTACACATTTAGATATATTCACAATTTGGGGGAAGAATGAGGCTCTCTGGGAGCATGTGACTCCTGAGTCAAATTGGGAGTCATGAGTGGCAAGGAGAGCACCCTTCAGCCATCAATTCATGTTTCCCAAGTTCCCATGGGAAATATTGCAAAAAGGATATAATATAAACCTAACTTCAAAGCAGGAACAGAGTCCAAAGAATTCATCCACTCTTCAATTCTTAAAGTCTCATTCATGCTCCCAACACTACAAAATGCTAACGACACAGAGAACATATAGAAATTACACCATGCCTTGAGAGATTCAGTCTTATGAAGTACACCCCAGAAACAAGTACTCAAGTAGAAAGAAAATATAACTGATGTACTTAGGTTGTCTTCAAGTTCACTGTCAGAGTAGCTGCTTCTGGTTTCAGAGATAATTCTTTTGTTGATAGCAATAAATTTTAAGCACCTCCCCATCATCTCTACATCTCTCTGGGAAATCATATTAAACTGTTAATAACATTAAATACTTACCAAAACAAGTGGTTAGTTCTCTACTGTGCCATTCAGCACCGTGGGAAATGTTTACAGCCCTATACTGTCTTGTAACAAAAAGAAAGAGCATCCCAGATCCTGAAGAGATACTGACTTTGTAGACTTGCACAGCAAAGAACCAAGAGTGACCCCACACAGACAGGATCCTTAGCATTGTGTTAAAGAGATCCAATCTCTCAGCTGCTGAGACACAGAAGTCCAGACAGGTTTTAAAAGACATGTTCCTGATGAAAAATACAGCTGTAGTCACACCAGTCAAAAGAAGAAAGAAAATCCAAAGAAGCAGGAATTGTCATATTCCACTCTCACATTAATCAATAGCTTCAAATATAATACTCGTTTCTTCTCTGAAGGCTACACAGTATTGCAAGAGATTTTCTTTGACATATTCTTCTCAGCTAAAAATGTTACAGAGGAATTTCAGCGAGCTAAGTGTTCTCTGACAGATTATTTCAATTCTGAAAGCAGGAAATATCGCTTCATCTCTAAAATGTGGGAAATTCTAGACTAGACTGCCTAATGCAACACAATGGAAGAGGATAACCCAAAATATTGTCAACTGTGTGCATATGTGTATGCACTGAGCAATTTCATTTAATGTCATCTAAAAAATCTATAGGGGTTAGAGAGATGCCTCTGTGGGTAAAATGCTTGCTAGGTAAGCATGGGAAACTGATTTCTAATCCCAAGTACTAATGTAAATGCTTGGCATGGTGGCATGTATCTGAAACACCAGTGCTGGTATGGATGGTAAAGTATTTTGAATTTGGGGCCTCCATATCAAGCCAGTCTAGCCAAAATGACAAGCTCAAAGTTCACCAAAGGATTTTAGATCAAAAGATAAAGTGGAGAGTGATAGACAAGGGCATTAACAACCTCTGGCCTCCATGAACAAGAACATCCACACATAGGTGCACACACACCACACAAAACCTATGATATATATTCTCATATCCATTTGGAAATGAAGATGCTGAAGCTGGTAAAGAATAAGTAAAATGCATGAAAGGAATAGCTAATAAGAAGCGATACAGATATTAGGATACTTTGCTTTATGAAGTTACATGAGGGCCACAGTCTGCCTTTAATAAAACAGCAAAGCAAAAGTCAGCTCCACTTTAACATCCTCTGATGAGTTAAAATTAAAACAAGAACACAAGGACATTCATTATTAATTGCACGTTCATTCATTTTTCATTTGGGCAGACATAATCAAAAGCCAAGTGGTGACTTCCTTGTGTACTCATTTTTTTAATACTGTGCTCATAACTCTTTTAATAATGCAAATATTTATTATGGGCATCCCTGGAGAATCAAAGGTGCTCAACGAAGGGATTTCTAAATATCACGATGCACTGCAGAGTGAAAACACCAGGATACTTCTACTGTTTAAAGGGTCAGAGCCACGGGGTCTCTCAAAAGGGTCACTCCACACAAAAACAAGGCAGAAGGCTATCCAGTTTCTAGAATAAAGTAGCAGCAGGTATAATCCTCACCAACCGAGCAAGAGGAGGCATGAGGAGATTTTCTCCAGGGTAACAAAAATTACATCACTGGCCTGAAATGGCACCAAAGATAGCTAGTACACAATGGACTTGAACACTGTCAAGATTTGGCTCCCCAAATTCTGTTTTATATACAATTTAATTCAATGCAAATGTGTGAATATTCACTACTACACACAAAACATCATACTAAGTTCTATGAATTTTTTTAATGAATAAAATTGGTTCATCCCATAAGAATCTTAATTGAGTAATAGAGGCTACTGAAACAGAAGTCCAGATAGCTGAAGGACTTGTGAACTCTGCTAAGAATTTTGGACTTCGTTCTGGGAGAAATGCTAGTTAAGGTACTGAAAGCCGATAAAGTCATATATGTCTATGTACATACATACATACATACATGCACACAAACACACACACAGGGTATGAGGTGTATAATCAGCTCACATACTTTGATTCTCATATATAAAGGAAAGCTGTGCAATTATCTGGTAGCACAGTTGAAAATCAAATAGAATGTACCAGGCTAGACATATGGGATATCCATAGAAGATTATTGCCGAAGTTGGAACTAAAACCTATCAAGGAATGTACTATGACAATAGGCAAAATTGATTTGAGATTCCTTTGAGGTTAAAAACTACCATAAATCAACTAATGTGAGCTATAATGTAGCAATACATATTTACAATGGGTCAACTGTCCAAGAGAATATTATAGAGGTAAGGAAAGATAAAAGGAATAGAGAAGAAATAGCAGTGTGTTGGCTACTAAAACAGACGTTGAATTTCATGTTGCTAAGTCTGATGTGTATAGAGCACAAGGAAGTTGTAAATTGGATGTTTGGTATAAGATCTCCAAGTATTATTTGTTATAAAATCCATTCCTAAATCTGGAGAGGTGGCTCAGCAGTTAGGAGCATTTGCTGCTCTCAAAGGACCAGAGTTCAGTTTCTAGCCTGCAACGCCAGCTCCAGTGTTTCTCACGCCCTCTTCTGACCTGTAGAGTCATTTACATTTACATACACATGCACAGACATACACAGAAATACACATGATAAATATTTTTTAAACATCCCTTCCTGTAATTATTTTTATAATTAATGGTCCCATCTCCCATGAGCCATCTTAAAATAATATCATTACTAGCTTTTAAGTTGCTTTATTTTTTTTAATTTTTCTAAAGAATAGAGAAGTTTAGTCCAAAAGAAGTTGGCTATGGTTACAATGTCAAGCAAAAGGTATAGGCAGCACACACCATTTATCATGATTGCGTAGTATCTCAAATTTTTCATGGTTAGAGAGATGGAAAAGGTCTTCTTTGGTACAGGTCTTTGAACCAACCTACAAGGTGAGATAAGTTCTCTTCTCCTAAGGCTGCCGTATGTTGTCACATCTTCCAAATAAAGATCATCAATACACCCTCACATTCTCAGCTTTTTTCTCTTCAAACATCGTTACATCAGCCAAGCTTATTAGCAAAGATGTGCTCACATTAACCTCACGTTAGGTCAAAAAACACCCTGTTCCTGGAACTCTAGGTCTTTGGACTGTTCTGGATGTGCATCCCTGGTGAGTTATCTTTCTTTGTCAATAACTTGATTGAGGTGTCCTGATTCATAGTAAAATAAAATCTCAGATAGAAGGTAGGTTTTCAGTCTCTTACTCCTCAGGTCTGTGTGTTTTAGCAAAGCTTGTCATGCCTAAGAGCACAGAAAATGACATTCAGGATCAATTTAGAAAAGCTCCAGACCCGTGAATGCATTGAGCTGCAAGAAGGGATCCTTAAGTTATTCTATTTATCACTAAGAGAAAGTAGACTGACCCGACAGGACAACTGCATGAACTACAACTGACATAGTTCAGGTGCCGTCTCAAGATGTTAGTCCTTTCATAATAGACGAAGCAAAGGCAAGACCTACACACGGTAGGCTCCTGATGGTCTTATTCATTTGTTTGTTGTCTGTTTAATTCACCTGGGTTTTTTTGTCCATTATTAACATTGATATATAAAATAATGGGTTTCATTATGCACCTGTATTGTATAAGTCCTGATTTTTTTTTCTTGTTTGTCCCCTTCCTCCAGTCTCTCCCCATAGCCCTTTGTCTGGTTCCTTTCCTTCCCTCAGAGAGTCCCACATTCTGTTTTCGTATCACATGCATTTCATAACCTTCTCTTTCCACCTCCACCCCTCTTTTCAGGATTTTCCTGCATTCTCATGGTCCATTCTCCAGTTCCATGAACTTCATACACACACAGTTTTAAATCTAGATTCCACATATTGGAGAAAGTACTTATTTGTCTTTCAGAGTATGGATTGTTTTCCTTAATATGATGATTTGCAGTCCCATCCATTATTCTGAAAATGTCATAATTACATTTTTCTCTAGTGTGTATGTGTGTCACAATTTTTATTCATTTATCTGTCAATTTTATTTGTTATTTCTTCCAGTGGATTTGCTGACTTGAAATGGGTTAAGATAATTGATTCATCTCCCCCAAAGTGAGAAAGAGGGAAGTGTTAGCCTCCCATTTAGGGTCCTCAACAGAACAGTTAACCCGCCATTTTTGCCTAGGAATGTAGCTCAGATAGCAGAGTGGTTGGTTGCCTAGCATGTGTAAAGCCCCAGGTCCTGTTGTCAGCATCACAGAACAAAAACAGCAACAAGAGCAAAAATAATAAGCCCTGCTATCCCCTTGTAGACCAGTGCCTATCATGTCATGCATATACGGGACAATGAGAGAAACAAAGACTGAATTAATGAAGAGTTACAACATGCTGGCCCCACTTGCAGAAATCCAGAGGTTTCTGAGAGGCAGTAGAAGTTTTTCTACATTGACCTACATCCTTTATGAAATCTTCCTACCACAGGAAGCCCTGCGTGTGTAAGGTTCTCAGTGATTGTGTATTGTTTAAATTGGAATGACTATGTCAAGACTCTAGCCTCAGATCCAAACAGAACTGGCAAAGCCTTCGCTTCTGGTCCATGCATAGATGTTGATAATGTGTGCAGGAAATGTCCGCTAAAGCTTTCTCCCTACAGAGACTGTTCCTATGAAAATTAGCTAAATCTACCTCCTTGCCTCATCTTTATACTGTAAAGTCTGCCTCCTTGTTTTTCTATATGTAATAATTCTACCTCCTTATTTAGCCGTATGCATAATCCATCCTCTCCACTCAACTCTATATAATAAACAAACTGAGTTTCTAAGTGCTGAGTCTTCTCTAACAGCTGTTGTTTGAAGGTATGTAGAAGACTTCTGGACTTCTAGACTAGAATTGTGCTTGAACATTGTAAGTCACATCTAATGAGCCATGTTAGTAGGAGCTTGGATGATGGTATTACTGAAAGCAATGTGGGTTGTGGAGGCCTACCTCAAGAGATTTCAAAGGGGAACAATCTTAGCAACTATAAATCATTCTGGTGATGTTTTAACAAAGAACGTGGCTGTGTTTGCCCCTGTTCTAAGAATCTGCCTAATGCTAAATTGAAGAATTTTGGACTACATTTGTTGGCAGAGGCAATTTCAAGAAAGCCTAATATTATCTGTGTTGTGTGGTTATTAGTCTGCATTCTTATGAAAATCTACAATGAAAAAGAGAAAATAGGGTGAAAAGAAATACAAAATGTACAGTTTGAGAAGAGCTCCAGGAAATTTTATGTTGGAGCATTGATTTGTACTAAAAGAGAGAGAAGAGAAATTGAATAAAAAAATGGTGTCCTCTGAATGACAGAAGTGTGTTGAAACCCCACCTAGCTAAGCTAGTCTTGTAACTTGTGGAAAGGCTTAAGGAATTATTATTTCCTAAAGAAACACACACACACACACACACACACACACACACAAGCTTATACGAATGTAATTCAAGAATGAGACCAGACTCTATCCCAAGCAGTCAGCAGAATTTGGCAGCTTCAGCTCTGCAGTTCTGGCTTTGGAGGCAACAAGGAGAGAGGAGTAGTGAAGGGGTTGTGGAATCTTCTTCCACAGTTAAGGAGAGTGGCTGAGGCTAAGTGTATGGCAGGGGAGTCCCTACAGGGAAGGCCAGGGAGGCCATTGCATGAAGCTGTGAAAGACGGGATTGTGTTGGAGAACCTGAGATGTTGGAGATGCCAAAGCCATGGAATGTCTATCAAGGAGAGCTGTATGCAAAGCATGGAACCAGCCCAAGAGAAAGAAGTGTGTAGCAGTCAGCAAGATTTAAAGGGCAAAGTCATCTAAGTCCTTTGTCATCAGACCCAAAACTTCAGGATTTGAGGATTTGGAATTTGTCCAGCTGGGCTTTGATCATGCTCTGATCTGGTGTTTCCTCACTGTACCCCCTTTCCTCCTTTTTGGGATGGTGTTATATATTCTATGCCATTGTATGTTGAAGGTATGCAATTTGCTTTTTGCTTTTACAGGGGGTTACAATTAAGAGATTGCCTTGAGTCTTGAGAGAGACTTTGAAACAGTATTGAGACTGTGAAAGATTTTGGGGACTTTTGAAGTTAGACTAAATGCATTTTGCATTATGATATGGTCACAAGTCTATGGGAGGGCAGGGAGTGTAATGTGCTGGTTTAAATGGGAATAGCCCCTATAAACTCATATATTTGCATGGTTGGTCCCCAATTGGTGAAAATATTTGGGAAGAATTGGGAGGAGCGACCTTGTCATAGAAGGTGTGTCACCAGGGGTAGGCTTTGAGTTTTCAAAGCCCAAGCCATTCTCGGTTATCTCTCTTTCTGTCTGTGTCTCATGCTTGTGGGTCAGATGGACGCTCTCAGCTGCTGCTCTAATGTATGCCTGCCTGCCTGAGGCCATGTGGCACCTCGGTCATGGTGGTAATGGACTCTTGTAGCACGAATCTTAAAAGGTCTTATTAATAAAAACAAACCCAGAGCCAGCTATTGGGATAAACCCTGAAAGGTCAGAGAAACAGAACAAACCACAGCCAACCTCACCTCACCAATTCCTCAGCTGATCCTGTTTCCTCAGACTGGAAGCCTCTGAGTCCTCATGCGGAATGAATCTCAGCTGAACTGCTGCTTAAAAGCCTAAAAGCTTAACCAGACTCTAGTTCCTGGTCCTCATGCCTTATATACCTTTCTGCTTCCTGCCATCACTTCCTGGGATTAAGGCGTGCCTCACCATGCCTGGTTGTTTCCAGTGTGGCTTTGAACTCACAGAGATCCAGACAGATCTCTGCCTTTGGAATGCTAGGATTAAAGGCGTGTGTGCCACCATTTTCTGGCCTCTATGTCTATCTAGTGGCTGTTCTGCCTCTGACCCCAGATAAGTTTATTAGGGTGCACAATATATTGGGGAACACAATATCACCACAGACTCTAACATTCTGGAATCATGATACCCAGATTAAATGTTTTCTTTATAAATTGTCTTGGTCATGGTATCTTATCACAGAAATAAAAAAGTAACAAAAATACCCCCTTCAGGTCCATTCCCTGGAGCTGTGAGAGGAATTAATAACATACATCTTTTTTTAGTTTATTTGTTTTTAAAAAGTTTTCTTTTTCATTTAACATACCATTCCCAATTCTCCCTCCCTCCCTCTTCTCCAGCCTCCCCTCACCTCCCCTAATCCCACCCTCCATCCACTCCTCAGAGAGAGTTAAGGCCTCACTCTCTTGAGGAGTCAACAAAGTCTGGCATATTAAGTTGAGGTAGGACAAAGCCCTTCATCTCTGTGTCAAGGCTGAGCAAGGTATCCCACCCTAGGGAATGTGTTCCAAAAACCATTTCATGCACCCGGGATAAGTCCTGAGCCCAATGCCAGACACTCCCCAAATATCTAGTCACATAACTGTTACCCACATTCAGAGGATCTAGTTCAGTCCCATGCATGTTTCCCAGCTGACAGGCCATAGTCCATGAACTCCTACCAGCTAGGGTCAGCTGTCCTTGTGTTTTTCCCCATCATGATCTTGACCTCACTTGCTCCTGTGATCCCTCCTCCCTCTCTTCAACTATAGTCTAGGAGCTCAGCCCCGTGCTTGGCTGTGGATCACTGCCTCTGCTTCCATTAAACATACATTTTTACAGCTAAGTCTTTTCTGCCTTATCTTCCTAGAAAATGCCTCATAGTATACAACAGAGATAGACATTCTGTACAGAAAAGGGGAAGAGATCTCGTTATAACAGAATGTACCTTGGATGCACATTTCCTAGTAAAAGCTTTGGCTCCTCAAAATAGAGATAAAAGATGGAAAAAAAATTTCTACAAAAGAGAACCATGCAGTACATATTAACATTTTACATCTTTTTTTATATCAGAAATTCATAAATGTTCTAAGTAAATCAGTTCCATTTCTCAGTACTTTAAATTGACACTTGACTTGTCTGGGAGACTGTTTTGCAGGTGTGGACCATCAGATCACAGGCCTTCTAGTCAAGGAACAACATCGATGTGGATGCTAATCTATCTTCAACAAAACAACAAATTTCTTTTTAAACCTATTTAGCTAAATACTCCAGAGATCAAACATAATTTCCCTTCCGTTGCTCTCACACTGTCACAATTCTAATTATGACCCTGTTGGGAATACTCGCTTTCTTAAAAATGTAAAATGCAACATAAAAATTTATGAAGCAAATTACTGCAGGTGTAACTGCTCAAGGGTGCAGTGGTCTCTTTGTAACTCCGTTTCTGCAACCAATGCCCTTTTACACTTCATTTTATAGTCAATGTGATGCCTCATTGAAAAGGGAATATTAAAAATAATTTATTAAGATTAAATTGCTTCTTTATATGGCACAATTTTATCTTTCTTACTTTAAAAGAATTCCATTTTAATTTGGTTCCTATGCAATTCCTAATGTGAATTTAGAGACTTAATGGAGTAAGAACTGAAGGCTAATATCAATAAAATGATTAACTTTATATTTGAAGGATTGGTTTGTTTGGTTTAAGAGAAATTTTCAGTGATCAGTTACCCTCGATGGACATACAGTAATCTTCATTCATTGCTTGCCACTATGAATTGGGGAAGGAATATTTGAGATTACTCAATTTATGAGAGGCCAATAATGAATTAAAATACTGTTATCCATTCTACTAAAAAAGAACATATGCTCATAGGCAAATGAATATTTTTAAGTGTTTATACCTTGAAATACAGTCCTCTGAACATGCATAATGTTAATGGACCAATGCTCACTCAATTCTTCTCACTAACGGCCCTGTTTTTCTTTTTTTTCCAACTTGACACAAGCTGGAATAATCCAAGAAATCTTCAATGATAAAATGTCTTAGTAAGACTGGCCTGTAGACAAGCCAGTGGGGCATTTTCAATGACTAATTAGTCATTGATGTAGGTGGGCCCATTTCATGATGGACTGTGCCACCCTTAGGCTGGTGGTCCTCTGCTGTACAAGAAAGCAAGCTGAGCAAATTATGGGGGTGGACAATAATCAGAGCTCCTCCATGTCCTCTGCATCACTTCCTGACTCCAGGTTTCTTCTATGACATCCCTGGATGATGGACTACAAGCTGTAAAATGAAATAAACCCTTTCCTCTCCAAGTTGCTTTTCACCATGGGGTTTTATCAGAGGAATATGAAGCCCTAACTAAAACAGAAATTGGTACCAGGTCATAGAGTATTGCTGTGACAGACTTTATCGTATGATTTTGAGAGGATTGTCGAAGAATTGTAGAACTTTGGACTAGAAAAGCCATTGAGTGTGCAGAGCTTAATAAATTGTAGAAGGAGCTTAGAAAATAATGCTGAGAGCAGTGCAAAAATTTGGTGATGGAGAGCAGATGAGGCTTGTACTGTGTGAAGGAAGAGGCTCGGTTGTAGTAGAAGTCCCAAGACTGAAAGGGTCACAGAAACAAGTTGGGTCTTGACCCCATGTGGCAGGGTCAGATTCCAAGAGACCAGGAGTGGGCTGAACACTCACATATCAATCATTAGTCAAGAAAATGACTCAGGGATGTGCCTACAGGCTGATCTGATGGACAATGAGCAAAACTGAAAATGAATGATTTAGTTCCATCTGCGTATCAGTCTAGTCAGTAAGGCTAAGTCTTGAGAACTTCTTTGAGGTGGATTGTTTGGGATTAAAAATAATGCAAAATTCTGGACTCTAGTTTGGTTCTTTGGTTTAGTAAATATGACAACTTGCAGAAATTAAAAGGCCTTCCTGAGACTCAGTTTCCTCCTCTACACTAAGGGAAACCCCTAACAGAGAATCAGTGCTGTGATTGTTGTTCCATTGGGCAGAGCCGGAATCATTTAAAATGGTACACAGGACAGAAGGTCAGTAAAGGTTAGTTGCCCTCCTCTCTGTGCATTTATTTGGCTTGGCAAATGGAATCAGTAAGGCTGATGTAGTGGGCAAAACAACACCAAATTTCGTGTTGCTATTTTGTGTCTATATAAAGTACTCTTCAAAGTTAGATTAAATTTAATTTGTTGAATATGCTTGCTTCACCATAAAATAATGGTTTCTTTTTTACTCTATTACACACTATTACACACACACACACACACACACACACACACACACACACACACACTCAAATAAATTGTCTATTTATATTCAGGGTCAACTTGGTTTTGAGGGCCATAATAGAGTCAATATTTTGCAGTTCATTGACTTAGCCACTGGGTAAGCCAAATCACCCATTAAAATACCATCATCTGGTTATTTAAATTACACAGATATAAAAGAGCTAAAAATGAAGTAAAATTGCATCCCAGATTATATAATTGGATTTGGCATTGATTTGTTTTGTCATAGGTTTGAGCTTGGTATTGCCAACCAATGAGCATATTTGTTTTTCAATTTAAAATGACAAAAATTATGAAGATGTATTACTTTGTGTGATTCAACCTGTGCATAGTACATTTAGACAGTGATTTAAAGTCTTTAAAAATAGATATTCCTCAGGTTAAGGATCACTACTTCTCAATGACCCAGGCCCTGAAGTTGAGGAAGCCATTTCCACAAAAGATACTAGATAGGTATTTCTCTAACATTTTTCGTTAAAGAGCAATCAGCAATTATGACATTCTGCAAAGACAAGTTAAAATACATTAAATGTAAAAAATCATTTAAAATATTATGTAACTGATACCATTGTAGGTTTGTAGCAGGTAATACATAAGTGGATAAGCTCACAATCTCTAAAGCCAAACGGCTTTTGACAAATGGAGAAACTAAGACACACATCAATTAAGCTCCCTATCCAAGTTCTACATTTATTAAGTGCAAAAGACAAAACTGGAATCCCATCAATAACTAATTGCAACATTGTCAAAGAATGGCTGCAAGATTTAGTAAGTCATGGAAAGTCTTTAGGTTGTGCCTGGCTATTGATATTTACAGGAACTTTCTCAAGTAAGACATTGTCCATGGCAATAGTTAACAAATTAAATAAAGATGAAGATAGACAACAAGTACTCAAAATCTACACTAGGTTAATCATCCTCCTAAATTTAGAAAAAGAATTTGTTCAATATAAGAATGATATATGATTGCTATATTTTCCTGAATGCTTGCAAATATAGAAATATTTGATTTTTGATTGGAAAGGTCAGTTCTACAAAGAAATATCCTAGAACTTCTTCAAATCACTGATGATAGCTGTGTGACCTTGACATTCCATACAGTCTCTCTGGGTTCCATGGGAACATGAGGATAATTTCTAAATTATAATTTTAAAATCATAATTTCTAAACCTGGAAAGGATTAGAATGAGTTAACATGTTTGGGTTACAACAGTGTCTGGAAATAGTAGGTTTTCAATTAATGCTTTATATTGCTGTCATTATTTCTAGAGAATTTTTTAGTACTTTCTAAAAATAATTAAAATCCAAAAGTGAAGTAGAACTACCTCCAAGGCTAGTGCATGTACTCATACATGTGCATAGAAAACATAGACAAGCTACTTGGCCACTGTGAAAACCACGTTTTTAAAGTCAAACAGTTTTTACCTTTTCAAACTATACTTGGACAATAACTCCGGGCTGGGGTGACAATTTAGTAAGAAATGTACCACACACACACAAGGACCTGAGTTCAGATCTCCAACACCTATATTAAAATTAAATTAATTAATTACATGTGCATTTGTAATCCCAGCACCAGAAAGGGGCAGACAGGCCACCCAGCCTCTGTAAAATTGCTGAACTACAGGGTCAGTGAGAGGTATCTCTCAAAAGAATAAGGGGGAGAGTGGGGAATTGAGGAAGGCACTTGATATCAACCTTTGGCCTCCACATGTATATGCACATATGCACACACACATACACATGACACAAAAAAAGTGGAGGAGGGAGGGAAAGATGAAAGAAGAGAGAGAGGGAGAGAGTAATAACCCTTATACTCTTACAGAGATTATAGCCATAAAGGGGAGGAAAAACCTAAAAGATGCAGATAACATTGGAAAAGGATGAACTGCAATTGCAGCGTAAGATGAACAGTGATTGGTGCATTGTGTACCCCTCCCAGGAAGTCTTTCTTCCAAGTTCTTCAGGCATTTGCTGCTGTTCTTGTCCTACAAATCGTGTTAGACATGATCTTTCCAGAGTGAACATGCCTAAACTCTCTGTTTGGAAAAACACTCCCTTTTTAATTTGCAACCAAACCACCATCATGCTTACCATCCTCCTCATGAGAATAACAATATGTAATTATCTCATTTGCTTGTCTTTTTTCCCTCCTACCAGAACAAAAACTCAGTTAAGAGCAAGATTTCTCTACATTGTGCCAACTGCTCATCCATTAGCCTAATTCAGTATTTGGTACATACTGGACATAACAAATATTTGTTTACTAGATTAATAAAGGGATGGAAAGACTTTCTATTCATTCTCATTTGATGCTTTATTAAGGGAAAGATTTAATAAGTTATCCCTGAATTGATAAAAATACAAGCCTTGTACATTTCTGTTTAGCCTGTATGAGCTGTTTGGAGTGGATTGCCACGATCCCAAGAAATTGGCTGAGTGGGGGCAGGGTAGAGGATGCACAGTGAAAACTCCTGTGAGAGACAACAGGGAGACCCCAGAGACAGTGTGAGCATTCAGGGGAAACAGAAGTCCACAGGCCTTGGGATAGCCAAAGCTTCATGATCCTGAAATCCGCTAAGTGGTGTTGGTCTCCAGTTCCTCTACATCGCTGACAGGTGTATAAACTAGAAATCCTCTTTCATGCTCTGAAGCTGCTCTGGGCATGCTGATCAAGCACACAGGTCAGAGTAGAACCATGGGGACCGACTTCATAGCTTCATCCATGACTCAAACAGAGTGCCAGATGTGCTGAGTGACAAACTTGTAATTCAAAGAACATGGCACCCTCCCATCCTCCATGGTTCTAGATGTCATTGTACATGTTTGTCTGTCTGTGAAACTCATCTTTATCTTTTATGTTCATCCCAGCATTTTTGGTGCAGAATGGAATTCAGTATAGAGACATTTGTCCTAATGCAAGGCTTGCAGATATATTCACTCTTCTTTCTCCATTTTCATCCTCTATAATCAATAGGATACATAGTAGAATTAGCTACTTTTACAGATAATAAGCACGAGTCCTCCAAAATAGCACTATTAAAACTCATGCCCAAGAACAGAAATATTATCCTGAGCCACAATATAATCTTTAGAACTACCCTCCTGTGATGCTTGACCTTGATTGTCAACCAGATGGAATTTAGAATGATCATGAAACCAAACACTGGCTTTGTCTGTGCAGGAGAACCTAGATTAGTTGATGTGTGAAGACCCAATTTAAATATGGGTAACACCATTCCATGATCTTAGACTGGGTGAAACAGAGCTGGGATGAGCATTCATCTCTCTCTGTTTTTTGACTGTGCAATGTGACCACATGCCTCCTGCTCCTGCAGGCAGACCTTTCATGCCTCAGATTGCAAGTCAGAATAAACCCTTCCTTCTTTGAGTTGATTTTGTCAAGAATTCAGTTCTAACATGTAAAGTAACAGATACACGTGTTTATCATTTGCAATAGCATTACACCATTTTTTTCAGATTTTTTTTATTTTATTTTACAATACTATTCAGTTCTACATAACAGCCACAAATTCCCTTGTTCTCCCTCTTCCTGCCCCGCTCCCCTTCCCCCCAGCGCATCCCCCATTCCCACCTCCTCTAGAGCAAGGCTTCCCCCGAGGACTGAGATCGACCTGATAGACTCAGTCCAGGCAGGTCCAGTCCCCCCCTCCCAGATTGAGCCAAGCGTCCCTGCATAAGTTCCAGGTTTCAAACAGCTAACTCATGCAATGAGCCCAGGACCTGGTACCACTGCCTAGATGCCTCCCAAACAGATCAAGCCAATCAACTGTCTCACATATTCAGAGGGCCTGATCCAGTTGGGGGCCCCTCAGCCTTTGGCTCATAGTTCATGTGTTTCCATTCATTTGGTTATTTGTCCCTGTGCTTTATCCAACCTTGGTTTCAACAATTCTTGCTCACCCAATGATGGAGAAATGGCTGAGATCTACATAAACAACCTGGACATGAGTGGGAGCAATGAAGGTCGAGGGTAGAGGGAAAGAGAGAGGGAGATCCCAACTGGATCAAGAACAGAGAAGGAGAACAAGGAATGGGAGACCATGGTAAATGAAGACCACAAGAAAAAAGGAAGAAACAAAGTACTAAAGAGGCCCACAGAAATCCACAAAGATACCCCCACAAAAGACTGCTGGCAATGGCCGAGAGACAGCCAGGACTGACCTACTCTGGTGATGGGATGGCCAAACATCCTAATAGTTGTGCCAGAAACCCCATCCAAGGACTGAGGAATCTGGAGGCAGAGATTCATGGCTAGGCCCCGGGTGGAACTCCGGGAGTCTAATTATCGAGAAAGAGGAGGATTTATATGAGCGAGAATTGTTGAAAGCATTACCCCATTTTTGACAGAAATTTCCCTTTTTGAATATTGAGCTTTTCAGTGCCTATCAGTACAATTTCTACCAGAGCTATCCATTCTGTTATGGCCAGCTCCCAATTCACACACACACACACACACACACACACACACACACACTAATGCCCACTTGCACACACATGCACACACACAAACACACACATTGTGAAACTTATAAATTAGTATTGTTAGCATTGTCATCATTATTTTAGTTGTTTCTTGAGTTCACATTTTTAACTATTTTTTTGTACTTTGAGGTTATAATATAATTACATCATTCCCACACACATACCTTCAATTTCCTCCCTCCAACACCTCTCAAGTACCTATAACTTTTTTCTCTTTCAAATTCATGGAGTCTTTCTCTTTAATTGTTGTTTGTTATACATACATTTCAGGAGCCATGCACCTAGTCTCGGATCAGCATATGACTACCTGTCTGATAGGTTTCCTGGGGCCAGACACCCATGGAAAGAGATTCTTATTTGGCAAGGACCAATAGATCATGAAACAGGAGAGGAATTGCAAAATCCATGCAGCTTTCAGGCTCTTGTCTCTCTCATTGTGTTGTTGTTTTAGTTTTATTTTCTCTGTAATTTCCCAGGAAATTCTGTTCTTTCTTGAATATCTTCTCCTAAGATTCAGCAGGGGACTAATGCTTCTCAAATCTCTTATCTGGAATTACTAACTACAACTCCCAATTCTGGGAACTTTTCGGAGTCAATAGGACAGTAAAGTACATAGGAAAAAACAATACTTGGAACATTAACCATGTCTCACAGTTCTGGAAAGGAGAGTAAGACATGCATACACAGAATAAGGGGAAAGCTTCAGAAAAATACATAGTGCCAACTGTTGAGAGTAAGTTCCCAGGACACCAATCATATAGAATCAATGATGGGACCTAGTATGATCCAATGGGGAAAATGTAAAGTAAAATATGGGATGGAGAGATCCATCTTTACCATACACAGGAGCTTATATTGGTATGGTATAGTAGGATGGAAAAGAGTGCTTTGTCAAAGTCTGCCTTTTGCAGAGAGATTGAGACATGGGATCCTCTTGCAGAAAAGGGAACTCTGTAAAAGCATATCTTGCAGACATGAAAGAATTGTCTGGGTTTGAATATTGTTGTCCTTAAAGCATTGTGCCCGTGTCTATTACTTTGTAACATTGTAACCACAAGTAGCTGCCAGCTGACATAAGTGCTGTGAGAGCAGGATGTGTCTGCTTCAATATTTAGTTAAGCCTATAAAAATGCTGAACTCTGACTAGAATAAGATTATGTAAGGGATGGGAAGGTGTATTTGGGGAAGCATAAAGGGGAACAATGGGGGCTTTCATACTGATTACAATATATTTTTTGAAATATGATGTATTTCTTAAAAGTCAAAAATAGGAGCCAACAATAAAGCTGATTGTGTAACCCTGATAGAAAAAAAACTGTGTTAAAGTATAAAGACGGCATGAGTTTTCAGGGCCACTTGAGTGCAATCCACCTGATAGTCAAAATTTTTCCTTGAGCCAATGCCCCTTCCCTGTCTCAGGACCTAAACCCAAGCAGAAGCAGAACCATGGCACATACACATATACTATTACATATATATATATATATATTGTAATATGTTTATATACAGAGATAGAGAATCTGCTCAGTCTCTATAATTTTACTTGTGTGTATGTTTCTAGGGCTGACCATTTGATATTTATAACCAATTGATGTGCTCTTCCTTAGAAAAGACTATTTCTCCAGCTTTCAGAATTCCTTAGTAGCCTGGAGGTCTTTGCCTGTGGTTGACGTCTCCTGAGCTTTCCCCACCATCCACATTAGCATGTCTGTTGGAGCTATCCTTATTCTGGTCTGTTTAAGCAACCCATGTTAGTGAGACTTCATAGGCATAGCTTTTCTGACTTTCCTTGGGCACACAATCTCACAACAAACTTCCTATTCCTCTGGCTCTTACATTCTGTTCCACTTCTTCCTCCACAATGATCCCTGAGCATTGATGGTAGGAGTGTTTTATAGATGTATGTGTTGGAACTGGGCTCCACAAATCTGCATTTTGATCAGTTGTAGTGTTCTGTAATAGTCAACATCCAGGGCAAAGAGAAGTTTCCTTCAAGAGGAGTGAGAACTATATTTACCGTTGAATATAAAAACAAAGATCTAGACTATTGTTAGGGATTCTGCTGGTTTTAAACGTGGTGATTGAAGATGCGCCACCAAAACCCATAACTACACTAGTCCAGGTACTTGACTAGCTTTCCAATACCAGGCATGATTTCCCTCTTGTTACGTGGACCTTAAATCCAGTTATAGAGTTGTTGGTTACCACCACTGTAATGAATGAGAATAGTGCCCATAGGCTCATATTTATGACTGCTTAATCCCCTGTTAGTGGAACTATTTGAGAAGGATTTGGAGGTATGGCCTTGTTGGAGAAGGTATGTAACTGGGGGTAGGCTTTGAGGTTTCAAAAGTCCATGTCACCATCCCCAGTTCTCTCTCTCTCTTCTCCTTCCCTCCCCTCCCATCCCCTCCCCTCTCCCCCCAACCCCCACTCTCATGTTGTTTTAAGGATGTAATCTCTCACCTACTCACCTACTGCTCAAGGCCATGACTGCCTGCCTACTGCCATGCTCTTCACCATGGTGATCATGGACTCATACTCTAAATCTGTAAGCCCCAACTAACTCTTCCTCGAGTAAGTTGCCTTAGTCATGCTGTTTTGTGTCACAGCAATGGAAAAATAACTCAGAGGCATTATTGATCCCTTAGGTGCCATGCTGTTGGCTGTTATAGTTCACAAACCTCACAGCTGGGTAGTACCATTGGTTGCTTCCCTCCTTTTAGAAGCTTGTGTACCAGAAGATGGTGCCTTCTGGTACCATGAAAGCTAGTCCTCTGGGAGGAGACTTGCAGGTCAGATCCAGCTTGGGTCCTCTGGGTCCTGTGTTTGAAGTGCATGGTATCTTCAGTAATGGACACTTAACTTCCACTTCTGGGGGCACCTGAGGCCAATAGTTACAGTCTACAATGTTTTGGTAGTCTATTTAACAACCCTCATAAACAACTCAAAAAGGAAATCATCATGCCTGATGTTGGGGTTTTGTTAGTCTGTAGTACTTGGGGTGGGGGGGGGAGCTGTCAATCCAGAGAGGAAATTTGCAGGTAATTCATAGATAGATAGATAGATAGATAGATAGATAGATAGATAGATAGATAGATAGATAGATACAGATATATATCTATACATCTCCTATAGGCATTGTTTTTTATCTATCTTACAATGTTTTCAGACTTTATTACTGTGATTTTTACCCTCCTTCCTCCTTCTGTATTTTTCTCCCTCATCCTCTCCAATGAAAGCCCTAACATTTATCGAAGATCCCCCTTCATATCACTTGTACCCTGATATTTCCCTCATTATTACCTCCCCCAAAAATGACCTATTTTTATTTTACTTGTTTCTGCAGTTCACCCTAACATCTGGATGTTTTTGAGTTAGGAACCAGAGATAGGTGAGAACATGTGACGTTTGTATTTCTGAAGCTGAGTTGCCCCATTTCAATGTGATCTTTTCTACTCCCATCTTTTACCTGCAAAACTCATGATTTTGTTTTTTCTTTACAGCTGAATAGTATTCCATAATGTATCTGTACCACATTTCATTATCCATTCATCAGTTGAAGAACATTTATG
The DNA here is from genome assembly GCF_049852395.1 of Peromyscus maniculatus bairdii. Classification (NCBI taxonomy): domain Eukaryota; kingdom Metazoa; phylum Chordata; class Mammalia; order Rodentia; family Cricetidae; genus Peromyscus; species Peromyscus maniculatus. The sequence continues at coordinate 8,765,387 of NC_134856.1, forward strand.
TGGTTATCATTTCTGGCCATTAGGAACATGGCAGCAATGAACATGGCTGAGCAACTACTTGAGGAGTAGGATGTCAAGTCCTTAGGGAATTTGCCAAACAGTGGTATAGCTGTGTCAAATGGTGGATTTATTTTTTAGCTTCATGGGGATTCTCCACACTTATTTCCAGAGTGGCTTCAAGTTCGCAATCTCACCAATAGAGCATGAAGACTACATTTCCCCACATCTCTTCAAGCATTCATTGATCGTTGTTTCATTGATCTTTGCCATTCTAATTGGGATAAGATGAAATCTAAAATTATTTTTATTTGAATGTCCCTTAGCTGGTGATGATGAGAATTTTTTGAGATATTTCTTAGCCATTTTTATTTATTCTTTTCAAATTTCTCTGTTGAGATAATTAGTCTACTTTTTAAAAGAATTGTTTGGTCTGGCTTTTGTTCTTTTGAACAAATTGTTTGGTCTGGACTTTGGTATTTTTTTAATTTTTTATAGATTCTCGATATCAATTCTCTATCAGATGTACATCTGGCAAAGTTTCATTCCCATTCTGTGGAGTTCCTCTACACTCAATTGACTTTTTCTTTACCTGTGAAGAAGCATTTTAGTTTCACGAAAATTCACTTGTCAGTCATTGACTGCTGTGGAATATTTGTTTAACTATGTAAAGATGATGTGTTGCATTTGTTTAACTATGTAAAGATGGGTTGCACTTGCTTAATTATGTAAAGATGTATTGCTGTTTTACCTTGCCTGCTTAGGGCACTTGATTGGTCTAATAAAAAACTGAATGACCAATAGCAAGGGAGGAGGTATAGGTGGGACTTCCAAGCAGGGAGAGTTAAGTAGGAGGAGAAATTTAGCCTCTGAGGAAGAAAGAAAAGAGAAGCCAGGAAGACACCAGGGACCAAACAGACAAACACAGAGGAAGCAGGAAAGTAGGACATACAAGACTGAAAGAAAGGAAAAAATCCCCAAGGCAAAATGTAGGTGGATAGAGACGGGTTAAATTAAGTTAAAAGAGCTAGTGGGACAAGCATAAGCTAAGGCCAAGCATTCATAATTAATAAGTCTCATGTCTTTATTTGGGAGCTGGTTAGTTATCCAAAGAAAATGCCAACTACAATTAACCTTAATTCTTAAGCAAATGGAGTCCTATTCAGAAAGTCCTTTCCTGCACCTATGGCATGTAAGGTACTGCCTGTGTTTTTATCTAGAAATTTCAGTGCTTCAAGTTTATGTTTAGGTCTTTGATCCATTTAGAGTTAACTTTTGAGAAAGTTAGTAGATATAGGTCTACTTCCAGTCTTCTAAATGTGTACATGCAGTTCTCCCAGCACTATGTTCTGAAGATGCTGTCTTTTCTCTAGCATATGTTTTTGGCATCTTTGTTGAATATTATATGGTTGTATGTGTACTCATGTTAGAGTCTTTGATTTTTTTTCCAGTGGTCTACACGTCTGGTTTTGTGCAATACTGCATTATTTTTATTACTGTGGCTCTATAATATATCTTGAAATCTGAAATGGTAATCCTTCCAGCATGGTTCTTTGTGCTAGGATTGTTTTGGCTATATGGGACTTTTGTGACATGTGAATTTTAGGATAGTTTTTCCTATTTCTGTGAAGTATGATGTAGCATAATTCCTAACTGGTCTTTTTTTCCTTTTTTTTTAACTAAGAAATATTTTATTCATTTTACATACCAATCACAGATCCCCCTCTCTTCCCTCCTCCCACCTCCCTCCAGGCTTCCTTTCGCCAACCCACCCCCCATTTCCTCTTTCAACTCCCATGGGGAGTCAGCAGAGCCTGGTACATAATTGATCTTAATAATAAAAACCCGGAGTCAGATATAAGGGTAAAAGCTGAAAGATCAGAGAGCAAAGGAGCAGCCACAGCCACCACCTCTTACCTCACCACCTCCTCAGGAAGTGATAAGACTGGAAGGAGACAAGCGCTCAGCCCCCCTTTCAGTTGAGGAGTTGGCAAGGTAAGAGGTGGCTGTGGCTTGCTCCTTTGTCTCTCTGATTTTTCAGCATTTACCCCGTTATCTAGCTCCAGCTTTTTATTATTAAGACCAATTAGTATTCACACTACAGAGTGTGATGGAGCTTTTGATTGGTATTGCATTGAATCTGTCAATGTCTTTTGAAGAAATGGTCTTTTTCACACTATTAATTCTACTAATCCGTGAGCATGGGATGTCTTACCATTTTCTAGTGTTGTTTTTTTTTTTTTCTATCTCTTTCTTCATTGCAGAAGTCCTTAATCTTCTTGGTTAGCTTTATGCCTGGACATTTTATTTTCTTTGAGGCTATTGTGAATAGGAGTGTGCCCACAATCTCCTTTTCTGTCTGCTGGTGGTATGTAGAAAAGCTATTGATTTGTGCAAGTTGATTCTGTATCCTGCCACATTGATGTATTTGTTTCTCATTTCTAGAAGTTTTCTGGTAGAATATTTGGCATCTCTAGTGTATAGTACCATATCATCTGCTAATAGTGATGACTTGACCTCTTCTTTTCCTATTTGTATCCTTTTAATTTCCTTTTCTTGCCTTACTACTCCAGCTAGTACTTTGAGCACAGTATTGAAAAGGAGTGTGGATAGAGGACATCCTGTCTCACTTCTAACTTCAGTAGGAATGCTTCAAGCTTTTCCTCATTTAGGATGATATTAGCTGTGGGTTTCTCATACATGGCTTTTATTGTGTTGAGATGTATTTCCTCTAACCCTATATTCTCTAGGACTTTTATCATGAAGGCATGTTTTTATCAAAGGACTTTTCTGCATCCATTTAGATAATAATGAGATGTTTATCTTTAAGTCCATATGTGGTCTACTACATTTATTGACTTTTGTATGTTGGTTCATCCTTGCATTTTCAGGAATAAAGTCAATTTGGTTACGGTGAATAATCTTTTTAATGTATATCTGTATTCTGTTTGCAAGTATTTCTCGCGCATTTTTGAATCTATGTTCATTAAGGATATTGGCCTGTAGTTTTCTTTTTTGTGTGTGTCTTTACATGACACTAATTACATGGAAGAAGTTTGTTAGAGAGTGCTTCTGTTTGTTTTGCTGTTGTTACTGTTGTCATTGATGTTGTTATTATTTAATAGATTAAAAAAGGATTGGCTGCAGATCTTTTTTGAAAGTCTGATACAATCCTGATATTAAGCCACCTGGCTCTGGACTTCTCTTTTTTGGTTGGAAGGCTTTTAGATACTATTTCAACCTCATTTGTTATGAGTCTGTTTAGGTCCTTGATCTCCTTTTGGTTTAATTTTGGTAGTTTGGGTGACTCTAGAAATTCATCCATTTCCTTTAGGTTTCCCAACTTAATGAAGTAGAGCATTTTAAAGTAGTCCCTTATAGTAGTCTAAATTTCTTTATAAACTGTTGAAATATTTCCTTTTTCACTTATGATTCTAATTTTGATCATCTCATTATTTTGGTTAGTCAATCTTATTTATGTTCATGAAGAACAAGCTCTTATAGTCATTGATTTTTTTGAATTGTTTACTTTGTTTTTATTTCATTAATTTCTGCTATGATTTTTATTTTTCCTTGCCATCAACTGGGTTTGGATTTGGTTTGTTCTTGTTTTTCTAATTGTTTAGTTGTTGTGTGTTTTCATTTTCATTTAGTTCAGAAATTTGGGTTTTGTTTTGTTTTGTTTCCTCATTTCCTCTTTGACCTAATCCTTATTCAGAATTATATCAGACTTTCAAAAAAATCTACAGTCAATTATTCTTAAAATATTGAAAAACAACAAATCAAGCCATTTATTTGTACTCTTTCTTATTCTTTAATGTAGGTATTGAAAGTTGTAAGTTTCCCTCACTTGAGTGCTATAAGGTGTCTCAAGGTTTTTTTTGTGTTATGTTTTAATTTTCACGTAGTTCCAGAAAATATTTTGATTTTTCTCTTGATTTCATCTATGACCAATTCATTATTTAGAAATGAGTTGTTCAATCTCAATGAGTTTGTTTATTTTCTAGAGATGTGTTTGTGATCAGTTTTGAGTTTTATTGCCTTGTGGTGAAATGCAGTATGTAGAATTACTTCAATCTTTTTTTTCCGTTCTTTTTACTATTAAGAAATTTTCTGTCCATCACTAACCACAGATGCCCCTCTCTTCCCTCCTCACCCCAACCCATCCCCCATTCCCACTCCTCCAAAGCAAGGCCTCCCATGGAGATCAGTAGAGCCTGGTACATTCAGTTGAAGCAGGTCCAAGCCCCTCCCCCTGCACCAAGGCTATGTAAGGTGTCATACCATAGACACTGAACTCCAAAAAGCCCACTCATATACCAGGAACAGATCCCGATCCCCCTGCCAAAGGGTCACTTAAACAGTTCAAGCTAAACAACTGTCTTGACTATGCAGAGGGCCTAGTCCAGTACCGTGGGGGCTCCACAGCTGCTGGTTCACAGTTCATGAGTTTCCATTAGTTTGGTTTGGTTATCTCTGTACATTTCCCCCATTATGATCTTGATGTCCCTTGCTCATAGAATCCCTCTTCTCTCTCATCCACTGGACTCCTGGAGCTCAGCCTAGTGCTTGGCTGACCCTAAGAGGGATACATGTATTGCCCTGCGAAGAAGAAATAGATGAGATCTCCATGAGCAAACTGAGGGTGATGGGGGCAATAGAGGGTAGGGGATGGGAGATGAGAACATAAGGGAACCAGATGTTTGAGCTGGAACAGGGACAGAGTGGGAGAGCAAGGAAAGAGATACCATGACAAATGAAGACATCATGGTAATAGGGAGAAACAGGATGCTTGGGAAGTTTTCAGGAAGCCACAAGGATGATTCCACCTTAGACTCCTAACAATAGTGGAGAGGGTGCCTGAACTAGCCTACTCTGGTGGTCAGATCATGAATACCCTGTCATCATAGAGCTTTCATCCAGTAACTGATGAAAGCAGATGCAGAGATCTACTTCAATCTTTGTGAATGTGTACAGATTTGTCTTGTATCCCAGGATGTTTATTTTAAAGACACTCTCATGTGCTGCTGAGTATAATGTATATTCTGTATTGGTGCAATATTCTGTATATGTCTGTTAAGTCCATTTGATTAATTCTAATGTTTCTCTGATTATGTTTTGTCCTAATAACCTGTCTATTGGAGAAAGTGAGTTATTGAAATCACCCACTTTTAGTAGGTTGATGTTAACCAGTGTCTTTAATTCCAGTCATATATTTTTTATGAGGTTGGCTGTACCAGCATTTAGTGCATATATGTTTATGATAATAATGTCTTCTTAATTAACATTCCTTGATTAGAATGCAGTGCCCCTCTTTATCTCTTCTGATTACTTTTAGTTTACAGTCCATTTTTGTCAGATATTAGGATAGTAAAGACCTCTTACTTCATGGCCCATTTGATTGGAGTATTTTTGCATATCCTTTTACTCTAAGTCAATGTTTATCTTTAAACCTAAGATGTGTTTCTTGTAGACAACAAATAAATTTTGTTTCCTCACCCTTTCAGGCAGGCTGTATCCTTTTGACTGGAGAACTGAGGCCATTAATATTTAAAGTTATTTGTTGCTGAAGTTTTTCTGGTCCTGCCCAGCCCCCATGGCCCCAAGGTCCCACAACCACTCAGACCCAAATAAACACACACAGGCTTATATTATTTTTAAACTATGGCCATGGCAGGGTTCTTGTTAGCTAGCTCTTATATCTTGAATTAACGCATTTCTATAACTCTATACTTTGCCATGTGGCTTGTGGCTTACCAGTATCTTTACATCTTGCTTCTCCTGGCGGCAGCTAGCAGTCACCCCTGCTCTCTTTTGCTCCTTCCTCTCTCTCTAGTTAGAATGCCCCACTTAACCTTAATTTGCCTCACCATTGGCCAAACAGCTTTATTTATCAACCAATCATAGCAACACATTTTCACAGCATTCAGAATGACATCACCCATCAGTTATTGTTGAAAGCAGTCATTGTGTTGTTGGTTTTAAGTATTTTTGTTTGTGTTCTTCATGGTATTTGTGTTTTAATAATTATAGCTTCATATTTATACCTATGATTTCTCAGCTTTGCACATTTCCACATTCCTTTCTCCAGCTTGAAATATTACTTCCTGTATTTTCTTTAGGCTTGATTTGTTGGACATAATTTTTCCTAGGATGTTCATGTTGTGGAAAGTTTTTTTCTCCTCCAACCATAGCAGATAGTTTTTCTGGGTATATTAGTCTAGGTTGCCAGTTGTGATCTTTTTGGATTTGAAAGGCATTGCTCCCATCTCTTCCAACTTTCAGCATTTCTATTGAAGTGTCTGTTGTTATTCTGATAGTTTTTCCTTTACATACGACTTGTGGTTTTTCTTCTACAGCTTTCAGTACTTTCTTTATTCTATATGCTTGGGTTTTTTTTTTTCACTATGACATACCATTCAAGTTTTCTTTTTCAATCTTGCTTATTCAATGTTGTATATTTTTGGTGTCTCTATGGATATGTCTTTCCTTAGTTTAAAGATGTTTCCTTCTGTGATCTTGTTGAAGATCTGGTCTATGTCATTGACCTGGGATTCTTCTCCCTCATTTATTCCAATGATTTGAAGATTTGATCTTTTTATAGTATGTCATATTTCTTGTGTGTTCCTGTCCTGGTTTTTTTTTCCTTAATTTCAAATTATTTACCTATTTCATCTAGATCCTCAATTTTATTTCTGAATCCTGGCATTCTAGCTTCTGACTTCCTTTGCCTTTTCTAATTGGGTTATTTGGTTTTCAGTTCCATCTTCATTTCAGTTTGAGTCCTCTTCAACACTGCTATCTATCTCCTTATTGAAGTCTGTTTTCATTTCCTGGATTGTCTTCCTTTCCATCAGCCTTGTGATTTTTGAGCATCGCTCAGGTTTTTATTCCCTTTAAGTTCATTAAGCCATTTCTTTACATCTTCTTTAAATTCCTTTAATTCTTTGATGAATCTTATAATTTTTCTTTTAAATATTGTGTCCTGTGGTTCATCTGGGTAATTTTCATTGGCAGGTATTTCTATAGGAATGGAAGGGCTTTGTGAGGAGACGCTGTCTTGATGACATCTTTGTATTTTTATGATGAGAGCTGAGCACACGGCCTCACTCTCTTAGTACTGTTTCTTATATGGACAGAGCAGATGGGGGCAGAAAAGAGGTTGTGTGAGTCAAGTGGGACCTAGAGGTTGGGTATGGCTAAGGTGGGATGATGTTAGGTGAACATGGGGGACTGAGCTTGTATGCAGGAATACTTGAAGAAAAATGAATGCATGTGTGGGTGTGTATTTCTAAATAATAGCTGTGAATTATATCAATGTGAAAATTGGACAAAGCTACACACTCAGATTATATATGTGAAGTTTTATATATTATCTTATATATTACTTGTATGTTATTTGTACATTATTTGTATGTTATTTGAAGATTTGTACATTTATATTGGAAGTAGCCATGTTCTATGCAACTATCACAAACAAACACTCAACTATTGCTCCTATGGAAAATTAAGTTAGGTTCCTATGAGCTTTTCTTCGGAATGTTTTCAACAACTGATCAACCCATAACCTAGTTTCATTCATATTTCTGTTTAAATGCATAGTTTGAACATCATTGATTCTTTCACACCAAACACAGAACCCACAGCACTAGAACTGAAGGCTGACCTTACCTGCCCTATGAAACACATCACAACTTTCTCATGAAGCATCAGTTAGTACTTCAGCATTAGGACTGAGGGCCCTTTTAAACAGTAAAGTCACCTCACAGATCTATAAAATGTGTGATACTAAACAGATCACAAAAAAAGCCTTTGTTTACACCATAAGATCTGAAACAGGAATCATGTTGGCTTGTTCAACCTGAGCCAGAAATGCACATATTTTATGATACAAATTTTTCTGCTGATTTGTATATATACAGTTCCATGTAATATATGCATGTGTGCATACATACATATCCAATGGCTACAAAAACACCTTTGCTATTGGACTGGGGGATACAGATACATTTTAGTATGTAGATGAATTCACAAACACAAATTCATGAATAATGAGGATTGAATGTGTGTTTCTATAATATATGAATTATATACAACATTAAAAATCATCCACAGAAATGAAATCTGCAGAGCCTATGCTTACTTTGTATCCTATTTGTCTATCACATAAAAGAAGCTCAGAAGTGTGATTGAAGTGATTAAAATAAAGAAAAGAATAGAAATCTACATGTTTTTATCTTTAATCATGGTCTTTGAAATCTTGGCTGGAGGCTTTTTCAGTGAAATCTGATTTCTACTGCTTCAGTGTTCTACTAAAATTTAAAACACTATTGTGATGTCTAATGTCAAATACTGTCCTTGGCAAGAATATAGAAAAATTAAAGAAATATGAAATCGGGCTCACCAGAGATAAAAATCATTAATATTTAGATGCATCTCCTCCCAGCTCGTCTTAATGCAGTTCATATACAGGTGTGTAAACCTCTTTAAAACCAAAGTCGGAATTATATGTTTTCTCTTTCTGCTTTCATTATTTTTATGAGTGTGATTTCAGCATCCCTCTCACTGTATTTCAGATTGTGCTTCCTACTGCTCCGCTTCCCCTTCTGAAAGGCACTGAAGGCTCCGCCTGTGGCTGCCTTAGCTGAATAAATAAATGCATATGAGGGCCTCTACTGGGGAGACTAAGAATTCTGCTGGATTTTTTTCCCTCTCCTTAAGAGATTCCCACTTAGCTAAAGAATCATTTCTACAAACACATGGGAACTCACATTAATACAGATTGACTATGTTATAATTGACCTCTGAGTAAGTGTGGACATTCCGCAGCAATTCAGCTCAATCAAATGTCCCTGGAAATAAGCACACAACTTCAACACCAGAATTAGAGTTTTAAGAAGTACATTTCAGTAACTCTCCAGAAGCCAGAAAGTTGACACTCCAAGTTCAATCTGTCCTGACATTATTGTTTTTCAGTACAATGAGAGCTAATGTGGACACTTCTGTCTTTGTGAATTACAAAAAGCAATTCTGGATGGAAGAAAGGAGCAATTTCCACTCTTTTGTTCTCTTAGGTGTTGCATGATTATCTTACAACAAGCAATTTCTAAGCAAACATAATCACCTAAGTATGTACATATAATGCTATCATGACAGAATTCTCAGAAAGCCTCAACTGATACCGAAAATGTCCAATTTTACTGTTCTCTTATTTTGTTCTTTGCCCTAAGGAAAAATTAAATAGTCCTCAAACCAAACAAATTTAGACAGTTACAACAATTATGTGGGAAAAAATTATGTGAATTGCATCCATTTCTTAAAATATCATAAATATGCATATAATTTGTTATATAAAAAGAATTAATCAACTCAAAGAAGTGCCATAAAAAGAAAATTTAACAGTGTTAGACTCTGGCATGTGCTAGAGTTTTTTAATTACTATATAGTCATTAGTCAATTGTTAAAATTAAGCTAAATTTAGACTTTAAAACCCAATATACAGCCCAAAAGTTCATCATTAAAGTTATCACAGAAGATGTTTTTAACTTTGAATTAAAGCAAACATTTCTCACTCATAAACAAGCAAACAAACAAAAATCCTATTGCTTTTACATTTGAAAGAGCTTCCTCTTACTGTGAACAAGGCCTAGAATTTGGATAAATAGAATGAACTTACAATCAGCCTGCTAACCTGTGAGTTGGCAAACCAGGAAGGCGATGAGCACCTTTCTACAGCCTCCTAGGTCCTCTGGAGCTACCTTCACATCACTGGCTCCTCACAGCTTTTCTAACCACATATTTGCTCCTCACCCTGGGCTATCAACACACAAAAGGGACAGTTGTGAAGCCACCACTTCTCAAATAATCAACAAGGTATACAGACACTCCCAGGGATGCTAAACCACCTTGAGTTGTGCTGCCTTAGTGGAACTCTGGTTCCCATAGGGAACTGCAGAGGAGTTCACACAGTCAGTGCTGTGGATCAGCATATTTAACATTTGTGGGCACTTATCAGATATGGCACATTTTACCCACATCATTTCATTCCATTCACACAAAAACTGAACAAGATAATCATTAATCATGTACATCTTGAAAAGTCTAACAAAACTTTATAAACTTTAAATTCCTCATGTATGAAATGGAAGCTGATTGGTAATTATAAACTAAAAACCTATGGTGAAGACTCTATAAAGCAGACAGAAGTTTACAGCCATAAAAAGCAGGAATGTTGCAAATCCAAAGCTGAATTATCTAGGTAGAGCTGTCTGTAGTCCCATTAATAATCATTTTATTTCTGCCTGACCTATATCCTTTCAACTGCTAGACAGAACTTTTGGGATGTAGTGACTTAACAGAGCAGTCGCTTCCACCATCCCAATGGCTAAGAATGTCACCAAGAAACATCTAAAACCTATAGCAGAGATTTCACCACTTTGCTGTAGTCTGACTACCTGCAGTCCCCACCAGCATATATTGTAAATGCCTTAATTTATGATTTCCTTTTGTTCTGTAACTATCAAAAGTTCACGAAACCAGTGTATTGGAACATGTCAATTGAGGTAACTTGAATCCGTGTTCACGGGCCATAGTCACTCATATAAGTGGCTCAGAATAAATCCCTTTCTATTCCCTTTGGGAGGAGAGGTGTGTTTTGCATCAATATAAGCCAATTAGGTAGTCCTGAGGCAGATAGAATCCAAATATGGGTCTATACCTCCTATTCTCAGACTCAAAGTCAAACTTATCTTTCTTTGCACACATTCACCAAGTCGACATTGAGTGTAATAAACTACCAGATCTACATCTGAAACAGAGGAATTGCTTTCTTAATTGAGATGTTGATGGGGCCAAAAGTGGAAAAAGTGGATATATCAACACATGGCTCATGTGGGACATTCGTGCAGTGTCACAAACGTTTGTTCTATGACCATGGATAGCAAAGTTGGGCCGTGTGGCACTGTCATGCGTGGGCCAGAAACAAAGCGCCACACTGCCACCTGCAGCAGTCTGAGTTTTTCTAAGAGACTTCATGAAGGTGAACCTGGAATTCTTGATTTCACTGCAGGATAGATATTCAAAGGGGTCATATGGAAACCTAATTTAACAGAAACTTCCTAAAATATATACATTTATGAAGGCATTCTACATAAAAATCAACAAATAATGAGGGAGGCAGAGTTTCAACTGGACATTTCTCATCAACAAGTGAAGCGTCCAGTGCCAGGAACTGGTTACATATAATCAAATTGTTGTCCACATGGGTTCCATATGGAGCCCCCAAACTACTCAGACCCAAGGTTATTGGTTGTTCGCCACAAACTGCCAGTAAAGCACTATTGCTGAAGACAAAGCTCACTGGACTTGGAGAAGTGGAGCTGGTGCCTACACAGAGGCTTCACCACTGTGGACTAGTGCTCATGATACTGGAAGGGGCTCTGCACACCACCAAAGGAGAAAGGTAAACACCAGCCCAACTACCAGCCCTAATATCGACAGTGGTGACTGTAAGATACTGCCTGAAAGTGCAACAGTGGCACAAAGTCTGTAGGGGTAACCAATCCAGATCTGATTTTAAGGCCTAGTTCATGAGATAGAACCCCTGCCCAACACTGCTTGGCAAGTCAAGAACCTGTTATTAAATAGCCAAAGCACCCGGGGGAAACCAAATATTCATGTCCTGCTCAAGGAACATAAGCCATAGAAGGACTCCTAAGGACGTGCTGCTGTGCTCATAGATCAGTGCCTTGCTCAGATATCATCAGAGAAGCTTCCTCCTGCAGTAGAAGGGAACAAACACAGAGACCCAGAACCAGACAGTTTGCAGAGAGTGAGAGACCTTGGAACACTCAGAGTCCTAACTGGAATTAACCTTAAATTTACCTTTAGAGCTCTAAATGGAATGTCTCCATCAATGCCTTTCCCTCAAAGGCTCAGGGAACTCTCTATGGAGGAGGAGGCAGGAAGAGTATAAAACCTAGAGAGAATGGAAGACACCAAGGAAACAAGGCCCTCTAAACACAACAGGACTGATGCACATATGAAATCCCAGACTATGACAGCATGCACTATAGCCTGCACTGTACATTGCCACAGCTGAGAGGAGAACTAGAAACGTGCCTCCCTAACCCAGAAGTGTAGCCAGATGTTTCTGTGGTCCTGCTCGGCCCCAAGGTCCAGACAAATCTCTCCCACCGTTGTTTCCACAGCTGCTTATGAAATAATTACTCAGAGGCTTATATTAATTACAAACTGTGTGGCCTATGGCTTCAGCTTTTTGCTAGCTAGCTCTTTCATCTTAAATTAACCCATTCCTATTAATGTATATGTTGCCATGCGGCCGTGGTGTTACTGGTCTGCTGGTATCTTAGTGCTCCTTCAGCGGTGGTTCGAGTCTCTCTATCAACTCCACCCCTCTTCTTTCTGTATCTCTGCTTGGATTTCCCACATGGCTGTAAGATTCCTAGCCATAGGCTAGAAAAGCTTTATTTATTATCCAGTGGAGCCTCACATATTCACAGCATATAGAAAGACATCCCACAGCACTTTCTCTTTTCTGTCTAATCAAAAAGGAAGGTTTTAACTTTAAAACAGTAAAATTCTATATACAAAACAGTCCCCAAGCAAGAATTATAATTACAATATCTAGTCTATTTGTATTTGGCAAAATTAAAGAAAATATTCTATCATCTATCCCATTTTTTGTGAGTCTAAAGTTTCATATCTAATTTACCTTTTATCATGACTAAGGAAAACTAATTATAACTATCTAGTCTTCAACTCCATCAAAGACCCCAGAAGGATATACTATTATCTAAGTAAACAAGAAGTGCATTGCAAGCAACTTGCATAATTCTAGAAATGACAGGACATCTAGCTGCCTAGACAACCATCCAAAGTTCCTCTGTATTGTTGGGGCACCTATCTTCAACCTATAGGCCTAGAATCTCTGGCATAGCTTTCAGTGAAGCAGGAAATTTTAAGGACCATTCCACCCATTCTGGCAAAGTTGGTCAGTTGCTTCTCCCTGAGTCCTGTAGAATATCTAGGAGTCTCCTCTGCAAAGCAGGAACCTGAAGGACCTTCTCACCTTATAAAGTTCAGTCATCATCTTCCTATGGGTCCTGCATGCCCAATTTATACAGCATCCTGTCAAGCAGTCAAGGCAAGGGCACTTTTTTGCCACAAAGAAAGCAAACTCCATAATGAGTTTCTTCGATGTCCATCATCCTCTTTGAAATAACAGGTGCTACCAGGAGCAGACATGTCTTATTGTCCAGAAAAGTCTAATTTCTTAAGACATTTTAAATGCCATATTCTGTAGGCCTTTTAAGTGTTTGAAGATTACCTGCCTAATTGAAATATATCTATGTGTACCTAGAAAACTTAATGAACATGACTATAAGTTGATTATCAGGGGCTGGAGAAATGGCTCAGAGGTTAAGAGCACTGGCTGCTCTTACAGAGGTCCTGGGTTCAATTCCAAGCAACCACATGGTGGCTTACAACCATCTCTAGTGGAATCTGATGCCCTCTTCTGTCATAAAGTCATACATGCAGATAGAGCACTTATATACATAAAATAAATAATTTTTTTAAAAGTTTGATTATTATAGATGACTAATTATTAATGTATATTTCTTAATTAGACATTACAAATTAAATGAGTGCATAAACATAATACCTTAAACAAGAGTAGAAATATACATACAGTATAACAAAATTGACCTTAAATTTTTATTAATAAACGAAAATCCATACCAATGTAAAGTATTTTGAGATTAACAGTTGTTTCTTTGGATTAAAGTAAATCCAGTAATCTATCTTTTTTATCATTTCCATATTCTATCCCCCTTTCTTCTTTTAGAAATAGATTAACTATGACCAATAACAATTTGTAACCAAACCCCTAAACAAAGACAAACATCCATAATCCATTTGGGGGTGAGGGAATGTGGACATAGTCCTCTAGGCTACTTCCTGCTGATTGGGGATGCTGGCAATCTCATGGGGATCCTGAGAAAATTAAGAATTATAAGTAAATCTTGGCTGTTGTAGTCTGTGAGGCTATATTGCCTCAGCCAGTTGCCTTGAAGCTGTTTTGGATGTTGGATCATCTGGGCCATGGCTATCATTGGAGATCTTTCAGGGAGTCTTGATTGATCAAACCATATTAGCCTAGAAGCAATCCACAGGTTCTCATCTTCCATGAAAACAAAAGTAGAACCTCTTTTCCAAAGCAACATATTCTTAGACACAAATTTTGAAGTCAAAATACCTTTAAAATATACATATTGGTTTAACTTAATAGCCTCTACAATCAAATGTCTCTCTGCAGTTAAAAATCCCAAAAGCAATATAATAATATGCAGTATCCAGATTTTTTATATAATTTCCATTCTTATGTGGCTTAACTTTCATATTATTCTTACTGTCTCTTTAAAGACTTTATTTTTTAAAACTATTTCTTTACATAATTGCCTATACTCCCTTTCTTCTCTTTTTCAAGCCTATGTACATTTTTACACACATTGTAAGCCATTTAGAATTTTATTCCATCTGAATCTGTCTTATTGTGAATATATAATTCTTCTCTGATCAGGAGAGATTTTTGAACTGCTAAACTGCATGGCTAGGACTTTGGCTGTTGACTCCACCCCATTTGGCTTTCCAACATGGTGGAGGCATGTTTATCACCACCAACTCTGGGAAAAGTGAATCTATGCCTCTGTCAAGCAGGATGTAGCCCGGAAACCTTTTTATTATTTTTGTCTGGACTACAAAAGCTAAATCTGCCACACAGTGTGCTGCTCAGCTTGGAGATGCCTCTGTGTACTGTGAAGGGAATCCTTCACATGCTTTAGCTCAAGCCTGCACACCGAGGCATCTCTATATCCTGGCTTGCATGAAAGACACAGCTAGGAAGCTGTTTTCAGCTCTGTTTTAGAACCCTTTTTTAAAGCTTTCTCAGGTTTTAGGTGGAAAGTCTCACCCCACGTTGGAACACCAATATACTCCTTAAGTAGACTCCCATGGATTTCTCACTTTACAGAAGCAATCTCCAATTAAAAAATTAGTTTTCTTCAAGGGAGTCTCACTGGGGAAACAAATCACTCTTAAGGGTAGGCCCCATGCCTAGCAGTAGATGGCCAACAGAAAATGAACTCAATGGCATATTGGGAGGTTCATTGTTTCATGTGTGGTGGGGCTTGTTTTTAACCTTACAGGTCTTTTGTGTACATATATATGGCTTCCAATTTGTATTTTTATGGGATTCCTGTGTGTGTGAATGTGTGTGTATCTATGTGTTTCTGGTGCTTTTTCTTTGGCACTTTTTCCTTTGTTTAGTGTGTTTAGTCATATTTCAATTTGTTTGTTTTGCTTTATCTTACTTTACTTTATTATTCCTTAGATGCCTATTTGTGTCCCAAGAAAAGGGGCAGCAAGGATGTGGATCTGGAGGGGAGTGAAGGTATTGAGGAATAGGAAGGATTTGGTAGAGGGAAACTGTAATCAGAATGTATTATATGAAAAAACTATTTTCAATAAAAGAAAACAAAACAAACAAAAAGGAACTTCAGGACAAGTCAGGGTGAGGCAGAGTTGGAGTTACTAAGTAGAGATTTTGACAAGGATGTAAGCAGAGGCATTAGCAGAAAGAGGGATGAGGCACTCTGAAGAAAGAGACAGTGTCGGTGTGGCCTCCTCAAAGGGAGGACAGTCTCAACAGCAGCTAATTTTAGTGGCTCTCAAGTTACATCTCAAAGGGTCGCTCACAAGCTTGTTTTTTCCTTCTTTTCCCATGAAGATTGTAGGGTAGTGCCTGAGGTGCCCTGGACAGAATTACAATCTGATACCTTAAAACCATGGGTCACAAGGGGTCCACAAGGAAGTTAAGACACATCTTTTACTGTAAATGGGGTTACCTATGACAGTCCTAGAAAACTACAGATTTGCAGCTGGGAAAGGGAGAAGGTCAAATATGCTTAGGACTTGAGCATGGTTCATTGTCATTTTAACATTCTTATTTGAAATACTTTCCTATGAAAGGACATTGTCTCTGTAGGCGACTTTTATAGTAAGTGTTATTAATCATGCTGGATTCTTGACTCTCAGCTGGCGAGGGGCTTCAGCCAGACTCTGGAGTGGGAAGCTCCTTTGTCTTCCCATGTCCCACAGTTTCCCCTGTCTTTCTTAACCTACTTCATCAGACCAAATGGTAAAAACACAACAAAATATTTGACATCAGAATCTTCACCACGTTAGGTTATATGTAATGCAGAGCTGCTCAGTGATTACGAAGAACTGTAGTTAATCCAAATGGCCGTGTGTGGCATAGCAGCAGGCTGGCCAGAGACAGCAAAGGGAAAACGGCTATAAATTACGGTAGCTGGTTTCTTGTGGTTTAGGGTTCTCTGGAGTTCTTTGTATACTCTACTAGATATTAATTCTCTGCCAGATGAATAGCAAAGATTTTTTTTCTCCTATTCTGTGGGCTGTCTCTTCATTCAATTAACTATTTCCTTTACCTTACAGAAGCTTTTTAAGTCTACAAGGTTCCATTTGTCAAGTATTGCCATTATTGTCTGAATGACTGGGGCACCATTAGGAAATGTCTTGCCTATACCTCAACCTTGAAATGTGTTCCCCAACTCACTTTATTCTATAACAGTTGCACAGTCTCAAGTCTTATAGCAAGATCTTCAACTATATGCAGTTGATTTTTGTGCAGGGTGAAAGTCAAATAGTCAAGAAGACTTAATTCATGGCCATTGTCACTTAATTCCACCAAACAAAGGGAAGAAGGAGGATTTTTTAATATTGGGATAAGAGGCAAAAATAGGCCACATGCATTTGCTAATTGGCTTTGCCTGAAAGGAAAACAGACTATTTTGTACCATTGTAACAGGTTACAACATGGAGAAGCAAGGTGAACTTGAAATCTAGGCTCCTAAGGAAACTGTCTCCATGGCCTTCAGAAAGACTGGGTGGACAAGCCTACAGGAGTCTTCTAAAAAAAATTCTACAAACATCCCCAAAGAGAGAATTTACAAAGAGTTTGCTCAGTTAAAATGATCTTGGAAGAAAAGCATGGCCTAGAGTTGGGAAGAAATGTGCCCAAAGACTAATCAAACTAACAACATTTAGGCTGGCTTGGCCTGGGTAGTAACCATGAGAGAGAGTGGTTGCTATGTGTCTGCCATCGTTCTACTCATTTCCATAGCAGGCAGGTCTAACAAGCAAGTGGAGATATAGACTCTAAGGAATCATTTCAGGTGAATAACCTGAGCCACTCTGGTTGGTTTCTGTTGTCAGATGGAGTAACCTCTCCAAGGTTTCATGTCCTAAGAGCTTGGTCCCCACTGTGAATTCCTGCCTAGTGACTGAAGTGCCAGTCAGGGTAGTGATTAGTAATTGGGTAATCAGGGGTTTCTGTTACTTCTTTTCTAGAAGAGAAATTATTGTAAAAGCACAATATTGGCCCTTCTGTAATTTATATCTACCATCTTGTCTCTTCAGACAATATTTCCCTCCTTTACATGCTTCTACCATCATGATACCTTCCTCCCGCCCAAGCTCACTACTGTGGTTTAATGCTCTGAGGCTCCAATAACTGTCCACGACAAATATTTCTTTTCCTTACATATTGGCTCCATACATTTTGTTCTAGGAATGGAAAATGAATTAATGTAGTTATACTTTTGTGAAGATCCTTAAATCACTTAATTATACAGCAAGCTGACATTAAGTTTAGATTAAAAACATATGCTTTGGTGGTTTTGTATAATTTCATAATGACATCCATAGAGATATTCTTTAAAAAGCATCAAGTGTTAATCATAGATACAAAGAACACGTCTTAAATAAGCCATGGAAATAGTTAACCAATATTTTTAGGCATTCTTTTCTAAATTGACCCATCTATTAAATGTCTCTTACTATGATAGGATGTTGATTTATGACAATATTTAGTGTGGCATGTAAGCTCCATCTTATTATATTTCAGTTAAGAAAATCTTCTAATTTTCTGAATTGTGTTGACTAGAAGTCTCCTGTGGAGACAGTCTTGTCAGTTGGTTTATTAGTTAATTAAATGTCATTTTATACCTTATTTTCTAAATTCCAGGCATCCAAAAGAGCTCACTCTAAGATTCTCCTTGCTATCAGGTGTCTGCATAATTAATCTCATCTTAGAATGCCTGTTACTCAGTGCACAATAGAGCGGGACAATTAATTTGGACCACATGCAATTATGTTGAAAGGTCGCTGCTACCCATGATAAAACTCTGTTCAGAGTGTGCAGGGAGGCACTACTGTGGCCATACAAGGGACGGTTTAGGGGCAGAAAATCTCCAAGTGCAATTAAACGGGCTATAAAGTAATCACTTGCAATTTTTCATTTTTTAAAACAGGAGACTTTTTTATTCTTGTGCAAAATGAATACTTCTAAGATCAATCAACTTTGGGAGATTTATTTCAAGAGGTGCTAAATTCCTACCCTAACGCAGAAAGCATGTTATTTGGCCTGAAACTTCCTGTGTGAGTCTCTTATGAGAAGCTTTCTTGGAGCAATTGTTACAAAACCCTCAATGCAGTTAATAAGAAAAATGCTGGCTTTATCCATCCTGGGTAGTTTGAGCTATATAGCCATAAAAGTTACAGTTAGAAGTATAGAAGCGTGGATTATAAAGAATCCCCAGTATTCAAATGTCCATGAATTTCTAATCCTTCAACAATATTATGTTTGCCTGTTAAATGCAAATTTCTGAAGTAGATTTCACCCTGGAGGAAGTTTCAAAGATACCTTTGTCACTATTAAAGATATGTGTATATTTTACAATGCTGGGCAGGATTATAAAATGCTCATTTGAGGAGGATTTTTCAGATAAAAGAAAAAAGTGATGGAAGGACCAAAAGGCAGAAAAGTTGAAGAATGAGCAGCGAAACACTTTTATCTGTACTGTTTATAACATAGATGGAGAATAAACAGGAAGAAATGTCTGCATCGTGAGTGTCATGCTGTCTTTATTTATTTCAAGATAACAAAAAGACAACAAATGAGGATTATTTATACAGGTATTCAGCAATCAAGCACACATTATGCAAGTACCTACCTGTGATAGAGTAGTGACTATGTGGTTAAGGCATGATCACTACCTGTGACATTCCTTTAGAATGGAAATACTGAGTTCACACGCACACCTGATAAAGATTTGCTCAGTGAATAGAAGGATGTTGGTTTTAATCTTCACCCAACATTTTTACTAGCTGTATGACCTTGGGCAAGCTCCTGGAGATTTATAGGGCCTGATTTTTGCACCCTTAAAAGGATTCTTTGACTACTAGTAACTAGAAGATACTCTGAAGCTCCAACTAGCTTCAGAAAAGGGGGTTTGTTCGTATAAGCCAAGAGCAGAGAGGTCAGAGGTAGAATCATCCTGCAGAAGACCTAAAACCTCAGACTCAAATTCCTGCAGATTTTAGAATTCATAAATACATCAGTTTTCACAGCTGATATATTTGTATCAGAAAAAAATTCATCTTTGTTTCTTAACTCAATATTTTTAAAGCTCCTGTTTTGCCAAATTAAAGAGAAGAGTGTCTTTTTTCAATCACTATATTTTTCTAGATAGGGTTTCTCTGTATAGTCTTGGCTATTCTGGAACATATTCTAACAATTTGAATATTTATTTAAGAGGTCTTTGTGCAAGTAATCTGAACATTAGCCTTCATCACATTCTCTGTAAACCCACCTCTTAGTTAAGAACTCCTTGGAGCAGGAAACTTTGCTTCTTTTATTCACTTAAATCATCTTATATTTACCAGGTAGTATCTAAATAAGTATTTGAAATTGTGTGACATCCATGTGTGTGTGGAGTCTCTGACCACATCAGTCCCCACATGAAAATCTCTCAAAGTCTTCATATATCCTAGATCACAATATCTAATCTCATCAGCACATTAAAAGCTCTTGGCAACTTTCCCAACAGTCTACCTTACTAGCCTCTTCACTTGCGCTGTTTGACTGGCATATTTACACAGATTGGCCATTTCTTCAGCCACACTCTCATTTTGAATGCATACTTTATCTTACAAGTTGTTTTCCTATTTCTTTCTTTTCCCTTTTTTTTGTGATGGTATGTGTGTTTGTTTGCTTGTTTGCTTGCTTGCTTTATCTGTATCCCAGGCTGGCCTAGTACTAACTTTGTAGCCCAGATTGGCCTCAGACTTATAGAAGTCTTTCTGCCTCAGCCTCCTAAATACTAATTGCTGGAACTATAGCCATGAATCATCATGCCCAGAAATTTTCCAATTTCTCCATCTCAAAAATCCTCTGTCCTTTGGAGACTCAGCTTAGAATCTTTTCCAAAGAGGAGTATCCAAGCTACCAATTCAGAAGTTACGTGAACAGGGATATTTAAGACCTAAAATTTCCAGTGTCTGAAATAAAATGATGCATGCTTATTTACTTTCTAATTTTCTTATTTATTTCTTCTTTACCTTCTCCTTCGCAGAACTCAATTTAATGCATCAGATTTCTCAGCTGCGGCGCAGTAGGATCATGTGGAGCTATGGATAGCTTGCAAGTAAGGACTCCAGCCATCCAGGCTGGGGACAGCAGGGAAGACTCTGAAGGATTGGTGGCCCACTGCTGCCCTCCTTCTGCAGTGTTCCTGGGGTTCCCTAAAAGAAAATTCGGGGCATCAGTAAAGCAGCTAAATGTTTGCAAGCAAATCTGTCATTTTTATTTGAATGTCAGGAATAAAGTTGTTTGGAGTATCTCCTGTTTGCTAAACCCTAGACTACTAGGTTGCCTTCCTTGAACTAGCTCATGTCCTGCTCCCTGCTACACTCTGGGAGGTCATACACACAGCAGGTCAGGGAGCTTACCTCCTCCTGCAGGCTGGTCTACTCAGAGAAACCACTGAAGCAAAGGGAGTGACAGGCTCAGAGAAGGGCCTGGGAACTGGCATTGCTGTGAAATACACATCTCTGTGCCTTTCCCGAGACTACTTTCCTATGCTCGGCAGACCATCTCTGCTTCATCCACCTGCTAAGTTCTGACTCAACTGTCAATCACATAAAGAGAATAAATGTGGCATTTGCTCCCAGAGCCTCCCAAAACATGGTTTATCTTTTTCTTCTCTTAACTACTGCTATTTCTTAGACCCATCTCTATCCACTGTCATGCTTCTCACAAGATCTTAATCATATATAAACCGCACACATCCACACATCTGTTTGCATGACTTACATCTCTTGTCATTACCAGAATTGATTCTTGTTCTTAGCATGTATTTATTAAATGAATAATAAATAACTAAATGAGTTAATTAAACAATAAGGCTTAGTTAGATACAATGCATTTGATATTTACAAGCAGTAAATAGTTTTCCAGCTAAGTGTTGACTACATTCTTAAAATATTTTAGGTCATTTTTCTGATTTGTCCTCTACATGTTAATATCTATTAACTAGCATTCCCATTTTCTACTTTGCTATGGTGTAGTTTTTAAAAAACCACGATTACTGTTGTAAGAGTTCCTGCTGAAGTTTGTCACTAATTTAGTATATTGACTAACCTCAAAGAGAAAAAAGCAATGCCTCAGTCCACTACCAGCTTGCCCATAAATACATTAGAAACAGCAACGGTGGTGTAGGACTGCAGTCCCAGCACTCAAGAGGGCCAAGGCAAGAGGACCACTGGACTGTAGAGCAAGACTGTGTCACAGAGGCGGGTGGAGAAGGGAGGGAAAGAAGGAAGGAAGGAGGAGGAGACAGGATGAGAGAGGAGGAAGCAGAGAGAAGGAAGTTTGACTTTGGATGACAATTGCCTCATTTAACAACAAACGAGGGGGGATAAGATGACAGCATCGTGGGCTTTTATCCATGTCAGTCTTCCTAAGCATAGAGAAAATGTAAATTTTTCCAAATGAAAGACAGTAGCGTGGATGTCTCTGACACATGAGTCCACCATACCAGAGTTTCTTAGCTACCATAATCCTGTCCCAGCTGTTACAGTTTATTCCTTTGTCCATGTAACATTTTAACAGGAGACAAATCCAAGTTATTATAAACACATATAAACCATCCAGTCCAAAATAGCTTGCATTAGCAACTTCATCCGGCTGACGAGGCTTCTTTTAGGAATTTGTGACCCTATTCTTGTGCACTTATTTTTTTTTTAACTTTACACAAATCTGGACCCACTTGAAGCTTTTATCCTACAAGATTTAAAACTGCCATGTCAAAATGTTGATTTAATAATATTCTGAAATGTAAAGATATAGAAATAGATGTTTAACTGGGTAAGTGATAGG
Organism: Peromyscus maniculatus bairdii; assembly: GCF_049852395.1. Taxonomy (NCBI): domain Eukaryota; kingdom Metazoa; phylum Chordata; class Mammalia; order Rodentia; family Cricetidae; genus Peromyscus; species Peromyscus maniculatus. The sequence goes on from NC_134856.1 coordinate 8,787,705, forward strand.
GAAAACGGTGGGTGGCTATTGTTTGATTTTAGTGCTCTGTCAGTCCCAGTGGTCTCAATATCGGAGTGAGGAGGGAGCTGTGGATATTGAAGAATAAATTGAATGGATATTTGGAAAAGGAATTTTAATGGGAGGAGAGTGAGAGCTTTCAAGTGAATTACAAGTTTATATATACCTTTCCCAGATGACTCTAAATTCTTTACTCGCACCGACATGGGTTGGATAAGTATATTACAGCCCTCCTCGCCTGAAAGGAACAAGTAACAGAACAGAACAGAAAGGTATGAAATCCAGACAATATATGTAGAACAAACACATGCTAGGGGGCATCTTGCAATGCCCAGGTCCCTAAAGCTGGAGCATCAATGGATAAAGAACCCAACATCACATAACACTTGAAATCATTCTTGCTGCCCTTCTCTCAGTGAGTAAGTACTCAGCTAATGAGGTTTTCTGGATGAAATGCAAAGAAGGATGGCAGACCTGTTTGCAAGCCAGAAGTAGAAACATATAAACAACTGGAAAGATACAATATAATAGACCATGCCAGGCAATGTTGAAAGGCCAACATTATGGCACATGCTTAGAGAATGAATTTGCCCCTGTGTATCATTTGTGCCTTCCAAGACAGAGTTGGCTTACACGGAAGGCAATTGCTTTTGCCCTTCTTAAGGTTTTCTCACTATGCAGAGCAAAAGGATGAGTTTAAAATGAAACCAGTAACAGACATACCATCTGGTCAATCAGCCAAAAACAACAGTGCCCAGTGTTTTCTGGCTTAGAACCTTCATCATATTAGATTTTATGCCTAGTCACAGGCACTGAGTGGCTTTCTTCCAGTGTTTGCAAGGTGTGCTGTTATGTCCCTGGGTTATTAGAGGCTCTGCCAGGCAAGCTTTAAGTCTTGTCCATAATTTATTTATTGTATTATTATTTGATTTGACGTTGTAAAATGATTTATTTTTGTTCCGTGTGTGTGTGTGTGTGTGTGTGTGTGTGTGTGTGTGTGTGTGTGTGTGTGCATATAGATATGTGTACCATGTATATTCTGGTGCCTACTGAGGCCAGAAGAAACTGTTTGAACCCCTGGAACTGGTACTACATACAGGTGGTTGTGAACCACACAAATGGGGCTAGAAACTGAACACAGACCCTCTGCAAAAGGTGCTTTGAACCACTGAGCCACCTCTTGAACCCTAATTAGGCAGGATTTTTTTAGTATAAACTGAAGCATAAAATATTTCACGGGGATGTGGAGTGATGGCTCACTAGTTAATAGCACTTACTACTCTCACATAGGACCTGGGTTCCATTCACAACCCCCTGTAACTCCAGTTCCAGGAGGCTCAGTACCACCCATCATCTGACCTCTCCAGGCATCAGGAACGCATGTGGTGCAGGCAAGACATCTATACACATAAAAAATAAAAACATAAAAAACGATGAGGTGAGGAGGCCAACCACCAGTTCTGCTCCCAGATCTTTCTTTCTTCCCTAAGGAAACTGGGCAAGTGTGGTTCTCCTTTTCCTCAGGATCATTGGTGCACTGGTCCACAAGGGTGGAGGGAGTAGAAGTGGGAAACAGGGTTTAGACAGCTGCGGGTACGATGGAGACAGCCCTCCTGGAGATGACTTTGCTGATCAGCTAAGATTCATTTCAGAGTATAGAAAATATATAGGATTGGGGAGCCTGGGAGCAAACCCTAATTTGCATTAAGTGGCATGATCCTATCATAAGACTTCATACGTGGCCGCAGTGTCCTAGTACAAGTCTTACCGTATGCACAGCAGGGGGAAGGCTTCTAGCAGGAAACTGTGCCAAGGGTCACCCTAGAGATAATCAGGCATCCAGGCTTAGAGACAGCTTTCAGATAAGGTCAGTCCTCTGGGTCCAGAGATAAGGGCAGGTAGAGAACAAGAGGTCTCACTGAGGGGAAGGAAGTCCCCATGTTATCAAGCTTTGGAAAAAAGCTGCCAGGCCATAATTTACTGCAACCTCTGACCAGCAAAGCCTTCCAACAAGCAAGCATCAGGCATATCTGAACTACCAAACCATACCTATGAAGAAGAACCTACTGTGCTAAATGCCAAAGGCTAATATAATTAGAATCTGCTTGCACTGGTGTGATAGAGCAGAGTGAAAGTCCTGACTCTGACATGGACTGTGTGATGATTTGTTTGTGAGATCATTACAATAAAGTGATTTTTTTAATGGTAACTTTTCTCGTGTGAATGACCAGAAATCTTTGTAGAATTCTAGGTAAGCTTGAAGTATACTGCTTATCATTTTTTACTTCCTATATTCATTGTTCCAACAAAATTCATTCATATATTTTCAGATATTGACTTGGCTAAAAGCCATGTAACTATGAACTGACAAAAAAAATACTCCACCCTGATCTTGCTAGTTCAAATCAGGTGCCTATTACAGTATGTTCATACCTAAGGTTCACAGATGTTTGCCCAGCACTTATCTCAGGAGAAAAGATTTAGAAGCTGTATTTTTAAAAAGAAGGGAAGAAAAGAGAGTACAGAAAGAAAAAAGGAAGTAAGGAAATGAGGGAGATATAGAAGATGATGGATGGATGGATGGATGGATGGATGGATGGATGGATAAAGGAAGGAAAATATCATCTTGTCCTCTGTCTTTGGCTCTTTGGGTTATTTGTAATGATTCTTGTACTCTTTTCTAACTTTAGGAAGATTTTTAGTCTCTGAGTACTCTGGCATTTTGCTCCTTAAATCTATCTCCAAAATAAATGTAACAATAACCACAAAAGATGATTTTATCTTTTTAGTATCAAAACACAAAGTAAAACCCTGTGGCCTCATAACAGCCACTCTAACTGAACAGAAGTTCACCGAGGTGCATAAAGCTTGGGACTGGGCAGACATTTGAATGGCTACCTTAATCTAGATGTGTGATGATTTGTTTGTGAAATCATTACAATAACGTGATTTTTAAAATGGCAACTTTTCTCGTGTGAATGATTCTTAATATATGTGGGAGAGAAACAAATGGAGTAACATTTTGTTTACTTTTTAATTGTGAGAACTGGGGCAAGGCGTTATGGGAGTTACATCACACTGTGCAGTAGATATCACTGTGCTTACCAGAGCTTCCTCTCTGCTTGCTCTACTTCCATCCCAGTGTGTCCATTGCTGGCTGCTATTAACTCAGTATCACACTTGCGTTGATGGGAGCCATGGCATCTGGAGGCCTGCCAGATCATGAACTTCATCACCCTGAACTGCTCTACAAGTCATGACTTGTACAGACTGCTTCCTTTCCTCAAGATGAAACACCTCCGTGATTCACTCACCAGATGAAATATCCAGTTTGACAGAGTCGGGGCATTGACTGATTTTAGTCTCCCAAAACAGCTATAAAGCTAAACAGGACAGTTGAAAATAAAAATTCTGGCCAGGCGGTGGTGGCGCACACGCCTTTAATCCCAGCACTCGGGAGGCAGAGGCAGGCAGATCTCTGTGAGTTCAAGGCCAGCCTGGGCTACAGAATGAGTTCCAGGAAAGACTCCAAAGCTACACAGAGAAACCTTGTCTTGAAAAACAAAAAAAGAAAAGAACAATTCTGATACTCCAAACTTTGACCAAAAGAGCTAATAATGTAGCATTCATGCAATGTGGAATGGGCTGTTTTTCTTACTCCACACTTCACACACACACACACACACACACACACACACACACACACACACACCTACATATGCGCAATCCATCTTGGTTGGAGCACTGGTTTACCAGGTAGAGAAGACCATGAAAACCAAAGCTTTGCCTCTACTTCTAGAAAGGGTTCACTTGATCTAAAATGCTGTTGGCTTAAAGGGACAATGATCATGGTGGCCAGCCAATAGATGGAAATAGCAGAGATCAGTCCTGTATGGAATAAGCGGTAGACCTAGCCAGGGAATTAAACCTGAAAGACTACAACACAAGAGGTTTGATGAGGTCAAAACATATACCAGACAGAATGCAGGCTTTGTGCATATACAGCGTGAACAGGAATGAATTCAACTCACCCATCCTGTTTCTGGCTAATGGAACTTGAGTGGCAAGAAATTATACCAGCAGGTAAAAGTCAGATCAAACTTAAGTGTGGCCTTGTTCTGATTGGCCTTAATTGTCACCTTGACACGGCCTAGAGCAGAAAATCTTCAGTTGAGGAGCTTAGATGAGACTGATCTGTGGGCACCTCTGTAGAGGATCGCACTGGTTGACATTTTATATAAAAGACATCAGCCCCCTGTGGGCAGCACCATCCCTCAGCAGATGGTTCTGATCTATGGAAGAAAGCTAGCTAAGCATGAGCCTATAAGATAGCCAGCAAGCAATGTTCCTCCATTGTCTCTGCTTCAGTGTCCTGCTCTGGCTTCCCTCAATAATGGACTGTGACTTGGAAGTAAAAATAATAATAATAATAAAAAGTTGATTTTGGTCAGAGTGCTTTATCATGGCAAGAGAAAGGAAAGCAGGCCTGAAGTGAACTACAACCCTCAATCAATCCAAATACCCATCATCAGTTGATACAAATTCTGCTATCTAAACACACTCTGACCAATAAGTAACTGATTACTAAACTACACAAAAGTAGGAACAACCTTAGAAATCCAAGGCTAAACATATGAACTAGGATAAAGAACTCAGAAGAAACCTCAGTGGCCACAGATTGAAGGGGATATTGGCTTCACTGGTCTAGTTCTGGAGAGTTATCAAAACAAGCAGCAACCACCTTCAATAGAAAAACATTCAGAATCCAGAGTTACTGCAGCAAGTAAAACATTGGGTATTCAGCAAAAGATCATGAGACATGCAAAGGAATGAGAAGGCATGGCCATATTTAGAAGCAAATCAATAGAAATGATGCGTGTTCTCAAGTGCTGAGCTTAGCAATGGCTTCAAAGAAACCGTTAAATATGCTCAAAGAACTAAACGAAGCCATGTTAAGTAAGGAAGCAGTTACAGTATGAAACACTGTTTCAGTGAATGAAAAGTTAAAAAAAAAACTTTTCAAAATATAAATTCTGCAGCTGAAAATTCAATAGCTGAGCACTTTAAATAGGGATGCTCCACTGCAGATTCTAGATGAAAGAATAACCAGAAAACTTGAAGACTGGCCAACAGAAAGCAGACAACTCAAAGGACGGAGATGGAGACAGGTAGAAAACAATGAACAGAACTTCAAAGACACGTGGGAAATAACCAGCTCGCTAGCACATGGGCAAGGCAAATTCCAAAAGAAGCAGACAAACAAGGGGGTAGGCAAGGATCTGAAAAAAAAATAGCACGTTAAAAATTCAACATGAGCTGAAGAGTACTAATGCACAGAGCACAGCAGTTCAGCCATCCCAAATGGATGAAGATAAGAAGATCCACAGCCAGCTATGTCAGAATGGCACAGAAATGCTCACAGGTGTCATCAGCTGAAAATGACTCTTCACAGGGTAAAACGGATTTCTTATACCAGTGGTTCCAACCCTTCCTAATACTGTGACCCTTTAACACAGTTCCTCATGTTATGGTGACCCCCAAACCATAAAATTATTTTCATTGTTACTTCATAACTGTAACTTTGCTACTGTTATGAATCATAAGATAAATATCAGATATGCAGGATATCTAATACGTGACCTCCCAAAAGGATCGAGACCCACAGGTTGAGAACCACTGCTTTATACAGCCCTATAATAAAAGAAGAAATGCAACCAATCTCTTGATTAGTAAAAGCAAAAGCAAACTAAACCCAAAGCAGGCAGGAAACAACTAGAACTCAAGACAAAAATAAGGGAAAACCCTGAAAGAAAAAATTAAAGAAAAAAATGTTTTCCAATCAAGAAAATGAGAGTGGGTTGATATTAACAATATAAATATAGCAGAAAAAATATATGTAAGTTGATAGAAATGTTATATGCAGAAGTTAAAGAAATGTTATGCACAACTGTATGTCAATAGCCTAGACTACTGAGATGGAATGAAAAAATCCTTATGAGTACCAAAATTTCTAAAGCTGTCTCAGGAAGGAAGAGAAAATTTAGAAGAGTAAAGCATGCAATTTACATTATTCATTTAAAATATTCCCACAAAGAAAGGCACAAATTCTATCAAATATTTGAAGAAGTAATACCAACCCCTCTCAAAACCTTTCATAAGACAAAGAAATGGATATTTTCAGATCCCGCTGAGAAACTGATACTGTGTTTGACTAAGGCAGAGACGTCTAAAGAAAATCAAGGATAGACAGCTTACTTGCTAAAGTGCCCTCACTTTTCATAAGACCTTGAGTGCAATCCCCTAAAAGGACCTAAACATGTCACTTGCGGTGAAGCACATTCTCATCATGAGTACTGGGGAAGTGGAGACAAGAGGAGCCTTGGGGCTTGCCCACTAGACAGTCTTGCCTAACTGTTGAACTTCCGGCAAATGGTAGATCCTGTCCACAAAGGAGATAGATGATATTCCTGAACATGACATCTGATGCTGTCCTCTGACCTCCAGGTACACACACACACACACAGCTGTACAAAAAGAGAGACATATATGCATGTACACACACATACACACACACAAAGAAACAAAAACTCAATATTTTTTATGATCATAAACACCCAAGATCCTTAACTGCAAGCTAATTTCAACAACACACAAACACAATCATTTCATTGTGCAATGTGAGACTTGTCCCAGAAATGCAAGGTGTTTGATTTGACATCTAAATCTCAGTTACTATGACATGACATGGTAGTCAAAGAATGAGCAAAAAATGATCTGATCATGTCAACAGACACAGGAAGAGCATTTGGACTGTTTTCTGGAGAACGGTGCCTGTGGTTTTCTGAAATGACACTGGTGAGTAGGAGGTTAAAGAAGGAAGGTCTCATTGGGGCAAACTATCAACTGGATCTAAAGACTGAATGTGACAAATATTCTCACATATGGTGACAATGTGGACTTGGGGCAGTCAAGGGAGGTGGGATCTATGCCAGCGTTGGAGGCCAGCTGTCAGTCTCAGAGACAGTGTACTGTCCTTTACTTGCAGTCCCGAAAGATCTTCCCCTTTTCACAAGCCTTCACACTTTTCTAGACACAAATCCATCCCACAATAGTCTTACAGCCAACTAGTCCTTCAGCTGCCCCAGACACTCAGATAATCATCCTTTCCTAGTGACGTACAAATCTGCAACTGCCACCACTTGGTTCAGAGTGCAAGCAGACCTCTTTCCGCCTTTCACCAACAAGCAAAAACCATACAAGATCTCAGTAAAAATTCCTTTTTATCACCTCAACGCATTTGAAGTCTTTAAAGCCTGCACATTTGATTCTATGACATCATAAATTATACCTCCTAAGATGTGATGCAATTAGTGAAATTGTAAATTTCTGTCACTGGTGATTTAACTTACTCCATGATATGAGAACTTACAGTCAGGAAGCCTCGGGTTCTGGATCTATATAACGATTGTAATAACAGTGCCTGTCTGAATGAACTATGAGGAACATAATGCAGGAGATACATGGAAAGTGCATAATACATATTTGGCCCTAGTAAAAATTAAATCAATTTTAGTTGTTTTATTATTAGATGCCATAATTACATTTAGATAGTTTCCTATAAGATGTCTTAGTCTTTGAATATTAAAAGCATCACATGAACTTCCTCAGGCTTCATGTTCTGTTTTGAACTGTTCTTTTCAAATCCATCTTACTTTATGTCTCTATTCACTATGAACCCCAGACCAAACTGTACAAATCATCTTACCTGGATGGCACATAACATAACTGCATGAAAAATACTATGGCATCAATAAAGTTAAACAGTTTCTTACATAGTATTTTATATCCAGCAAAATGTAATTAAAGTGATTTAAAGATAGCATGGATTTTTGACAGTTGTCTCCTAGGGTGCTTGATATGTTATTAAAATATGTTTCATTTTATCTATTGGAAATTCAAGAGGAATGCTCTTTGCAATTCAAAAGAGACAAAAATCTCAGAATAAAAAATTCATTTTCAATCCCTGCAGAGTTCATTATGAACAACACAGGACTAGAAATTAAAACATTTAGGCGCATTTAATAAGGTTCTATAATGAAATGACATTTATGTTCAGCAAGATCCTCTTCTTTCTCTTTCCTCTTTTATGTCTCAAGTTCCATGGTTAGGGAAAAAGTGAACGGCTGATGTGAATTAATTGGTTAATTATGATTAGATTCACCAGCAAAGTAAAGAATTTAAGCAATTAACTGGATTATTAAAGTTTAGAATACCCCCTCCCTCAGAATCTTGACATTCCCATCAAAGCAGCTTATAATTGTTATGTTAATTGAGATGTTTATGATTGTGAGCTTATGCATTCTTAGAAAATAAAATTGGAATATTCCAGCAAGGATCAGCTTGGTCAGAAGAGGAAATTAAGGCTAATGAGTCACAAAGTTACTTAAACTTTTAGCTTTCTTATCTTCACACCATATACTGTACTTCAAATGAGTTGTGTAGAAGGAATGGAAATGTGCGTATTTATAATGTACCTTTGTCTTGTCATGAATGGAATCAGCCTAAGGTTATTCATCAATTCAATGTACGGTATTTGTTTCAACTCTGTTTAAAATATTTTTTAATTTAAAGAATACATTATGCATTTAATATGGCTATTAGGGTCGTGTGTGTGTGTGTGTGTGTGTGTGTGTGTGTGTGTGTGTGTGTGTGTGTGTGTGTTTTGACCATATCTCATTCCCAGAATCTTTATGTAAATAAAAGATGACTCCCTTGATCAACTTTGCCTGTGAAATGTTTCAAAGTCAGATTACACCTCTTGCAGTCAGAGAAGTCAAACTATAAGTCTAATTCAATGGAAAAGATAGACGCACATTATTGTCTCTGTACTCCATTTAAACGGCATCTATAGCATACTAGATTTAGATACCAGGAGTAAACCAATGTCAATAATCAAATCAACTATGAATATCAGACTGTGATATGGGTGACAAATTCTTCCTGTACAACTTACTTAATACTTTCAAATTATGGCTTAATTTAAAGCAAACTTAGTTTAAGATAAAAAGATATATTATTTCTACACCTAGTGGTAATAGTTTTCTAGTTCTCTCCTATAACCAAGTTGTATCACACACACACACACACACACACACACACACACACACACACACACACTTTTCATATTATTGGAGAGGATTTTTGACTGCTATGAAATCCTCTAGGCTAAGTTTCTGACAGACATTTGAATACTAGTCTTATCAGGAATTCATTCTGCTCATTGACTCTGCCTTGTTTTGTATAATCTCAGACATGTTGTCCTCTTACAATGTTCTCTAGAATATCTGGACTTACACAGTATCTTTAAAGCAACTTGAGTAAAAACAGGTGCCTATTTTAAATGGTTGCAAAGGAGTTTTATACTAAATCTCACTGAAGTGATATAGGCCCCAAAATCCATTCCCCACTCAGTAAACTGTGTCTGGGAAGATGCAACACTTGACTGACCTAGTCTGTGTGGCATATTGACAACCCAGGAGTCACAATGAGTTCATTATAAACCTGCTGTGCTAGTTAGATACTGCTTGCTTATCCTGCCATATGAAGATCTTAAACATAAAGGTTTACAAGGGAAAAGATTTGCTTTTTTTCATTTGTATGTGATATCAGCTGTGACTCTGTTTCTGCCTATGTTCAAGACCTAGGCTGGTAAAAACAACTACTATTTGAGATACACAATCACTGAGGCAGAGGATGAAAAAGCAAGAAATTTTCTTGGCTTTAAATGACTCTGAAGTTCCTAATACTGGCCTGTGTCATTTCTGCTCATCTTTCTAGGGCAAAGCAAGATGCACACCAAAGCCTAAACACAGATCTAGGAATCCATTTTTCCTACAGAAAGAAGCTCGCATGGCAATATATAGGGCTGGGTCAAATTTAGGACAATCCAATCTACCTTTTTATACTTAAGTAGGCAAAAGTTGATTCTCTGGGGTCTCTAAATGAATTACAACCTATTTCCAACATAGCCATTGATTTTCATACTTTAACATTCCACCTGGACTTTGAACAAGAGTGTTTCTCTATACTGAAAGGTTAACATCAATGTCATAAATGTGTACAATGAGAATATTGTACCTGCCTTATAAGCCAAGTAGCATGGTTGTAGCAACATTAAAGCAAGAGAGATGTGCTCTTGGAGTTCCTTATAATCACAAGGGGAAATTGAATCAGATTGACTCACTAGACAGAAAAATGTATAAAAGGTGAAACAGGCAGAGAGTAGATGCACACAACTGGATCTAGCAGTGAGGAAAAAAATAAAATTCTCAAATAAGAACAAGAAGATAGACACATTTGGGACCAGATGCCCACATTCTCTTAATTTTTAAAAGATCTCTTAGCATTTCCCTCAAGTAAAGAAAATCATTATCAAAAGTGGCCTTTCAGCCAGGCGGTGTTGGTGCACACTTTTAATCCCAGCACTCGAGAGGCAGAGGCAGGCAGATCTCTGTGAGTTCGAGGCCAGCTCGCTCTACAGAGTGAGTTCCAGGAAAGGTGCAAAGCTACACAGAGAAACCCAGTCTCGGGGGGGAGAGGGGGGGACTAAAAGTGGTTTTTCATGCCACACACTCACCTGTCGTTTGCAGCGTTCTAAAGGCAGAGGCAGGAGAGTTGAAGGGAAAGAGGGAAGGAATATTCCCTCCAGGTCATCAATACATTGTTTTTGGATACAGAAACTATTATTCTTCCTACTCCACATATTTGATCTCTGTGCGATTACTCTGACCAATTGATATCTAAGATCTAATTGGTATATATACATGCAGATCTATATAACCATATAGATCTATGTGTCTAAGTACCATATATGTATGTAGTAAATCTACTTATCTGACTGCTTCAATAGTGTTCATTGCATTATGTTCTTAGTTAAAAATCTGCTGACTACATATGAGGAAGTCTCCAAACATTCTCAGTTTCTCTGCTTTCCCTAATTCTTATCTTTTCATCATTACCACGCTGTCTCATTTCCTACAGCTAAAAAGTTTTGTTTTTTTTTTATCAAAAATGGCACCCTCAGATGAATTGAAGGATTACACCAATTAGTTATTGCATGGTGGGAAACAGCTCAAATTAGAGAGCTGAACAGCATCAGGCACACCATCCATGTAGTGCCAAACACAACACTTCTGCCCAGTAATAAAGCTTTTAGGAAAGCAGACCTTCTATGTGTGACAGCTCTGCATTTAGAAGTCATAACATGTGACTGCCAGCTCCAGGGTCACCATGGTAATTTGGCTCTCAAAGACCCGTGATGAAGAAAGAAAGCATTGTTACCAAGAAAAATGTTTCTTTCTTTTATTTTCTGTTCTTGCAGCTGGTTGTTGGACACCAGAAAATAAATAAGGGTAGCCAACAAGAAAAGGGAAATTAAACATGAATAAATAACAGCTGTTCTATCTCAATGGGATTCATAATTACAGGGTCACGCTGTTCTGCTACCTGCTCTATCTAGATTACATAACCAACTCTTTTTCAAGGCTTTTAGGAACTATTTTCTCAATTGGTCTGATTCTTCCCTGTGTGTCTGAGGTGAGTATTTATATTTTATTTTGATTGCCCAACAAGTGGCAAACAATAATAATTAAAACACCCCACTAATTTAAATTGTTTCTCCAGAGTTTCTCAAACTTGTAGAAGATTCATTTACCTGAGGATTCTGAATGCACAGATCTGGAGACATCAATGAAAAGCTGGCTTGATATTGTTATCATCACCATGTCTGTTTTGCTGGTTTGGAGACACATTTACAGTTAGCAATGGCTGCCACAGAAATTTGGAGGTATGGAATCAGCATCAGGCTTGGGAAATGGAGTGCAGGCGCTCTTGGAAGGGCTAGAACCCATAGACCAGAGACAGATGCCAATTCCCCTGCCTGGGTGCCCCCCAAACAGTTCGAGCCAAACAACTGTCTTCCATATCCAGAGGGCCTAGTCCAGTCCCATGGGGGCTCCACAGCCACCAGTCCACAGTTCATGGGCTTCCACTAGTGTGACCGGTCATCTCTACATGTCCTCCCATCATTATCTCGACGTCCCTGGCCTGCAGTATCTCTCCTCTCTCTCATCAATTGGATTCCCGGAGCTCAGCCTAGTGCCTGGCCATGGATCTTTGTATCTGCCTCCATCAGTCACTGGACAAAGGCTCTATGATGACAACTGAAATATCAGAGCCACCATGTAAAAATCAGGTACATATCATGCAACTATTTTTTCTTTGAAAAGCAACATGGTGATATCTGAATGGTTTGACTTTGAAACAACTCACAATGCATTCTGTATTCTCTTTTTAGCGCCATCATGCACCACCTCTTGATTTACATATTGCCCTTAGCACCTAAATAAGAGATACAGCTACTATTTCTACTGAAGCTTGGAGAATGACTGTCTTCAAATAGCCCTCTGTTCCAGTTGCTTTTCTGTTGCAGTGATAAAACACCATTACAAAAAGCAATTTAGGGTGGGAAGCGTTTATTTGATTTATAGGTAAAGTCCATTGTTGAAGAAAACCAGAGCAGGGACTCTTAGTAGGATTCTGGAGGCAGAAACTGAAGCAGGGGTCATGGAGGAATACTACATTCTGGCTTATTTTCCCTGGCTTGCTCAGCTGTCTTTCTTTTACAGCCCAGGTATGGCATGGCATGGCCCATAGTGGACTGGGCCCCCCCATAACAGTCAGCAATCAAGAAAATGACCCACATACATGCTCATAGACCAGTCTGACAGAGGGAACTCCTTGACTAGGTTCCCTCTTCTAAGGTGACTCTGTGTCAACTAGCACATCCTCTGTTGTGGCTAGTGCTCGTCTTTGAACATGTAGGAGGAATCACAAGTACCGGAACTTCCCAGAACTTCTGCAGTAAGCAGCGTGCATATACAATGAATGCCATGTGTACCACCTTCCTTGATGCCATGCCTCCATCACCCACGCACACCCCTTTTGCACTGTAACCCCACTGGCACCATTATTTCAGAACCAGCTTCAAGCACAGATGAGAATCTCTTTAGGACAGTTCTTGTGCACTAAGCATCTTTTTGTGACTTTTCTCTTTAACTCCTAACCAGGACTCTGTAAACAGATTCCCATTTTAGCTGAGTGAGTGAACTGAACATTAAATTGATATATGGCATATATTTTGACAAACAGAGGTATCAATATGTAGATAATCCAAGCTTTTTCATTTTCTCCAGAAGCTATTAGTTAGAGGAAACTGAAAAGGGCGTTTCATTTAAGCAAACATTAAACAGAAAGCAGGTGAAACTAAGCTAATTCTAGAGTAAGATGAAGCAGGGTTCTGGGTGTAGCAATTCTTTACTAACTTGTACCAATTCTTATTTAGCTCAGAGGTAAATATACATGTCATCTGCACCTCTCTGAACCACTCAAAACGTTTCTGCTGTTACCACATCTTTATTTCCTTTGGCCCTCCTTTAAAACAATCTTTACGTTACCATTTCCTTGGACAGCTTGACACTCTGTCTCTGAGCAAATGCTTCAAAGAACGGCTCCCTGGTTATTCAGAATGACGTACTAAATCTTTGATAAGGCCTTGAAAAAGGACAGAGTCTTTTAATGTGTGATCAAACTTTAGTACCTGACCTATTTAATTGGGTGGCCAAAGGGAATCGAGAGGCTTGTCAAAGCTAGGGGTTTGAATGCACCATGATAAGATCTGGATTATAGGATCCTTCTTTCTCAAAATATTTCCCTTGATGGAAATCATACAAGGTGTGCAGTGCTTTGAAAACAGCAGGTGTCCAATGAATGTTTTAATCACAGAAAAGTGTTGATTGTATTTGTTAGAAGATAGGTAAAACTTGTTTCTAAAACCTACCTACCACAAATTGGGGGTCAAAATAAATATTAATGTTTAAGAAAAATAATCTGTGGGTCTGAGTGATGTCACTTGGAACTAGATTCATCTCCTTTCCTGAGCAGACAAGGAGACATCATTGTCTCTGTGAAGTCAGTCATCCTGGTGTGTCTAACCATACAAAACTTCAAGTCAGGTGAACTCTAGAAATCCTACTAGATTGTGTTTCTGGGCCTTTTTGTCCCCTACAAATACCCTAGAGATACTCAGAAGGGAGGAGGAGAGGAGAAGAGAGAGGAAGGGCTGTGGGAAGGGGAGCAGAGAGGGGAGAGAGAGGAAGAGGAAGGGCAGAGGAGTGGGGAAGGGAAAGAGGCTTACTTGTATGGAAGTGTCTTGATGTTCCACCAGATTACCCAGGCTTCTACCCAACCTGTCTTTCCCAGTAAATACAAATGGCCACTTTGCAGCACTCACTAAGAACTTCATCCAGAGACCCCTGTGTCCATATTGTTACTGTCTGGCCTTAGACAGGTGTCTTCTCTTTCATGAGTCTCATTTTTCTTCTCTGTAACTTTGGGATAAATACACTATTTGGAGTATGATTTATGAGGACTGAGTACTAAGTAAAAATGCCACATTTGGACTCTACAAAAAAAAAACTGGATCACTAGAATAGTTATACACTGAAATAATCCATACATTAATATTAGGAATACTGAATTGACTCCTAAAATGCTGGAAGTTGACAAGTTCCAAAAGTCTGCACTTGCCAAACTTGAGAGGCAGATGTGTAGCTAGAGTTTTCCTGCCTTGCCCACAGTCAGGACAAATCTCTGTCACCCGCCAGTCCCACAGCCACTCAGACCCAACCAAGTAAACACAGAGACTTATATTGCTTACAAACTGTATGGCTGTGGCAGGCTTCTTGCTAACTGTTCTTATAGCTTAAATTAATCCATTTCCATAAATCTATACCTTGCCATGTGGCTCGTGGCTTACCGGCATCTTCACATCTTTTACACATCTCCAAAGCCAGCTTGGTATATTTGGGAATTTGGGCATAGCTTCTCTTACTACTTCCTGCTGGAGGGGGGCACTGTATCTTATGGGGACACAAAGAAAATTTAAGGATTATGGAGTAGTCCGTGAGGATGTATCGTATGAGCCAGTTGCCTTGAAATGGTTCTGGATGTTGGATCATCTGGGCCTTGGTGTCATCAGAGACCTTTCAGGAGGTCTTGGCTGGTCAAACCTGATGTATCTTAATCTGGAACAAATCCATAGCCTCTGGCTTTCTGTGAAAACAAAAGCAGATCCTCCTTTCCAAAGCAACATATCCTTACATCCAAATTTTTAAGTCAAAAAATTTAAATATACCTTTAAAATATACATTTTAGGATAACTCAACAGCTTTTGCAATCAAATGTTTTTCTTCAGTTACAAATATCAAAGAGAACATAATCCAGATTCTCTGTGTGGTAGCCATCTTTACGTGGCTTGTTTTTTATATTACCTTGAGCCTATTGCTTTAAACTGCAGCATTCCAAGACTGAAATGGCACTGTGGCTGCTGGCTCCACCCACTTCAGCTTCCCAACATGGCAGTGGTACATTTTCCACCAGCTCTGGGAGCCATCAACTCTCAGAAATAGTGGGTCTATGCTTCTATCAAAGCAGTGTGTAGCCCAGAAACCTCTTTTTTTGTTTTGTATTAGCAAAGGCTAAATCCATGATGCAGCTTAATGTGCCACTTGCAGAGGCCTCATTCCCGCCAAACTGCAGGTCGAACACACATGCCAGAAACCTGCCATAGTAGCTCAAACACGCAGGCTGCCACTAACTTGAGAGAAACAACTAGGAACTGTTTTTAGTTCCATTTTAGAATCTTTTTCCTCAGGTTTTAGGTGGAAACTCTTGCCAACACGTTGGGCGCCATTTGTAGCTAGAGTTTTCCTGCCTTGCCCACAGTCAGGCAAATCTTTGTCTCCCTCTAGTCCCACAGCTGCTCAGACCCAACCAAGTAAACACAGAGACTTATATTGCTTACAAACTGTATGGCCGTGGCAGGCTTCTTGCTAACTGTTCTTATATCTTAAATTAATCCATTTCCATAAATCTATACCTTGCCATGTGGCTCGTGGCTTACCGGCATCTTCACATGCTGCTTGTCCTGGCGGTGGCTGGCAGTGACTCTTTCTGCCTTCCTGTTCTTTCTTTTCTCCTCTCTCTTAGTCCCACCTATACTTCCTGCCTAGCCACTGGCCAATCAGTGTTTTATTTATTGACCAAGCAGAACAATTTGACATACAGACCATCCTACAGCACAGATGAGCCAAAATTACACTTTTCAGTTCAAGTCCAAAGGCCTCACTAGGAACCAAGAGATCTTATAGCACAATTCAAGTATGAAGACAGGGTGGAGGAAGTAAACAACCCACCAAGCCCTGGTCACACTCTCCATAGCTCAGGTGCATTGGGAGAGAAACTCTATATGTGGAGAGCTGCATACAAAATACCCAGGTATTTCCTGCCAGTCCACCAATTTGACTCAAATTGTTGAGGTATCTTTGAATTCTTTCCAAGTGTAAGAGCCCCGGGTCCACCTGAATTCCTGATAAACAGTGAATCCTGTTTTATATTGGAGTGTCACAAAAATTGCATGGGATTAACTTGTACCAAAAAAAAAAAAAATACAATGTCTGTTTATCTTAAGTTCAAACTCAACTGGGCATCCTGTACTTTCATCTGTTAAACCTTGCAGCACGAGCCTAAGGAACTGTCCAAAGAATGCATTGCTGTATTACTGTGATTATTCTGCCCCACCATGTGTGTGCTATGTCTGCAGGTCACTTGCAGCAGTGAGGGCATAAGCGGTACCACAAGGTAGAATAATAAAACCATTGCTGATAAAGACTGGCAGGTCTGACATTTTTCTAAGTCTTTGAGGATGCCCAGCTAGTAGAGGAAAAAGCTTGGAGACTCTCTGCAGACTTTTCACTCTGCCTGGGAGGTAGAGAAAAGGCTCACTCTGTTATCTCCTCAACAGATGGTCCATGCATTGCATCAAATACGCAAGCTCTCCCTGACAAGCAGGTCATTGATGCCAGAAAGAGCTGTGCTGGATGTCTATGGCCACAGTTAAAAGTAATGGATGAGTTACTTAATCATTTTATATTGTGTTTTATATTGCTTAAGTAAATCATAAGGAGTAATACAGGGAGATGATGTAGGTTTAATCTCTGTCCCCAATACTCGAATTCTCTGAACTTTTAGGCATGAAGCAGCATTTTCTGTATTTTGCTTACACATCTTAGTAATAATAATAATTTACACTGATGGAGATTGAATGGAGTCATGTGTGTCAAGTGAGACTATTGTACCTAATAGGTAAAGGGGGCATGCATATGTTACTTTGAGTGTTTCTATCAATGTTGAAAGGAAGTATTTCCTCAAGAGTAGTGCTTACTTACAGAACATGTTATTCTCTATTCTTTCACTGTCCTACTTAACTCTCTTTGTGAAGCTCTAAATTCCAAGAAGAATTCTAAATTCTAGGAAGAAATCCGTAGCCGACCTTGTTATCTCACTTGCATTGTATTACAGGGAAACAATGCTGTACCTACAAGTAGACTCACTACTTTCACTCACAGCCATCCATATTTTTAAAATATAAATCCTGTCCTTCCCAGAGTTTTCAAAATTATTAGTGAAGTAAGATAGGGGAATCTTTGATGGTAGGAATATACACTCTTTGGAAATGCACCTAGGAATACATGTGTACACACATCACTGGTGACCTTTTTCTAGGAATAAGCGTGACATTTCAAGGTGTCTAGTGCTACACACATCTGTGTTGGAGAGTAAACCATCCCAAGATCACTGCTGTGTACTCTAAGCCTGAGTCCTTTGAGGGGAACAGAAGCACAGCTTCAGTATACAACAGACCTTTTTTCTTGAAACTAACTACTAGGTTCCCCAGTTCCGTGGGGAGATAAAGCTACTTAATAATCAAGATAGAGGGAGGTAGTTGAGTGATTTTCCTTTCTGGATCAGCAGAGTATTTCCTAGTCTCTTTGTTCTTTTCTTGGGGTTTTCTGTCACAAGCTGCTTTAGCTTATAAGTAAACACAATGTACTCATTACTGTTAACTCCTTTGATTAAAGTGAATACATAATTTAGAATTTGAACTTTTCATCATTTTTAATTTTTCTCTTCTCCACTGTATTAATTTTTCTTCTTGAGACATGTCCCAACTTGCTCTGATCTGTGACATATGCTCAATACTAAATACTAAAATTGGGAAAGTGAGCTGCTTCATTCTCTGTATTGGCTCTGTTGACATCTGGTCTGGGTAATTCTGTTGTGGGATGTCTTTTGCATATAGGAAGTTGAGTGGTACCCCTGACCCCTACCAACCAGATACGATTTCTTTCAAGTGTGACAACAAATACTATGTCCAGATATTACTAAGTATCTTTTGGAAATGGAAGTGAGGGTAAAGAATGACCTCCAGTTGACTTTTGCTGCCACAAAAGGAAGGAAATTAAAAATATATTTGATGGGCAACTGAATGTTCAAAGCAGTTAACATATTTTCTAATTCTACTCCTGTCAACATTCTAAAGCAGCAATAAGCCATGCTCTACAAAAGGAGAAAATTATATTCAGAATAAGGAAATAATACAGCTATGGGACCACCTTTCAAACCAGCTGAAAACTATTTACAATAGCCATGTTGTGGAGCCACCTAGAAGTCCATCAACAGATGCTGTGGGATATTAATGTATGTCCTGTGGGAGCCCTTCTTGGGTTCCTTGTGGCGTTACCCAGCAGGTTTGCATAGAGGATGATTAGGACCATGGGCCTGAGTGCAGGTGTCTGAGATGGTCTGCACTTGGCTGTACTGGGGGATGGTCTGTATGTCAAGTTGCTCTGATTGGTCAATAAATAAAACCTGATTGGTCGTGGCTAGGCAGGAAGTATAGGCGGGACTAACAGAGGAGAAATAAAAGAACAGGAAGGCAGAAGGAGACACTGCCAGCCACTGCCAGGATAAGCAGCATGTGAAGATGCTGGTAAGCCACGAGCCGCGTGGCAAGGTATAGATTTGTAGAAATGCGTTACTTTAAGATATAAGAACAGTTGACAAGAAGCCTGCCACGGCCATACAGTTTGTAAGCAATATAAGTCTCTGTGTTTACTTGGTTGGGTCTGAGCGGCTGTGGGACTGGCGGGTGACAGAGATTTGTCCTGACTGTGGGCAAGGCAGGAAAACTCGAGCTACAAACAGATGAATGGACAGAGAAAAAAAATGGTGTCTATATACCTTACAGTTTTATTGGCCACAAAGGTCAATGGAATCATTTTATTGACAGGAAAGTG
The DNA here is from genome assembly GCF_049852395.1 of Peromyscus maniculatus bairdii. NCBI lineage: Eukaryota > Metazoa > Chordata > Mammalia > Rodentia > Cricetidae > Peromyscus > Peromyscus maniculatus. The sequence continues at coordinate 8,806,970 of NC_134856.1, forward strand.
GGTAGATCTGATATAACATCACACTTAGCAAAGTAAGTTAGGCTCAGCCAGATATTTCATCTTTTATCTCATAAGAAGATGGCTATTTGTGGAGAAGGTGACTATCAGGAGAAGGAACACAAGACAAGAGAAAAGCAAAGTGATTAGCATCCTATGTTCTGTCATATGCAGAGACACATTTGCAGTGTGGAGAGAGAATGGTTACTAGTTGGGAGAGTAGGGCCCACAGGAGGGGGATGATGGCAAAAAAAAAGGTGATGCTGAATATTGAGCAAAGTGCAGTGATATCCATGTATTAAACTATCATAAAGAAACATTACTTTGCACGCCAGCTTAAAACACATAAATATATAAATCAAAGTTGTCAAATGAGAAAATAAGAAACAACCAAAAAAGATATCTCATTCCAGACCTGCCCTTTAATCTCTGCTACCTAAAGTACTCAGTGGTCTGCCATCTTGCTCTGCATCCCACTATCTGGGTGACTCTAAGCCTGTCGCAACTCACTTATCAAGACATAGTCGCATGATCACCAATAAATTTTGCTACAAGTCCAGCCTTTATTCTTCTTGCCAAGAGAATTTCAAAATGTTAAAGTAAAGCTATAACAAAAGCATTTTAAAAGTAAAATAAAAACATATTCATTTTATAAAATGCAAAATGTATAAATGAAATATATGCAGTAAAAGTATGCATTTTCATAAAAATTTATAAATTTATAAAATCTATGCCCGTAAGAACAACTTCAAATCTGTACATTGGTTAGTTCTAAACTAAATTTTAGTAATTTAAGGTATATAGAGAGAACATTCTGTTCTTAACTTCTCTGAATTCTTGCCAGTAAAGTATCCATGTTTACTAAAGAATAAAATGACATCACAGTGAGGAAACTATCATTGGAAAGTTCCTTAGAGCACTGCCCTTATGGGTGTGGATCTGAGGTGGAGGCTCCCTACTAACACAATCACAAACTGCAGATTTTCTCAGTATAAGCCAATGACAGAACATGCTCAGCAGGGCTGTAGGTTGACCCAAAGGGTTTCAATGTGCCTTGAAGCTACATTTAAGTCTAGCTTCCGCATATGAGAGAAAATGTGTGGAGCTTTTCATTCTTGTTTTCCCCTGCCTAGCACTCCCTCTCCTCCTCTTACTCACTTTCTCCAGAACACAGTCACACTTGTATGAGAGGAAAAGAAACAAACACACTTAAATAAGAACTTTGTGTGACGACTGAAAATGATAACACCACAGATTCAAAGGGGCTGCAAGGCTGCTCTAGAGGCATGCTTGCTGTACTGTGTGTCCCACACTTATTTCACATGGATCCTCCTTGCCTGTATCCTGAAAGAAATACTACTGAGGAACACTGTGGGAAATACTGAATTGTATTTTCTTTTATAAATAACTTGCTTAATTCACAGAGAAATCTCTAGACATCTCTGCCCCTTATTGGTCCAGCTATTTCCAATGACAACTGTCTCCTCTTCTCCATTGTGCTAAATATTTTAAATAAAGAATCATGAGCCACTTTTGACCTGCCATTATCTGTAGAACCTATGAAAACTGATCCAAAGCACAGTTTGTCCTGGTCAGAAAACTAGGGTGCATGAGTATCAGACTTCACATTTGGTTCCTCCAAGCAGAAATATCTACCTACAGGATATGCTGACACACAGTGTCAGCCAAAGCCCATGTCTGGTCAGAAACATTAAGCCATCAAATGTATCTTGCCTAATAAGAACACACACAGATTAAGTTTTAACACTGCCAACTTGTTTAACACCCATTTCGTCTTGCACTTCATCTTCCTCAAGGGGAACAAGGAAACCCTTAGAAGGCATGAACATAGAATTTAGAGCCCAACACACACATTTCTACCTGAAAAGGGTGCTAAGCAGACAGCAACACTTTAGCTGCCCATGCATTTATCATTAGCCACACAAGACCAGGCAAACTTATCCCCTGTGGACAAAGAGTCATACGTTCAGAGACGGAGACATGTGGCAATGGACCTTGGGTCACTCATTCAAGGTCCAAAGTTTCCTAACCTTTGCTTGAAGCAAGATACAGAGAATGATAAAATGACTCATTTATAGGAAAAATTCTTTTGATAATGATAAGTTCATTTTTATCAACCTAGACATATGGGGTTTGTTTGTTTGTTTGTTTGTTTCATTTTTCATCATCTTTCAACTATGACTAGATGATTCCTCACTCAGTTTGAAAGGGATTATCTGCTTTGAGTAGAAAATACTAGTGTGGTAGTAAATCCTGGTAGTCAACTTGACTGGATCTGGACTTAATAAAGAGAGAAGACTGGCTAGGTCTGTAAGAATATGTTCAGGAAGAATTAACTGTAGGGAAAAAGACCCTCCCTGAACGTAGGTGGACCTTCCTGTGGCATCTCAGCTATTAAAAAAAAAAAAAAAAGGTTCAGAGGGGAAAGCTTCACTTTTTGGCTGCTCTCCTTTGTCACTTGCTAGTGTCATTGGAATGCAGCGTGTCCAGCTTCCCAACAGAGTATGAGGACTTGATGCTCTCCAAGAATCCTGAAGGCTCATAGTGTCAGTTGGAACTGCTAAGCTTCCCAGCCTTATGGTCTGAGCAACTTTTCTTGAATGTGAAGACCATCATTGTTGGACATACCACATCATGTAAGCCAATCTAATAAACTCCCCTTTAATATTATACATATATTCATTCTACCAATTCTGTTCCTCTAGAGAACCCTAACTAATACACATGTCATAACACAGGGTATTTAGTTAATGAAATTGCATCATTTACTTGGGCAAATGTATTATTTGAATTATCACTTGATCCAGTAATAGTGTAACTACTGGAATCATCAAATGTTATCATTATAAGAAAGAATAATGAACACAAAAGCAAGTCTTTCATTCAGACATTGTAATGTGTTCACCACATACATTTCTCTTTTATCTCCAATGGCCATGATGACTTCATATGTTGACCTAACTCTACAGGTAGTGAAACTGAGAGGAAGAGAATTTTAGGGCTGCCTAACAGTAAGTGGCTGAGGTAATACATGAGCCTACACATCATAACTTTGCAACACTCTTAGTTGGGCCTTAATCAAGGGCCTTGACCCAACAAGCCTTAGACATTGTTCATGAATTCAGTGACAAAGTATGGTAGAGTACAATGTCTTCATCATTCTGGTAAGAAAAAAAATCTATTTGGAAGAAAGCTTAGGACATACACTAATACCAGACAGAGACAGAGAGGTGATGTGAACAGTAAAACTAAAGTTGGCTTTTATAATAAATAAGTGTTAGAGACAGGTATGAATTATAGTGAGCAATCTAAAAACAGAGATCTTCAGTGTTAGGTCTCAGCTGCAACCTACTGTCAGAGCAAGCCGTGTTACAGTGGGCTGCCTACTAGTGATAATGATGGTAATGGGTTGTTAAATGTATTCTAATTGAGACCTACAAACTTCTTGGAGTTCACATTCCTAGACACAGGCTGTGAAAACAATTTTACTATATAGAGATGATCTGCACTAAAAACCTGAAATCCCATTTATTTAAAAAAAAAATCTAAGCTTAAAATCATGAGTGGTAATGGCCTTATGGGCTTTCCTGGACCTGGGGATGCTTCCTTAACCTTCCACGTAGGTTTGCAAGTAGTCTAGTCATTAAAGTATCATCAGCCCCTCCTGTTGAGTGTGCTACCTGCTGAGACCCTGTCCTAGACAATCTCCTTGACCAAAACACATTCCCTCCTGTCTCCACTTCTCTTTCTATGTCTGTCTCATATTAGGACTTGAGAGCATCTTACCCTCAGCTTCTATGAAGGTGATCTAAAAGGAAAATCGTTTCCAATTAATGCCAAATGTCTTCTTATATCTCTATAATTGCATTTATTCATCATTACTGTAATGATCTATTTCCCCTAGTAGAAGGTGAGATTCTTCAAATTGAAGCTACAAATCATTGATATTTGTTTCACATAATCTATTTCTGACTTACTGTCTCATATATAAGAAGTTCTGGCTGAATCAGTAAAAGACTTGTTGAAACATGTTTTTGTCACAGTCTAAGTCTGCAATGACTTTAGCTGATATTGTCCTCTAGTCATGTAATGTGTTCTTTGGTTTTCTCTCAGAGACCATTAACTGGATGTCTCCAGAATGGCCCCTGTGGTATAGAAAATCACCTTTAAAACTGAGACTATAGTTAGAACATAGACTGGGTAGTAATCATTTACATACTTGTGTGAATTAATTTAATAAAAATCTCTGATAAATAGCAGATAATCACAAAAAGTAGTAAATTTTATTGAGAATAGGAGAGAATTATTTGTGGCCATGGAGTCCTCAGAAGTTTAGGTAGGTCATAGTAGGGTGCCATAGTGATGGTCCAATGGTTATTAAGAAATCTGAACTTCTGAGTATTGGCCTGCAGGATCATAAGAAAAATCCCCTTAAGCAAGAGGACTGAACTTACCAAATTCTATAGCTAATTAAGAGACTTCCATTTTGAATTTTCTGGGTTGGAAAAACAATACACAACTTACTTTTTCTTGCTCCTCAGCATGCATGCTCCTCTGTCTCTGTCTCTGTCTCTGTCTCTCTCTCTCTCTCTCTCTCTCTCTCTCTTCCATTTTGTTATATTTGCATATAGATAATAAAGTAGTTTTTCTACTACAAAAACAACTTTAAAAACTCAATTCAAATTAAACCACCAGCACTTTTGCTTTTCTTGCTGGAGAGGAGCAGGTGGGGATTACAAGAGTCTTCCTGCCTGTCCTCTAAAATGATTGTGTTTCTTGCTATAGCCTAAAAGTTACATATGCCTTTAGCTGGGTATAGTGTGGTGGCCAGATGCAGCCTCTCAGACAGCTTAATAAATAGCATGGAAAGACTTCTGGGAAAGATGGCAAGCTAAGAGCAACCTGCCTGTGACTCAGTGAAGGAGGAGAATCGGGAAAAGAAAAACTAGTCTCGTCCCAAACATAGAAGAGAGGAAGGGCTTTGGAACCCCACAAAGATGGTGATGAACAGCTAAACAGCTTAGGTGAAAGGCAGGTGGTGCACAGAAGAGAAACAAACCAAGCTGAATGCACCTCCAGCTACACAGCCCCAGGAGGTTAAATAAAGGGGGACGGGGAGGGGGGACAAAACACTCATGCCAAAGCTAAGCCAGGCATCCCCAGGAACAGACTGGCAATCCTACCCTCATGACAAGTCCACAGCCTTCACAAGCTGCAAACTCAGCATTGGTGAGACTGATTTCTCCATCAGATAGGTCAACAGAGGACGGGAACCCCATTTGTCACTTAAAATGACTCAAGCAATGTGCAGGTGCCATCTTGAGAGAGAAGTTATTATTTAGACTGAACTCCTTGGTGCACTGGGAACAGAGCGAAGGAAACAGTCACAGGCGGCGATACTGAACTGAGCTTGCCATGGCCTCAAGATGACAGACAGCCTGGGGAGCGGCTATGGAGAGCAAGGGGGCTGGACACTGACAAGGGCAGGAGGCAAAAGGCTTAGCTCAGCCACCAAAATGTCCCGCCCTCAGTGGCCAGGAACAGACAGAATCCACTAAGGACAGCCCTGGCATTGGAGAGCCCTGTGCCTGAGGTGACCAAGTGAATGACCCTCTGGAGCCATCTGTCTGCCATTCAGTGCTGTACAGTCCCAGAACTCAAAATCCAGAAGAATACTTGAAATCCAGAGTTGTGTGCATACCTCCAGCTGGGTGATCGATACCTGAGAGATTTGGAAAGTACTAAGTTGGTTCACTGCCTGTACAGATTTCAGTATCATGGCTGATGCCCATACTCCCAATGGGATAGTGGAGGTGGGGGGACCTGCCCACAGCACTGCAAAAGATAAATGTGCCCAGCAGAGGATCCTGGTATGCAAAGAAGAGACGCGACAACGTGAAGCCATCAAGGTGAACACCATGTATCTGTCCAGTACAGGCTCAACACCAGCATAGACCACCGGAATATAAAGAAAGAAAAGATAGACCTTCTCACTGAACCACTGAAAAAGCTTTTAGAAAAGGTAGTAATCTTTTTCCGTGCATGCAGCATAGACGGCTGGAGCTGGCTAAGGAACCACATTGCTTAGCCTGCGTGAAGGCAGAGACAGCATTTCTGAGTGGCAGCCAAGGCACAGTTGGGAAGGGCAACCACTTAAACAGCAAAGATAAGTCAACCAAAGATGTTGTTTTTTTATTCTGTTAAAGAGCTTCCAAGGCCATACATACCTGAAGACAGTAGCAAGTTCTCCCTTTGAGACTTTCACTATAACTGTCTGTCTGATAGCTAGTGGAACTCCCATTCAAGCAAAGGGCATTACCTCTGGGTGTTGGGTTTTATATCTCATGGTGAGTATTAAACACTATGATGGTTATTATGGCACTGTGCACCTGTCTAGAGCCTGGGCTTTCTCCTGCACATCATACCATACAACACAACATGGTGGAACAGAAGAAGCATGAGATGGTATGTGAGCAGCTTTGATTTCCCATTCATGTCTGTCATATAAGCTGAAGTAACCCTCAGTAAACTACCCAGTGTTCCTATGTGTGCCTCTGTGGAAAATAGGGATAATGACAGGGATCTTTATGAGCTGCAGTGAAAGCTAAAATAATGTCCTTTAAAGTACTTGGAATGCAGGTCTTAAAGTTGCTAGTATCATCAAAATCTCTTTTATAAAAGTACTTGGAAATAACAATAAGGAAACTGAGTGTTCTGTCTGGTGTTATTTTTTGTTTTGTTTTGTTTTTATGTCAACTTGACCTCAGCTAGAGTCATCTTAAAAGAGGAAACCTCAACTGAGAAAATGGCCTCATAAGATCTGGCTGTAGGCAAGGCTGTTGGGCATTTTCTTAATTAGTGGTTAGTTGGGGAGGGCCCAGTCCATTGTGGGTAATGCCATTCCTGAGCTAGAAGTCCTGAAGTCTATAAGAAAGCAGGCTGAGAAAGCCATGAAGAACAGTAAGCAGCACTGTAGCTCGAATTGTGAGAAGGTCTTATCCATAAAAACAAACCTGGAGCCAGGTATTGGGGTGAATGCTGGAAGATCAGAGAAGCAGAACAAGCCACAGCCATGTCACCTTGCCAGTTCCTCAGCTGATCCTGTTTCCTCAGATTGGAAGCCTCTGAGTTCTCATCCAGAATAAATCTCAGCTGAACTGTTGCTCAAAAACCTAAAAGTTTAACCATCTCTATGCTGTGGGATGGTCTGTATGTCAAATGTGTCGCTCTGATTGGTCAATAAATAAAACACTGATTGGCCAGTAGCCAGGCAGGAAGTATAGGCGGGACTAACAGAGAGGAGAATTGAGAGAACAGGAAAGCAAAGGGAGACACTGCCAGCCGCCGCCATGACAGGCAGCATGTGAAGATGCTGGTAAGCCATTTGCCACGTGGCAAGGTATAGATTTATAGAAATGGATTAATTTAAGATGTAAGAACTAGATAGCTAGAAGCCTGAGCCATTAGGCCAAACAGTTTAAATAATATGAGTCTGTGTGTTTATTTTATAAGTGGGCTGTTGGACTACCGGGGCTTGGTGGGACCCACACAGAAAACTCTCCAGCTACATCTCTACTTCCTGGTTTTCATGCCTTATATACCTTTCTGGTTTCTGCCATCACTTCCTGGGATTAAAGGTGTGAGTCACCATGCCTGGCTGTTTCCAGTGTGGCTTTGAACTCAGAGAGATCTGGATGGATCTCTGCCTTTGGAATGCTAGGATTAAAGGTGTGTGTGCCACCATTTTCTGGCCTCTGTATCTAGTAGCTGCTCTGTTCTCTGACCCCCCAGATAAGTTTATTAGGGTGCACAATATTTTGGGGAACACAATATCACCACACAACACTCCTCCATGACCTCTGCATCAGCTCCTGCCTTCAGGCTCCTGCCCTGCTTGAATTCCTGTCCTCACTTCCTTCAGTGATATGGACTCACAAGCCAAATAAGTCCATTCCTCCTCAGTTTGCTTTTGGTCATGTTGTTTCATCACAGCAGTAGTAACCCTGGCTCAGACACTGGGCTTTAGAAGGAAGCGATAGATGAAAACATAGTTTGTTAATAAAGTAGCAGGCTTCCAGGTCCTAATCCTGAGTTCTCAATAACCCATGTCGTAAACTCCCTTTTCTACTGACAAGAATATCTGACACAGAAGAGTAAGAACTTTTCACCTTTCATTTGTAAAACGAGAGTCTTGTTCCTGAGAATAAAAAGGCATACTCCATATTCCAAAGTAGGTCCAATGCCCATATATCAGAAATCTCTGTATCACAATAAACCTAGAAAGACATCTACATGTATTATCACAATGCAGAATTGAAGCAAATTAAAGATGTCCAAATTAGGCTTTTTTTTTTAATGCACTACATATGTCATTTCTGGCTAGCACAGCGGCTAAAAGAAATGCTAGGAAAAATCTTAGCTCCTTAAAATGCAATCCGTTTATCCATCTAAATCTTTATGACAAAACAAACCTGGGGTCAGCATTGTAATTAAAACTTTTAAATCATCCATTGGAAATTTGTCTAAAACATTATGTCAAATTATACTCTTTTTATTTTTTCATATATATATATATATATAATGTTATTGCTACAAGAATGTATCTTGAGACTCCATGTGCCATAAAGTTGTATTTCCTTCAGTTAAGTGACATGTTTTGGTCCCCTAATTATATCAATAAGTTGTACACCGAAACTGCCAACCTAGGCAATGGAGAGGGTGGGAATTGAAAGAAAGCTACTGAGGAGGACCTTGTTAAATTACTGATTTGGGTAATCTGTGGATGGAACTTCATTACTCCATAAACTGATGGATCGGCAGGTATTGTACAATAGAAGGTCTCCTACAAAGCTGGGTTGATGCTTTTATGTCTGGAAGCAGAACATCAATAAAGGTCAACGCGACAATGTGATTTATTCAGATACAATGCCACTGTGAGCAATTTTTCCATTTCAGAATAAATGGCAGGCATTTTGTGCTTCTCTTTAGGTTTTTCATAGAAACCTCATTTGACAAGTTTCATTGTTTATCGTTGCTTTTTAGAGATGAAAGGAAGCAATTTATTTGCCCTTCATGGCCATGTCTAGCTCGCCATGAAGGTAGGGACCTACAGCAAAAATCAATTGGTTAATAAAATAGTTAATTGACTAAGTGCTTGTTCTGAGGGGCCAAAGGCTCAGACAGTCACCACCCAAGTAAGGGTGCTTAATTAAAGTGGCACTGGCTGAGCTTAATGAAATTCTGCCATGTAGATAGAAATTAATGCTGGAAAGACATCTGCATTTATTATTATACTGCAAAAAGGAAGCAAATTAAAAGTAGCCCAATTAAGCTTTTGTCTTAATGTACTTCACATAAGTCACTTGTGGCTAGCACAGCAGTTACAGGAAACTCTAAAAATCATTGTTTCTCAAATATGAGACCCCATTAGCAAGTATATTTCAAATCCTAATATGGCATACAAATATAAGCAGGGCAATTAGCTAAGACTGTTCCACTTTTTATAAATTGTGTTTTTATTACAAATGGTGATGATGAAGTCAGGTGAAAATGTGTGTATCAAAGATTTGGCAAATTCACCTTTTTCAATAAAATGGAAATACAGCTTCAAATGACAACTAACTCAACCTACCTATTTTATTACCAATGTGACAGCAATGTGGCTGGGTGAGAGACACACCATAACTCTTTATTGAGGAGTTTTACTCTTACCATGTACCAGGTATTGCAAAAGGCCACCACACTTGAGTAGAGGTCTTAGGAGGCAACCGTGGTGAAATAGATGCTGTGTGGAGTTTAAACAAACTCCAGTCAAAAGTCCTAATGACTACCCCTATTTTTCTGGAGTAGAAACATGTGTGCCTAAATGAAAGAATGTATCTGTAAAGGAAAAGCATGCATCCTGCATTGTAGTAGGCTCTCGCAGAGGCAACACTTCCCAGTGATTGCTCTAATGTCTATTACTGACCAACAGCCATTCAGATCATCCCTGAAACTAGCTGCATATTGTAATCAAAAAGTGTTAAATTAAATAAAAACGGGGTAGTTAGTAATGGCACTCAAACAATAGAAGTTTAAAAATAAGCTTAAAAAACTCAAAGTCTCGCTTTCTAGCTCAGGTTAGCCTTGAACTCACAATCCTCCTGCCTCATTCTCATGAGTCTTGGGGATGATAGCAATGTACCACCAAGTTCAACAGAAAGTTCTTTTAAGATGTACAACAAATGCAATTTTATTTCTTTGCTGATCATGCTAGGACAAGGATAGATTAATTTAAGTTTTTGTGTAAGTATTTTAATGGTAGAGAAGAGGTCTTAACATTACAGAGTAAGGACGATGGATCATTTGCTGGGCATCAGTTTCTATAATCCCCCTGAATCCAGAGAGAAGATTCTCTCAGACAAACAAAGGTATCCCTCATTTGAAGATTAGAAGTTGACGCTCCAAAAAAATAAACAGCTAAATAGACAAAAAAAAAAATCTTAGGAAATTGAAATAAAATTCAGTCTCTCTTAAAAATAAACCCTTTGATTAAGCATTTCTAATATGTAATGGAATAATAATTAATATATGGTATTTATCACTTGACATTAGTACTTACATAAACAATAATGTAGATCATGAATGAAGAAAGTTTGACAGAAATGACATATTTTGATGCACTTTTGAGCATCTTCCATTTTTATACCAACTTCTAGTCTCCCCCACTACTGATTCTGATAGCCACAGAAGGTTAATCTTCAACTGATCACAAATTCTTCCTGTGAATGGACATTATGTCTTCTTCTTTGTGCATTTCCCGTAGAACTTACAGCTCTGTCGTATGTGACCAGCTTCATGAATATTTCTCCAGAACAAAGTTTCAAATTCTAGAAAACAAGGCCATCCTAACTCCTTTGTTACAGGATTTAAAAGGGAGCATTTCCTAATAGGCTAACCCACTTTTTATACTTCCTGATGGTAAGTAACTTGAAGTTAATTGATTTTTATAAGGTCACAGAGGCAGGGAGTGGCAGAGCTAACAATGTCAACCAATGCCAAGCAAGCACCTGGCATGGAGCGAGCACTAAGATTACAATGAAGCTCTTCCGTGATTGAATTCTGCACTTTTCCCCAAACCGGAGAAATGAATTTAAAATTGCCCTCGCTGGAGTATAACCTACATAGAAGCACTCACTCTACAAATCGAGCATTATTTGTCACCCGATTGTTTAATGACCATTTGCAGAATAACCATCAATTTTTAGAGCACATAAACATCTTTTGCTGATTTTGAGGTTCTTGAGAATCTTTCCAGACTATCTTTGGGAATGTCAGAATTCTGATCAGATGTGCTTCTTCCTCATTGGAGTGGCACATGTTTAAAAAAGAGTTTCATCTGTGTGCTTTATGATTGCTTCCTATGTAAGTGAGAGTCAACTCCTTTTTCAGACAACACATGTTTGGGGTGAATCCTCTGCATCCTCTACTCTCACTTGGGTCCCAGACCAACATAGCCTGAATCTCTAATCGGCCAGACCACCCCAGAGCCTTCAGCTACCCAATGAACCAACAGCTGCCTGAAAGTGTTTGTTCTTCACGTTCACAGTCGTGTGCTGCATTTACTAAAATAAGGCTCTCCACACCGTTACCAGTGAGAACTACTAAAAAGCAAGTTGGTATCACGTTCACATCGCTTCTTTTTGAGGATTTTACAAAGGCATGCATGGGAACGCTGCTTCTCAAAACACCGTCCTGACAAGTTAAGTACACACAGTTCTTTGTTGGAAGAAAAGTCTTTCATCTTTTTTTTTTTTTTTCCTTTCTGAGCAGGAAGGTTTCCCTCCTTGGAGACAGACACCTTTTCCAATATGCCTATTGTATGGCAGACAGGAATTCACAGACCCTGTCCCCACTACTACCTGTTATTTCAAGCTGAGGAAAACTGTTAGTTTTGGGAACTGCTTGAGTCTGAAGAAAAACCACACTCTGCTTGTTTCCGTAACACGCACTCATCATTCGCAAACAATTGCTGAGTACCTCACATATGTGACAGGGGTGTGTCACAAGCTGCAGAAGCAAACTGCCCCTTCCAGTTGGGCCACATGTGTGCTGAAAATTACTTTAATTGCCTATCTCTCACTTTACAGAAGTTAATAATCAGAACATCATTCATAAACTTGGCATTCAAAAGAACAGATTTTTAATGTTCTTACCTCCAATATGATGTGTTGGCAAGGTGATGGGTATGTTAATTAGTTTGAGTGAATCTTTTTGCAGCATATACACAGAATAAGACATTAGATTGTGTTCCATAAATATACACAATTGTTACTTGTCGATTAAAAATTCTATTAAAGAGATAAATTGGAATTGGTAAGATTAAATAACTTCCTGAAGGTCACACAGACAGAAATTAACACACTGGTTCTTGCTCACAATTCTCCTACTCTTGGTACAATAACCAAATTGTTCCAACTTGAGAGCTACCAGAAGGGACACCGGGACCAACACAGGTCCACAACCTCCAGGGTAAACATCATGCATTATGTTCCACCAGAGAAAAAGCGAACAAAACCAAGATACCAGATTTAATGAGCTAAATGTAAAAATATTTAAATAAAATGAGCAATTTAAATTAATAGTTCTATTTTTCAAATATATTATATATTTATACATGATGAATGGCAGAAGTTTTCAAGATTCTGTAGCCCAAGCTGGCCTCGAACTCACAGAAATCCTCCTTCTTTGGCCTTACAGACATCAAGTTCCCTGCAGCTACTGTGTAAAGAATCAAGCTGCTCCGTCATGCCTCACAAATGTGTTGAATGTTTCCAATTAATCGTATTATTTAAAATCTGTGGTTTTGTGAGAGCAACAAAGTGCCCTTCAAATGTTAGACTGAGCAAAATTTTAGATGCAGTGACCAAGAAGGAAAATCACCCCTGGAGACTGTATCCAAACAACTTCGAGGCCTCCATCTTCTGACGTGCAAAATGAAGAAGCAGGCTCTCTCAGCGGTTTTTTAAATTGGTGCCTGAATGCTTCCCTTTCCATGGAGACATCCCAGTTACCAGAAGAAAATCAGTGATGTGTGTCCCCAGCCTACTCATCCTCATCCACCCTATAACACCACTACACACATGAGAGCTCTTTGTGTCGGTTGTGCATGTGGTCCTGCTTAAGACCATCTCTACAGAAAATATTCCAATCTCTAATGATAAACTTGGAAGGTCAAATTTGATAGCCACAAGGCTGTAAGTTTCTGAGTCTAAAGCTTCTTCAAACTCAATGATTCTAAATTTAAGGTAAGTAGTAATGTGTCTAGAGCAGAGATCACGAATATAGCATTCTCCAGGGCCAAAGGACCAATAAATTTTTTAAAATAAATAAATGAAATAAATTAGGTGTGAGACTACAGAGTTGGTGCTATTCTGTGACAACTTAAATGTGTCTGCCCTAAGGGAACTTAGACTCATTAAGATCATACTAGCAAAGCCCGACACCCAAGAGGATTACAAGCTTGGGGTTAGCCTGAGCTATATAGTGAGGTATTGAGTTGAAAATTACAAAATAAAACAAACTGAAGAGAGTTTTTTAATCTCCCATCACTAAAATGAGGAAATCTGTGATTTCTATCTGTTCTATACTGGCTTGGTTCAGTCTGATGAGGTACATGGAAGAACCAAGCAGACGGCATCTTAACATTAAGATATATAAACCACAAAGGGAAAGCTTGTGTCCTTATTGGCCATCTAGTTTTGAATACACGGTATTATTTCATTAAACAACTTGGAAAAAGTGTCATCACTGCATTCTAAAAGAGTCTATGAAAGCTTGAAATGCACCTGTAAGGAGTGAACTTTGTAGCTTGCAAATACTAACATTAGGAAAGGCTAAGAAAACATATCAAATATAAACACATGGGCAACTTATTAACCCTCATTTGCCCTCAATCTCCCCATGGGGAGCTTTCAGGATAACCCTCCCTAATGTTGTTGATCAGCCCATGGACTCACCTCTTCAGCTGAGATCCTGGGTGGACTTTCTTTTCTTAGTAATATATAGACTTCCACTGCATTTTCCTGAGAATGAAGTGTGCATGTGCATACACACATATGCATACACACACACACACACACACACACACACACACACACACACACACACACACACACCGGCTAATGTCGATATGGTAGAACTTAATCCCTGCTGTTCATTGTTCACTGCATCAAAAGGAGCCTGCCAGCCACTTCGCTGTGAATGCACTAGTCTCAGAGCAAGGTCAAGAAGAGTCTTCTTCCTCTGGCTCCCAGCATTAGCTGTCTTATGTTTGACACCTCGTGCTGAGATGCCTTACTTGGCTTGAAGCTCTGCACTGACTTAGCTCAGTCTGATGAGGCACTTGGAAGAACCAAGTGGAGGTTGTCTTGAAACTGCAAAAGGTGCCATAGGGTCAATGTAGTCACTTTGTAACGTATCAACCTGGTTAATGAAGGGGCCAGGAAAGTCCAACTCACCAGTGTACAGCTGTCGTTTGATCCTGTAGGGGAAACGAATTAATGCTTTTATTTTAAAGCAACTGTGCTTAGTCATACTGGATCTAATATTTTGTCTATTCCATTTTATTTCTTATTCAAATGGGAAAACTTTGCACAGAGTACAGAAGGGAGGGTCGGATTCTCCAGGGAAATAAAGCACAATGGTATTAGAGAAGTTAGGGAAAACTGAACACGGCTGGGGAAATGGAAGAGTAGAAAGCATGTCTGAGGAGGGCACATGTGGGAAGTGTCCACAACCATGTCAGTGGCTGTGGATTTCTCCTCCATCACAATACTGCTTAAAACACAAAGAAATCAACGATTCAATTAGACATCACATGCAAAGTATTTTACAAAGGTCTTGGGACATAGTGCTTAATAAGTGATTAAGTGATAACTTGCTATCAATATTACTATTAATGAAAATAAGGGTTTTTAGTAACACATTAACAAAATTAACTGTTACAAAGTCACTTAATAAAGTGACCACACAGAAGGCTTCATATGTATTTACTCCTCTAATCTACATACAATCCCATGAAGTAGATGCTATGGGATCTTTCTTACTATGCCAGAAAAGAAAAGCAAGGTGGATATAAGTAAAGTAACATGCCCAAGATTATCCAAGCGGTAAGCACACAATCACAATCTAAACCATAATAATGGATTCCTGAACCCAAGTTTTAATCACCAGGTTCTGTGATTCTCTCCAGATCTTGGAAGGTCAATAAAACTAAATTAAGAAAAATTCATCAGAAATTACTTTGAAGAGAACTATAATATTTAAATCATACAAAAACAGAAATACTAAAGAACAGGGGTTGTTTTAGGAAATTATTGAAAGACAAGAGAAGCCATGTGCCCAAGGCAGTGGTGGGATGGAAACAGGAACATAACAGAATCCATCAACCGGTCTGAAGGGTCAAGACACAGAAGAAAATTTCAGTGAGTTTTGAAGCTTTGAGTCAAAGCCAATGTAAGGAGGTGGCACAGCTGCCCCATTCCATGCACATATACACTCACATATACCCAAATACCCTTATATACACATATACACTCACACATTCATACACATGTATATGCACACAGACACACATATACACATTCACTCTCTCCCATGCCATATCCATACACACAAATGCACTCACTATCATACACACATACATTTTCACATGCACACATACACATGTATGCATACAAAAATGGTACACATATGCATACATACAAACATACATACATACATACAAAATACATACACATACAAACACACAGTCTCTTTCTCTCAGTCTCTCTTAGACACACACACATACATACACACACATACACACACACACACACAAAAAAAAAAAAAAAAAAAAAAAAAAAAAAAAAACAGAAATAAACAGAATAAAAGCAAATAAATTCACTTGGAGTAGAAGTCCTAGAAGGACATTGTGCAATGAAATGAAAAATCTGAATTTAGTAATTTAGTAATTTAGTAATTGGGTCATCAACATTTAAATTTAGTCTGAGATCTCACAGATTAAATAAGGCAAGAGAAAACAAAAGGCAAAGGACTGGGAATGGGGGGGCAGCAAAACTGCCACTTTTCACACTTGACAGGACTACACTCAACAGGCAAACTCTTCAAACACATGAGTATAATTAAGCAGCTGGATACAAAATCGGTACAGAAAAACTATACAGCAATAAAATGCAAAGGTGAATCTCTATAACAATGCTATTCCCAGATGCATAAAAACTCAATACCTTAAGATAGATTTAGTGAAAGATGTACACATCTACCACACTGAAAATGATGGAATGTTAACCAGTGAAGAGGGCTGGAGGGATGATTCAGCAGTGAACAGCACATGCTACTCTTGCAGAGAACCTGAGTTCAGCTACACACACTCACGTGCGCTCCAGCTCTAGCTGATCTGACACCTCTAGCCTCTGTGGGAACTCATGTGTGCACACACATGCACATAATTAAAAATAAAGTTAATCTTTGAAAATGGCTTTTAAAATAGAAACAAGAAGATTTACAGGTGAGCAGTTTGCAGTGAGAAAATGATGACCAGATGTCATTTGTACCCCCCAAAAGAGCCATAAATTGCACCAAATCTCAATCAAAAGTCCTGCAAAGGTGTCTGTGTGTGCACATAAACTGACTAGTTACAATTTACAGGAAAAAAAAAGTGTAAAAGATCAAAACTGTCATCACCTTCTTGGGAAGAACAGATGTGCAAGATAATTTTATAGAAATTAAAACAGTTTGGTATTAGTCTAAAGTCAGAAAAACTGACAACAGAACAGAGTATGGGCCACCAAGTTAGAGTCACTTGCTTCCTGAGCAAGCGTGCTTTTGTAGTACAGTAGAGAAAGGAACTGGCTCATTTAGATATCCCCAAGAGGAGAATCATTGACTTTAACCTGAACCTCAAGTCATGCATGAGAACTTATTACAGAAGGATTTTTTACTTCAGTGTACAATGTATGTGCATGCGCACACACACATATGTATATATACATATATATATATACATATGTATACATGTATATATAAACTTTGAGTCAAAAGCATATAAGAGTCAAAGGCATGTAAAAAATAATTTACTACTTTAGGATAGACGAAACTCAGATCTCCCAACCAAGAAGGAAAACAGTCATAAATTTTACAACATGGAAATTAAGAACTGCAATTTATCATGAAGCATGTGAAAAGACAAGCTGAAAACTAAAGAAAATGTTCGTAATACAGTGAAATGGCTTAACTGGAGCCATCCGGAAAAGGTAAGCTCTATCCCCTGGTGCCAGGAAATATGACTTGATTCAGAATGTGAATGTCTGAAGTTGTAATGGATTTAGAAGCTCTTTAGATGAGGGCATCCTGGACTTCAGGGAACCTCACTTATATTCAAGGACTTAAGAGAGTAGAGGAAAGCTTCAGACAAAGAAACATGTGGAAAGAGAAGGCTCATGTGCAGCTTCAAGCCCCTGGCCTCCAAGCTGCCCATGGAGCCTCAAGAGTTTGCAGGCCCTGACTTCTGCCCTGCACGATGACAAGGACTGACTTTCTGTCTTTTAAACCGCCAAGTTTGCAGAAAATTGTTAGAAACAACCCTGGGAAACTCACATAACACACAACTGGCAACAGCCTTATACTCAACACATACATACCTCACAGAGAATAAAATACGGATTGTTTTTCATAGACCAGTAAGAGATACACCCCAATAGGAGAAAAAAAGGAAAGTACTTAAAACGGTGGTCAAAGAGACATTTGTTAAGCATTTTTTAATGATTACTTTGATCCATCTTTGCAGTACCCTGAGGCTCATGAATCCATCTTAAAGACTATAAGGGAGTAGAGAGAGGTTAAAATAGTTTATTCTAGGTCCAGAATTCATGCTGAAGTCTGTTTTTCTTCAAAGTGCTTGGACTGTGCGCAAGATATTTCTTAAAGAATACAGGAGACTTTGGAGCTGTGTATGTGAAGAAAAAAAGACAAACTAAAATCCAAGCTTAGGAAAAGGTAAAGCCCACACTATTTGCAATGGATAAGAGGGGAAAAAAGAATACAGCTTTTAAGTTCTCTTAATTGAAGAAAACCTCTGGACACTTGTGGCTGCACCTCTAAGAACAGCATCAACTAATAGAAGAGCTAAGAAATGTTTCAGGCCCTCTACTTCCCACTTATTGCCTTGTCTTGAACAGTCTTCCAACCTTGTTCCTCCCAGCATCCAGATTAAACCTAGTCATCCATGAGTATCACACAATGCCATGCATTTGACAAGGACAGTCTAAGCAATGACAAAAATAAAAATAAAAACAAAAAACTGCTGTCCTAATGTGATGAGCTGCTGTAGATATCAAATCCAATAGATTTTTATGTGGAAATGACTGACTGCTTATTAGCAAACAGTTGTTAGGGGAATGATTCAATAATTTAATCTAAGAAGAAGGCCTATTTTTCTTAAACCTGGCACTCTCTATTTGGTGCATTTTCTCACACAGAGTTTTAGCTCTGGGTCTCAGAGCACTTTTAAAACATTACACTCCACTCCAAAGCATGTGTGCTGCATTTCTGTTGACTATTTAAATCTCCTCTAACTTTGCCGTAAATTGAAGTGATCCAACAGTCCCGAATAGAAGGATAAAGTCTAGCCCAGTGGGGGAGGCATTAAACCTCCTTGCAAGTCAGCAAAAGCAAAAGTGACAGCCTGGTAGCAATTTAAAATTACTCTGAGACTACAACTGCCAATTAAAACAGACTTTCATGGTAACAGATGAACATCTGGTAACTTCTATTCCAAAGAAAAATTAAAAAGAGTTTACATTTCATTCGTAGTAATGAAAAACTTAGATATAAGGCTACAATATTTTAGTTCAGGCTTTGCTTAAATTATATTTTCTTTCATTATACCTTCCGACAGTACAATGTTTTCTCTTTTGTCATTTTTAATAGCTACAAAATGTCCATAATAAAACAAATCTGGCAGAAGTCAGAACCTATGATTCATTCGTAGTTTGCTCTAAAAGCTATGCATTATCCTGCTCTTGTCCCAGGGGAAATAGATTGAAAGAGATTAACCTAAAGATGGTATTTCAATGAAATGTATTTGATCTGAATTCTGCAAAAGCATTCCTGGAAAAGGTCTCTTCTGTATCAGAGAAAGAAAAAAAATAAAGAAGGATGGGAGAGTAAAGGAAAACTGGAGGGGAGGGAGGAAGGGAGGGGGAAGGGAAGAAGAAATAAAGAAATGAAGGAAGGAAATGATAGGTCGAAGATACATAGATAGATAGATAGATAGATAGATAGATAGATAGATAGATAGATAGATAGATAGATAGATAGATAGATAGATAGATAGATAGATAGATAGTGATTCATGATTGACCATGGATTTTTATTCTACATCTCTGTCCCTCTCTATCTGTGATTCCTTAAGCGATTGTACACACCAAGCATTATCTTATCTCTTAAGGAGACAAAGATAAATAACAAGCTACCCCCAGACCTGTGTCTTCATCTTTTGAGAAATGTATTCTTTACTCCCTCCATGCATTCATAATACCTACCTCCCTTAGTGACTATGCATGCCTCCACTGCAGTAACCTAGGTACTAGTTACTTACTAATAACTAAATCACTAAGTGCTGATGCTGATTGCACACCACCATGTCCTTTTTCATGATTTCCTAAATTCACTTTGATATATTTCTTTTTGTTTGTTTTTGTTTTTGTTTTCTGTGACTCAGATTAGTACCTAACATAGGAAGGACAACAGATGAAACATTTTTTCTTATATAGAAAATATTTAATGGGGGTGGCTCACTTACAGTTTCAGACTAAAGTTCGTTATTGTCATAATGGGGAGCATGGCAGTATGCAGGTAGACATGGTGCTGGAACTGAGAATCCTACATCTTGAAGGCAACAGGAAGTTGACTCAGACACTCAGCAGTATCCTGAGCATAGGAAACCTTAAAGCCCACTCCCACAAAGACCAACTTCCTCCAACAAGGCTATACACATTCCAACAAAGCTATATCTCCTAATAGTGACACTTCCTATGAAATTATGGGGTGGGGGGAGGGAGCAAATACATTTAAACAACCACATTCTACTCCCTGGCCCCCATAAACATTTCAACAATATCCTAATGTAAAATGTGTTTAGTTCAACTTCAGAAGTTCCCATAGTCTATCACAGTTTCATCAATGTTTGAAAGTCCAAAGTTCAAAATCTCTTTTGAGATTCACAGAATCTCTTAACTATAATGCCCTGTAAAATCAAAATCAAAAGCAGATCACATCATTCCAACATATAAAGGCACAGAATATACATTGCCATTCCAAAATGTAGGGAAAGAAGCATAGTGAGGAAATACAGGACTAAAGCAAGACCAAAAACCAGGTGGGCAAACTCCAAACTATGCAAAGAAGTACCATCCCCAACTCTGTTCAGCTATGTTGACTGCAACATACTTCTTTCTCTTGGCCTGGTTCTATTTCCAGTTAGCAGTCCTCCTTGGCATGTGTATCCCATGACTCTGGCATCTCTAGCATCTTGGGTTCTCCAAGGAAATCCAGGCTTCAGTTTCATAGTTTCACATGGCCTTTCCACTGGGCCTCCATTCAGGAACACTCCTGACATATACCTGGCCTCAGTGGCATCCTGAGGCATGGAGGATATCTCCATAACCCATTTCTTCTGTCCTTAACTCTAAAGCCTGAACCACATGGGCAAAGCTACCAAGTTCTGCTGCTTGCTGGGGCTGGAACATGGCCCCCCATGTTCAATTACATCTTCACCAGCTTTCTATTTTCCATTTTCACTGCCTACGTTTGGCTACTTTTGAATTCTGTAGACCAGGCTGGCCTCAAACTCAGAGATCGGTCAGCCTCTGCCTTCTGAGTGCTGGGATTAAATGTGTTCACCACCACATCTGGCTCTAAGCTTCTCTTAAATCCCTTTTCACAAGTTGGAAATTTAGCTGGGTGAGATCTGCGTGCCTCCGCCTCCCGAGTGCTGGGATTAAAGGCGTGCACCACCAATTTGGCTCTAACCTTTTCTTTGGTTCCTTTTTACACAACAGATAAAACTTTGATGAAGAAATGAGCAAAAGTGCTTCATGAGATTCAAATAAGAAATCATCAAGAAGCCAGTGTCAATCACTTTTACCAACCATTCACTGGACACTCTTTAATTTAACGTGTAAATCATAATTTCTCCCCATGCTTAAAACCATGCTATTTTTCATATCTTTTACTATTAAATAAACTGGAAGGATTCAACAGTACCAAAACAATTCCGCCTTTTTCCTGTCATATGCACAGGTGCCATGCACACCTTTAGGAAAGCTAGATTTTGCCATCCTTGGGGGGCCCATTCCTCCTGACGTTTTGTGCTTTTTGTGGTTAAAAGCGGTGATTGCTGTTTTTCCTTTCCCAGACACACAACCACCTGTATTTTGGCTCAGCAGCTTCAGCCTGTCTTTACTTAGCTTCTTCAGTGAGATTGGGCGACAAGGTCTGTGAACCCAAGGAAGGAAAAGCAGTGAAGGGGAAAGAAAACAGCTGTGTGATGTGACCATGCTGTGAGTCTGGTCTGGGAGACAGGCAGTGCCTTCCCTACCTTTACATATGGTGATAATGGAGTGTAGTCAAGGGAAGGTCCTGAAAGATGTCCCTTGCTCCCCAAAGGAAATAACTACGATGTTTACCTGCCTTGAGGAAAGCGTAAGCTTCATGAATGCAATGACTCTTATCCTCATAGCAAATCATATAAACCTGTTTGTGTCTGTTAACTGACAAAGCACATGGACCTAGCACAGACCTTCTCTAAAGGAGCTTAGCTCTCCCATCATTTCCCATGGGAAAAGAGTGATGCCTAAATTTCAGTAACTCATCAGTCTCTTCAAATATTTACACAAGAAAATGGAAGACCCGAGAACTTTGAGAAGTTGCCTAGTGTGGTATATCTAACACCCAGTTCCAGCTAAAAATCCAGGATTCGTGAATTAGCCATTAATATTTTCTCTGTGTGATCTGAATGATCATGGAGATATTCATATATCTTAAAATTGTAATTTATTGGCTGACACAGCATGCACAATCAAAAGTGAGCTCACTATCACACTCAATGACTTGTGATGTAAGTTTTTATGTAGGTATAGCATTATCAGAGATAACAATTAGTCTATTCTTTGTTTTACCCAAATCTAAGTGAGGCTCCCTAGGGACTATCCAGCAAATCATTCTAAATGAAACCTGGGGTCTATTACCAACACCAGTCCTCATCCTGTTGGACCAACATGCTTCTCTTGATTGAATTATCCTTATTATAACCAATAAGAGAATGTGAAGTTCCGTATGTCTAGTATTGTGTCTAGTCCTTGCAGTAATAATACAATCCATGTCTTTGCATGTGATAATAAGATCACAGGGATATCTTTAATCCCTGCAATGTTTACAAATACATATATACAAAACCTTAAGATTGCTTCTCAGTGTTACAGAAAAAACTGCATCCCCAGTTCATATCTGATGGGCCTTCAATGGAAAAGAAGCCAGCTTCTGTGTCTTAAAGTACACATACATCCACACTTATTTCTGAGCGTAGCAGTGAAAATTCCCCATTTATCTTTTACCACTTGCCCCCTCCTCACGGCCTTACTCTTTATTCTCTCTGGCCAAAGTGATCAGGTTACAAAGCCAAGCTAATGCTGTTAGTGCTGCAATGACTCTCCTCACACTTGTGTATTCCACAGCTCTCAGAAAGTCAGAAGGAATTACTGTGCACTGAACTCACCTTGCCAGAAAGATGACAAACAGAGGGAGGGAGGGGCAGGGAGCACAGGCACCCAGCTGACCCATTCTTTAACCTTCCCCTCCGGACGCCATTCTTTTCTCTGTGGGTGTCACACAGGCCAGAGGCATGGCTAACTCTGCCCTTGAGATACAAAGAGAGCAAAGTTGACGTCAGCTGTTTCTTCCAGAGCAAACATTCCACCAGCTCCACAGGCAGACAGCTTGCAAAATTGTCTTTGTAGGACTGCTGAGGTCTCCTTTCCCGTCAAGTTCACTTTGTATTTATTCAGCAAAGATGCACCCACTGCAGAGTGCACCAGGGGACATTGTGTCAGAGTCGTGGCAAGCCCA
This sequence comes from Peromyscus maniculatus bairdii, assembly GCF_049852395.1. Lineage (NCBI taxonomy): Eukaryota > Metazoa > Chordata > Mammalia > Rodentia > Cricetidae > Peromyscus > Peromyscus maniculatus. The sequence continues at coordinate 8,830,154 of NC_134856.1, forward strand.
CTTCATGGATGATTAGAATCCTTTGACCCAACCACCATTTTCAATCACATGCAGCGGTAGACATCTGGCTGTGGCAATTACTCCTATCCTTCAAAACCTTTCCTGCTCAACACCATTGGAGTAACTTTGTTAAAGTGCTCTGCTTCGAATGCCGCCTTGCTCGGAGCAGCTTTCTGATGCAAAGGCTGTATCAGATACACATATCCTAACATGATATCCAAAAATATGAAGTCCTTACATCTAGTTTCTTTTCTGTTGTAACGATAAAGATGCTCTGACCAAAAACCACTTGAGAAGGAACACTGATAGGTTATAGCCTATCATCAGAAGAATTCAGAGAAGGAGTCTGGAGGTAGGAACTGAAGCAGAGTCCATAGAGGAACACTGCTTATTGGCTTGATCCCGGGCTCACAATAAAACCTTTCTTACATAGCCTAAGCCCACTTGCCTAAGGAATGTACCTCCCACAGCATGCTGACACATCCTAAATCAATTCACAGTCAAGAAAATGTCCCCATAGATAAGCCCACAGTCCAATCCAATGGAGGCATTTCCTCAATTGAGGTTCTTTCTTCGCCGTTATGTGAAATTGACGACCAAAATTAGCCACCACAACTCTCCATACATATTCCCCATTAAGAAGCAGAGAATAAGATGAATAGTTACTTGTCTGTTTGATTCATAGCTGTGCCAGAATTCCTGACATTAGCTCATTTGGTTTTTATTGAACATCTACCATGTCAGAGGCACTAGGCTAGACTGGTATGTTCTTCAAAAAGTAGCTTCTACCCCACCTGATATGTCTTGGTCAACCTAATACCTACACAATTCTCAAACTTGCATTGCAGTGACCCAGGGTTTTGTGGTTCATTAAATTCTCTTGTTCATTCTTACGGGTGTGGGAAGTATCGTGCTAGACTACATGTCTACATGACATAGCTAAAGATCAAGATTAATGATGTTCAGACACTGAGCTGTAAATACAATTGATACCTGAGTTCCATGGCGTGGCTATATTACTTTACTCACCAACAGAGTTCCTCAGACTAGACGGTTTATTTTCTCATTGTTGGCTGTAGTCAAATACAAGGAATTGACAGGATTGGTTCTTTCTGAGGACTGTAAAAAAACAATATCTATCCCAGGCCTCTCTTATCCTTGTATTCCTTCCAATGGTCTTCCCCTTTTGATGAAAACACCAGTCACAGTAAAGTAGGGTTCACCCTAATAACTTCATTTTAGCTTGATTGCTGTGGTGGTTAATCTTCATTATTGTCTTGACTAGAATTGGAACGACCTGGGAGACATGCATGTCTGTGAGGCTGTTTCCAGTGACATTTAACTGAGGATGGAAAACCAACCCTGACTGTGGGCAGCAGCATCCCACAGGCCAGGGTCCTGGGCTGTACAAAAAAGGAAAACAGAGGGATCCAGCTGAACACTGACATTAATCTCTCTCTGTTTCCTGACTGTGGATGTAATATAACCAAATGGGTCATTTTTCTGCTGTCGTCTTCACCACCATGAGAGACTGTATCCTTAAACCAGAAACCAAAATGAACTCTTTCTGCCTTTGAGTTCCTTCCTGTTGAGTGTTTGGTCACAGCAACAAGAAATCAGTATCTTGTCTTCAAATAAGGTTACGTGCTAAGGGATTGAAGTCAAACCTTCAATATATGCCCTCAGATTGGTGGCATGGGCAAGAAGTACTGACCGCAACTTAGCATTCTTTCCATTATCTTCCATTCTTCCTCCAATTTTCAGAGCACAAACTCTTCACCAGACCCTTCTTGGCCTCCACCTCTTCCATTTTCATGAGTACCACACTTACTGCATACCATGACTGAACCAGCCCCATGGCTGTTGCATTTCACCTCTTGATTCCAACCTTTCCAGTCTATCACAGAAGTCAAGTGATCTTTCTAAAATTTCAAGAATGTCACATCACTTCTTTAATCAAAGCTGTCTAATGCTTTTCTATTCCCTTGAAATTAAACCCAAACTCTTTCATTTGATTTACAAAAACCACACATTTTGTTTCCCTCTTTGGTTTCATCTGACATTTTGGTGAGATAGAATGTCAAATACCAAACAACAAATATTTCCTTCAGCCATCACAATAATGTTTTGAGAGGTTGGCTTGTGGAGAGAATGCTAAAGGAGAGAATTTATTGACCTTAGAGAACTTGCCTAACACATCTAGCAAGTTTATAATTGACAGTCACACTGTTTTTAATAAAATTAGTACATGTCATGTGTGAGACACAAGACTAAATCCTTTGTACATAGGTACTGTCTTAGGTTTCAATTGCTGTGATAAAATACCATGACCAAAATTAACTTGGGGAGGAAAGAGTTTATTTCATCTTACATTTCCACATCAAAATCCATCAACAAGGGAATTAAGGGCAGGAATTCAAGGCAGGCACTGAAGCAGAAGCCATGGAAGAATGATTCTTGCTGGCTTGCTCCTGATATCTTGCTATTTGCTTTCTTATACCATACAGGGCCACCTGATTAGGATTGGCACCACCCACAGTGGGCTGGATCCTCCCACATCCATCATTAATCAAGAAAATGCTCAACAGACTTGCCTACAGGCCAATCTTATGGAGGCATTTTTAGTTTGTGTTAAGTTGATATAAAAAAATCACCACAGTAACTCAATATTTCTATCACAAATGTGATAAATTATTAAATTAATGTGAATATTGCCTTATTTATTATTCTAGGGATAAAGAAACTGAGATTAAAACTTAAATAAACAGTTTGTGGTCATGTAGTCAGAAAATCACATGGCTAGGATATGGCTCCTAGTTTAGACAGCTAATAGTAGGCATCCACTTAGTACCCCTTAAATTCTCCACATCTCGCTTCCTTGTCTTTAAAATACAATTAAGATACCTGCCTTGAAAGGGTTTTTAAAGATTAAGGTACAATATATACATGAAGTTTTAAAATAAAATCTAAGTATCATTTAATCATTTTAGTGAGAATAGTCTGGGCCAAGGCTTAAGTGTGAGATAAAATAAGAAATATAAATCTCCAAGCTTGACAGTAGATTAAGACAGGGTGAAGAGAATAGGAATAAGATCATAAAAAAGATAAACACAGATCCATGCAAATGGATTTTCTTTGTCTGAAAGTCTCTGGGGATAATGACTGTGAAGTCAAAGACACGATGGCCTAAAGTTCAATTTCTTAAATAGACTCAGCCTAAAGCAGTTGAGTTGACATGAGATCAAAATGCCGCAATATCTATTTGCACCTCTTGTGAGTCCAGTCCCACTGTACCAAACGCCCAACCTTCCAGATGCAAACCCAGCACAGGCAGGGTGGTGTGATTCCCCAGAAGAAGCAGTTTAGCATCTGATTCTGATGTGGTGTAAAGCCCACGTCCACTGTATTTCACAGTTTCATTTGAAGATGATCCACAGGATGACTCTTGGGGCTCCTGATCCAGCCAGGGGAGACAAAAGTGACAATTTGACTTGCAAGAAAATTTAATTTTTCTATCTAAGCTGGCAAATACCATGACCACTTGGGGGCCTCCCATCTCCACCTGCACTCCCTGAACTGAGGATAGAAAGAAAATAAAACTATCAGTAATCTCTCTATATCACTGCAGAGATATTGCTGCTGTTTCTAGTAGCAAAAATAAGTGCATATGGGTGTTTTCACAGCTGCCAGAGATCCCACGGTTTATTAGCTTTATTTATTTTATGTGTGAGAGTACATAGGTGCACCATGCATGTTCAGTGCCCACAAAGGTCAGAAAAGAGTGCCAGATGCCCTGGAATTATAAGTGGCTGTGAACCACCAAGGGTTTGCTGGGAATTGAACCCAGGTCCTCTAGAAGAACTAGTGCTCTTAACCACTGAGCCATCTCTCTAGGCTTAAGAGGCCCCATTTTCTTATTCACACTGCTTTTCCTCCCCACTACTTAATTTGTTCAAGGAGCTGGCATCTGAGTTATCAAGTCCCCATGCTCCATTCCAACTTAGACTTTTGCCTTGTCTCATTGTCTCTTGTTTTGTTGTGTTTGGTTGTTGTCTCTTGAAGGCCTACTCTTTTCTGATGGGAAACAAAGGGGAAATGGATCTGGTGAGTAGGGGAAGTGGGGGTGCTGGGAAGAGTGGAGGGGAAACTGTGGTCAAGATGTATTGTATGAGAGAAGAATCTATTCTCAATTTAAAAAAATAATAATAATAGTCTTAATCTACTATGATTCACGTTATGCATATATGTGTATGTGCAAATGTGTATATGTGTGTGTGTGTGTGTTTGTGTACATGTACATGCTATATGTGTGTAAAGGAAATGGGCACAGAAACACAAACACGGAGGAAGCAGGAGGGAGGATGTGAAGAGATGTGGAGACAAGATAGTCACAGACCATTTGAGGGTTTTGTGAGGCTATTGGGAGTCAGGAGTGCAGCAGTCAGAAACGTTTCCCAGGTGCCCTCAAAGAGAATGTATTCCACCTGACCCTTTGCCCTCAGATTTCTGACCTCTACAGGAATAAGTGATTGTCTAAAGACACTCAGTCTGTGGTGCTTTTTCAGGACAGTCTCGCAAACTGAGCCCTATTCTCATTTTATCTTTGCCTTAGTGTCTCATTCTCTGACCTTCCTATATAAATTACCTTTGAATATTCTTTTTATCAAGAGGCAAAATTGTTGCCTACATTTATTTTACTTTTTCTTTGTCTTTTTAATTGTAATTACACCACTTTCCTCTTTCTCTTTTCTCCTTCTTGTTCCTCCCTCAAACTCCTTCTGTGTCCCCCACCTTCATATAAATAGCCTCTTTATTATTATTACATATGTGTGTATGTGTGTGTGTGCAAGTATTCACAAATGTACACATAAATCTGCTGAGTCCATTTTTGTTGTTTGTATGTATGTGGGTTTTAGAGCTGATGATTTTACATTGGATAATCCCATCACCCTGGGAGAGACTAATTTTCTCTTTCTTAGTAGTTATTAGTTGCCATCTATGGGTGGGATTCTGTGAGATTACCCCTTCCAGATGAGCATGTCTATTGATATTGTCATTGCTCTCGTCTTATCTATGCAGCCATTTCTAAGAGCGACTGATCCTCAGCTGACTTCCTGGTACTCTGGCTCCTACATCTTTCTACTCCCTCTTCTGCTACATTCTCCATAGATACAGGAGCTGTGATGTAGATGTACTCATTGGGGCTGGGCTTCCCATAATCTATAGATCCATGCACTGGGTCCCCAAGTCATAATTTTCTGTGATGATCTATATTTGCTGTAAAAAGAAGCTTCTTTGTGGTTGATATATTGTGCACCCCAATAAACTTATCTGGGGGTCAGAGACAGAACAACCACTATATTAAACATAGGTTTAGCAGTGGTAGCACACGCCTTTAATCCTAGCATTCCGGAGGCAGAGATCCATCTGGATCTCCGTGAGTTCAAAGCCACACTGGAAATAGCCAGGCATGGTGACACACGCCTTTAATCCCAGGAAGTGATGGCAGGAAGCAGAAAGGTATATAAGGCATGGGGACCAGGAACTAGAGCCTTTTTAAGCTTTTAGCAGCAGTTCAGCTGAGATCAATTCAGATGAGGACTCAGAAGCTTTTAGTCTGAAGATTCATGGAAACAGGATCAGTTGAGAAGTTGGTGAGGTGAGGTTAGCTGTGATTTGTTCTGTTTCTCTGATCTTTCAGCATTCACCCCGATATATGGCTCTCAAGTTTTTTATTAATAAGATCTTTTAAGATTCATGCTACACTTGTTTGGTGAAGACTGGTATCTACATTCATCTGTGGTATAAGAGTAAGTTTTAGACTGTAGGTAGAAATTGTACTAGACCTTGGATTATTCTTATATCTGAATCATTGTGTTTCCTTCCATATTCTAAACACAATTAATACCTACTCAATCTCTCACATTTGATCTCTTCTTCTCAGTGTATGTGTGTGTGTGTGTGTGTGTGTGTGTGTGTGTGTGTGCATGCACGCTCACATGCGCTTGTATATAACCACAACAATATCGAGTTTGTAAAGGAAGAACCTCCTTCCTGACTACTTTGGTATTCCAAATCCTTAGCATGAGTTCTGGCACATAGTGTTTGCTAAAATAATTAACATATTTAGTGAATGAACACGAATCTAAAAAATAAAAACAGAATTACTTTAAAACCAGTGAGGGCTGACAGGATGGCTAAGCAGACCAAAGGGCTTGGTGCACAGGACTAATGGCCTGAACTCAATGCCCAGAGTTCACAGGGTGGAAGGAGAGACGTGACTCCTGCAAGACCTCAGCACTGCACACCATGGCACATGCACACTTGCACACATACTTAAATAAATAAAACATAAAAACACTAAAACTAGTGAAAAGTGCCAAGAACACTTTCTAAGATGCAATTCAAAAGTTTTGGCATTTGTCCTATCAAAATATAATTTAAGTCTTTCACTTGCTTGGTTATATGAGCAAAGGGGTCAAGATCATGATGGGGAAACTCACAAAGACAGCTGACCCCAGCTAGTTGGAGCTCACTGACTCTGGACTTACAGCTGGAGAACCTGCATGGAACCGAACTGGGCCCTCTGAATGTGAATGACCATTGTGTGGCTTGGGCAGTATGTGGGCCACCGGCAGTGAGACCAGAATTTATCCCTAGTGCATGAACTGGCTTTTTGAAGCCCATTCCCTATGGTGGGATACTTGCTCAGCCTCAGTACAGCAAGGAGGGTCTTAGTCTTGCCTTGACTTGATATGCCAGATTTTGTTACTTAATTTGATATGCCAGATTTTGTTGACTCCCCATGGGAGGCCTTACCCTCACTGAGGAGTAGATGAGGGGGGAAAGAGGGGTGAGCAGGAGGAGGGGAGAGAGGGAGAACTGTGCTTGGTAAGTAAAATAGAAAAAAACCTTTTAAATTGTATATATAATATGTATAATTCAAAACTGTGGCTTGAATAGAAAGCCTCCCCAGGTGCTTGCTAAGACCCTTCCCTTCCTGTTATGATGAAACATCTCAGGTCAGGTCATTTCAACTCACGTTACATTGCATCAGACACATAAGTTTGTAGAAAACTATTCAGCATTCATTCGTAAACGGGAATTTCTTGCTGGGACAGGCTCCATGGGCTTCGTCCATACTAGGTGAAAAAGAATTGATCAAACACAAGAGCACCTTGTGACATGTCAAGAATGAAAAGGCAATGGCAGAAAGCTTGTCTGGTCTATTTACCAGTCCCTGCTGGCACCTTCATGCCTGGAAAATCAGCATTAGGGGAAAGAAACAAAAGCTGCCTCTCACTGCCTGAAGCTCAAAGGTCAGAACTGAAGAAATGCTAATATTGCACAGAAGATTGCCTCTGAAAGGTTCTCTCTCCTCAGATTTGTATTTAACATGCAGATGTAGTAGTGTTTATTTTTCCTTCTTAACTCCTATGGCTTCTGGGTGAATATATGTATCTCTTCCACGTCAACATGATGAGAACTTCAATCTTGGATCCCACGGTTGAAAAAGCACATCACTAAAACAGGATGTGACCAGAGTCAGGTCACAGAAGAAAGATGGGTAGAGAGAGTACAAAAACATTCAATACTGCTATGGCTGATTATAGACATGGAAATATGTATGAGCTGTGGGGCTCAGGGGGAAAGAAGGCTGGTGAATACGTCATAGAACAGTGAATATGGCATTTGGTCTATATAACAGACTGCAGGACTTCGGCTCAACTGTAAGTGTTGTGCCCAGATCGTGACCCCCAGAGAGACCACCAAAGACGAGCATGCCTGAATGCAAAAGCAAGGTTTAATTCTGGATATCCAAAAGCAATACAAGCCTAGGCAGGGACTTTGTCCAATACATCCAACGCAGTGGAGGCTGGAGGAAGTGCCCAACTATCTACAAGCTCAGCTTTTAAAGGGAAAAATCACAAGATTACATCATTTAGGGGTGCTAGTATGGGTACAATTCTGATTGGCTTGCTTCTAGGGACTTCTAGAAATTACTTCTAAGGGAGTGGTTGCCCGTCACCATTTCTCATTGGCTGCCCTCAGGTGGGGGCATTTCTGTGGCCAGTTACCCTGGAAACCAGGGAGAGGACATTCCATAGTCTGGCAGGCATTACCTTGTGACTCTGTACATTTACACTTCCTGGTTTCTGGAATCTGAACTGACTAGTTTCAGTAACTAATGGCCTATTCCTAAAAGGAGAAATCTTAGGCCTTAGTTTTTAGGTGAAAGCATTTTGGTCTTATTTCTAAGATGGCTCATTTTGGTCTCACATAAGAATTCCTGAATTCAAAAGAACTCTCACATTGAGGTTTGATCTATTAGAAACAGCTAAGGGGCTACTTTAAAACAAGTGGGAGACAAGATGAGTCAGCAGACCAAAGTGATGGCCTGAACTGGATCCCTAGAACTCCCGTGGTGGAATGAGAGAACTGATTCCCGCAGGTTATCCTCTGACCTCCACACAGACCCCCCAGTCCCTGCTCCCTTTGTAAAGAGTCCTATAGGAAAGCCAGACTAGTCGGACTATAATCTCCTTTTGAGAATGGATGGCTTCCGAAAACGTTTCCAAGGTCCAGCTTGCCTCTTTTTAAACTGATCTCAACTACAGAGAAACCCTTCAAATTTGTAGACCTACATATTTAATGAATCCCAAAGTTACAAGATTTATCTTGATGTAAAGATTTTATCCTTCTCAAGTTATATTAAAGCACATAACAGAAACAGTACCATTAGAAATAGTGATAATACTTTTAGCACACCTCTGTCTTACTGATTCCCCGGGGACCAAGGGGGCTTTGCTATGTCCAGTGTGGGGTATCAGGGAAAAAAAATCTACGTACACTATGTTCTTATGTCGGTTAACTTTATTCCTCTAAGACAAAGTTCTATAAATTCAGCTATAATTCCACCATGCATTCAAGGCAGGAATAACTCTAGACATAACAAGCTCTATATCCATCTACTTTATTTCTCTGGGATGAAATCCCGTCTCCATAACTGCAGCTCCGTCCAGCTTCCCAGCTCATGGTCCTACTAACAACTAACTCTTATGCTGTCAGCCTCATCTTCATCCTCTGCATCCTCTTTCTCCATCTCTGCTACTCTCTGCTCTTGGCACTCAGAAAACTCTACTGGAGACCTGCTTACCCTCTACGGAACCTCTGTCATCCTCTCTTCTCTCTTGCCATCCTGTTCTGTCCCTGTCTACAGACAATGCCTGTCCTTTTTTTCCCTGGGCATGTGGTTCCCTGCCTCTTCAGGAATGTTGTTTTACCTCTCATCTCGATATGTAAAAACCTCTGTTGTTCTCAGTCAAATGCTCTGGAGAACCACTAGGCCTCCTCAAGGCCAGGGGATGGCCTGAGCTTCATTAGCACAGGAAACAAAGCTATGCATCTCCTGCCAGCTTGTCTCCTAAACTCAGCAGGGCAATTAGTAACTTTGTAGGTTCAGCAGGTCTGGGGAGCTGAACTGTTTACCAATAGGTCTGGGCACACAAGGATTTCATAGCAGAAGACAGCTGGAATATTAAAGGCTGGGTAACACCAAATATTCATAATAAAAGGCTTTGCCTTTTGACAGACCCTTGGCCGGTCAAAATTCATCTTTAATACACAGCTGAATCTCTATGATATATTCTTGCAGTCCACAAGACTGTCTTCCATATTTTCTCCTCTCTGATATTTGTTCTTTACTTCATCCTTCAACTTCAGCCACAGCATCCTACTAAGCAGTTCTTCACATCACCTTGAGGTCATCTTTTCTTCTTCTGGAGACTCAGAACCTCAGGATTTTCTTTAAATGTTCGTATTATCTAGTTGGAGAACACTGGAGAATATTAAGTGAAGCAATAGCTGGAATACACCATGGCCTGTGTGAGAATATGATAAGGCTATCAAGCCACTGGTGAGCCGAGATGGGCACCTTTCCCTTCAGACACCCTGGAGTGGTTTCTGCAGTCAGTGATACTGCACCCCATTTCCATATCTTACCATACACTGACCTGCACATACACCAAAACCAGAATCAATGTTCTGTGAATAGAAAATCAAGGAAAAGTTTATTTCTATGTCCTGAGTGAATAAATACCAGAGTCACTGATCATGGAAGTCCTAAGTAGGGCTTGTTCCTATAGAGCCTGAAAGGTTTACTTCTTTTTATTTTGGCCATCTTTTCACATGATGCTAACTGCCAGCATCTGCAATGAACCTCTAGCAATCCACATGGGCTATGAAGAACAGCTAGAGAGAGAAAGGGGAGACATGAACACATACTGAGCTCCACAACTTGAATACTGGGAAAGACTTTAAAAACCCAAAAACTGAAAAGCAGCCTGACTAAATACCAATGTCCACAAGTGAAATATCAGAAATTCAATATAAAAAACCATACATAGACTTCTATTTTTTTTGACATGAGAAACAGCCATGACATATTTTAAGTAGACAATTTACAGCACAGCATGTATAGTTGTGTTGACTTAGGTGTGGCATACAGAGTCATTGATGTGCATAAAAAGACATGGAGACTGCCTGCACAAGATGCACTCAGAAGCCAAAGTTATTTATGGCTGGAGTGGGAAGTCAATGTAATAGTTATCTCTCTGCTTTGCAGCATTGTACTTTTGACATTTTTTTTTACTAGCATGCCATTCAAAGAGTAGCCTTGGTATTTGAGAACCAGGTTTCAGAGTCTAACTATTAAATCCAGGCCCTTTCAGTTATTAATGTAAAACATCGTGAGTAAGTTGCCAATGCTTCTGGCCCTTTGATTCTTCTGCTGAGAAGTGGGAGGAATCCACAGCAGCTGATGCACACTACTGGTCTCACACTTGGAAAATAGATGCAGAATGTTTACCACAGACCCTCACATGCAAACACTTAGAGAGTTTAATAATTACCACAATTATCACTTCACAGAACCAATTGATGATATTCTACAAAATCATAATTTAAATTATGTGACTTATTTAAGTCTAAACTCCAATTTCATCTGTAGCTCTCTCTAGACAATTTAAAATGGCAAACAACTTTCCCCACATACTCCCTATCTCCTGCAATAGGTACTCTACCTCCCTTCTTGTTTCCTTCTCCAGAATGTCTCGCCCCACCCCACCCCACCCCACCACGCCCGTCTCTTTAGCATCATTCCACTGCACACAACAAGCAATTTATTTGTTCTATTTACTGTTTGACTCTGTCTAGCAAAGTATCAGGACCTCAAGGAATGGGAACTTGTTGTTTATTGCTGAACACTCTGAACCTGAAATAGTATTGGCATAGAGTAGAAGCTCAGTGAATGTCTGGTGAGTGAAAAAAATGTTTATATTGAATGTGTAAAAAATATGATTGATGGCATATGCTGCATATGTTCCTTCAGTTTGCTCTTTTAGAAGGAAGTACCTTAGTCAAAAATTGCTACTTAGTGGAGCCACAATGGATGACTGAGCAGAAATGGAGATGAGTCCAGTGGAAGCATGAATGAGGTAGGGGTCTCTCTCTCATTCATCAAGGACAATAATGAATAATTGCAGCACCAGACTGGCTTTCTTCTGGAACTTTTTCTGGATGGACCACTTGATGAATGGAAGGGAGAAGATTCACAGAGATAGGAAGCAAGACTACAAAAGTCAAAAGTGAGAGAGAAGTTAAGCAGAACTACAGCTCTCAGCCCCCAGCCCAGTCCATAGTTGTCATCAGTAACAATCCCCTCCATCAGATGGCTGCTTTTGTTGATTAGTTTCCAAAATTTGGATTAAATCAGTTTCTGGTCCTAACAATCAAAGAGCTAAACTAACACCTGGAAACCGGTTAGCTAGAACAACTGCTGAACATTTAGTTGAAAATTGGTCAACTAAAACAAAATTATACACTAAATAACATCACAATTATTATCATTATTCTCTTTTGCTTTATTTACTTTTATTTTTCTGAATCAAGCCATCCAAAGAAATACATAATATTTTTAATTACTTGGAAATCAATTTCCCATGTGTTTTTATATATTGAAAACATTTCAGGAGAGGCTCCCTGAGACACAGAATCTGCCAGCTCTAATTGGACCAAGAGGTGAGTGTCTCTTCTCCCAGTCCAAGAGTCCTGTCTCTAGCATCTAGGCCCCAGGCACAACCCATGCTCCCCCAAGCTCACCCATCACTGCCCCAGTTGCAGGCCAGCAGGGAAGAGTCCTGCAGGCAGGCCTCCCCACCATCAACCACCATAGGACCTTGCAATCTACAAAGCCCACTCCCTCCCACAAACAAACCCATCCCCCTACATCCTCAGCAGGTTTCTGAGACACAGAATCCACTAGCTCTGATTGAATCAAGAGATCTGATTGGACCAAGAGTACTACTGATTAGACCAAGAGTGGCTTCCTGAAACACAGACACAACCAGCACAGATTGGACCAAGAGCAGCTCCCTCAGACACAGACAGCTCTTACACCCATTGGAAGAAGAGATGGGTAGATACCAGTGCAAAAATACACACAACAACACAAAGAACAATATGGCACCACCAGAACCTAGTGGTTCTTCAACAGCAAGACCTGAACATCAACCTGTAGAAGAAGCAGAAGAAAGCAACCTTAAAAAGAACTTTATAAAGATAATAGATGCCTTTAAAGAGGAAATGAAAAATTCCCTTAAAGAAATTGAGGAAAAGACAAAAAAAGCTGGAAGAAATCAATAAATCCCTTAAAGAAAGCTAAGAAAACCAAGAAAAAGCAATCAAACATGTGAAGAAAACAGTTCAAGACCTGGAAATTGAAATAGAAGCAATAAAGAAGTCACAAACTGAGGGAATGCTGGAAGTAGAAAATATGAGTAAACAAATAGGAACTACAGATGCAAGCATAACCAGCAAGAGATGGAAGAGAGAATCTCTGGCATGGAGGATATGATAAAGGAAATAGATGTGTCAGCCAAAGAAAATGCTAAAGCCAAAAAAGCCATAACACAAAATGTCCAGGAAATCTGGGACACCATATAAAGGCCAAACCTAAGAATAATAGGGATAGAAAAAGGAAAAGAATACCAACTCAAAGGAACAGAAAATAGATCCAACAAAATCATAGAAGAAAACTTTCCCAACCTAAAGAAGGAAATGGCTATGAAGATACAAGAAGCTTACAGAACATCAAATAGACTAGACCCAAAAAAAAACTTCCCTCACCACATTATAATCAAACCACTAAACATACAGAATAAAGAAAGAATATTAAAAGCAGCAAAGGAAAAAGGCCAAGTGACTTATAAAGGCAGTCCCATCAGAATAATACCCAGCTTCTTAATGGAGACTCTGAAAACAAGAAGATCCTGAACAGATGTTATGTAGACACAAAGAGACCACAGATGCCAGCCCAGACTACTATACACAGCAAAATTTTCAGTCACCATAGACAGAGTACACAAGATATTCCAAGACAAAACCAGATTTAAACAATACCTATGCACAAATCCAACCCTACAGAAAGCACCACAATTACGCTGATACCCAAACCATACAAAGATGCAACAAAGAAAGAGAACTGCAGACCAATCCCTCTCATGAACATTGATGCAAAAATACTCAATAAAATACTGGCAAACCAAATCTAAAAACACATTAAAAAAATCATCTGCTGTGGGATGGTCTGTATGTCAAATCTGTTGCTCTGATTGGTCAATAAATAAAACACTGATTGGCCAGTGGCCAGGCAGGAAGTAGGTGGGACAAGGAGAGAGGAGAATACTGGGAAGCAGAAGGCTGAGGCAGAGACACTGCCAGCTGCCACCATGACCAGCAGTATGTGAAGACGCCGGTAAGCCACCAGCCACGTGGCAAGGTATAGATTTATGGAAATGGATTAATTTAAGCTATAAGAACAGTTAGCAAGAAGCCTGCCACGGCCATACAGTTTGTAAGCAATATAAGTCTCTGTGTTTACTTGGTTGGGTCTGAGTGGCTGTGGGGCTGGCGGGTGACAAAGATTTGTCCTGTGGGCAAGAAAGGAAAACTCTAGCTACAAATGGCGCCCAATGAGAGGGCAAGAGTTTCCACCTAAAACCTGAGAAAAGATTCTAAAACGGAGCTAAAAACAGCTTCCTAATTGTCTCTCTCAAATGAGCAGCAGCTGCGGGTTTGAGTTCCTGGCGGGTTCCTGGCGTGTGCGCTCGACCTGCAGTATGGCAGGAATGAGGCCTCTGCAAGTGGCACATTAAGCTGCGTGGTAGATTTAGCCTTTGCTAGCACAAAACAAAAAAAGAGGTTTCTGGGCTACACGCTGCTTTGATAAGAAGCATAGACCCACTATTTCTGAGAGTTGATGGCTCCCAGAGCTGGCGGAAAGCATACCACCGCCATGTTGGGAAGCTGAAGTGGGCGGAGCCAGCAGCCACAGTGCTAAGAAGGCTGCAGTTTAAAGCAATAGGCTCAAGGTAATATAAAACATAAGCCACATAAAGATGGCTACCACACAGAGAATCTGGATTATGTTCTCTTTGATATTCGTAACTGAAGAAAAACATTTGATTGCAAAAGCTGTTGAGTTATGTCAAAATGCATATTTTAAAGGTACCTTGACTTCAAAATTTGGCTATAAGGATATGTTGCTTTGGAAAAGAGGCTCTGTTTTTGTTTCTACAGAAAGCCAAAGGCTATGGATTTGTTCCAGATTAAGATACATCAGGTTTGACCAGCCAAGACCACCTGAAAGGTCTCCGATGACACCATGACCCAGATGATCCAACATCCAGAATCGTTTCAAGGCAACTGGCTCAGACGATACAGTCTCACGGACTACTCCATGATCCTAAAATTTTCTTTGTGTCCCCATAAGATACAGTGCCCCCCTCCAGCAGGAAGTAGTAAGAGAAGCTACGCCCAAATTCCCAAATATACCAAGCTGGCTTTGGAGATGTATAAAAGTTAAAACCTTCCTTTTTAAAAAAAGAAAAGGGGAAGTGCTGTGGGATGGTCTGTATGTCAAATCTGTTGCTCTGATTGGTCAATAAATAAAACACTGATTGGCCAGTGGCCAGGCAGGAAGTAGGTGGGACAAGGAGAGAGGAGAATACTGGGAAGCAGAAGGCTGAGGCAGAGACACTGCCAGCTGCCACCATGACCAGCAGTATGTGAAGACGCCGGTAAGCCACCAGCCACGTGGCAAGGTATAGATTTATGGAAATGGATTAATTTAAGCTATAAGAACAGTTAGCAAGAAGCCTGCCACGGCCATACAGTTTGTAAGCAATATAAGTCTCTGTGTTTACTTGGTTGGGTCTGAGTGGCTGTGGGGCTGGCGGGTGACAAAGATTTGTCCTGTGGGCAAGAAAGGAAAACTCTAGCTACAATCATCCACCATGATCAAATAGGCTTCATCCCAGAGATGCATGGATGACTCAACATATGAAAATCTGTTGTAATACACCATATAAACAAACTAAAAGAAAAAACCTGGATGTCAACATGTAGAAGATTGCAAATAGATCCATATCTATCACCATGCACAAAACTGAAGTCCAAGTGGATTAAAGATGTTAATATAAATCCAGTTACACTGAATCTGATAGAAGAGAAAGTAGGAAGTAGTCTTGAATGAATTAGCACAGGAGACCACCTCTAAAATATACCAGTAACACAGGCACTGAGAGCAACAATTAATAAATGTGACCTCCTGAAACTGAGAAGCTTCTGTAAGGCAAAGGACACGGTCAATAAGACAAAACAACAGCCTACAGAATGGGAAAAGATCTTCACCAACCCCACATCTTGACAGAGGGCTGATCTCCAAAATATATAAAGAACTCAAGAAACTAGACATCAAAATACCAAATGATCCAATTTTAAAATGGGCTACAGCACTAGATGGAATGCTCAACAGAATAATCTCAAATGACAGAAAGACATTTAAAGAATTGCTCAACATCCTTAGTCATCAGGGAAATGCAAAACAAAATGTCTCTGAGATACTATTTTATAACTGTCAGAATGGCTAAAATAAAAAAACACTGATGACAGCTTGTGTTGGAGAAGCTGTGGAGGAAGGGGAGCACTCCTCCATTGTTGATGAGAGTGCAAACTTATACAGTCACTTTGGAAATCAATATGGCCGTTTCTCAGAAAAACTGGGAATCAATCTTCCTCAAGACCCAAGAATACCACTCTTGGACATATCCCCAAAGGATACTCAATCATACTACAAGGACTCTTGCTCAATTTTGTTCATAGCAGCAATATTTGTAATAGCCAGAACCTGGAAACAACCCAGATGCCCGTCAACTGAAGAATGGATAAAGAAAATGTGGTACTTATACACTATGGAGTATTTTTACTCAGCAGTAAAAAACAATGGCATCATGAAATTTGCAGGCAAATGAATGGAACTAGAAAATATCATCCTGAGTGAGGTAACCCAGACTCAGAAGGACAAGCAAGGTATGTACTTACTCATAAGTGGATACTAGATGTAAAGCAAAGGATAACCAGACTACAACCCACAGCTCCAGAGAAGCTAGGTAACAAGGAGGACCCTAAGAGGGATGCATGCATAGCCCTGGGTAGGGGAAAAAGATGAGATCTCCTGAGCAAGCTGATGGTGAGGGTGGGCAATAGAAGGGAGGGGATGGTGGATGAGAACATAAAGGAACAGGATGGTCGAGCTGGAACAGGGATGGAGTGGGAGAGCAATGAAAGAGATACCATAATAGAAGGAGATATCATGGGGATAGGGAAAAACCTGGTGCCAAAGAAGTTCCCAGGAATCTACAAGGATGATTCCAGATTAGACTACTAGCAATAGTGGAGAGGGTGCCTGAGCTTGCCTACCCTAGTAATCAGATTGGTGAATACCCTAACTGTCATCATTAGAGCCTTCATCCAATAACTGATGGAAGCAGATGCAAAGATCCACAGCCAAACACCAGGCCGAGCTCTAGGAGTCCAGTAGAAGAGAGAGAAGAGGGATTCTATGAGGAAGGGACATCAAGATCATGATGGGGAACCTATATAGACAACCAAACCAAGCTAGTGGGAACTCATGAACTTAAGACCAACAGCTGTGGAGCCTGCATGGGACTGGACTAGGCCCTCTGTATAAGCAAGACAATTGTGTAGCTTGGTCTGTTTAAGGGTCCACTGGCAGTAGGATCAGGATCTATCCCTGGTGCATGAGCTGGCTCTTTGGAGCCTGTTACCTATGGTAGGACACCTTGCACCACCTTGATGTAGAAGGAGGGCTTGGACCTGCCTCAGCTGAATGTTCCAGGTTTTGCTGACTCCTCATGGGAACCTTGGCTAGGAGGGTAGCAGGAGGCAAGATGAGAGGGGGATTTGTGGTTGGTATGTAAAATGAATTAAAAAAATGTCTTAATAAAGGGAAAAAATTTTCAGAATGTGTAAATTGCAGTGTGCTTTGTATTCGTTACTTTAAGGAGCCATAGGAAAGCCTGACTAGCTTAGAGTAGAGAACAGCTTGTTAAGTCCTGTCAGAGATGTGGACAGACCCAGTGCAAACACAGAGCTCATGAAGTGTGGACCATTGTGGGACGCTAGGGCTTCTGAGCCAAGACAGCATTGGGGGCAGGAGAGGTATCATCCCCTTTATCTGAATTGCTCACTTGTAACTGCATTCTGAGGGGTGGAGGCAGAGGCATGGGAAGGAGTGAATGCCAGCCAATTTCCTTCTCTTGGTTCCAAGGTGAAAGTAGTTTTGTGGTTTTGTTGCTGTTTGGTTTGGTTTAGTTTGTTTTTCGTCTTGCTTTGTTTTGTTTTCTTGTTTTTGCCAAGGGCAAATATTTGGGGGATTTACCACTTAGTAGTATTTGATACTTGTATCACTGTTCATTTACTCCTCAAGAAAACAAAAATGTTTTGCCACCTCTGTCTATGGAATAATAAATGAGGTGATGTCATTAGGATGTTTCAAGAGTTATTCTGAATTATTGCCCATAATGTTATTGCAAATTAAAACAATTGTGAATTCTAATAACACTTCCTTATGAGGAAATTAATTGCTTTTGAGAAGGAAAGGATGTGGAAAAGCCTTTTTCAGTTATACCTTCAGGGATGATGTTCAGATTTTGATGCTTTTTTTTTTTTTTTTACCTGTGGAAGACGATGAAGGTCAAAATGTTAATTTCACTATCATTAATATTATGATTCTAATTATTACCATTATACATTTTTACAGCGTGTTTCATCTTAGAGACGTGTGGTAACTAACTGCTTTGTCTATGAGCTGATTAACTCTGCCCTCAGTTGGAGGAAAATTTCTAAATGAAAAATCAAGTCAATTGTCATAATGGGGTTCACATATCTCCCCCAAGAAGTGGAATGAAACAGACGTGGTTGGTTTCACCTTCTTTCAAATTTGATATAATCTGAGCTGAACAGAAACTGACTAAAAAGTCCTGAAATTATCTCCCCAGAATGTGAAGAGTGACAGTATCTGATCCGGCAGTTCCAGCGAGTGCATTCAATTTTGAAAGGCCAGTTAGATAAGAGAATATTGGCACAACTCGCCAGATATCCGTTCCTCAATTAACAATGTCATTTTCTGTTTTTCTAAGTGGAGCCCGGGAAGCTTGTCTTGGCATTGCAAGGCTCTGCTTGGAACTTATTCTTTGCACAGATGGCAACCGCCCTGATGCCATAACCTTGGAAATGTGTGTGGACAAGAGAAGTTGGGCAGGGGTAAAAAAGATACGTGTACGTGGCATACAGGTCCTCAGGGCCTGCCGTATTCAGGCTTCTGCTCCCATGAGCCCGTATTTTAGTGGGAAGACACATACCCATCAAGACCTTCTAACAAAAGTCAATTATGTGGATTTTCCTGTGTTGTTTTCTTTTACTTTTATACAACACAATAAATACAGAGGGAAACAATGACAATGAAGGTCAAAAATAAACTTTCTGCTAGGGAATTCGAGACTTGCAACAGACCTTGCCCATTCAGATGCTTATTTCACTTTGGTAGAACACAGACTTGGCAAATGCTGACCACAGGGTGCTTGCACGGAAGGATAGATGGATATGTGTACCACTAATAACAGCATATCCAGCACAACTCTTTGTCTCAATAAGGTTTTTTGCAGCCAGTTGTAAATGGGTTCTCACAGCAGACCATAGTAGAGAACTACTTCAGGGGAGAAAAATACAAAGATGGGAAAATCTGCAGTGGTTATTATGGCTTGCAAACACCTAACCTCAAATCTCAATTATCTGTCTTCTTATACCAATTAACAGCTCAGGTAGTAGGCTGCACAGGAGCCTACAAGCCATTTGAATTCTAGTTGATAATCTGTTTCCCACCCCCCTTTTCTCTTCATAGCTATTGCAGGAGCAATTTACTTTGTGTTTAGACTGATTTAGGAATACAGACACAGAGGCTATTTTCTGTGACACATTTTTTTTCTGGTCTATAGAAAGGCCTTAACAAAGACATTCAGAGTTTATAGGATCACAGGCTTTGATGTCAGTTTGCATGTGACCATCAGACACCAGCCAATGAGCCTACTTTTGGGTCTTCCCAGAAGGCAGGATGGATGCTAAGTCATCAATAACTGGCAGCAGTGACAAGACAACACAACCATCTGATGAGAACTCGATGGAACTTGTCACTGGAAAGAGCTTATCTCCACTGAACACCTGCGGTGTTCCCCTTGTAAAATATGCCTTTGGAGAGAAAAGTAGCAGTGTCTACCTGTTTAATTGATGGGAGTTTGTACATTCCAATTTTATCTGGACAAACATTTTTAAAAAGGAAATTGGCACTGTCTGAATATGTGTGGCAATAAGGAGAGGGGCCTAATATGTCCCATAACAGAGAGCTTTGGCTTTTAAAAGATCGTCATAAGCAGGTCACCAGGCATTTAAATATTTGTGTAAGAATATTCAGAACAGTATTCCTAATAGCTCAGAAGTGAAAGTAATATTTGGGAAGTTACCTATTCATGCAGCTTGATATGTTATGTATTGATACAATAGAATTACACACACACACACACACACAGCAAATAGCTCAGATGATCTCAAAAACTTTATTTTTAGAAATAAAAACCAAAGAGATACGTACTGTATGACTTTTCTTATGTTGAATTCTAAGAACAGACAAAACTAATGCAAAAACAAAATCATGAAAATGATCCTTACTGTGACAAAGCTGTTCAAACCATGATGAAAACAGAGGCCACTGAAGTAAATCTAGAAGAAAAAAGAACAATTACCAATGAAACCATTGTGAACTCCCACATACAAGCTGCCTTGTCCTGCATCATGGACATTCAGTCAACACGTGGTTGAGGCTCCTATTATTATTTCTAAGCACAAAAATCAAATAAGCCGACAACAAACATGACTATCAAACACAGAAAGGGTAAGTCAACCTCGTTGATTGGATAATGCACAGAATGAAACATCTTAATTGGCTGTAGGTTGTTCCCACTTTTAAGCCCTTACCCTTGGCCTATCCAGAAGGAGGACTTTATTGGTTACAAGCTCCACACCTGCACTCATCTGTCTAAGGAGGACACGAGGGTCTGCCTTTAAATGCAGCCATGTGGATGGAGCTGCCATGTTCTGTCACATCTCCATATCTCCACACTGCTCCCCAGCTCCATTTCCTTGGGAATCTGAAAATATTTTCTTCTGTTGAAGCACTTGCTCTAAGCTATAGGGGTTTTTTTTAGCCTCTATTTGTTTCTTTACAATATTGTCAACTCCTGAGGACAGGCCATTACCTCCTTCATCTTGTGTGATACCCACAACCCTTAGGTGGCACCTATGTTGTCCTTGTGCCTTTTATTTGAGCAGTATGCCCTGTTTGGCAGTCTTGGAGATTTCCATCACACACTACTGTGTTTCTTACGCCTGTGCCTCTGGAGCAGCTAATATAAAGTTCTGTGGCCCTGTGCAGCTTCTGCTCTGGAAGAATAATGGCCCCAGTGGAGTCTCAGATCTAATATATGATACAGAAGATGTTGATCTTGAGTTAGACCAGAGTGTCCAAACTTTAAATGTTCTTTTGTGGCCTTGGGAATCACCTAATCTAGCATACCATCAGCCCTACATCATCCAATCTAGAAACCAGATCAAGTCTTAGGCCTTTTAAAGAGGGAAGTCATGTGGAAAGGATGAAATTTTATCTGATTAAATGCATTGCCCTTGGCCTCCTAGAAGCAACCATCACCTGAGTAAACAGCAAAAAAATAACACCAAAAGCTAAATTCTGAAGTCCTCTGTGAAATTACAAAATACAGCAAACTGGAAGGGATTCTCCTCAGAAAATAAATCTCATATGAGATGCAGAGAAGTGATTACACTACAACAAAGTCGTCACTGTAGAAACTGGTAGTGCAAGCTGGTTGGAGAGAAAGCACTCCATATTTCCCGGGAACTGTTGTCTCCCTTTTCTGGTGCATTGGAGACCGAAGTTTGGCTGCAAACAACAGAAATAGACGTGCACCCTAGCACCACCACTCACTTGATATGATGGGACAAAAATGCCTCTGAAGCGCTGATGGACTGCTTAGAGACCCTCTTCCAAGTCCACATCACCCCTTCTGCCCTCAGTCGAGCAGCAAAGGTAGGTGTTGGGCAAGTAGCCTATACTGGAACCTAAGGAATAAGAAAGAGAGGTTTTTAACAATTTCTGGGTATGGCTATCTGTTCTTTGTGTAAACTATCCAGTACGTAACACACCACTGAGAGCATCTTTGAGGCTCATCGTGATAACAACTGAAGCAAAACAAACTTTCAAAACCAGATGTATTCAGAGCCTTCTGCCACGAGCCTGTCCAGAACTGAAAACACAGGCTTTCCTCATTTCAAGTCCAGTCATGAATTGCCAAAAGCCTTCATTATGAACCTTTAATTGAGCCACATGATTTTCTGTCACTGTGCACTGTGAAATATTCTGCTTCTACCAACTGGAAGCATTATTCTTAGTTAAGTTCACAAAAACTCTACAACTACATTTTTTTCTACCATTTGGAAAAAGGTCTGGATTCTGGAAAATTGAGTCGGTAAGTAGAATTTATTTTTTTCCATATACTTGTTTTATTTTTCCTTAAAAAATAATAAGTGCAACATGGAAAATGAAGCAGGACTAGAATAAATGGCTGTCAACTCAACAAGCCTTAAGTAAATTTTATGCCTGGGGCTACCATTGGTATTCAATATCACTAGATATTTTACCTTGAATAATCACTGATGGACATTGATTTTGTCTTTGCTCTTCACAGCACAGCAAAATTAATGTGAAAGTCAGACTCAGATGAGTCCCCGTGGTGTCCTCCCATCTCTGCTGAGAAGCACATTTCAAATACAGAAGAAATGGCAGCCAGCTGAGACCCAGTGTATCTTGTATTGTAACAATTAATGGATATGAATAGCCCTCACAGGACAGCTTAGATTGCCTTTATATCAACTTTGGAGGTGAGAGTCTGAGGCAGTTCACCGGGGTTAATACGTAGTAGTTTTATGACTTGATTAATCCTTACCAATTAAAATGATGATGTTTCTCTTTTTTTCCACATTATATTTTCATAATTACTCTTTGGGGCATGTGGATGAAACTAGGAAATGTCAACAAGGGGGCAATAATTGTATAGCAGTTTAGAGACAAGAAAAAAAAATATTTCCTGAATGCAGTTTTAAAAAAAAAGAAAGAATCAGGTTAGAGAGATGGCTCAGTCGTTAAGAGCACTTGTTCTTACAGAGAACCCGGGTTTGAGTCCCTGCACCCACAGAATTTCAGCCGCAAAGGATCGGACACCCTCTTCTGACCTACACAGACAACAGGCACAAACATGGAGCACATATATACATGCAAGAAAAATACTCATATATGTAAAATAAAATATTTTATTCACTTTTCAAAAAAAGAAGATAAAATTTAATAAAGTGTTTAGTGTGAACAATGGGCATAAGCACCATGAGTGGAATACCTCTTCATGGGAACACCTTGGGCTGGAGTACCATAATCTTGGTACTCCAGGGGCTGATATAGGAGGTTCTTCGTATGGAGGCCAGTCTGGGTTATATAGAAAGACCAAGTTCCTCTCCTCAAGAAAGACTCATTACTTACTTGCTGCATAGACAGTGCCTAAAACTCGACATTCTCAATTCTTTATTCGGCCTGAGTCAGTCCATGGGGTAGGCTGCTGGTGAAATTTGGATTAAAGATGCTACATCTTCATAGACAGGTAGCACATCTTTATCTTTTCTGAATCTCTCAGCATCTAACTCAGTCCTGCAGGCAGAAGATATTAAGTAGGCATTGAGCAAATTTTAAGATTAAACAAAGCTATGCACACTGGCATACCCCTGCAATCACAGCACTTGGGAGGTGGAGGCGGGGAGATCAAAAATTGAAACCTGGTCTCTGCTAATGGTGAGTTCAAGGTCATCTTGATCTACATGAAACATTGTCTCAAACACCAAAAATTATGAAACAAGTAAAAGGGTTATCTTTGTGTGACAAATATAGTTGATACCTTATTCTGGAGCCCTTGGTTTTCATTTTTGAGCCCTGTACTTCCCAGTGGTATTCAATGGCAAACTCAGGCAACTCTCTGCTAAACAATTTTTCTAATCACCCAAGCACATGTGACCACTTACTATCGCTAAATACAGTCTTCAAATGATAGGATCTGGACTTAATGGAGAAGACTCAGCATCCTCAGACCTTGGGTGGAATAGCTCTGAGTACTCCACTATGATGTCCTCTAGAGTTCCCTATGGGGACTGATCCTGGGGATCACAACACAGATTGTCTGCTTAAATGTGTTCTGCCTTTTCTTCCTTCTTTTTTTTTTTACACTCCCTTCTGGTGCCTCCTAGAATCACCTTCCAAGCATACTACTAGATGTATTCTGTCAAACATTACAATCTGTTAAATAATAATAATAAAATACCCATTAATAAGTGGTAAAAGAGCAGGGGATAGGTAAAGAGATAATAAAGAATCTGAAGAAACAGACTTCTCGTCAAAGCTCTGACTCTAGGGAAATACACAGTAAGATGTCTTTGGGGGTTAGCACTTCTCAGGATGTTCTCGGTGCCTATGCTGTTCTGTTTTATAAAGCAAGGCCTCCACAGAGCTACGCCACTTCATCCCTGTGCCTGCAGCTTAACACCTTTGCATTGCAATGTTTTTCCGTGTGTGTGTCTGTTAGCTGTAGACCTTCCGTAGGTGTTTCTATCAGCAGCAGCTGCTCTGGGACTAAAGCAGTTTGCACAAAAGCAAGAATGTTCTACACAGTTAATCAGACTGCTTCCGAGACAGGAAAACTACCAATCCAATATCGTTTATCTCCAGTACTATTCCAGGCTGGTCATATCCCTTGAGCTGTCTACACAACACAGACTGAAGAAGAGATTTGGTGATTGTTTGGTATAATTTAATCAAAATAGATAGCAAGTCAAATAAAATAAGGCGTAAAGTTACACAGGGACTAGATGTTAGCTGTGTTGATGACTGAGCTGCCCAATCACCTCCCTAATCTCTCAAATCTCAAACCTCCCTTAATGGAGCCCGTTGTAGCATCAGAGTATTTTCTTGTTACCATTTTCACAATCAACAGAGTTCTGATCAATTGGATTGATTTTCTCATTCCCAGTCCATCTCAGCATTTTGAAATGTATTCTGTCAAATATTAAGCCTAGAATGCTAGATGCTCGAAGCGAAGACTTCCATTAATAAGCAAGGAAAAGGGAAGGAGCAAAGAGATAATAAAAGATCCTTGAAGAACACACTGCTAATTAAATATACTACTGGTCGTGTGACCTTGAAAAAAACTTCTTGATCCCTCTGAGCCAATTTTTTTCATCTGTATAATGGAAATAATAATTCCCAATTTTCAGGGGTTTTTTGAAAATTAGAAAGAAAATAATTAATGCTGCTGGCATATTGTGAATGATTAAAGTTATAATTTTTGTTTAGGTATTGCTCAGCCTTCCCAGGCTAATTTCAAGTCCGGTTTATTAATTGCCTCTGAAATTGATTATTCTTCTTTGGAAGGCTTTGCTCTTGTGCTCCTCTCAATTCACACAGGACCAATTTTTAGCCTAGGCTTTCATATGCTCACAATCTGAATCTAGTCAACAAATAAAACTTTGAATGGGCAGCTCCTGAGGTGGAATTAGAGGTGCCTATTTCCATTAGTGAAGTGGCTTTTGCAGGAAAAAATAATGATTTCATATGCCTAACAATGTAATAGAATGTAATACATCTCAAGTTTGGAATAAAAGCAAATTTTATAATATTATAGTTTGGGGATTATGTTTTATAATTCATTCTACTAAATTTCAAGCCACAACAATAGCTTTGTTTGGCTTCATTTCTGTTGCTATAATAAAAGATCCTGACAAAACAATTTAGGGGTGAAGTGGCTCGTTTCAGCTCATAAGTCCAGGTTACAATCCATCCATGCAAAGAGATGCCAAGGCAGGAACCTGAAGCGACTAGTCATGTCCACGGTCAAGAGCAGAGAGAGAATAAATGCATACGTGCTCAGTGCTTGGCTGCTTTCTCTACCATTACACAGTCCAAGGGCCTGGAATGGTGCTTCCTCTGTCAGGCTGTCTTCCCATAACAGCTAAAGCAATCAAGACAATCCCTCAAAGATATGCCCAAGAACCAATTTGATCTAGATACTTCTATATTTAGACTCCTTTACCAGCTGATTCTAATTTGTGTCAAGCTGATGGTTAAAGCTAACCATCACACTATTATACTCTTCAAAATACTAAATGAGATAGTGTAATTAAATCACTTAGTACAGCTGGCACACAAAGACCTGAAGGAAGCAGGGCAACTTCTCAGCAAAAGGAGAACATGAATTTGTGCTACTTTTCTTTTTGTAACATGACACAAGACAATTCGGATCGACATATACTGTTTTAGCCTAACGTTATACACCAGGGGTGTTGAAGATGTAACATTTCCTTATGCATGCAAAGCACAGAGAGCCTATTCATAGTGAAGCAGAATTTTAAACACCTTCTTCCTTTTTTCCCATAAACTGAATTTGCTTTCTGTCTTGAAACTAAACAGTAATGATATATTCCCAAGCACTCATTCTAGCTGATTTAAATAAAGATGTTTGATTCCAGGGGGACTAAAGCAAGCTGACCTTAAGGCTTGTTTCCTCCCCTGGACTCAGACTGTCTGGATGAGATGCATTCCACCACACATAGGCCCGCTTGTAAATATGGTAGGGGCAACAAAAAGCAATGTTTTGTCTAGAAAATGTTCCTAAGTTTTCCGTTTGGAGTGTTTCCAAGGGTCATGAAATACAACAAAGAAAGGAAGCCCAATATACCTTATTTGAAGTCCAGATGATGGTAACGTTTTAACCACAATCACCGAGTATGAGTCAGTCAATATCTCTCTCTCTCTCTCTCTCTCTCTCTCTCTCTCTCTCTCTCTCTCTCTCTCTCCCTCCCTCCCTCCCTCCCTCCCTCCATCCCTCCCTCTCTCTCCCTTCCTCCCTCCCTCTCATTCTCTCTCCTCATTCTCTCTCACTGTCTCTTTGTCTCTCTGTCTCTGTCTCTCTCACACACCACACATACACATGCACATATACACATATACACATACACACACATACACAAATATACATACACACCATATACGCACATGCATACATACACACACACACACACACACACACACACACACACACACACAGGATTACAGTTAGTCTTTTATCTAATGTGCCTTTCACTTGATGTTAATTTTAAAACTTTCCACCAAACAACTGATTGGAAAGCCAGTGTTCTGCAGAAAGAGCCTTTTATTTTCTATTAGTGATGCCTATTAAGTAAATGAATATGAGAATTTCCATCCTCTCCACCCTCAAATTAACAGATATGCTAACTACATTTGGGTGATCAATCATTTAATAATTCACAAGAAAATAAATGTGACACAAAAGGTAATTGCAATTTTGTTCTGTTTGCTTTCCTTCAATTATAACTGGAGAGAGTTGGCCCTGTGTATTATTTGTTGGGATAGAGATGAACATGGGGAGCTCATTTTGTAAGCACAGCTCAGTGTGGACCCCAACACTGAAAATGAATCCAGCAATCATGATCCTGTACTCTAAATGTTCCATCCTGGAGCCTGAAGCCAGGATGGGAGTCACAACTCCTTTCCTATTTCAATAATAACCTATTGCCTGGCATCTACCAGTAGGTACCAAAGCCAAGTTCTCTGCAAGAAAATGAGTATTAGGCTTTGTGGCATGAATAATAATTAAATTTGGCTGGTCAGTTACACTAGATATGACAGTCTGTTAGAGAATTTTTTATTTGAGAACTGAAGCATTTCAACCTACAGGAAATATGGACACAATCTCGGAATTATCCTTTCAGAGACATGAATTCATGGACTTGTCTGGAGATCCAGAGTGCTGCAAATAAGCTGGGGTTATTGATTTCAAATAATTCTCTAAGAAAATAAGCTTTAAATAGAAAAAAAAAGTTCAGCAGATACGTCTCATCTATGTCACGGTCCTGAAATTCTCTTCAGATTTATTGTGCTATCACTATCTTAAGGATAGAGGTTGAAGTCAAATGATATCAGTAACTGGCTAAAACTCACATGATGATTTTCTAAAGGTAGCCACCACACATGCAACCCTAAAAGCTCCCCAAAGTGGTGATGCTAACTCCTTCTCCCTTAATTTCAGGTAGTCTTGTGACTACTTTAATGAACATAATGAGGCCAAAGTTATACTCTGACTCCACAGGCTGGGTCACAAAAAGACCCAACAGTTCCTTCTTTGTTATACTCAGTCTAGTAGGAGCTGGTACCGTGTGAGAAGCCCAATTACTCAGAGATCACACACAAGTGCTTCAGTCAGAAACTCTCACTGAACTTCCAGCTGATAGCCAATATAAGCTGCCATTTATGTGGGGGTAGTGTCTTGGACATCCAGACCAGTTGGCCCTTTAAATGGTTCCCATTCTGGGTGACATCTGACTGCAGCCACCTGATATCCCCCCAGCAAAGACTTCCCAGCTTAGCCTTTAAAAAATTTAACATCAAATTCTCAATTAAAACTAATAAAATAAAAAAATTAACACTATGAGAGCAAGAGAAAAATAAAACAGTTGTTTTAAGACATGAAAAGTTGAGGCCATAATAATTTAGACATGCAGCTAGCAAATAATCAAGCAAGGTGTTGGACTTACGTGCCTAACATGGATGTATTAGCCCCTTTCCATTGCTATGACAAACAACTAAGGCAATCAACTTATAATTAGAAAGAGTCTCCTTGGGCTCAGAGTTTTGGAGGCTTCAGACTGACCATGATCAAATGGCACTATTTCTTTGGGTCTGTAGTAAGGTGGCACAAAATGGTAAGGAAGAAATGGTGGGACAAAACCACTGACCTCATAGTCACAGAGCAAAGGAGAGACAGGACAGGGGCAGCATTCCACTGTCTTCTTTGAAACCATGTCCCCAGTGACCTAAGGCCTTCCCACTAGGACTTACCTCTTAGTGATTGCAGCATTTCCAAGGCTATAGGCCAAGCCTTTAGTGCATGGTCCTTTAACACTTGTCCAATTATAGTCCTAGGGGGTGTGTCTCATCTTTCCCATTGTTTAAGATGTGAAATTTTGGTAGAGAAAGCACACAGTTTTTAAGTCACCTTTCCTTTAGCAGTTGGATAGATTGGTTGATCCTATCAAGACTACAGTAAAGTGAAAATGAGATTATAAGGCAGGTGTCAATTCTGCTGCTATAATAAGACAGCTAAGGCAACATCCTTTATAAGGTAAGATGTGTCTTCATTTATGATTCTAACTAATCCAAATATGATAACTTGGATTAGTTATGATTCTAACTAATCCAAGTGACACCATCATCTAGGCAAGGGCTCTTGACTTAACTACTGCAAGGCAGAGAAACAAAAATGGAACGGGCCACATGCTAAATGGATAGAGCACATGCTGAGCCAGGAACCCAGGGGGATTCAGGAGCCATGCTTGCTGTTTCATATATATATAATTATCTACTCACTGAGAACCAACCAGGGCATTGAAAGAGCTAATTAATCCCTTCTGAGTATTGTGCCTCCAATACTCTAACCCCCTTCCATTAAATCCTACCTGTAAAAGGTCCTTCTAGTTTTTAAGATATTGCTATATTTGGACCCAAGTTTCAAATATGAACTTTTGGGAGACACAACCAAACTACAGTGGATGCTAATGCATAATACTGAGTAACCATTAAGCTAAACTAAAAACATGAATGAAGTCATCAGGACACCAAGATCCATCTCAGCTCCTTAGTGATAAATAAGGACATAAAAAAAAAGCATCAAAAGAAGAATTTCGTCCTTATTCCACACTCCTAACTCATCCTGTTACAACAAAGAAATCAAACATGGCACATGAGTGAAGAATAGATGGCTGTTTAAATCTTAGCCTCTATGCAGACAACAGAATGGAGAAGACAGGTGACGGGTATAGAAACTGAGCAGGAGCAAGCATTTTTTATGAGAGTAAAGCACTACAATTGAATTTGTCCTTATCAACAACCCTCACAATACATACTGAGTACCCATAGTGTACAAAACAAATCCTGAGCTGAGCAATGGATTGGCATTGAATTCCTACCTCGAGAGCTTTGGCAGCTTCTTTAAGGGTAAGGCAAGCATACGTGAAACACATGAAATGATGGCACAGTTATTAATTTACATGTACATTGCTACAAAAGATCTGGCATTGCAAAAACAAGGAATAAACAATCTGAGTGTAAGATAACCAATCCAACATTCCAAAACCCAAAGCAGACATTATTTTAATATCAAAGCAGTCAAATTAATTTTCTTCATTTGTGGGATAGGTAAGGTGATTTGTTCATCACATAACACAGCCATGTTTTTTGGAGAGCCTCTCAATTTAGAATCAGACTTTTCACTCATTGTGTGGTAAACATGGTCTCAACAAAGATGCTCAATAAGAATTGAAGTCTGGGTTCAAGATAACTCTTGAAATAAAGAAAAGTAAGAATCAATAACTAACCCCCTTCCCCAAAAAGGAAAAACTATCAGTAACATATCTGTTTGTTAAGAAACCAAATCAACAATACTACAAAAAAGGTCTAGAGAGATGGCTCAGCAGTTAAGAGCATCTGCTGTTCTTGCAGAGGACCTGGGTTCAGTTCCCATCACCCACATCACCATGACTCATAACCATTCATAACTACAGTTCCAATGGAATTCTGGTGCCCTCTTCTGGCTTCTGTAGGCATCAAACATGCATGTGGTCCATATCACTTGTGAAGGCAAGCATTCACAAACATAAAATAAAAACAAATATTTAAAGAAAAATATCAATACAGAGAGAAAGCTTGTGCCTATACTTGTTAGAAAGGCTTTCCTTGACTAAGCAAAGCTTGAGCATAAAAATACAAAAATAAATGGAATTATTAGGAAAAGAAGAAAATACAGCATTCCATAGTGGAGGAGGAGTTAAAGATACGAACACCTCACAGTCCCATTGCATTATCTTTCAGAAAATGTGATTTTTGCTTAAGTTTTAAAAATAAAAGATATGCTTATGTCAGGCACAACCTCTGTCCCAGCATTTTGCCGTATATTTATTGTCTTAGTCAGTGTTCATAATGCTGTGATGAAACACCATGACAAAAAGCAACTTGGGGAGGAAAGGGTTTATTTGGCTTATACTTCCACACTATAGTCCATCATTGAAGGAAGTCAGGACAGGAACTCAAGCAGAGCTGGAGGGAAGCTGCTTGTTGGCTTGCTCCTCATAGCTTGCTCAGCCTGCTTTCTTTCTTTCCTTTTTTTAAGTTTCTGAATTTTTGTTTTCCTTTTTTTTTTTTGTTTGAGACAATGGCGTGAGATAATTTTCACATCAAGATAACGTTTTCTATGTATGCCCTTTCCTTTTTTCTAACAGGTCTAGTATCATATTTATTAATATTATTATTATGTTTTTCTTATAGAACCCAGGACTATCAGGAGTGACACCCACGATTGGCTAGCCCCTCCCACATCAATCTCTAATTTTAAAAATGCCCTACAAGCTTACCTGTAGCCCAATATTATGAAGGCATTTTCACCACTGAAGCTCCCTTCTCTCTGATGAGGCTAACTGTGTCAAGTTGACATAGAATAGATTTTGTGAGTGGGCTCGAGGCTATGGGAATGAGAACAGGAGGGATCAGGTGTAGAAGGGAGGGGCGGAGGGAGAGATGAGTGAAATAGGTGGGCATTTAGGGGCAATGTGGAAACTTAGTGCAGTGTAAATTTCCTGGATCCTATGAGGGTGACCCTAGTGAGGACTCCTAGTAATGGAGGATGTGGATGGAGCCTGAATCAGCAGTCTTCTGTAACCAGGATGGAGTGATTGGGACATCAATTCAGACATAAAACCTTTGATCCACAACCTGTCCTGCTTACAAGATGAACCGGAGTAATGGTGGCTCAGAGCTTATAAAAGTGACCAACCAGTGACCGGTCTAACTTGAGGCCCAAGCCATGAGAGGGAGCCCATGTCTGACACACTGCCTGGATGGTCAGAATCCGGAAGCTGGATGGCTCAGAGACGAAGGGTAGAACTAAACAAGACTGACCCCCCCCCCCGAAAAAAAAAGGTCAATAAAATGATTCATTTATGGGCTACTATATTCACAGACCAGTGCGTAGCCCAGTTATCATCGGAGAAGCTTCCTCCAGCAGCTGATGGGAACAAATACACACACCCTCAGTCAAACATTAGGCAGAGCTCATGGAACCCCACAAAAGCGGGGAGGAAGGATTATAGGAGCCAAAGCGGTCAAGGATACCAGAAGAACACAGCCCACAGAATCAACTAAGCAGGGTTCTTAGGGGCTCACACAGACTGAAACAGCAACCATAGACTCTGCGGGGTCTGCAATGGGCTTTCTGCATACATGCTGTGGTTAACTTGGGGTTTTTGTTGGACTCCTAAAAATGGGAGTGGGGATGTCTCTGACTCTTCTGCCTTCTAAGGGTTTGCCTCATCCTGTCTTGAAATGAGGGTTTATGCCTAGTCTTATTGCATCTTGTTACGCCAAATTCAGTTGATATCACTGAGAGGCCTGCTCTTCTCTGAAGAGAAATGGAGGAGCAGTAGATCTGGAGGAGATGGGAGGTGAGAGGGCTGAAAGGAAGGGAAGGAGAGGAAGGAGGAGAGACTTCTGTCGGGATTATTTTAAGAGAGAAGAATGAAGAAAAAGAAAAAACTGGAAAAATTGACAAATGGAAAAAAGAAAGGGGAGAGGGAGGGAGGAAGGAAGGAAGGAAGGAAGGAAGGAAGGAAGGAAGGAAGGAAGGAAGGAAGGAAGGAAGGAAGACACTCATTTATGATGGAATTTTGTAATTTATAGGGTTTGTAAAGCCAGCTAGCTAGAGAATGGAGACCTCATATAGGATAAATACAATGTATCTTGGGAATTTTCCCCAAAGCAACACAGAAGTTGTAAACTCAATGGAATGAGCCTTGAAAAGGCAGCTTCCTCCAGAAGGCTCTCCCAGACGCAAGTTGTCATTGGAGGAGTTACAGTAACGTTCCTCCACTCTCACGGACTACTCCAAGCTTTCTGGAGAGGCTTTCCACCCTTTTAAAAGTAAAGTTGATGGAATTTTATTTTAACTATTTCTTAGGGGTGTTGACAAAAGACCTAGAAGTTTACAGCTTTTAACTTAAAAAAAAAAAAAAAAACTCTCCAACTGTGTTGCTTCCAAGGGTTTTCTTTATTTATTTTCTTCCTATGGATCTTTTATTCTAGTTTACTCCTTTGTATCAAAATGATGATGATTTATGTGGGTTAAGTTAAAAAACACTCTTCCCACTCTTCCCTTCCCCTTACTTGTCTCTTCAGCAAATCTCACTGAATGTTTGTGCTCCCCAAAAATCCATACACTGAAATCCTAACCCCCTTTAGCAAAGAATGAAATACAGGTCGGAGTCTCCTGAATAAGATAGGTTTGGTTCCCATAAGAAGTACTTGGGTCTGCCCTGTCTTCCCACGGTGTGAGGAGGAGATGGTGAGCCAGGAGGCCGGCTTCTCACAGGCACTCAGTCTGCCGGCAATCTGACGGGGTCTTCCAGTGTGCATCACTGGGTGAACTAAATTTCTTTTGTTCTGAAGCCACAGAATATCATTAAACAGCCAGAATGGACTAAGACACTTGGGATGTGACAATCACTTATGTAGAATGTTGGTGTATATGCATGTCTCTAAAACAAAACGACCCGAGTTAAACTCTCAGGTCTGCCACACATAGTAGTACCAAGGGCACATTGCTGAGTCTGCATGCTTCTGCCTCCCTGTTTGAAAAGAGGATAATTATAACATCTCCCTCACAGGCCATAGGCTAACGTTTATAAAGTGCTTTGGGAGATTCCCGCTACATACAACTTCCTTCATATGTATTGGCTATTGTAAGTCCTAGGACGAGAGGCCCAAGAAAACAGGAAGTCTTGTCTATATTGTTCACTGCTGTAGAATGGCCAGGACTGCACAGACTGGCATAATAATTGAGAGGTGAAATGCACAAAAGTGAAAGTGTACTAATGCTCGGAATAGAAAGACTATTAGAGGAATAATAATTCTCAAGTGAATCCAGGCCATCAACAGCATCACTTGAGGACCCATCAGAAATGCAAATTCTAAAGGACTGGGGATATAACTCGGGTTTGAGTCATTCTCTAGCATGTGCACATCCCTGGCTTGGATCCATAGCACTGCAAATAATAATAATAATGCTCAAGAACTTCATCAGAAAATCTAGACTACTGAGCCTACCAATTGCTGTCTTTTAGAATCCCTCTTGAAAAGGCCTTTGGTAACTAAATAGTGGCTAGTGCATAATAAATACATAATTTCAATTGCTTACTTTATTTTCATAGTAGCAAAATAGATGGTTGATATCCTGTTATTCCATATAATAGTAAATAAAATTTTAAAGACAAAATATCACATTTTGCTGCTGAACAAATTAGTTAGACTCACAGTTAGCAAGTGATACCCCTCAAGTTTCACAGCAAATATATAGCCCTGGAAATTTCAAGATGGGTCACTATAATATTTGTGGCTGCAGAAAATGTTATTAAACATTTACTATATACTAGGAATTTAGCATGCATAATCTTATTGAACATTAGCATAACTCTATAGGCTAAGGATTTTTTTTTTTTAAATAGTAACTTTCTTTTTTTCTTTAAGATTTATTTATTTATTAGGTATACAGAAGAGGGTGCCAGATCTCATTACAGATGGCTGTGAGCCACCATGTGGGTGCTGGGAATTGAACTCAGGACCTCTGAAAGAGCAGTTGGTGCTCTTAACCTCTGAGCCATCTCTCCAGCCCTAGGCTAAGGATTTTTATCCTGATTTTATAGATGACAACTTTAAAGTTCCAAAAGCTAAATGCCAAAAGTCATACAGCTGACAAATGGCGAGCCCCTGTATAGACCCCAAGGACTTCAGACTACAAAAGTCAGATCTGAACCATGTCACTAGTAGCTTTTGTATTTGCTTAACAGACAAAGCATGAGAATCTAAAACATGCCCAACTCTGTCCTAAGAACACAAGTTAAGATGTAGCAGAGAAAGTTTCAAGGGGAAAAACTACAGAGTTATCACAGGGAAATAAGATGGTCATGTCAGTCACAATTATAGAAGGATGTAGACACCAAACAGTTTACACTGAGACATCCCTGAAGTGTGTTTGGATCAGACCTTTGCTGCCAGTGAAGGTCAATAAATCATAAAGCCCAGGTAGACAGCAAGCTCAGCTTCCATTGATAGTTCCTGCACATCTTTCACTAAGCTATGACACGCAAAAACACTTCTATTGTCTCTAAAATGTCTGCTACTATTTTGTTTCATTGAATTATGTGAGAGTTGTGCCCTTGAGAAATATAAATCCATCAAGGAAGCGAGCTGCCTCTCTAATGTGCCCCTGAGAATGACTGAGTATAATGACCGTATGTGTAATTATTCATCCCCTAACATGCCCCATGTCCTCTGAGAAGTCACCGACTTAGATCAGCAAGCTATGGCCCAAGGGGCAAATCTGGTACCTGTTTTTGTACAGCCCAGGTGCTACAGATTTTTTTAAAAACATTTTAGAAGATCAAGAGGAGAATAATATTTCAGGGCATCTGAAAATTACATGAGGTTCAAAATATTAGTGTTCATAAACAAAGCAATTGGAACACAGCCAAAGACATTCATTTGTGTGATGTCCATAGCCTCTGTCACATACATAAGGATTTCCCTTGGAATTAAGTGGCCCACAAGCTGCAAATGCTTCCAGACAAAGATTACTTCTAATCCTTGTAACTACCCTATGAGCAACACTGTTTGCACAAACCAAAGTTACTGTATCTCAGGAAAGTAATTATGTCACTGTAGTGGTTCAAAGAGTTGCCCACAAAGTCCTTGACATTCATTCCATTAAGAGACTAGGTCTATGTCTCCTTTCCTGAATCTAGAAGTTAGAAGGATTTGTTGGTCTGTTTCCTATCACTATAATGAAGAACTGGGATGGGTAGAGAGAAGAAGGTTATTTTAGCTCCAGTTGGAGAGGTTCCTATCTATGATCTATCTATTGCATTGGGTCTGTGGCAGGAGAGTACATCCCACTGGAAGAACATGGCAAGCAGACCCAGTTACGTCATGAGCCAGGAACAAGGAAGAGTGAGGAGAGAGAGAGAATCCTACCATCCCCTTCAAAGACTTACTTCCAATGGCCTAAAAATTTACTATTAGGCCCCACCTGTCAAAGGTTTCATCACCCCTCCCATAGTGCTGGTCACTGAGCACATTGGCCTTGAGGGGATACTCAAGATCCAAACTGTAGCAAATATGAGGAAGAGGACTTCTTCAGTGAAACAATATGGCATCAGGTGTACTATGCTGGGCTCTCTGGAACACCTGCTCTCAAGGAAGCAGGGAAGTCACAAGCAAGAAGTATCCATGGGAATACTCCAGTCTACAGTCCCAGCTGAGCCCAGCTTTGTGCTGTCTCAGCCCAAGCCCCAGGCATGTGAATGAAAAATCACCCACATGATCCTAGTAATTCAAGTCCTCCTAGCTATAGTGAACATGAACCACAGAAAACCCACCCAACCTTGGTATCCTATCTAAATTTCTAAATACACATCATCTTCTAGCAATAAATGATTCTTGCTTTCCATGGCTATAACTGAGTGACTTGTTATTGTGACAATAGATGACAAAACCTCCAAACATTTTCAAAGGTCACTTGAGTTAAAGCTCACATGAGCCGGGTGGCGTGGGCACACACCTTTTATACCAGCACTCGGGAAGCAGAGGCAGGCAGACCTTTGTAAGTCTGAGGCCAGCCTGGTCTACAAAGTGAGTTCCAGGACAGCCAGAGCTAAACAGTGAAACCCTGTCTCAAAAAAAAAAAAAAGGCTCACATGAGCTGGTATTGTGGCACATGCCTTTAATATTGGCACTCAGGAGGCAGAAGAAAGCAGATCTCTGTGAGTTCAAATACAGCCTGATCTACATAGTGAGTTCAAGAACAGCCAAGAATACACAGAGAGACCTAATCTTAAGAAACAATATAAATAAATTAAACAAAACTCACATGATAATAAAGTTTATTTTAAAAGGTGAAGAGAAGCTGGGAAGAATTAGCAAAATGAGACACCAGCAGATCAATATGCTCTGAAACAGTAGAGGGTCACAAACAATTTTAAATGATACAAGTATAACTTTGATTCCTACTGAAAATAGTTAAAGGACCTTGTGTAGGGCAGGAGGTCATAGCTGGTATGATAGTGATCCCACCAAGCTAGATTGAAACAATATTATCCCTATCTATGGTGGCCCTCCATATCATGACATCTTGAACTTACAGCAGTGGCTTCCCAACTTTAACCACAAAAAAAGCATTGAAGTGTTATTGTCTAAAACAGTTCCAAGCAGGGACTTCACATTTACCATCTCCTCCTGGTACCTCCTCAAATTTTAAGTAATGTAAATAAACTGATTGTTTGGGTTTTTAACAATTATTTTTATAACTCTCAGAGCACAATGAGTTTCCATAAGCATTTTCTTTCTAGAAACTTTCTAGGCTGATGATCCCACTGGGTTTTACTGGAAAGGACACAGAACAGAGCTCACCAGCTCATGAAAGTGAAGCCAGTCACAAATAGAGTAGTAAATTGTGATGATGTTGTGTTCCCCAAAATATTGTGTACCCCAATAAATTTATCTGAGGTCAAAGAACAGAACAGCCACTAGATACACAGGCTAGAAAATGGTGACACTCACACCTTTAATCCTAGCATTCCAGAGGTAGAAATCCCTCTGGATCTCTGTGAGTTCAAGGCCATATTGGAAACAGACAGGCATGGTGACACATGCCTTTAATCCCAAGAAGTGAGCCTTTAATCCCAGGGAGTGATGACAGATAGCAGAAAGATATATAAGGCGTGAAGACCAGGAACTAGAAACATTTGGCTGGTTAAGCTTTTAGGCTTTGAGCAGCAGTTCAGCTGAAATCTATTCTGGATGAGGACTCAGAAACATCCAGTCTGAGGAAACAGGATCAGCTGAGGAATTGGCAAGGTGAAGTAGCTGTGGCTTGTTCTGCTTCTCTGATCTTCCAGCACTCACCCCAATAACTGGCCTCGGGTTTGTTTTTATTAATAAGACCTTCTAAGATTCCTGCTACAGTAAATGGCACTGTCCTTGAATTCCTTGAAAGACAACAGCACAGATACCAATAGGTTGCTCATCTCCAAGTCACAATATGCTTTTCCTGTCACTCATCCATTCACTGTGGTGCTGGATGAAAACCAGGGCCTCACACCTCATAGGCAAGTATCCTGCCACCAAGTTGTATTCCAACCCTGACTTTCTCTTTTTAATCAGCTCTGGTTTCTTTCTACTTTCCCAACACTCACCTTTCATTTGTCCCACTCTTACCATTTACTTGCAAGTAGGGAGGACTGCATCCTTTGAGTTTTGTGACATCATCTTTAAACTTATTTGAAACTGTATGTAAGAGATTTAAGGACCTGACAAATGAGAGTTCTGAGTTTCTTAAAAATATCTGGGAGTATTAAATGGAATCTAGAAAGCCATGAAGATGGACAGCCAGAGTGAGCAGAAACACAGAAACATTTGGAAAGGTTAAGTGTGGAGCAGCCATTGTAAAGACAAACGGGGGAATAAAACACAATGACTTTCCACTCACGTGAGTGTGGAGAAAAGTAGCTCAGTCTTGGGGAGTGTTTCCTTACAGGGCAGCTATGCTGCAGGGCATCTTAGCAGTCAGTGCAAGATTCAACCAGAAAAATACATCCATCTTTTTATTGCTTTTTGTGTGTAGAATACATAGAACAAAATACATACAGCTTACTGAGCAAGAGATGCAGAAATTACCAAAACTAAAAAAAAAAAAAAAAAAAAAAAAAAAAAAAATAGGAAGGAAGAAAGCTGTCAAATCAGGTCAAGTGAGTGAGTACAATGGTGCTCCTGGGTGAATCTTGTGTCTCTCCCCATTTTCTTTTTCTCCGTGACTTAATATGTATGAGGGGAGACGCTCTTTCATGATGACACTAGACTACTGTCTGTTGAAACAGTCTATTCATGACTCTTGGCTGGGAAGGCTTTGTGACTTCTTACTGAGCCTCATTACTGCAGCTCACCCACTGGATCCTGTCACTCAGTATCCTCTCCTTTAGGGTGGATAGAAACCATGGCTTCTTTGGTTTGGATACCATATTTTCAGCCTCGTCAGATGTAGTCAAATCCTTTTCACTATAGGGACAGACAAAACAGTCTTGAGAGAAACAAACATATTTACTCCAGTTTCAACAAACTGTAAAAGGTGACAGTGACTAACCCAAGCAAATCTAGGGCATGATTTAAGTTAGGATCAAGATCTGGTGAGGACAACTCCTAAAAATCCCCTATTCTTTAAAAATGCTTACAGGTGCAGAAAACCCAGCTGGGTGGGTGGGTCATGGCCAGTTACTCTGAGCAGCAGAACTAAGGGAACATTCCTAAATGCTCAGGACATTTTATTAACTGAGTCAATATTTCCTAAATATGTTCCCATGTGCTGCACTCCTGTTGGAGTCTAGGACCAGGTAACATAATAAAACTCTTCAGTTTTATCAGAAACAGAGCTATGCATGTGCAGAATGAAGCAGGAACTACAATTAGTCTTCATCTCAGGGGCAATTGGCTTAACTTAAATTTCTATTGCAATTATCATTTTTCCTCCAATGTCTACACTTTATATTTGTTTTCTTGTTCCCATCCCCCTCGAGGAAAATAAGTGTATTTGAAGATGACCTCAGATTAACACTGTCTTCTAGTTTATTTAAAAAATAATAGATGTGTTCAAGGATGTGCACAAAAACTATGAAGGAAATACAAAAATCCCCAAGAGTGTACAAAATAATTAAGACTAACTCCTTCATGTTGTTACTCCTCACCTACTTTGAAAACCTTAACTCTTCCTGTATTTATGTGACATGTCCACAGTAGACAAATCCATACAGGTAGAGAGCAAACTGTGGTTCCCAGGGGCTGGGGAAAATAGGGAATAATGTGTGGCTGAGGAGTGGCTCAGAAAATTCTGGGAGATGATACGGTCTGGAGACTGGAGCATCTCACTGTGAGTGTGTTAAAAATCAACCAAATGTGCACTTTGAAACAATTGACATGGTGAATGTTTTACTATTTTTAGTATGTGTATATACATGTGTTTGTGTGGATCAATGTTTGGGGGTTGCCACACAGAAGCCAGAGGAAGGCAGTGGGTCTTCTAGAGAGACAGCCAAAAGCAGTTGTGACCTATCCACTGTAAGTGCTGGGAACCAACAATGGAGAATTTTATGTATGTAACATTTACCTTAAATTTTTTTAAAAAAAAAACTTTTCCTACAGAAATTATTTAAATAAAACTCAGCATTAAAGCCTCAGATAACCATCTAAAATCCAACACATTCTGAAAGTTTCTAATGTTTCCTCCTATAGCCATGAAAAAAAATGAAATCAGAGAATACCAAATAATTCACATTTAGATAAGAGATGCTAGCCTCTTCCATGGGGTTCCCAGAGACCTGGGATGGGGGTGGGAATTGATGTAGACATCCCATTTAGGGCTGAATGTTCCAAGATCTCTCACTTTCTGCATATTGTCTGGCTGTGGGTCTCTGTATTTGTTCCCATCTGCTGCCGGAGGAAGCTTCTCTAATGATGGCTGAGCAAGGCACTCACAGAGACTGGGCAGCATACGCAGGACCTACATGGGTCTGCACCAGTCGGGGGACTAAAACTGAAAGGAGAAGAGGACACATGCTCCCATCCCTAGCCCAGAAGCAATCTCCAATTGAAACCCCCTTGCAAACGAAAATTTAGTTTTCTCAGAGGGACTCTCACTGGGAAACACACTACTCTTCAGGGTAGGTTGCATGTGCAGCAGTAGACTCAAGGGCATCTTTGGGGTCTCTTGTTTCTTAATGTTGAGCCAGGGCTTTTTCTTTTTCTTTCTTCTTCTTCTTTTGATTTTATCTATTTTTTAATGTTTTTCTCTTTCTATTCTGCAGGTCCTTTGCATATATATTGTGCCTTCCATTATGTGCTTTTATGGGATTCCTGAGTATGCAAATGAGTGGATCTGTGTCTTATCTGTTTCGTGTGCCTTTCTTGGGCTCTTTTCCTGCTGTTGGTTTATTTTGTCCTATTCTAATGTGTTTGTCTTTATTATATCTGATTACATTTTATTTTATTGTTATCCCTTAGAAGCCTGTTTGTTTCCTAATGAGAGATAGAAAAGGGTGGACAGAGACAGAAGGGGAGGTGGGGAAGAACTGGGAGGTGTAGAGGGAGAGGAAACCATATCAGCATATACTATATGAAAAAAATCTATTTTTTTAAATTTGTTGTCTGAGGAGGTTCCATAGAGATCCCTAAACCACCTAAGCTGATGCTAGGACAGAAGGTCACTCCCTAAAAGCTGACAGTGGGTTCTCATTCCCAAGGACAACCTCCACACGGCTCAGTGAACGAGAGGTCGAGCTGGAGCCTTCACCGCTACATTCCCGTCTCTTTCCCATGAGAAGGTACTCTGCAGACTACAGAAAGAAAAACCGGGACACCAGAACAGCCACAGAACCCTCGACCTATAATCTCTCCTGCCCGTAAGACCGCTGGGGCAACGGTAGTCCAGAAGTGCTGGGAGTGGCGAACCAATGTTTGGTTTGCCTTGAGGCCCATACCA
Source organism: Peromyscus maniculatus bairdii (assembly GCF_049852395.1). Classification (NCBI taxonomy): domain Eukaryota; kingdom Metazoa; phylum Chordata; class Mammalia; order Rodentia; family Cricetidae; genus Peromyscus; species Peromyscus maniculatus. Next base: position 8,871,433 of record NC_134856.1, read on the forward strand.
CGAGAGGGAGCCCATACCCTACATTACCCAGGAGGCCAGAAACAAAAGACTGGATAACCCTGAGACCTAGGGTAAAACTCAACACGACTGGGGGAAAAAATCAGTGAAATGATTCCTAATGATATTCTGCTATACTCATAGGTCAGTGTCTTGTTCAGTCATCATTGGAGAGGCTTCCACCTGCAGCAGATGGCATTGGGTGCAGATGAGAGAAGAATCTATTCTGCTCTCATATAAAACATCCCGACCACAGTTTCCCCTCCATCCACTCCTCCTAGCCCTCCCCCATCTTCCCTCTTCCCCAGATCCACTCCATCTCTGTTTCCTCTTCAGAAAAGAGCTGGCCTCCAAGAGACAACTGTCAAACAGGGCAAACTATGATACAATAAGACAAGGCGAAAGCCCTCTTATCAAAGCTGGACAAGACGACCCAATTGGAGGAAAAGAGTCCCAAGAGCGTACAAAAGAGTCAGAGACACACCCACACCCATTGTTAGGAGTCCCACAAAAACACCAGACTAACAGCCATAAAATATACACAGAGGACCTAATGCAGACCTGGGTTTGCCACTTCAGACCCTGTGAGCCCATGTGAGTCTTGCTTAGTTCATTCAGTGGGCCATGTTCTCCTGGTGTCCTCCATCCACTCTGACTCCTACAATTTTTCTTCTCCCTCTTCCCTAGCTCAAAAGAGGGAGACCTCCAATTTGAACTCTTTCTCCACATAATGTCTGGCTCTGGGTCTCTGCACCTGCTCCCGTCGGCTGCCAGAGGAAGCCTCTCTGATGACAATTGGACAAGACATCAATCTATGAGCATAGCAGAATATCATTAGGAATCATTTCATTGATTTTTTTCCTGCCTGTCTATTTGATTCTACCATAGGTCTCTAGGATATCCAGTCTCCAATATCTATTTTCAATAAAATACAATCTGATATATTTAAATTTTTTTCTGAAAAGAGATGCTAGTCTCTCTTCCAAAAAAATAAAAATAAAAGTAATCACAATAATTTCCTTAGACTACTTTTCCTCAAAACTGTTTTTAGAAGACTTGCTTTTCATAATAGAAAATTTTAGAAAAAAAAATCATTTTAGAAACTACAATAATATTGGTTTAAATATCTGAGTAGTTATAAAAGCCAAGTAAGTAATCATTACTTATTTACAGCAACAAATTGTTACTTGTGAATTTTTATTGTTTGACAGTTTCATACATTTATATAATGAGGATCAGTCATTTCAACCCCAATTCCCCTCCCTGATTACCCCGACCACCCCCTCAATGGAAGCCTTCCTCTCAAAAAGTCCCGCCCTCATTCCCCTGCCTCCCCCAATGGGGACCTCCCTCTCAACAAGCCCCTCCCTCCTGCTTCCAGTCTGACCCAGCTGTGACTCCTGCATGCTACCAGATAATTTTTCAATTATCATCATTTATTCATTTCAAATTATTTAATTTTCTCACAGCTGCCAAATAACGTTCATGTCAATTTTCCCATCCTGCCTTTATTGTTCCATCTACAGTGTTTCAACTTCTTCAGGCAGGTTGCAAGATTCCCCCCTCAGTAGAGAATCTCGCTTCAAGAAAGAGAAAGTGAAGTCCACAGACGAACAAAAGCTCAAGCATAGACATTGTATTGGAAATACTAAAGGCAAAAGTTTAAATCTTGAATTTATTGCCTAAAGATTATCCGTTTAATGTTTTCTGCCATGGCTCATTTGCTCATGAGCCTGGGCTATGCACTGTGGGGCCAGGAGGAAGACAAAGGTGATAACCCTGGGGCAAACCCACAGATTTGGATCCAAATCCCAATAAATGTGGTAAGTTGATTATTTGTATGTAAAATGGAATTGATAACAATTATTTCATGAAATTATCATAAAGCATAAATACAATTTTGTTAGCAAATCTGTTAGCAATGTGCAGAGTTTATATAAAAGTCTGAGCATTACCATCAGGAAGGCGAACATGGATAGTGTTGCCAGCACCACGTATTCCTATCCTTGTCTATCTATGAACTTGGGCCAGGGACATGTTAGAATGTTTGAGTTTTATAATGAATATTTACCACATTGAGTATCCAACAAACATCCCAATGGTTAGATTGGTGATTAATAAATGTTATAACCCCTACCTTAGTATTTTTCACTTGCTTGAAAGATTTTATGTTTATTCCCTCTTCATGTTTTAGAGTATCACTCCTTGTCCATTTTTTGCAACCCTGTAATATCCTACTCTTTGCCTTTAGACAGATTTCAGCTTCGCCCAATTCCCTCATCACAATTCCAAATCATATTAATGAGCCAAACATTAGTCAACTGAAAAACTGAAGAGGACAATCCTTCCACTTCCATTTATCTTTGATAAAAGATAATAAGTTGATTCACAGTCCGTGTGGCTCAGAATGGATGTGGAGAGTGTGTTCCCAGCAGGCAGGGCATATGCCTTCTGTGCGACAGCTGTTTCTTTGTACTCGAACTTCAAGCACAGTATTGTGCTAAAACAGCAAGTCAAGTAATAAAAATGGGACAATTCCATTTCCCCCACTGTGAGCTTGGACATGTGAATAGAAAAAAAAAAAAGGAAAAAAATCTGATTTTTTTTTTCATCAGTGAAATGGAGAAACTGCCCCCAAAACAGCTGGGATAGAGGGAAGGTCTGGAGGATGATCTTTCTATTTCTTCTTTGCTAAAGAGAACCCCTAATTATGTCTGGCTTGCTTTCTGATCTATTGCCAACAGCATCTGATTCTCTGAAATGAAGGCAAAGAGATGCTGACAGCTGTGCCCAGCACGGACTCTGCCAAGCTGGAACAGACACTGTAGCCCACGGTAGAGAGCAATGTTGCACCTAATGAGATCCTAAAAACCACTTGTGCCTATCAGAGTGGTTGAGGGAAGCAGGGGGTGGAGCATTTGGAAGAACCATAATCCTACAAAGCATGAGAATCATGGGGTTTCCATGATTGTGCTAAGTTAGTGGATCCAGGAAAAGACCATGGCCACCCTCTGTGATGTCATATGACCTGCAGGGGAAAAGAAGCACTTTTACATGGTCACATGGCCAGGCTATTTCACATGTAGCATCCAAATGAGCTTCATACTAACCTTTTGGATTAAAACTTTTTAATTGACAGAAACCCTTATCAAACTAATGTACATGAAAAAAAAATGTATGGAGTAGGGCCGTTACCCTAGAGGTCCCCTAAGTTACTCCTGGAAAATTTAAGTGTGTTGTGCTTAGACCACACCTCCCTCTCAGAAGGAGGAGTTGATTAAGAGGAAGAAGGTCTTACACTTTCCTCCAGTTGACTTTCTCCCTTTGATTTTGTAAGGAATTGTGGTTTCTCCTGTGTATTCTCAAGCTTTCTCTATCCTACTGCTATCCACATGTCAAAGACTTTTAAAGAAGGGCACTCGGAATAAAGGAAAAATGATGGGAGGTTGTAGTTAAGGAAACAAGGAATGCAAAACTATATTAAATGAACACAGATCTTTCCTGTCCCAACAACCTGTTCCCAAATACCCAGTAGCCACTTCCCAAATTACCACCCAGAGGTTTATATGAATTATAAAGGCTCAGCCAATAGCTCAGGCTTATACTAACTAGCTCTTACATTTTAAGTTAACCCATATTCCTTATTTACACTCTGTCGTGTGGCAGTACCTTTATTAGCATGGCGTGTTCATTTCCTGCTCCCTCTGAGTCTGACTGGTAACTCCTGACTCTGCCCTTCTCCTTTCCATCATCCTTAGCTTGGTCACCCCACCTATTCTCCCTGCCTGGCTAATGGCCAATCAGTGTTTTATTAAACCAACTCAAGCAGCAAATCTTTACAATGTACAAGAGGATTATTCCACAGCAATAATCCACAAGGATAACGAAACTTGTACTGTGGAATAAGCAGTCACCAGTCACAGGTAACTTTTACTAATTATTAAACACGACCATTTCCTCAGCTGCACCATGCACCTTCAAGGTGCTCAGTAGCCATGTTCCAGAGGTGACTACAGCATAGATCCAGAACATTCCTTCTCCCTCAGGAAGTTCGATTGGACAGCATCATCTTACACAAAAAAAGAAGACATCAAGTTTTTTTAAGCTTTAATTTTGCAGGCAAAATAATGCGATCTATCACCCATGCTTGGAGAAACAGGGTTAAAAAGGAAAAGGAGAAAATGGCCCTTCTGGCTGGGAAGATGCTGTATCCACAGAATCCTATGGGCGCAATAGAAAGTCTCGAGAGATGAGTGAACAGCCTCGAATGGACGAATCTCACCATGCTAAAAAGAAGTGAGACTAAGATTAGACCTGGAAAGTGAGAACATGGGATCTGAAATGTGAGGCCAATTGACATGTGGAGTCCATTTTCAGTCTTAAACTTGAGGATCAGAGATGTGCTGCTTGGTGTGAGGGATTTCTACCTGCCTGACTGCCGTGGCTGTCATTGTCAGTTTTCAGTTGAACAAGAATAAAGTTCACTCTGAATGTGTCTTAATTGACTTGATTGCTCTATCACTTTAATTTCTCAGGTCATATGTTACAATGCAGAAATAGAAGTTATATTATGAATTAAATGCCACATGGTGCATTTCCCCTTAATTTTCTTAGATGAACAATCACACTCAAATGGAGCTATTTGAGTAGGCAGAGAATTCACAAATACAAATAGCTGTGACTTTAAAATGGAAGTGTTAAGCTATTTCTAACCCTAGAATGGCATGGAGTATAACACCAGATGTCACTACATGTCCATAATCTGAAATTTTTGTGAATTGAAAACTCTTTGTGATCTGAGGCAAAATTCCCTTTCTCTCGCCTTCCAGACAGATCAGACAGAAACTTCTATGATACATGATAAACCAACTAAAACTGAGGATGAAAGTCAATGTTTTCTCCATTTTTGTGACAATAAAGTGACCTATAAAAGAAAATAAAGGATTTTTGACTCAAAAAAAGTTAAAAACATGTTTCAATGTCATTGACAAATATGTTTTAAATGTCAAATTTCAAATGTATTCATTATTTCTACAGTGATATATACTCATTGGAAATAATTGGAAAATAAAGGGTAAAGTAGAATAAGAATCAATATTCTAATACAATCATACAACTTAGATACAATGCTATTGGCATTTTGATATATATCTTTTTTGCTCCTTGTGACTTAAATAAATATATTATCCAACATTTATGTTTATAGTTATTTTTCCAGTGCCATCAACATAAAACCTTTGTTAATATCCTTTGGTGTTAAGTAATTTAAGTGTTTAGTTTTAACTGTAACTTTCCTTAAATTTTGCATCTTCATAAATATAACAGTAACAATAATTCAAAGGATAAAATTTTGTGCAAAGTGTTGGTACTCAGTTGTCCCATGAGCTGAAGACTTAACGATTTCCTGTCTGTGAGATCTTAGGAAGCTGCTGAACTTCTCTCTGACTCAGATTCCTGTTGGCAACCTTGAATTCATGTTTCCCCTAAGAATTAGAAGAGATGACAGTACATGGCATAAAACTGGATTCCCCATCATAATTAATAGAACTGTGCTCACAGATTAGAATGTGGAGAAACCAGTATCAGGGAAAAGGACCAACCACCACCAATACCACCATCACTACCACCAAGGATTACATGGAAGGGACAGAACATTTGGGAGAAAAGCCTACAACAGGTGCAAGAGAAAGCAGGCACTATCAAGGACACATAAAGGGTTGTGAGTCTCATGACCAAGCCCCAGCAAGCATCGCTCACTTCCCACCTCCTCAGCTGACTTCTTTACTGGGAAGTACCCTCATTCTTGACAAACTGTCTGCTTCCAGCACAATACATGTGTAACCTGCCCAATTCCTGTTCTTGGACAGGAGAAGCTGGAAACCCCCGCAGGTGAGCATCCAGCCAGAAAGTCAGATTTATGTCTCTAAACTCATAAAAACTTTACCTCAAAGGAGCCCTCTTTACCGCCCTTCTTCTTCCCTCCCTCCCTTTCTTCTCTACTTCTTTCCATCCTCCCTTCCCACTTTCTTTTCCTTTTCTCCCAAAGCACATGGAGCTCATGAACCCAGATGCAGCAATGCTGTGGGACGGTCTGTATGTCAAATTGCTCTGATTGGTCAATAAATAAAACACTGATTGGCTAGTGGCCAGGCAGGAAGTAGGTGGGACAAGGAGAGAGGAGAATTCTGGGAAGCAGAAGGCTGAGAGGGAGAGCCACTGCAGCCGCCGCCATGACCAGCAGCATGTGAAGTCGCCGGTAAGCCACCAGCCACGTGGCAAGGTATAGATTTATGGAAATGGTTAATTTAAGATAAAAGAACAGTTAGCAAGAAGCCTGCCACGGCCATACAGTTTGTAAGCAATATAAGTCTCTGTGTTTACTTGGTTGGGTCTGAGCGGCTGTGGGACTGGCAGGTGACAAAGATTTGTCCTGATTGTGGACAAGGCAGGAAAACAGATGTGGTGGTATTGTTTTCCCCAAAATATTGTGTACCTTAATAAACTTATCTGGGGTCAGAGAACAGAAAAGCCACTAGGTAGGTGGTGATAGCACACACCTTTAATCCTGGCATTCCAGAGATAGAAATCCCTCTGGATCTCTGTGAGTTCAAGGCCACATTGGAAATAGCCAGGCATGGTGACACGCCTTTAATCCCAGAAAGCCAGCCTTTAATCCCAGGGAGTGGTGGTAGAAAGTAGAAAGATATATAAGGCGTGAGGACCAGAAACTAGAGGCTTTTGGCTGGTTAAGCATTTGGCCTGGTTAAGCTTTCAGGCCATGGAGCAACACAGTTCAGCTGAGATTCATTCTGGATGAGGACTCAGAGGCTTCCAGTCTGAGGAAACAGGACCAGCTGAGGATCCGGTGAGGTGAGATAGCTGTGGCTTATTCTGTCTCTCTGATCTACCAGCATGGACCCCAACAACTTGTCTCAGGTTTGATTTTATTAATAAGAACTTTTAAGATTCATGCTACACAGCAATCTCAGGCATGCAGCTGGAGCTGATGCAACAGGAACCAGACAGGAGCCCGGGGCACCTTAGGAATCAAAAACACCTTCCTTTTCCTCTTTCATTAATGCTCACTCATCTCATCAACCCATCCATTTCTTCCTTTCCTGCCCCCTTTACTTTCTTCTAAGCACTTGAAACCCTTATGGCGGGCCCCTGTGGAAGCAATGACAGTAGCCTGGTGTCATTAAGTCTTATCCATTCCCATCTCTTTCACTGATTACCATAGGCTAGTGTAAGTAATCAGACTCTCGCCCTCAATTGGCCAGCAGTGACATCCAGTTTCACATAAGAGCCACAAAGTACACCCCCTGACATTGTAGTGTCTATCCATCTGCCAATGTGTGAGCAGACATCACCAGGGAATAGCAAGATGAGCACAGAGCTAGACCCCTGGGAACACGGATGCGGTCAGTAACTGGGCATGTGCACGTGTGAAAGCTATGCTGGCCAAAGAGAGCTGCAGCCACGTGGAGGATACCAACCAAAGAAAGCAGCAGACGTGTGGGGAATACAGACTAAAGACAGCAGGAGCCACGTGGCAACCCCGATGTTGCTCATTGAAAGAGATTAGCCTTGGTGGTGCTGATGCAGATGGTGACGGTCACTTGACACTCTAGTTTCACAGAGCATGCAGCCAACTGGGTCCTCCAAGCACCACCACACCCCAGACTTTCTCATGCTAACAACACTTTCTCACACATCTCCATTCTTTTCCTCCCTTTATTCGTCTCTTCTCACCTTCCCCAAAGTACAGAGAGAGATGTCAGGTTCAAGCACAGAGACAGCAGGCTTGAGCACTAGAACAAAGACAGTAACTGTGGTAGTTCCCAAAGGTCCCTAACAGGGTTTCAGCACCCAGCAGTTTTACATGTTGATACTGCACGGGGCTGTCAAGCTCACATTCACCTTTCAGGAACAACCACCAACAGGGTTGAGGATTCAGAGTCTGGGGCCCATCTCAGTGGACCCAGGGACCAAAGGGAAAGATGAGCACATGTGTACTCCAGTGGGCAGAAGGCTTGGCTGGGTACTGTCTAGGTGCTACATGCTTGGGCGCGTGAGTATAGAGCATAAATCAGGCCAGGGCACTGGATTCTCCCTCTTCTCATCACTCCAGTTGACTTTGTCCTGCACTTCTCTATCACCATAGCATGTTTATTTCTGTGCCTTGTTTATTTCTGATTTGTCACAGCCTTCATGCTCTTGGCCCTTCCTGTTCCCTTATTGTCAGCAGTCACATCGGTGAGGACATGGATTTAGTCACTCAGGTAATAAGACATTTCCTTGAGCACGAGGTCCAAACAGAAGGTGGAAGGAATTGACAACCACCTAGTTACGCCTTTAACCTGGGGGATAATCTAAAACAAAACAAGAGCCATTCAGGTAAGCCCTGATCCTAGCAACCTAATAGCTGAGGCTTTTTTATTTAAAGAGCTCCTTAGGAGAGAGACTTATTCCACTCAGGTCAAAGAAACACTTGTAGCTGGGACTTCATTCCAACATTGTGGGACTTAGTCCCAGGAGACACAATTCAGGCAATTGGTTCAGACTCTAACCAGAGTAGTCTCAAAAGGACTGGCGACTCAAACCAATATTTCAAACCCTCCTGAGGCCATGCTGAGAATTCTACATATGGGTAAAAGTGCACCTCTATAACCACAGAGATCATTAATATCTTGTCTCTCCCCTGAGAACCATCATAGAAATCACATCTTCAGTTTCCCTGGACTGCCCACTGTAATACATCCTCAAAAATTAAAATAACTTTCATCCTAAGAACCTGAAAAAATTAAAAACAAGTTCGTTGTAATTCTCTATTCAATCTGGCCTTCACGAATGCTGAGTGGTGAGAAACCTGGCCAAAATAGGGATTATGGAGAGGAAGAACAAACAGGGACCTCCCTTACACCCTGGATGTATTCAAATTCTAATTTATTTCAAATGATAAACAATAAACCATGGATTTAGTTGAAAGATCTTCTCCCTCCCCACAGGGTTCCACATCACTTCATATTCTCCCACTTACCACAAGTTACCAGAGAAGAGGGAATGAAGTCCTACAGGAAATACAAGGAATAAAGTTTCCTAGTCACTATCTACTCCTAAATCAAGCTCCATGTCCCTTTCTAGTCATGGATCTTTAGTGATGCAAGAAGCAGAGAAACATCACTGAGGACTTGTCCCAGCTTACTAGAAACTCTCAGACCCTAACTTTAGCAGAAACTCGTATGGTCTCATGGAAAGGCCTACACTTAGTCCTGACTACTTTCTTTAACCCTGAGGAAAACTAGAGGATGAGAAAGAAGCTAGAAGACACATGGACTGAATGATTTAATCAAAATCCAAATCACCTAGTTGGAGCACAAGTCCTTTTGGATCAAGAACCCACTGCTTGGAATTATAACCCTAGCCGGGACCCATAGATGAAAGATGAGGGTAGAGAGTCTCATCATTGGGATGAAAAGTTGAATTTAAAAAAAAAAAAAAAAAAAGGAAGGAAAGAAGCCTGCCAAATTTCTTAAGAAGCTAATTGAAGCTTATAGAATAATCACCATCCTGGCTCCCTCATCCACAGAGGAACAAGCACTTCTTGGTCAATGTTTCATTAAACATCAGCCCTTGACATCCATAGTGAACTTCAGAAGCAGCAACAGGACTTTGGACGGCATGGGACACTGCCTTCTTGGTCTTCAACAACTGAGATCTGAAAGAAGACAAAAGGGACCAGAGAAAAGCTATTCGGATGACTGTACCTGCCCTTGCAGATGTCTTTTGCTGGGACTCTTCACCAAGGTACCCCTCTGATAAGCCTCAGAGATCAAAGGACAGAGGCCAGATCTAAACCTGCTTGCAAATGCAAAGCCCGTGCTCGAGCATCAAATGCCCCCTGTGGCCCTATCTATTATGTAAGGCCCCAAAGACCTGCCACTAGAAGGTGCAGTACCCCTATTTCCAGAGGAGGAAGGGGCCAACCTCTGATCTGAGGACCTTACAGAACAGAATGCACACAACCACCACCACCACCACCCCCAAAAAAACAGACTGGCCAGCAAAAATACAAAAAGATAGCTATTTCCAAGAATTAAGCTTGTTTTCTCCAAAGACAGAGATGAAAACTTTCTACTTGGTTTTACAATACATGTTCTGACTTAATGTAATTGAGTTACATGTTATGACAATTCTCTTTATATAACTGTGTGCCATTCTGCATCTAAGACAGCATGAGACACAACTCAATTTGGCCCTAGAATTCTCAAATTAATCGAATAACAAAACTTGTAGTCATTTTATTTTTACATTTTAATTATATATTAAAATTTGTAACCAGGTGGTGGTGGTGCACACCTTTAATCCCAGCACTCGGGAGGCAGAGCCAGGCGGATCTCTGTGAATTCAAGGCCAGCCTGGTCTACAAAGCAAGTTCCAGGAAAGGCACAAAGCTACACAGAAAAACCCTGTCTCAAAAAAAAAAAAAAAAAAAAATTGTATTTGGGGCATACCTAAGTTAAAATGTGTGTGTGTGTGTGTGTGTGTGTGTGTGTGTGTGTGTGTATGCATGCGCGCGTGCATACATTCATGTGTTAAAGTGTGTGCATGTGAATTCAAGTGTTTTGAGGATATACTAAGATCTCTAATAAATGCATACAAGTTGGTAATTTTCTATACTTTAAACTTCTGAAACCCTATTAATATGGTATTGTTGGGTCTACAAATATGTTTCATAAAATTCTAAAATGCTTTAAATAATATTTCTTTGTTTGTTTCAAATATTATTTCATTGAGTCACAAAATAAAAGTTTTGTTAAGCTATGAAATTTATCATTTACCTCATAGATTTTGATTGAGATTTTCTTCTAAAACAGACTCTTGAAAAAACTTTAAATTTTATTTCATTTTTAATAATCAGAGATAACAAAATAAAATGATATGAAATGTTTTATATTCATCAAAATACTTCTAAGTAATGAGCATTTTGAAAATCTTTTCATTAGATTAATTGCTATGGATTTCTTTTCCAGAATATTCTTAAATACAAATGACAAGTGCGAGATTTTTATCAGTGTTGTAATATAGACGGAACGATGGGTGTATGTGAGTGTGCGTGCGTGTGCACACCCACGAGTGCATGCAGGTGCATATGTGTTTGTCAAAAATCTTTATGTAAGGTTTCTTTTGCACAGTGGAAGTGACAGGAGATACAATCCAAACGATGAGTGGCATTGGGAGTCTGAGGAAGCTCATGGTGGAGAACAGGCTCTGCTATCGAGACAGGAGAGACAGCTGACAGTGTTGGTGTCATTGCAAACTGCAACTGTAACATCAACGCGCTCCCTGGAAGCCTGTGCTCTCCTCTTTAAGCACAAAAGTTAAAAACAAAGCAAACCTTGAGGTTTTTTGTCTCATTTAAAACTCAATGGGGAGTCAGGCGGCAGTGGTGGCACACGCCTTTAATCCCAGCACTCAGGAGGCAGAGGCAGGTGGATCTCTGTGAGTTCAAGGCCAGCCTGGTCTACAGAGTGAGTTCCAGGACAGGCACCAAAACTATACACAGAGAAATCCTATCTTGAAAAACAAAAAAGAAAAAAGAAAAACTCAACAAGGAAGTGGTTGTCTTGAAGCCACGCTGCTGACACCCACTCGATGTGTCTAGAGACTCATCAACAACACCCCCACCCCACCCCCACTCACCCCATCCCACCACCACCTACCCCATCCCACACCCCACCCTTGTGACACTTTACGTCAATGACATTGAAGTCTTTTACTTTGTGGGTCAGGAGGGAACAAAAGCTCTAGGAGGAGTTGGGGAGAAAAATTTGATCAAAACATACTGTATGAAAAATTTTAAATGATAAAAAACTAAAAAAAAGTTATAATCATTGAATGTCAGCAGTACCAACAGAAATAAGCATGAAGTAACAAATGCATAAGGTTATAACTATTGACAGATGTATATTTATATTTAATGAGTTAAGATTTTTTTCCTGTTTCAAGATAATTTTTTTTTCTTTTCTCCTTTTTCTTCCTTTTTTCTTCCTTTTTTTCCTTATGTTTTTTACAGAATACATTATTTTAAAATTTTTATTCAAAATGTACATTGAGGGACAGAATGTATGAATATTAAGATACTATGAAAACTACAAAACAAATACATTTTAACGGAACAATTAAATAACCCTGAGGATTCACAAGAGAGTATTATAACATCCACTCATTTCTTTAGTCAATGTGTTTTTCTATTTTCTATTACTCATTGTAGATCCAAACTTACCCTGAACCCTGAAAGACCCCCCACCAAAGGCCCAGACACAGTTCCAAAGACCCAGACACAGTTCCCCCAGAAACCCAAAAGAGCTGAGGGAAGAGATATCTTAAAAATAAGCAGAACTGAGTCAGTTCCCCCTTCCTGGAGAGGGTGAAGTCAGGTGTTTTCAAAAGAACAAAGTCAGGATGTCTGGTGGTGACCGATTAACCACAAGATGCCCCTCTCTGGAGATAACATGACCAGACCCCGGAGATGGGTTGTAAAACTCCTGACAGGGCAAACAGATAAGCTGAAATAAGACAAAGTCCGGGCCCAGGAAAAACTAGACCAATCAAGGATGGACTCATACTGACCCCTTCCCCTCTAAGGAATTTTGTAGGTTTTGCCTATAAAAACTAACTTCCCCAAGAAAGAGTAACTCCTCCCTGCCTCACTGCCGTGCGGCCAGTGAGTGCTTGAGATGAGTTCCCTGTTGTGACTTGTAATGAAAATAAACCTAGCTATTGCATTCTGGACATCTTCGGTCTCCAGTGGTCTCTTTGGGGGTCCTAATCTGGGCAGAACAAATCCCAGATATATAACAATGAATAGAAAAGTTTATTGTGTCATTAAAGTCGAATTTAGAAAATAAATACAAACAAATACAGAACATTGATGTCAATTGTGTAAAAGGATCATTGCAAACCCAGAGTACAGCAGGAGCTGTGTTGTTGAAGCTAGGAAAAGAGCACCACTTTACATGAATATTTATAATAATAAAAAAAAAAAACTCTTTGGGGATATATTTCAGTTTTGACCTGAAGAATTTCAAGGAGCTTACTTTGTTGTGGCAACTGCTTTCAAGAAATCAAGAGATGCTGTCATAGATAACAACGTGGTAGGAGGTAAAACTAAAAACATAAGGAAAACTAAAGTAATTATAATGACAAATGACCCCATTTCTACTGTGAAATTAATAAGACAACTATCTAACAAAGATGAAAATCAGTCAAAAGCTAAGCTGATCTGTCACTTATTAATGGGTAGGGTTATCCATTGCCACTTTTTTCAGATTTCTGATTTTTATTTATTATTCTTTTTCATGTGTTTATTTCTTCAGAATTTCATACACTATATTTTGATCATATTCTTTCCTCTCCTCAAACTCCTACCAGATCCTACCACTACTACCCAACTTCATGTTCTTAATCTCTCTTTAAAAATAAACAAAAAATATTTTTTTAAAAAAAATAGAGTATGATTTGTGTTTGTAAACTACTTCTAAGAGTGGGGCCTGCCCAGGAGTGTAGTTGTTATACCCAATGTTACCCCATTGGGGAAAAAACTGTTATCTGTTGCAAATAGCTTCTTGGTTAGAAGTGAAACTTTGTCCCCACTTTCCCTTCCCTGTGCTGGAATTTTGTCTGGCTTGAATTTGTGCAGGTCTTTGCCTCTGTTACAATCTCTATGAGTTCATATGTGCATCATACCTATTGTGTCTAAAAAATTGCTGTTTCCTTGAAGTCATCCACCACCTCTGGCTCTTAAAAATCTTTCCTCCTCCTCCTCCTCTTCTTCCTGGACCCCTGAGCCTTGAGGAAAGGCATGTGGTGAAGACATTTCCTTTAGAGTTGAGTATTCTGCTTTCTTCTTCATCTACCGCCATCACATTCCTTCATAAAATTGTTCTTTTTATTCTCAATTGTTCTTAATATATAACTACCAATTATATGTAACTGTTCTCAATATACAACTATGGTTTCTGTTTTTCATTTGTCTACAGTCCAAGGAATCTCACTCCTGGGAGGAAGCTATGAAAAAATGTCACTCCCAAGACAATCATAGTCATAGCTTTCTTGTCTCTTGATTTTTCTGGAGTTGTTGGTTGAAATCCTGTTTTTCTTATTAAGACCTTGCAGCTTTCATTTGCTTGTAAAATCTGTGTCTTCTAGAATACAGAACTTTCGAACTAAACTCCTTGTGATGCAGATCTTCTAGATAATTCATACAACAGGGCATCAAAAACCTCTCCAATCAATGGACAAACTAGAATGTCTATATCTTAGTTTTGTTTCCTGTTGCTATGATAAAACACCCTGACAAAAATGGGTTAAGGAAGAAAGGATGTATTTGGCTCATAATTCTGAATCACAGTCCATTATTGCTGGGAGGTGTCAGGAACTTGCAGCAGTTGCTCACATTGCATCTATAGTCAAGATCAAGGGACATGACTCAGGGCATGCATGTTCCTGTTCAGCTTGCTTTCTCCACAATCTGCAATCCTCTTCTCAGAGAAAGGTGCCACTTACAATGGGCAGATCTTCTCACCTCAACTAACATAATCAAGATGGTCACCCACAGACATACCCAGAGACCAACCTGATTTAGACAATCCCTTATTGAGGTGCCTGGCAGAGGTGATTCTGCATTGTGCCAAGTTGACAGCAAGCACTAGTCATCACCAAGAGTTTTGTGGTCTCTCTTAAGCAGGAACTACATCCTTCATCAGCATGGAAGACTGTACCTCGTCCTTCAGTTCCACTAATTTCTGAGACCACAGCTGGGGGTGAGAGAGTATGGTGTGGTGGTGGCAAGGGGGGCGGTTAGAAAGAGAAGTGTCAAGAAATCAAAGAGAGAGAGAAGGCTGAAAATCTCCAGGCAAAAGCTTCAGAGAAACAGAGCATGCACTAGAAAAATCCACAGTATACAAATATGTAAGAACATAGATCCTAGGTATATGATCCATAAAGGTTCACAACTTTGTGACCATTGTGAATGAAAATTCCTAAAAAGAAACTGTCTGGTTGTGAACAAAAACTCCTGGAAGGAATCTGTGTCTTCAGAGATTGATGACTAATTGAGTTTCAGTACTGTGAAAAGATTGGAATTTTGTAGGTTCAAAGGCTAATTATCTTAAGTTGGGCTAGTGTTAGCCTTCTGAAAGAGCCATTCCTTGTCCCACTCTGTATCAAAGCTAACATTATAACAATAGATATAAAACATTTCAGAATCTATAAACTTAGGAGAACACTAGTTTCTGCCAATTCAAAAGCTAAGAATGTTATCATCTTGAGTCTGTAGAATAGCTCACCTCCATTCACTGTACCTGCCTCTTGGGTGTACCCACCAATGTACTTTAAACTTGCCTTGATTTATAACGTTCTTTATTCTGTGAAACTATATAAAAAAAACTTCATAAAACTACTTCCTCACTGAAGCATGGAATTTGGGGTAATCTAAATCTGTGTTCTCAGACTAAGGTCACCCCAAATGGTCCCAGGATATACTGTCTCTTGTCCACTTGAAGACGAAAGCTGTGGTTTTTGCATTGACACCCCGCACTGTTGAGCTTCTAACCTTTCCCAGCTCACTTTCTAGCCCACTTCCCTGCTGGGACCTGCTCTCTTTATTAATAAACCTTATGCATTTCTACCCCTCTAATTCAATGCCTTGTTAACCTAGAAGTCACATCAGGTGCCCTCTTGACCCTCATCCACACCTGTGATAGCACCTCACTCAAACTGATTCCCAGCACCAAAATTACTGGCTCAAAGCGCTAAGAGGCCTTATGTCTCTCAAGACATTTTGTCAACTTTGCTTTTCCATATGCCAGTGGTGAAGTTACCAGTCATTTTTAAGTATGCCCATTCTCTACTTACCCGTACTGTTCCTAATTGATTTCTAGTCTTAGCAAGTAATCACATAAACAGCCCTTTTTCAGTCAAAATACAAACCAAACCTACGTTTTAAAAACGAAATCCAACTTGTGCACCTTGCACTAAAATACCTAGGGGGAAATGGTGTGTGCATCTATAGTTAAATATTTAACACACCTTTTCCAGAGGTCTTTCTTTGTAATGACATTCTCAGTAGGGAAAACAATGTCCTGCCAGCAAATGGAATATTGCTGTTTATAAGTAATGTAACGGTACTGAGGGATTTAGAATGGAAATGATAAACATCAAGTGATAAGGGCTTCATCTTTCTGTTAGGTTGCAGCTAAATAACAGTTTGCAGCAGATCCCAGTTGAGGGAATCCACCGCAGTTTGGACTATCCACAATTTCTATCACATTTCCCAAGGTTAAATATGTTGCCTTGAGGCAGCTGCTCAAAATGATAAAGGGGACACTGTAGGACAGTGGTGCTCTTTGTAATGTTAATAACCCTTGATTCTGATATCTGATGCAACTCTGGGGAAATCTGCTGCTTCCAGACTTTAAAAACCTAACTCAGTTAAGTGCACTTTATTACAAAAAAAAATTTTTTTAATTTGGCACAAGCAAGAGGACCATCTGAGTTCTACAAATTTAGATAGTTTTATTATTTATCCCACCTAGATGAATTTCCACAGAATAACATGTAATATAAAATTAATGTGAGTTTTGGTATAAAAACAGATAGTATATTGTTGCAAAATTAAATATATTTACATGCTTATAGGATTCATTTTTATAATATAAACTCCCTGGGTAGTGATCTTTTATCCTATTTTGTGCTTACTTGCTTAAGATTTATGCCCCATCTGGCTTCAAAGGATAAGTGAGAACATCTGCAAAATGAATACGCGCGTAAAATGAGCCGAGCAAGTGGCCAGTCTAGTCAGAAAATAGCAGAAATAATAAGTGCATTCAGACTAAAACTTAATGCAGGTACAACTTTGGGGAGAAAAAGTCATCTATAGTTTCTACCTACTAGTTTTTAAAAGGTAAAAATCCAAACAAATATATTGACTCATAAATCTCTCAGCCCCGTCTTTGTGTCTTCAGTAGGAAGAAACACACGAATCTATCTGAAGATGCCACCTTGCAGCCATTTCATCAGGCCAGACCAGAGGAGGAACATTTGCCCCTGGTGGCCTAGCAGAAGACCTACTTACTATTGGGGCAAAACAGTCCGTCATTTGCATTACAGACTGCCATGATTGATGCAAGTGAAATCCTTCATTTATATGAGGGACTGTGTGGTTATCAATGCAAATACCCTACCACACCCCCTTTGTGGCTATAAATAGGCCATCTGGCACATTTCAGGCATCAGGAGATACCCCCTGTGATGCATCCTGCTGTTATAACACGAGGCCTGATGAAAGCTTCTCCCAAGTGTTTGTTTGTTTATTTGTTTTTCCTTACCTATTTTTGATCATTATTAGTTGATTCGATTGAGCAGGTAACGGGTAACAGGTAACCCTTCACTGAGGTGAAGTTGGCAGGGAATAGCAACAGGGGGGCTCCTGAAGAGTCTCTGGGAGAGTGGGCCTGGACCAGTGGAGAGCAGGTGTGATGACAAATGTGAAGAGTTGAACAGGAGAAACTGTGGACCCTGGTTGCTAAAAAGTCCCAGAGAACAGCCAAACTACCTCAGATATCCTGGTCTCCTGAGAGCTGTAAGACCAGCCCCTGCCAAGGCCGTCTGGGGATGTCAACTCCCTAGACTAAGAGCTGTAATACTTGTTTCTGTCAAGAGAGTCTAGGCCCTGGTTCTGTAACCCTTGACACCACAGAGTTTGAGAATCCTAGCACCCAAGACCCGTATGAGAGCTCCAGCATTCGATGGCATCACATACTGCCACCTCTTGCTGTTTGCTACCACAAGCTCCTGCTGCCGGAGCTGAAAATTACAGAAGATGCAGGTGTGTGGATGCTGACAGTTCACATCGGTGTAATAAGCTTCCAATCTTAGTGCCCACTACTTAGCCAGTAGTCTCTGGCCCCTAAAGCCTAAATGAGCAAACCCTTCCCTCTCAGAGCTCAGAGCTGTGAGCCTCTTGGCCTGTGAGTCCAACCTCTCAGTCTTAGGCACTGAGATTATCAGCACCCGAAGAGACTCTCCTCATCAAGATTTCTGTCTTGAGAAAAGGGGTCCCAGCGAGCTGGTTAAGAACTCCTCTCACTAACACTCTGACCTCCTTTGAGAAGAATGAGTGAATGATATACGACACTTAAAAACCACTGCTCTACAGAAAGCAGTTTCTCCTTATTCAGTTCATGCTTACCTTGATTCTCAGCAAATGCGCAGGGTAAAAAATACACTGTGATCTGTATTATGGTGATATAACTTTAAGGACAGTTTACAAAACTCTGGATAAGTGGATGAAAAAAAGCAAGCTCCATGCTGGGTGGTGGTGGTGGTGGTGGTGCACGCCTTTAATCCCAGTACTCGGGAAGCAGAGGCAGGTGGATCTCTGTGAGTTCAAGATTCCAGTACAGCCAGGGCTACACAGAGAAACCCTGTCTGGAAAACAAAAAACAAAAAAAGTAATTTCCACAACATTTTTTCAGATATCAATGATCAATTCCTTTTAAATAATGAATTTTCTTTTCCTCAAGATGACAGTGCCACATATGAGGCTCATTTGTTCTTATTCATTCATTAAAAATACATTTCTCCTTTCTGCATATATGCTGTCCTGGTTATCATCTAGTTATCTCCCCAGCATGTGTATGCAGGGCAATGTTTAATTTTTACTTTGAATTGTAGGCATTATAGTCATTTAAATTGCATTTCCAGAGTCCAAATGACATTAGAATATCTGGGTATGAATCACTACTGAAGTAGCAGGAAGAATCTTAGGACAAGGATATCTGCTGTTTATTAAGAGCAAAGTGGTGGAATCTGTTTTCTAATGAGTCCAGTATAAAGGTAATCTGATCACTGTAGAAGGCGGCACTCACAGGAGGCCGTAGAATGTTAGGAAGCAAAGGAGGCTTTCTACCAAGTCAAGTGTAAATTCGACCCATGATCCTAAACTTTGGGTCTGTCTTCCCCCAACACTGGGACTCTCTGGGGATTAAAATAAGGGATTTAACTAAATGACAAGATTTACAATGAGGTCAACTTCCCTCCTGTGGTATAATTATTCCCTTTCACTTTATTCTCCTTCCTTCTCTCCTTCCTGCCTTTGAACCCAAGACCCCATGCATGCTAAGCAATGCAAGTGCTCTCCCACTAAGCTACACCCACAGCTCCTGCAGTGTGACTCAGAAACAGTCTCCACCAAGCCACCTGACCTGGGCAGCTCAAAAGCCTGGCCCAGCATGGTGACTCATACCTGTAATCCTGGCACACGGGAATCTGGGACAGGATGACGATGGATTCTAATCCAACCTGAGATACTTAATTAAATTAAGACATACAGAGAAAGAGAGAGAAAGACCCCTAATTGTGTAACTTCTGCACCTGCTACTCCAAGAGTTCTTCTGGCTGCAGAGCCTCCTGGAGGGCAAAAGTTGGCCTTCTGGAAGCACTCCGTCTCTTTCCACAAATTCCTTGTAAGCTTCAGATAGCCACAGTTGACTTGTGTCTTATAAACAAGTAAAAATAATTATCTCATTTCAAGAGCAAAATGTACTGATCACTGGTTATCTTTTCTCACTGATGAACTAATTTACATTCTGGGAGTTTAGGTAATTTTTCTGAGACTACAAAGCCAATAAATGATAAAGAGATATTTTTATTAAAGTGGTAAAATTAGTGTCCAGTATCTCCATGATGCATTAAAAAAAGTTTTGAAATCTTAAACCCATACTTTATACCTTTCCTATGTACAGTTTAATAGGTGTAGTCAAGATCTCAGGATAGGCCTTAAAAAATTATTTAAGCATAGGGGAACCCGTGGCTGATATGTAGAACTGAATGGAATTGTAAAATAAAATAAAATAAATAAAAAAATTATTTAACATAGCTTTTTTTTGTTCTAGTAATTGGGAAGAAAAGTAGCAATAATGAAATAACAATAGTAGTAATAGTAGTAGTAGTAGTAAGACAGCTAATATTAATTGGTCATTTACTAGATCTAGGAATGCTCTGATACAGGCATTTTCATGTATCTAGTAATTTAGATTTTACTGCATTGCCATCCTACAGCCCTATTATAAATGTTATTTGTTTACTGGAAAATTGAAGCACAGGAGGTCAGCAATGTATCCAAACTTACCCGAGAACTCCCATTCTAAATCAGTATCCATAAGTACTGCCTCATGTTATACATGTGTCCCTAAGATGCTCCCGCTTATTTCGCCAGACATTTTACCTCTTGGAAAGATCTTTCTAATACTCTCTCTCTCTCTCTTTGAAACCTGAGGAAGCCAACTCCCACAGACCGAATGGAAGCTTCCATGGAGGGATGACAGCAACTCATTGAGTAATTAATCAGAGTAGGGCTCCAAGCCAGGCATAGTGGAAAATACCTTTAATCCCAGCTCCAGGGGACCCAACACCTGACCTCTGTAGGTACCTTCACACATGTGGCATTCACACCACACACACGTACACACATAAATATTTTTATTTTTATATATTTTATTTTTATTTTAAATATTTTATTTTTATTTTTAATGAACTTTAATTTAAATTTTTTTTAATTTTGCCAATAAATTAAAACATCAATCACATACCAAAATTAACCAAACCAAAAATCTATACAACTTAATAGACTTATATACAGTTATAATTGGCATTTGAAACACAAGTTGTGAAGCATTCCATTAAATGTTACACTCAGTATCAAATATATTTTATGTGCTTCTCCATCAAAAGTGGGTAAAGACTTCTGTATTGGGATTGGAAAGAGGGTTCATCAGTTAAGAGCACTGGCTGCTCTTGGAGAGGACCTGGGTTCAGTTCCCAGCACCCACATAATGAGTCACACCCATATGTAATTCCAATTGCAGGGGATCTGATGTCCTCTTCTAATCTCCTTGGGCATCAGGCATGCAAGTAGTGTGTATACATACATGCAGGCAAAACATTCATAGAAATAAATTAAATAAGTAGATGGATAAATAAAATATTTTTTTAAATCCCACAAGCCCTAGTGATGAAAGTATTGCTTGCCATTAGAATTTAACAAGAAAACTTGCATAATACTTATCTGGTATGCAGCATATATTCTTATAAACAACACATTACTTCTAAAACATGATGTGGGATCTGTTTCAAGTAGGCTCACAGCTAAAAAACATGTGAACTTTTATAGTAGAATGATTTAGGATAATAAAGGTATTATTTTAAAACATGAGAAAAGGGAAGTCACAGACTCCATGAGAGATATACCTTGACACTCTATTTCCACCCCCAGGTCTGATAGACTAATAAGAAGGGAGGGTTTGCCTAATCTTGGCAGGTCTATGTGCGGAGTGCCACCCTGTGCCTACTAGACACATCTGATGAAAGAGCAAGCTTGCAGTAAACATCCAGGAGTTAAACACCACAGCTCACTCCCTGCCCTCCTTCCCCCACAGATACAGACTCTGCACATTAGCCTCTCGCATACAGCACAGGTAGAAGAGCATAGAAATGGGTGTGGGAGGCAAATGTAAAGTATTCTACCCAGATACCCCACATATCTTTATAGGCCAGCTTCTTTACATTTGCACAGGAGTGTGTGTTCACTGGTAAGTTTAGCATGAAGTTTTCTTCTGTTATATCATATGCTGTGATGACAGGTATCCTTTAACTTAACAGTTGAGTTCATTTTTGCTTTTCTTATTGCAAATTCCTTCATGGTGAGACTTATCATTTACTATATCTCAATTTTTCTGCTAATATATGCTTAGTTCAATGTAGTTACTTTTCTCAAGAACTTTAGTAACATCTACTGTACAAATTAATGGAATTCACTACAGTGTTTACATACACACATGCACTCATGAATGTGTGTGTGTGTGTGTGTGTGTGTGTGTGTGTGTGTGTGTGTGTGTGTGTGTGTGTGACTTTGATCTATTGGCCTTCCATGAGTGATTATGAATTGAACTGTGTTGAATGTTTATCAGAGGAAATTGTTCTCAGTGAGGAATTTGACTTTAACTTAAAACTGGAAAAGAATTTAATAATAAATTTTAAAAGATTCAGCCAATATCACAGAGCTTATGAGATATTATACTGAATTAAAATCAATCCTACCCTGATCTGGTCATTTTCCTAGCAGGTCCCACACAATTCTACACACACAAATTTATATGAGTGGCTAATGCTATTATTCAGGACCGTGGACAGTGCCTGACACGTGCATGCAGTTGTATTCATTACTTGATCTGGCTGCATAAAGGACTTGTGGTAGAAGAGTTAATTAAGTAGGAGAGAAGAAGAAATGGGTTGTTTGAATCAAACTGTACATTTTTTCCAATTTCTTAGTTTTTACCTGTAGAAATGACTTGATGCGGGTACCAAAGATGGAATCAGGGGTGTGTCCCTGTATGTGTGGATGCTGATAAAGTTCATTACATCAACACTTACATGATTTGGAAGTTTAATTGCTTGGGATTTTTCTCAGTCAGATGACATCAGATCACAGAAAAATACCAAAGGAAAATGTAAGTAGAAATTTATGTAACTAAGCCCGTAATTTTTCACAGCATTAAAGTACTGTTCTTTCTTTAAATATCACTCAGGTATTTCATGCCTGGAGCTCATTCCAGCTAATCTCCCAATCTGTGGGTGAAACTATTTAATCTGGTTTTTCTCTCGATGAAAAACTATTAATGGGAGCGCTTTAGAAATCATTTCCTTGTGAAATATAAATCTGTCTCTTTGAATAAAGTGCTCTGACAGGCAGCCTAGAAAGCACTAATACAGGGTAACAATCTGTCTCTACTACTGAACTTTATTTGACTGTGAGAGAAACAGTAAAAATCCTATTATGGCATATCAGAAAGTCCTGGCTCTGTGGAGGCCTTTGTGCTTCTTCCACAGAAATCCTCGTCAATCATTTAAAGTCATTGGCCATTTCTTACACCCCCCTCTCAGCTACAGTTCAGGTGGAAGTCGTGATATACGCTAAATGGCTTCACTGCTCAGATGTAAAACAGAATTTATGTTTACTATTCTTCTTCAGACACCCACACTTTCCTTCTGCAAGATAAACCTTATAACTGCTTTACATCATGCCTTCTCTTCATGTGATTACTGAGAGAATGGCAGATTTATGAGCCTAAGACCATCTGTGCCAAGAAAAGAAGGCAGAATTATTTTTCCTTAATAAAAGAGATGGCATTGTTCTTTGTCACTTTATAACATTGCTTATCTGCCCATAAGAACCCTTCATGTTTGACCCACAGGCATTCACTTAGCACATCGTGAGTTTCCTCTACTTTCCTGTTCCTCTCAATGGGCCAAAAACACATGCCCACCTTTATGCCAAACCGGAGTATCTCAGTCCAGGAACCACTGTCGTTTTGGAAATTGGCAGTTGGATAATTCTTCATTGTGGCAAGATGCCCTGTGTGGTGAGGATGTCTGGGAACACAGCTGGCTTTTGGCCACTGGATGCTGAGGCCCATTCAGCCTCCCACTGTGAGAACTAAAAATGTCAATTACAAAATGTCCCCTGGGGCAGGGGGATGACTAAAGACTCCAACTGAATTGCCTTTGATATATCCACTCAATCTGGCATCATCCTTTCTTTCATGGAGTCCTACCCTGAGCATTAGGAGGGTCAGTGGTAGATGCTGCACCCAGTGAACAACATTCTTGTACAGAGTAAATTTTACAGTTAAGAGGGATGCACTACATAGCATGTCCCTGAAATGACTTGGTCAGTAAATCCAGTAAAGGGTGAAAATCTAAAGTCCTGACCTGTGAACTCAGAAGCTCAAGCAGTCTTAGCACTTGCAGTCACAAAATTTGACTTTATGAACTCACATTAGAAGAAATCAGAACACAACAAGGACTTTTAGGATACTGATGCCTCATAAAATAACTATTGTTTCAAGTGCTCAACCTCCTAAAAAGTGCATTCTAGCAAACAGAAACAAATTTGAATATACTTGAAAACATGGGAATAAATTGTGTAGTGACTATAAGATAAAATCTGAGTTAGCTACAGATAGCTTTTATTTGCCTAATGCTTACTTACACTTTCAAGTTTTTCTACAATGAATATGAATTTTATAACTAGAAAAATAGTCAATAGTCTTTATAAAATAAAGTTCCTTTAAAAGTCTTATTCCTACACATTTTAAAGTTAAACCTGATGTACAAAATGCCTTCCGGTTACATTCAGCCTCCTACAGGATTATTTATGGGCCACCACTGAGTTCCCCCTAGAGAGTGAGGAAATAAAGTTGACATGACAGTGTTTTCCAAATTGCTTCTGAACACAAAACATCAGCGGGCCTTTGAAGACCAGGCCTGCAGTTTCTGCCCAGAGAACAAGGGTCCCCCTGCAGTAACCCCCATGTCCCTGAGTGATTTCAGCTGTGACAGCTAAACCCCCTAACAGCCCAGTGCTCTGGCCTCTGGAAGGTCACATTTGCATTGGCTGGAAGGACAGTGCAGGTGGTGCAGCCCATGGACACATTCTGTTTTACTCTTTTGCTTAATTAGGAACACCCTTCCCTTCCAGTTCTCCTTCCTAGTCACCTCCTGCTGTGTGCTGCTGGGGCTGTTAGCTGGAAAGAGCAAGAAAGGAACTTCAGAGCTGACAATCAAGCTCTAGACCTTTAAAAACAAAAGACTTGTAGGCCCCTGCAAGTTGTTTGTGGGGAAAAGCAAATAAAAGGCTACATGGAGCAATATTACCTCCTAGGTTGCAAAATGAAATCTTTGGTATGTTTGTTGTTGGGAATGTTGGCTTGAGCATCATGTTGTCCTAAGATTCCAAGGATAGATACAGCAGTTATCTATGCACCTGGGGTCAGGGAACCCCATAAAGCTCTAGAAGTCTAGTTTCTTCAGTCTGAAAAAATGGACTCAGTAACGCCCCTCATGAGGCACATGTTATGTGACAATTACTATAAACTATACTGAAAGAACTGTGTTCAGGGTATGCCAGAAGCAGCTGCATTTTTAATAAAATGTAGCCAACTTGACAAATACATGTATCACAGGTTCCCCTGTAATGGTGATAGGCACTAACAGAGATTTTTTTTTTTTTTTTTTTTTTTTTTTTTTTTGGTTTTCTGAGACAGGGTTTCTCTGTGTAGCTTTGCGCCTTTCCTGGAACTCACTTGGTAGCCCAGGCTGACCTCGAACTCACAGAGATCCACCTGGCTCTGCCTCCTGAGTGCTGGGATTAAAGGTGTGCGCCACCACCGCCCGGCAACAGAGGAGACTTTGAAGGGATGTGGTTGAAGTGTAGGAAAAGCCATACTGAGGATCCGAAATTTCAAGTTCAGATCTGTTAGAGGTGAGCTTTACAATCTTGGGGAAATCTAGGAAGCTCTAGGGACCTCACTTCTCTCATCTGAAAGATGGATGAACAGAAATAATCGGGTGAGAAGGAAAGAAGAGCATTCCATGAAGATAACCCAACATGGAACACACACACACACACACACACACACACACACACACACACACACACACACACACACCAAGCAATTTCATCTCAGCCATCCTTTAGATCATGTAGCACCCCCATTGCCTGGTCTTCTTGAACTCAGACAGGTGAGATCCAAACTGCCAATTCCCTTTGAGTTCTCAGTAAAGAGCAGAGTGTCCAGAACACAGATGTCAGGAAGGATTTGTGAAATGAAAGATGAGATCACGAAGAAGGTCTGTATGAAGGTTGATGCTTAGCAGTAAAATCTTTGGCAAATCGCTTCATTTGTGAAAGCCATAATTCTTTATTTGTAGACTATTTTTATTTCAAATACAAATTTGTCCATATTTTGTGTTCCTATGAATTAAGCCTGTCCCTTTTCTCCCTAACTGAATGTGTCTCTGACAAACAGGCGTATACAAAGCACAGAAAGAATGAGGAGTGGGAGTGTGATTTCTACATTTCTGAAGTACTGTGTTATTCTGTGGATGATATCACAATATCTGAGTGGGTGATAAAGAGAAGTTTAGAGTTGGTCAGCTGTGTCAGCCAATAAAATATTTTCTGCACAAGCATGAGGACCTGAATTGGGATCTCCAGAACCATGTTTTTAAAAGCTAAAGAAACATCAAGCATCTATAGCCCCAGAGCTGGAGTGGCAGAGATGGGAGGATCCCTGGGGATAACTAACCAGCCAGTCTAGATGAAACAGAAAGTCCAAGATTCGATGAGAGAACCTGTCTCAATACATACATACATACATACATACATACATACATACATACATACATACATAAAAGTGGAAAGCAATTAAGGAAGATACTTATCAAACTCTGGCTCCCAAATACATATGCCCACATGTGCACTAAGACCACATCTGCATGTACATGTGTACCTTCCCACACATGAACATACACATACAGTCAAAAAAGAGAGGAGAAGTTCATTTAGCCTTACGGTTCTTACAGGTTGAGTGATTGGATCTGATGTGGTCTTCTTGCTGGCAGAGTTTCAAGGTGAGACAGAGAGAGCACATGTATACCTTCTGGTTTCTGTGTTCACACAAGCAGCCATTATTCAGTCAATTGGGTCTTCTTTGATGATGAATCCTAAAGGCCCCATCTCTAAACACCATAGTCCAGTAAATTTGTGGATTAAAGTCTCCATTAGTTTCAGATTGTGTAAATCATAGCAAATAATAGTACATCCATCTCAGTATTTCCAAAGCCATATAGTAAGGTTTAGGAAAGACAATGTACTGTGAACCTTGCATTCTTGTATATTCTTGCAGGGTGTGTTAAGATTGCAAGACTCTAACCTTTATCCACATGGATTTTAGGGCTGTCCATAGAAACCAGCCTTGGAGGATTAGGTGATGTGTCTCTCACAACCTTGCCCCCACTTCTGACTGAAGAACAGGTCTTCTGCCACTCACTAGTGAAATGATAAATCCAACAGCCCGGAGTTCCCTTCGTGTGATGCTCTGGCACGCTGTGCAGAGGTGTCCATCAGGGCTTTTCTGAGTCAACCCCTTTATACTATTGGGTAAAGTGACAAATGACGTAAATGAGCATGGGCTGGCTTCTGGTTGCTGTTTTTGCTGTTTTCATTTTTTTGGGAACAAACATCCTTTGTCACAGCTTTAGGCAGTATCCATGATGCTGTGGCAGATGAACTTGTTCGCTTGGAAGTAGAAAAACTCAGGACTCTTTCACCATTCTGGACACTGAGTGATAATGTTGGCATTAAGATCGGCTATAGCTGGGTCTATTCTTCCATGAAACTATCTTGAGTTTCAGTTTTGATTTCAAGCTTTTGGTCATATTTCCACCACAGACTGAAAAAGAACTGTATTCATCTGCTCAGACTCAAGTAAACCTGACTACCACAGTATAAAATAGCCTCAGAAAGACCTCGAGGATTCAACACAAAGTGCAGCCTGTAAAGAGCAGTTAAATAATCAAGCCATGAGACAGAAACAGGATGGTATCACTGCTGATAATCCTGGCTCTGGGGAGGCTCAGGAGGGAGGATCAAAGTCAGCCTAAGTTACATAGGACATAAGTTGACTCAAAGAAATAAAGAGAGGTAAATAGGGAAGGATAGAAAGAGAGAGTAAAGGAATAGTTCTGAAAATCCTACCGGAATTCACATATCACCTAGACTTACTTTGAGAAACTGCAAGATGGTTCAGTGGGTAAAGAAATTTTCCATAGAGCCAGATGACCTGAATTCCCGATAGCCCTGACTCCCACATGGTAAAAAGAAAGAACTGACTCCTGCAAGTTATCCTGTGACCTTCACAAGGGTGCTATGGTACATGCACACGTGGGGACACGTACAGGCAAACAGGTGTGCATACATGCATACACACAAATAAATGAACGAATAAATAAAAATAAAATGTACTAAAAATTATAATTACTTTGAATGGTCCCACCTTAATTACTTTCTTTATGCTCAAAATCAAATTCCCAAAAGAGGAGCACAGATAGTTGACTTTGAATCATTTATTTTATTTTTCCTTTGTCCAGCATGGTGTAGAAGATATGAAAGAAGAGGCATGTATATTACTAAATACTTAGACTGTATAGAACAGTCAATGCCTAAAGCAAAGGCAAAAATCACAGATATTTGTCAAATATGATCCCTCATATATATAAACACTCAGTACACAAGTGTAATTACCTTGCATTATAATGCTGTGATCATAAAAATAATAGAAATACTGTTGCAAAGCTGCTAATATAAGATCATTAGCTAATTTTTTTTTAAATTGGAGAATTGACATCTCTTGATGATGTCATAGATGCCATCTAAGAAAAACTGGATTTTTGTCAACTTTAAGTTATGTTGGTTTAGAAACTGGTGGATATACAGGCCTGCACTGACCCTCTGTCTTCAGTCTGATAAGAAATGAAGAAAGTGTCCTGTGGTTAGGAGTACAGACTCTAGCTGCCTTCAATTGAAAGATACTTCACAATTACTTGATGCTTGGAAACTAAATAACTAAATGATGTTTCCAAATATCTTTTCTGTCACCTAAAGGTTGGTTTTCAGTGATTGCTCAGTAAGTATTGACTTCTTTACTCCCACCAGCATGGCCAACCCATCTAAATACTGGTCTGTGCACTAGTATGTGACTGCTGATTGTACATCCCTACAAGCAAAAAGAGGCAAAAATGATAATGATCAATCTATGCTGAAGATAATGCCTTAATGTGGCAACATATTTTTCCGAGGAAAGGAAAAGAATAAATAAAAGAGTACAAAATTTCAGGTAAGAGGAGTTAATTCAAGATCAGTAACTATAGAAAATAATATATTGAATACAAAATTTGCTGAAAGAGACGATTTTAAGGCCCTCACAACATATGCTAGTTTGATTTAGCCTTCCTATATGTACATATATCATGTTGTATACCACAAATATTTACAACTTTTTTGTCAATGAAATATTTTTAAAAACAGAAATCCTGAAATTGCAAACTTGCTTGTGTAGAAAGTCCTCACATAAAGGCTTAATAAGCAATAGGATTCTCTGTCTATGGCTTCACTGTACAGCCTACCCATGTTTCTCAGTTTCCTCCATGTCTAGTCTCTAATGCCTGACTGCCTCCCCGACTATTTGTCTCCTTTATCTTAATGACTGCTTTATTTTTCTGCAGTTAAACATTTGTAAGTGACCATAAATATTTATTTTACATAAGTATAGAAGGAGATGTTATCCTATCTATTCAATTCTAAAATGTCCCCCAAAACACAGAGCTCTGTATCTCCATGGATTATCAAGCTTTGATAATGTAAATTTGATCCATGAACAACTATTTGCAGGGCTTGCACACACCAACAGAGACCAATTAGGATTGGGGGATTAGACGATGCATCAATTTATTGATCTGTGGCAGGTCTTCCCAGTGGCATCTATATTTTTGTTAACGATGCATAAGAATCTATCTAGGGATTTGCTAAACTGTTAATTCCATTAATAGTTGTTGATCTAAGGTGCTACTCATACGTTCAGCAAAGGGGGCGGGGGAATCACCGTTTAGCTCTTGTTGTAAATGTGTTAACAACTCCTGTAGAGCTAGACCCAAACAAACCTGACCCAAATTCTATCTTCTCTATTTAGTCCCCCATGATTTCACTCTTGGATGAATGCTGCTGAGACCTAGTTCTCAGGGATCCTGGCTTTTATCATACTGTGTCTGTGGGATTTAATAACAAAATAAGGTTTCCACACTTGCTCGGACTCATGAGCCAGAGTAGTTCTTCCTCTTTCAGATGACTTCATTCTTCTGCTTATCTCTGAACCTTGATAGAGCCATGCAAAGGGCTGGATTTAGCCAGCCCCATCTTCCCTTTCTTTTCCAGCTTCTTTATTAATTCCTTAGTGCCTGTCTCTGTCCCAGCCTCTTCCTATTGCTCCAGGCATAAGAGACCCTGACTAAATCTTTAGGCTGTGTATTCCCTTGTGTAGTTGTGCCTACAAACAACTTCTGAAACATTCTGTCCCAATAATCTATGGTAGCACCTGGAGTGGCAGCCATCCCGCCTCTTGGGTCAGTTCTATTTTAATTCAGTTCTTCCCCACTTTTATACATTGGTTTTATTACTAGTCCTCAAAGGCAGACTTAAAACCAGGATCTTCTGTCTCCAATGATTGTATGCTTTAATCCACATACATTGCTTCTATATTTATGCCTCTCAGCTATGGGCAGTCACCTACATTCTTATGTGTACATTTTTTACTAAGGTCTAAGTACTTTTTGACTGCAGAGCTATCAGTTTCCTTCAGGAAGCTTCCTCTCTGTCCATCCCCATGTCTATTTACTAGAATTACCATCATCCTTCTGACTCCTTCAGTTGCCAGGATACTACAGTGCTGATCTTGGAGGATAAGAACAAATCAAGTGACTACAAGTGTGCTGGTAAAAGACAATGGTTTATTATCAAGGTAGTTCTTTATAATATCAATTTTATCAATAACAGAACTGGTAATATATTTTTCCCATTGTCATCATTTTATTTTTAACATTACCATGTCTACTACAAAAACTAAAATGATCTAAAAGTTTAGGTTCTAGAAAATGAGTAGATATATGCAGAGAGTAAATAACAATTCAGTGGGTTAAATGCTCTTTTATATATTTGTATAAAATGCTTTCTTGTTACAACTGAAGATGCCTAAATATATAATTTCTATACTTTTTGCTATTTAGTCACTGAACTAAACACACACACACACACACACACACACTTTTTATGGGTGTCTCACATTGAAGAGGGAAAATATATTGGTAGGAATTCTTTGTGCCATCTTCCAAGAGGCCTGAAATTCTTAGCAAATGCTACTTAGAGGCAATTTTTTCTATCTTCACTCACCAGATTGTCCCCTGAAGTAATTGAAACCTATAAGCCTTAGATAGAAAGCTGCTCTGTTCCATTGATTATAATAGAGCAGTCTGGGCTTAGGTGACAGTACTCCTTTTAGGAAGGAAGGGTTGGCTTAGCTTATATAAAATATATATA
This sequence comes from Peromyscus maniculatus bairdii, assembly GCF_049852395.1. Lineage (NCBI taxonomy): Eukaryota > Metazoa > Chordata > Mammalia > Rodentia > Cricetidae > Peromyscus > Peromyscus maniculatus. The sequence continues at coordinate 8,902,481 of NC_134856.1, forward strand.
AATGCATATTTATTTGTATATTATTAAAAGGTTTTGTGCCTGAGTGGCCCAGCTCCTGACTCTATAATTACATTTAATGTAGTTAACTTGGCTGAGACTTCCTGGTCTTTCTGACAAGAGACAGGACAGTATCCAGTGGGTTTCATGACAGGAAAACACATTGACATCCCACCCCAAGCCCCATCCCCAACCCCACTGCCATCCCTACTCCTACCTTCAAGGTCCTACAGCCTCAAAACCTGAAGTTAATCCATGATGCTCTTGGTAGAGGAACAGGTTTCTTAGTCAGTGAAGAAAGGATAAGACACTATCCATGAACTCCCCTTACCTTGTTTTAATCAGACTCTGGAGAGGAAGAAGACCACATAGGTACTGTTTAAGTTTCCCTGCACCATGGATGATTAGCTTTGCAGCTGGGAAAAACAAAATAAAATTATTTCTTATTGAGACTATCCAGGAGGAGGTAGTAGACGAAGAGGCAAAGGAGTAAGTACATGGCTCTTCATAATCACCCTATTCCCAGAGTGCCTGGATGAAGGCACCAATGATCTGCAATCCTGTGTGAGCTGTAATTTTTGACAGGGGAGCAGAGGTGGCATGGTAGGTGTCCTACAGGAAATGGAAGCTAAAGGAACTCTGGAATCAGAGCTGTGTGTGTCTAAGTCCAGGCTGCAGCCTCTATGCCAGCTGTGCGACTCTAAGCAGATGATTTCCATCCTTTGGATTCCATTGGTTCATCTGTGAGATGGAGGGAACATGTGAATTAGGTAGGGCTTCCTGGAATTAAGGAAGATGATAAAGGAAAGGGACGTGCCAGGTAACAAGTGACCAGTCAATTTTCATTCCTTTCTTTCTGCTGCCTAGCATCTTTATCTCATTCAAAACTGCATTAATGGGAAATATGAGAATAACAACAACAACAAAACCCTGTTCCCTGTCCTCCATTAAATAGGTAAGGATAAAAAACACAAGAGAGGGTAACTACTGAGGTTGTCTATGCCCTAGCAGATGGATAAACTTATAGGCATGTTCACATGGGTAGCACTGATTGGACTTAGTGTGTTATTAAAAAAAAAAGATAAAAATAAAGTTAAGAGAGAGGTGGGAAATATGTTGGTGAAGAAAAGCTGGAGGGAGGGAAAGGAAGATGAATATGACCAAGATACATTCTATGCATACGTATTTTTTTTAATTTGAAAAAGGAGCAAAAGAAATACAATGAACTAAGGTATGCATTTGTAGAAGACCATGCAAATGAATAAGTATATTTAATGATCGTGCACTTCATAAAGTACATATATTAAGGGTACTGGCTTTAACAACATGACCCCAAACTCTTCTCAAGGGTGTCTGCACTTCTGAATGTGGGTGGGCTTGTGATTTCCAAGAGCAGTTCTCTAGTACCAACAAAATGTCTTCCAGTAACATGGAGACCTCTTCCAGATTCAATAATTTGCTAGAACAAATTGTAGAACTCATGAAATCACTGCACCTACTGCTATCATCTTATAAATATCTAAATGAATAGCCAGGTAAACCAATGTATAGGCAAAAACTGGAGGGTCCCAGAGCAGGGGTTCTCCGGGCCATCAGTCTACCACCCTCCAGTACATCAGTATGTCCACCAAGGAAGTGCTTTAACCTCATGATTTAGCACTTTTAGTTTTTGTTTCAAAGTCTCATTGCATAGGTATGATTGAGAAAATCATTGGCTGCATTATTGAACTTGAATCTTCAAGCCTTTCTCCCCTCTCTAGTGTTCAGGGTTGAGGCTGAAAGCCCCACTTCCCTAATCATAATACTGCTTCTTCTGGCAGTGAGTCTCCATCCAAAAGCTACATCACAGTGAACTCATCCTTTACTCTTTAACATAAATTCAAGTTTTTAAGGGCCTATTATGAATAACAATAGACACTCTGATCACTCAGAAAATTCTAAGAATTTTTGAAGCTCTATGCCAAGAACCAGAGACAAAAAGCTAGATACATTCTTTCTATATCACAGGTTATGAACTACTCTAACATACAGAGAACTGCTAAATTGATCCATGTAACTCATAAAAGACCACACAGCTTCCATCCTGTTCAATGGGATGCTCATGTTCAGAGCATTGAGCCATAAATATAAAAAGTTCAGTTCTATAGGACCTCCATGCTATAAACCAACCCAGCATAATGCAGGCAGCTTGGATAACAGTCAGAGCTTGTGAGTCATACCATCATTGGTAGGAAATGAGCCTTCTAGCCACCTCTAGCCATTAAATCCCAGCTAAATCCCCAGATAATGTGAATCAGGGAAAAAAATCCTTGCTGTCATCTGAATTTCTGACCCACAGAATCAGGCATAATAAAAGGCTGTAAGCTAATAAAATTATGGAGCCACTTCCAACTTGGCAATAATAAGCAGAACACACTGTAACATGTGGGGCTATAAAAGAACAGTGGATCCAGGCCACTCCAAGATTGCATTTTTTAAAAAAAGTTGTTGTTTTTTTAAGTGGGGAGGGATACATTACAGTTTGACTTAATTTTTAGTTGTCTGTAAGAAAAAAAAAGTTGAATTTCTGGGATATTTTGTATTAGAGAAAATGGTGAGAGTCTAAGGAAAGATACCAAGAACGTTTATTAGAACAATGATGGTAAGAATGAAAGACTGGAAAGGGGCTTAGGACATGAGCTTAGCAGAAAGAAGAATCAATGATGAGCCCATGTTTGTGGTGACTAAGTGTCTGGAGTGTTGATGGGACCATTCACTGAGATACAAAATATTAAAGGTTTAATCATAGACAAGGTATTGAGGTGAGTGTGTCCAGGAAAGAGTCGAGTCTAAAGCCTGGTGAGGGAGCAGATAGAGTGGAAGACAGTAGCAGATTAGAAAGTAAACAATCTCTACCTTTAAGTCAACAATGACTAGATGGAATCATTTAGGAAGATGATGTAGAATAAGCAAACTTGATCATCTCTAGGGAACTTCATGCAGGAGGATTCCAGTGTGATGCCCAAGGGGAAAAAAGATGGGAGAAAAGAAACATGAACTTCAAGGAGTAAATAATCTTAGAGTTCTCTCTCAATCACATTAAACAGAGAAATCCTCCACCATATTCCAAAGCCTTTCCCGGGCTGTGAAGATAGAAATCTGGGTACACTGTCATTTGAGCATTCACATTCATAGACTGCCAAAAAAAAAAAAAAAAACTTATGAGACAATAAAGTGGAAAGATACAAAATGGAATGGCAATTCAGTACATAGTGCCTCAAGGAGAAAGACATTGACTTCTCAGTGAGAAAAAAAGGAAGTCTTCAGGGACCTGGCATATCATGCTTTTGTCTGTTAAAATGATGAGTGAGCCCCTCGAATCCAGAACTCTTTTCACGGTTAAGCCCTGAGGACACTTCGAGTTCACAGGGTTAGTATACTTGATGGGCTTGAAATTCAGCATCCTTTGGAGAACCTGGAAGTTCTATAGACTCTGTGTGTGTGTGTGTGTGTGTGTGTGTGTGTGTGTGTGTGTGTGTGTAAGTGGGTGTGGGTGGATGTGGTGTGTGAGGGCTACGTGTGTGTGGTGTGGTGTGTGTGTGGTGTATGTATGTGGTGTGTGTGTGTGTGTGTGTGTGTGTGTGTGTGTGTGTGGTGTGTGAGGGGTGTGTGTGTGGTGGGGTGTATATGTGGTGTATGTGTGTGGTGTATATGTGTGTGTGCATGGTATATTTGTATGTGTGAGGGGTGTGTCTATATGGTGTGCATGTGTGTGGTGTGAGGGGTTTGTGTGTATGTGGTGTGTGAGTGTGATGTGCGTGGTATACAGATATGTGTGGTATGTGTGTGTACATGGTGTATTTGTGTGTGGTATGTGTAGTGTGGGGGGGTGGGAGGGTGTGGGTGTGTGTATATAGTGTGTCTATGGTGTATGTGTGGTGTGTGTGTGGTGTGTGTGTAGTATGTATGTGGTGTGTGTGTATGGTGTGTATGTGGTGTCTGTGTGGTGTGTGAGGGGTGTATGTATGTGGTGTGTGTGTGTGATGTGTGTGTGATCTATGTGTGTGTGGTATGTGTCTGTGTGTTGTGTTGTGGCATGTGAGGGGTGTGTGTATGTGGTGTGTATGTGATATGTGTGTGATGGGTGTGATGGGTGTGTGTGTGTGTGTGTGTGTGTTGTACTCCCACTGAAAAAGGAAAGACAAGTGCCAGTCCTCAAGGGAAACTGGACCCTTCCTATTTGGCATCAATGCATCTAATCTGTAAACTGCCTCTCTGCACACAAGACCTCCTTGCTATTGTTCTGACCCTGTGCCATTATGCGAAGTGGAGAGCAATTGAAAGAAGCATTTATTGCTGCCTTGAATGGAAATCCAGAAGGCAGAATTGTTCAGGAGCTGAAAGCAATTTATTCATGGGCTTTCATTTTCCTGAAGTTGGGAGGATTTCCCCCACCCCTGTATCCCCCAACTCCACCCCTATCCCCTTACTTCCCATCTGCATGTTCCAAGGCAGGTGTGTCAGGATTAAGGGATTGGTTTAACTCCAGATGGTTTCAAGTGACTGCACAGATTTAAGAGTGTACGCAGTCCCAAGTTTTATCTTTAAGGCAATCATTAGAAGTGTAAAAACAAATTTTTTCCAAGTTTAAAAACTACCTAAGTACCCATGCACATGACTAATAATTTAATAAGAAACTGATCCATTCAGAATACTACATATCTGGGGGGAGAGCAAGGGAGACAGAGAGACAGCAGAAGAATAATGATTTCTAACTGGGGGTGAGTTTCTGCCTTCCAGGAGACAGTGACAAAGACTAGTGAGAGGCCAGGAATGCTGCTGAATGTCTGCAGTGCACAGGACAGCACACCACAGCAAGACATTTTCAACCTAGACTGTCCATGGTACTGAAGTCAAATGATTAGTGCCTTGCTTCTTTCCTACACAAATTAAGCCTCGTCACAGGACTATCACGTCTCAGGGATGACAAGACATTCTGGTCACCACATAGTCTCATGTGCCTTGACATTCTGCTTCTGGATGGCAGGGTGGGTTTGGATGCTTGTAATTTTATTAGACAGACTTGCTTTGATGAGACAGAAATCATGGAGCATATCACTCCATGATAGGGCTACAAAAAAAAAAAAAAAAAAAAACACCTTCCTAGTGCTGTGACTAAAAGAAGATAGCCCCTGGAGCTAACAACAGAAGGAGACTGCCTGCATGAGGAGACAACAAGAGAGGAAATATGCTTAGTGTTCCATTTGGTAAGAGGTGCCTGCTGGATGTGACTCTAAACTCATTTTGTAGATTTTAGTACCAGAAGGGAAAATGGACTTTAACCTCTAGGCAGTGTTGAGAAACAGATGCCTGAAGATCTCAGAGAAGAATTTTTGACCCAACAACAGGCTTCTTGCATGTGTCAATGGTGTTTTTGTAGATGTAAAATTGTGCTTTGTTTCTTGTTGAAGTATGAGAAAACACCCAGATTATCCTCCAGCCTCCCTGAGGCTTCAACTCATCTGGTTGGCCACACTCCCAGCTGGAGCCCCTGATACTCAAATTTTCTCCCTGCCTGGTACTTAGAAATTCACTATTCTAAGAGATAGCATGGGGTCCCCTCCCCCGTCACATGGCTCACTGGGCAGCACACATCTTTGTAGAGATTTCTGCAGACTTGATCTTTGTTCACAGTAAAAGAAATATATGTAGAGGAAGAGGCAAGCTTGATGTTGAATTCCCATTAGAGCCCCTAACCATGTGACCATGGCAAGATCTGAACTTGAAATCACAACTCATGAATGAAGAAATAAGGAAATACTACTCTTGTGAGAGTTAGGAATAATACATTCAGTTCTACTCACACCATGCCTGGTTCATGGTAGGTGTGCAGACTGGCATTGCTCTGATGTTACTATTGGGAGGAAAAACCTAAAAGCTGTATTTCTAGCTATTTTCTGTTTCTTCTTATAGTCATGCTAAGCCAAGTTGGAGAACTGTTCCCTGTGCTAGTCACACTGGTAACTAAGTGACAGAAGTACAGTCACATGTGGTAGAGGAAAATGAAACTAGAAATGTATAGGGAATTGGCTTTTCCTGTCGGGATACAATTTTAGAATCTGTACCAGTCTCTCCATATTTCCTAGATTTCTTCACAGTAGAGGAAACCCAGCAGAATAGGATGCCTTCCTGGGGGGCAAATGGGAAAGGATCATTCATGTGAATGTATGCACCTCAAAATCAATTAATAATTAACTAATTAATTGTTAAAATGACATTTTCTTATCCACAGATACACTTAACACATAATCAGGTATAGTGTGAGTGACTCACTTTCTCTATCTTCATAACTCCCACCATTTAGTAATTAACCCTGTGGTGCTAGCATTGATTGTCACCTCTGTAGGATTTAGGAGCACACAGGATACTGTCTCTGGATGTCTGTGAGAGCCTTTCCAGAGAGGTTTAGCAGAGATGGGACAGTGAATGTGGGCAGTACTATGACGTGAGCTGAGGTCCCAGCCTGAATGAAAGGGAGAAAGATGAGCACATCTATATCTGTGCTCCCTGACTGGGTATGCAGCGTGGCCCACCACCTCACACTCCTGCTACCACTGTTGGTGCTGCTCTAGCCACCACATCTTGGTGGTCACGATGAAATGTTCCCAAACCTGTGAGCCAAAATAGTCCCTTTCTTACTTACGTTGCCTGTGTCACGTATTGTAGTTGGGCTTTTCTCTATCCCACCAGCCAGCTCCCAAATAACCACATGAAGACTTCTCATAAATTATAAAAGCTCAGCTGATAGCTTAGGCTTGTTACTAGTTAGCTCTTACAACTTAAATTAGTCCATTTTGTCAATCTATATATTGCTGACTCATGGCATTTAGCTGTCCTTTTTCATGTCTTGCTCCCTCTCTGTCTGGACACCAACTCTGCCCTTCTTCTCAGAGTTCTCTCCGTCTGGCTTTCCTGCCTAGCTATTGGCCATTTTGCACTTTATTAAACCAATGAGGGCAACACATCTTTTTTTTTTTTTTTTTTTTTTTTTTTTTTTTTTTTTTTTTTGGTTTTTCGAGACAGGGTTTCTCTGTGTAGCTTTGCGCCTTTCCTGAAGCTCACTTGGTAGCCCAGGCTGGCCTCGAACTCACAGCGATCCGCCTGGCTCTGCCTCCCGAGTGCTGGGATTAAAGGCGTGCGCCACCATCGCCCGGCCAGAGGGCAACACATCTTCACAGTGTACAAAAAGATTATTCCACAACTGGGTATTTTGTCACAGCAAAGAAAGAAGTAACTAATACAATCTTGTCTTTGTTAGGATTTCTATTGCTGTGTTAAAACACCATGACCAAAGGAAAGTTGAGGAAGAAAGGATCTATACATTATAAATCATATTCCATCACTGAGGGTAGGCAGGGCAGGAACTCAAGATAGGAACCTGGAGTCAGGAACTGAAGCAGAAGCTGTAAGGAGTGATAGTTACTAACTTGCTCCACATGGCTTGTTCAACCTGCTTTCTTATACTGTCCAAGACCACCTGACCAGGGGTGGTACTTTACACAGTTATCCGGGCCCACCCATATCTACTTTAATCAAGAAAATGCCCCACAGTCTTGCCTACAGGCCAATCTAGTGGGGGCATTTTCTCCATTGAGGTTCCCTCTTCCCAAATGACTCTAGCTTGTGTCATTGACAAAGCACTACCAAGCACAGACTAAAGTGCAAAATAAAGTCTGAATCTTCAAGAGGATAATGGAAGGGGATGAATATAATCATCATCCCTTGGTCTCTAAAAGTTCAGGATCCCTAAAGATACCAGAACTCATGGATGTTCAAGATGCTTTTATAAATGGTGTTGTACTTGCATATAATTCACACATAGACTCCCACACCCTTTGAGCCATTTGTAGACTATGTATAATATCTCATATATTGGTCACTGCAGCATTAACAGTTGTTATTCTGTGTTCAGGGAATAAGTGACTTGAAAAAAGATCTGCCTCATCCAGATTCATTTTTTTAATATATACAATCCACTATTGGTTGAATCCATGAATATGGAACCCAGAGATAGGGAGAGCTGAATGGTGAAATGAAGTCCTTGAGATTGAATGAAGTTCAAATGTGAAGAGACATAAAAAAAAAGGCTGTAGTGATGTCAAAGAATATACTATTTCAAAAGTACAGACACTAAAAGCAACCTTTGGTCCAAAGACCTACTGGCCATTCTTCTTCTTTTTTTTTTTTTTTTTTTTTTTTTCCAAAATAGGGTTTCTCTATATAGTCCTGGCTATTCCAGAACTTGCTCTGCAGATCAGGCTAGCCTCAGACTCAGAGATCTGCCTACCTTGCTTCCCAAGTGCTGAGATTAAAGGTGTGCACCACCACACCCAGTTCTAGTGGTCAGTCTTAACACTATCAAAATTCCAACGTTCAGAACTGAAAAATAAAGTAAGTATTACTATAAGCCTTGAGAATTGCAGAAGACTTAGATGTGGCTCCTATCTGTACTATCTACAAGCAATGGTGAACTTGACAAAGTAATCTTGCCCTTTATGTCTCATTTAGTCATTTGTAATACAGGAATACTCTCCTCTACCATGAGTGCTATTACAGAAATTATGCATATGAAGGATGTATAATGACAGATGTCTATACTGCTCTAGATTTTTATTTTGTCTCTTCTTTTAAAAGTTGCATGGTGTGACTATGGCTCCATCTCCACTCCCATGTCTTGCTACTTACTTTCTTTGTACATTTGCTGAACTGAACAGTTTTGCATACCCCAAATAACATTAGGATATGTGTTTTAATACAGACAGATTTCCAGATAGTGGCCTATTGGACTTGAGATTAGATCCCTCCCAAGCAATGTCTTCATCGTGGTGATTTAAAAAAAAAAAAAAACTTCTGTAATTATCCTAATTACTCCTCAACTTTCAGGGATGTCTGTATCTTTTACACCTGACCTCCAATGTCTTCTTTTAAAGCCTTGCCTGGAAGGCTACATGATCCAAATATCCTCAATGCCAATGCAGGATTTCTTGGGCTGCCAATCTCCCCTGTGCAAGCATGGTTTCCTCTGCTTCAGTGCTAGTCCTTGGGTGCCAAGTCATGTGTGCACTCATTTCAGGAGCCAGCAGATCTTTGAAATCACAAAACTTTTTAATTTTAAATAACCTTGTAGCACCCAGTATCATATTCTTCAGACAACAATGTGTACACAAATATTTATTGAAGATACACAAATTCTAGATTTTCATCACTTTTAAATGCAGGGATTAAAAAAATACCATTGCTCACAAAGCTAACTTCAGACATTTGGAAAGAACATAGTCAGAAGTGAAGATCAGCCAAAATTAAGAAGACATACAGTCTAGCTTGGAAGCAGAGGGTAGTTGATGCAATGGTTGGGGGGGTGTCTTTCTAGGAGCATGTAATACATGAGTTGAAACTGAAAGATCAGAAGGAACAGGGCATGGGGAGAGCTGAAAGATTCTCCAGCTGGTCTGTGCTAGTGAGATGGCAATTTTGGAGGCAGGAGAGGCCAGCTAATACAAGACCAGATAGGTCAACAAGTGCTTTGACTGTATTGAAAACAGAAGATCTCATATCCCCTTGTGTGGAAATAGAGGACACACCAATTTACACTTTTAATTATATGCCGGGTCTCTGGAGGAAAAAAGAATGAGATGTTGGCCCATCATCCTTGCCCACAGTCTATACAATTGGACCTTCTAAATCTGTATCTGTTCTAGCAGGCAGAGCTGGGACATTTAGTTTAACATTTTAATCATCTTGCTGGTTTAAATGGGTTAAAGCTTGGTCACTGTTTCAAATATCCCTGAAGTTCAACAGTCTTGGTTTCTATCCGAATCTTTCTTTAGCATTCTTCCAAGGAATCAAAGCATGTGGTGTGTGTGTGTGTGTGTGTGTGTGTGTGTGTGTGTGTGTGTGTGTGTGTGTACTTGGAATGTATACTTTAAAAGAAACAGAGACAAGGAAGACCTTATAGTACTTCATAATCTCTTTATTAGTTCTTCTACATACATTAAATTAGAATTCTACAGAAAGTATACTGTTGCTGGGCACTGAATACGGAGTTATGGATGAAATAAACAAGACATCTGTTCCTACTTGAATGGGGAAAATTAAATAGTAGACAGTCTAAGGCAGTTAATTTTCCTTTAACATAACAATGTCTGTTCACCTGGAAAAAGTGATGAAAGTGGTTTATGACTCAGGATCATTGTAAAAATCAAATATTAAAAAACATTTGTCACAGTGGTTAGCACATGGCTTGGTACAATTTTTAGAATCTATATTTAAGGAGATCATCATGTCAGAAATAAATACTATTAGAATCATAGCACCACAGGTGATTTCCTGCCTTATAATCAAGGCTTGTCTGAACTACAGAAGTCCAGGGATTATGGGATAGACTCACAAATAGCTTTCTATGGATGAGTAAGCAATTTCATAGAAGATTACCTGAACCAGTTCAATGTACCCTTTAGTTATATTTGTGCTGTTGTACATTATGTTTCATTCCACCAGAACTGAGCTAGAGTCCAAAGGCAAAATAGCTATAACAATTAATTTCTAAATACGGAGAAGGGATAGCAACCTGATTATGATCAATAGCAGAGCAGTACCTACTGATCCACAGAGAGTAGGCACCACATTCTCCTACACAAAACAATGGTGAAACCTGATATCATAAATATAGTGGTGATGGTCACATCATCTATACTCTCAAAAAATGTGAGTTTTATGAAAAATATTCCCTTCTCCTGAATTGATCATAGATAGCACTTATTGAACTTCATATGACTAATAATTACAATGGTTTTTATTGATCACTCACTGTGTCTCTATTTTAAGCATGTCACATTCATTCCTTTGGCAGCCCGATAAACTAGTCCATTGTCTGTTTATATATAGTGTAACTAGAGCTTGGGAATGACTTGCAAGTCATCTGTGGAGTTTAGTCACAGCCAGGCATTCTAAATCCCAGCCATGGTCCTGGTAACTGCCCTGTACAGCTATGGGGCTGTGAGCCTGTATTCGATCAACCCAAAGGTGTTGCATCAGATCTGCTTCCTTCTGGATGAGCTAAGAATGCTTTTCAGCAGCTGTCCTGTTAGAAATGAGCAGCTTTGGGGTTCCAAAGGCTGTGACGCTGAACTCCGCTCCACTGGTAATCCAAATGGGAGCTTTCTCCAGTGACGAGCATGGGATGCCAGGCTCCTGCCAAAGTGTGTAGTCATACTGCCCGAGAGCGCCACACTGTTCCCGTGAAACCTGCGATTCTGCACACTTCTGTTGTAGGATATTACTTCTGAGTGTGCTGGATTTTAAAGCATTTTCTACAAGAAAGGGGGGAAAACGCAAGCTCAGTAAATCCCGGTATTTCTACCGCCTTTGCCAAATTTGACATCTTTGAAAGTAACTGTGAGAAGCACGCGGTCTCTGCCAACTGCATGATTTAGCAGCTATAAAATCCCTCTGAATCAAACCCATTTTGAAATAAAAAGGAGCCTGCTTGAGAATTTCATTGCACTGTTGGATACCTACTCAAAGATCAATCACCTCTCTTCATTCCGTATTCCTGGTATATTTTTAAGTTTAATCTTTTTTTGCAGCTTACCCATTTAGTTAAGGGTAGACTTTTAAAAGACTGAAGATTGAGCAAGAAGGAGGAGGACATTGAGTGTGAACAAAGGGTTTCTTTATATTCTGCACAATAGAACTGGAAAAGATGGTCTATTTTCTTTTCAGTTCTTTACCCAATGGTACAGCACCTAGATTCTCAAAACCTGAGTGTCCTTTCCCCTCAAGGAAAATAGTCTCTCTCTGCAGGCTGCCTAGTTGGATAAAACAGCTGTGTTTCCTACTCCACAGGGAATTTCTTTACATGAAAGTCTATTTTTTTAGGCTGAATATGATTGGGTGAGCAGAAGGCTAAACATATTGCTTATGGTTTAGCCTCCAATGACAACTGAAAAAAAAAATGTGTTCGTAAAATGTGGTACAAAAGCAATTAGCTATCTTGAAACTGAAATAACATTGTAAATCAAATGCTGGCTATAAGGAAATACAAAGGTGTGAACAGCACTGAGTCTTGAGAGTACAAAATAAAAGTGCTTGAATCTGAGCTCCTGACGCTCCCTGGTAGGAGCAGAGGTGCCTCTTGGATCTCATTTGGAGTTTTGCTAATGCAAATATTTTAATTACGACATATGCACTGGCTCTTCATTGACATAATACATGAATACTACATGTTTAAAGATGGAAGCAAGTGGCGAGGACATCTTTCCACAATAAAGATATTTATAGAGGACTTATATGTGTTCACCTATATATTTACTGAGAAAATACTGTCAGATATGAGCTAAATTCTGCTTGTGGAAATTCCTACGTTAAAAAAAAATATATTGCCATAGCTTTTATCTTTTCTTTTCCCTACATATTACCCCAAAAGAATCACACCCTGAAACCATTAAAAGGCTCTAAGTTTCTACAATTTTATTTTTCTAATTGGCACTACAAATAGCGTCTTATCGTAGGCCAACTTGATTTCAGCAAGGTAAGCTGCTTTGCCATTCCATTCACATGGAAATGGTATGGACCTCCCACCAGGAACAGGTTTGAATTTATGTCAGTGAAAGCAAGATCATGGGAGTAACGTGTGTTCACCCTGTACTAGCCAAGTTGCTGAATTGTATTCGGTGTCTTGGATACAAATCCCATCAAATTATGGCATTGCATAATTAAATAAACTGAAGGAGAGAGAAGGGAAGAGAGGGGGGAAAGAGTTATGGGGACCTCAGGACATGGGAAGATTTAGAAGTAGAAATAATTTGGGATTGAAACATAAATTTAAATGTGAATTTTTAGTGAAGATATCGTACAGTTTATCATTAAGATAAATAATTATGAAAATCCAAAGTCCACTATTAATAACTACCCTGAGAGAGTATGCATAAACTAGGATGGATGGCAAAGCACCCCTTCCAAAGCAGCATATAAATAATAGGAGCAACCTGAAGGGGGGGTCACTTTCAAAACAGCTGTGCCTAGACTCTAAACTTGGTGGCATTCTGGTTATGTGCTGTTCCCATCCCCCTATCTTCCTTATCTGAGAAACAAGGGCATCTAACTCAGATCAAGTATTTTCAATGCAGCAGAGTACACAGCCTGGATATCACACTGTTTCAGACAGCTTTGTGCCCCTATAACTAAATGCTTGACATGGAATACATGCAAATAAACAGAGGTTTATGTTGGCTCATGGTTCTGGATGTTCTAGTCCAAAACCAGGCAGCACCATTGCTTATGCCTCTTCAAGAGGCAGTCATCACAGTGGAAGCAAGTGTTGAGATGAACATTCAAATCTTGAGTCAAGAAGCAGAGAAGATACAAGATCCAACAGTCCCCTTTAAGGACATTCCCTAAGGGCTTTCTTGAAGGTTCCAACTCAAAAAAGGCCCAGAGCACCACCTGCTACACAGCCACCTAAGACACAGGGACCACCAGGGCAGATTCATGCAACCCATTGCAAATGCTGAAGAGTTTTGCTTAAAGCCCAAAATTCAGTCATTGCCATCACTGTATTTCCTATTTTGAACATAAAGCAAAGGATTAAGTGAGACTACTTTTTGCTAGTTGTCATTCAGCAAGTAAGTGACAGAGCTGAAATATGATTCCTGGCAGTCAGTCTTCCATGTTCATAATTCTACTCATTGTGGCATCTTGAACATAAAAATAACACTTTTGCAGAGATCTTGTTAGGACTAAATGATACACTGGATGCCAAGCACTTCACTCATTCCCAAAACATGGTAGAAAATAAAACCAGTTGTCAATAATGGATTTTTAAATACTATATGCCCTACTTAGAAAATTTATTTTTTATTAATGTGTGTGTGTGTGTGTGTGTGTGTGTGTGTGTGTGTGTACACATGTGTGCAGGTACCCTAAGAGGCCAAAAGAGGGCATTAATCATCTGAAGTTGGAGTTACAGCTGTTTGTAAGCTACACAATGTGGGTACAAGGAGTCACTCTTAACCACCAAGTCATCTCTTCAGCCCCTGTATATGTTATTTTGAGTAACTCTTATTAAATCACATTGGGAATGATAATATATAATAAGACTCTTTGGTGAGTCTGTACCCACTTGACTAGAAACCTTTACAAGCCTAAGATATACAGAATATTAATCCACAAATCAGAGGGTGAGAAACTATATATTGCATATCCCTGGCAGTTTGAAATCACAGCCATTCTTGATTTTTACTTTTATTTTTTCACTTAAGGCGCTCAAGAATTTTTATTCAAGAAGTATTCCTTTTCAGGAAGGGAAATATTTCATGAAAATACATTTGACATCCATTCATAGCAAATAATTCTCAGCCAAGCAGGAACAGAGAAAAACTTCCTGACGATGATAAAGAACATTTAGGAGGGAATCTTTAGAGATCTTGCATCTCTGTAAAGAGTGGAAGGTATTGCAGCAGAGATGAGCAGTACAGGGAGGTCCACTGTCATGATCATCCTCATCATCCTGCAAGTCTTTGCCAATGCCATTAGTTAAAAAAGTACACAATGGAAAAGATGATACAATTATTACAATTTCTTCATAGATTGTGACCTTTATTAACAGGGAGTGTCCATCTTTATTTCTGTTGATTAGCTTTGGTTTGATGTCTGCTTTATCAGATGAAAGGCTAGTGGTGCCTACTTGTTTATAATTTTTATTTGTTTGGTAGTTTGATTCGATCTTTTGATATTCATTTTTTAGATGTCATTACCAATCAAGGGTGTTTCTTAAAGACAACAGATAATTTTTTTTTATATATTTAAACACAATCTGTGTCTCTTTATTGGTGATTTGAAGCCATTTACATTTAATGTGACTATAGAAAGGAGGTTGTTATTGTCTAAGAATTTGTTGGGTGGTGTTTGGATTGCTCAATTGTTGGTATCTCTTTTCCTTCTCCCATACTAGTTTTAAGAGCTTTCTAGTTTCCTGTGTTGATCATGGTGGATTCTTTCCCAGTCTTTGTGGCCATCTTTCCATTTCACGAAAGATGTATCTTCAGATATTGTCATAGAGAAGGCTTTCTTCTTCCTTCCTGCAAGGTCTTCTTTAAGAATTCTGAAGTGAGCTGGCTATGGTGATGTATGCCTTTAATACCAGTACTATGGAGGTAGAATCACACAGATCTCTAGAGTTCAGACCAACCAAGGCTACAAAGTAGTAAGACCCTGTATCAAAATAATAATGACCATGCAGTAATGGCTTGATTGTTGTGAATTGTCTTAGTGTATTTCTGAAATACCCTAATTTCTCCATCAGTTTGGGAAGATAATTCTGCTGTGTATATCATAGTTTGTTCACAGTTAATTTATTTTGGAACTTGAAATACATCCTTGCATTCTGTCCTGGCTTTAGGGTTGCTGCTGAAGGCTTGGGGTTATTTGACTGTTCCTGACTTTGTATGTTTGGGGTTCTCAATGCCTCTTGTGTTTGGATGTCTACTTACGTCTCTAGGTTTGAAAAGCTTTCTACTGTAACTACATTTAATAGACGGTTTCTTTTCACTTTAACTCTGCCCCTTCTACTACACTGTGAATTCTTAGGTTTTGGCCTCTTACATGCATTTCAGACTTCTTGGAAATACTGTCTACATTCCTGAGTTTTTCCTTACCCGTGTTTGTTTTCATTGTTGCCTTCACTTTGTTGTCCATCCCTGAAATTCATCCATCTGCAGGGTCTTGTCTGTTGATGATGCTTTGCTGGTTTTTGTTTTTTTTTTTTTTTTCATTTTATTTGCCTATTTCTTTCATTTCCAGCATTTTGTTGTTGTTCTTTTTCAATGTTTTAATTTCCTTGCTAAACTTTTATTTTATTTTTTAAGCCTCTGCTCTTCAGTGGGTTGGGTCTATTATTAATTTGTTATTTAAAAAATAACTTCATATATTTTGATCATCTTTTTCCCTCCCCCAGTTCTTCCCAGAATTACCCTAGCCACCCATCTTTATGTTTTCTCTCTCTCTTAAAAAAAAAAGAAAAATTCAAAATAAACAGGCAAAAGACCAATAAAATTAAAAATGCTAAAACAAAACAAAATGCAACAAAAAGTCCACAAAAAAATTTATGAAGTTCATTCTGTGTTGGCTTTCTAGTCCTGGGCATGGGGCCTGCCCTGAAGTGTGGTTAATATATCCAGCAACACTCCATTGGAGGAAATTGATCTTCTCTTTGTCAGCAGATATCAATTTCAAATAGATTCTTGATTAGAGATGAGACCCTTTCCAATCCCTTTCTCAGTGTCGGTACCCTTTCTGGCTTGAAACTGAACAGGTTTTGGGTGTGCTGCTGTCACTGTGAGTTCATGTGATTATCAGTCCTGTTGTGTCTGGAAGACATTGTATCCTTGGATTTGCCCATCACCTCTGGCTCTTACCATCTTTCCCCCACCCCCAACCCCTCTTCTTCATAGATCTGTGAATCTTGATGGGAGGGTTTAATGAAGACATTTCACTTAGAAATGAGTGTTCCAAAATCTCTTAGTCTCTCCATATTGTTCATATGTGGGTCTCTGTGTTAGTCCCCATCTACTGCAAGAAGAAGCTTCTCTGATGAGGGCTGAATGAGGCTATAGTATGGGTATAGCAGAATGTCATCAGAGTCATTTTACTGCTAAGTTTCTTTACCAGAATAATAGTATTATATTTCCCCCCTAGGCCCATGGCCTATCCAGTCTCAGGTTCTTGGCCATCTTAGCAGTGTCCAGTATGGGTTCCATTTCATGAATTGGGCCTTTAACTAATTAAAAAGTGGTCAGTTACTCTCACAACGTTTTTGCTACTATTCCACCAGTACATCTTGCAGGCAGGCAACTTTTGTAGTGAGAAACCTGCCTGGCTCCATTTTGAAGGAGCCATCATGCTGTATTGCTGAAAATAAGTTTCCATTTACTGTAAGAGCTGAGTTGCTTTCTGTTTCCTGGAACATGACCTTCCCCAGCCTATGATCTTGACTTGTTTCTGAGAATATCCTTACACTCCCTGGCCCTCCCTGAATCCTCCCCAATCACATAGTGACCATATGATATTTTTTGAGATTTTTTCCCCTGTATTTCCTTATTGTCCCATTGTCTCTCTTTTGTAAACCTGCTTTATAACTACTTGTGATTTTACTCCTTAAAAGGGGACCAAGAAATGGATTCAGGGCTGCTGTCTTTAACCCAACTTAGGAGGCAGCCACTGGACAGATATTGAGTGCACCCCAATAATAAAATCATGCTTGCTTCAATTTTGGCTCAAATTGTGGTAGTGCTCTTATTCTTGCCGTTGGGGTTAACAGTGCATTTGTAGCTGGCTGATACTAATGGTTATCTTTCTCCTCTGGTAGCATTCAGAATACCTTCCATCACCAAGAGTGCTGGTCACTAATGGTACGTTTTTGGTTAGGTACCAGCTCATCTTCTTCATGTTGATGATATAAATGGGTGGGTTTTTTTTCTTCTTCAATGTTTCCATTTCCTTGTGGAATTTTCTTCCCATATTTTAGACTTTTTGCTATAATTATTGTTTTATTCATTTTGGAAATTATCTTTTCAAGTCTCAAGCACATTAGTTCATGCATCTGAGTCTTCTATATGGTCATTACTTCTTTTAAGAGATAAAACTGAATTTTTTTCTCCAATAATCATTTATCTCTGTTATTGGTGAAATTATTGAGGCCACTCCACGTAGTTAAAAGGGAGGTTTATTTTGTGGGGTAACTTACAAGTGAAGGGATAGGCTACAGGGTCTGGGAAAGGTGTAACGCAGTTCGGCAGTGTTCTCTGGAGAACTCTGCTTGGTCTACCTCCAGCGTCCAGGGTCCAGGAACCAAGAGAGCCTGTGCATCCAGATCTTGGGTCTTCAGGGTCCTCTCTCAGTCCCAACTTATAGGCATGACAGTTACTGAAGCCTCAATGGGGGTTGGAACTTCCAGATCAAAGCTGGAACAGCTACCCACTATACTCTGTGATTTTGAATTCCTTATAGAGGAGTTTGGGGTTCGGGAGTGGACTGTGTTTGGTAGTTGTGTCATATTTGTGTTTGCTTGTCAGGTATGGATGTATGGTAGTTTGAATAAAAATGGCCCCCATAGGCCTCTAGGGAGTAGCACTATTAGGAGGTGTGACATTACTGGAGTAGGTGTGGCTTTCTTGGAGGAAGTGTGTCACTGGGAGTGGACTTTGAGGTCTCAGATACCCAAGCCAGTGTAATAGTCTCTTACTGCAGCCTGTCAATTCAAATGTAGAACTCTCAGCTAGCTCCTTCTCCACCACAATGTCTGCCTGTGTGCCTCCATAATTCCCACCATGATGATAACAAACTAAACCTCTGAAATTGTAAGCCAGCCTCAAATAAATGTTTCCTTTTATAAGAGTTGCTGTGATCATGATGTCTCTTCATAGCAATAGAAACATTAACTAAAAGAGAAGTTGGAACCAGAGACTGGGGTATTGCTGAGATAGGCCTGACTATCCTTTTGTTTAGAGGAATGTGGACTTTGGGACTTTGGATTAGAAAAGCAGTTGAATGCTTTAAATGTGGCTTAATGAGCCATAATGGTAGGATCATGGGAGACAGTGATGCTGAGGGTGATTTGAATTGTGGGGGCCTGGCTCAAGAGGCTTCAGAGAAGAATATTAATATGTGGCCTAGAGATCATTGTTGTTGTATTTGGCAAAGAATGTGGCTGCTTTTTGCCCTTGTCCAAAATGTCTGCCTAAGGCTAAATTGAAGAGTTTGGATTAGTTGTGTTAGTAGAGGAAATTTCAAAACAGCCTAGAATTGACACTGTCATGTGGCTATTAGTATTCACTCTTATGAAGATTTATAATGAAAGGGAGCAAGCTGAAAAAGGAAAAATATAAAATGTACAATTTGAGGAGAAAGGGAGAACCAGGAAATGGAATGGAGCTAAGTCCTGTGTTCAAGGAGATAAACAGATTAAAGAAAGTTCTGATGTTAAATTGAATAAAGGGAGTGGTGACCTCAGGGCAAGACCCCACACAGATAAGCTTCCAACCTGTGAAAAGGAATTAAAGAAAAGCTTAGAACTGGGTTTGTTGGTATGCACCTTTAATCCCACAACTTAGGAAGTAGAAGCAGACAGATTTCTGAGTTTAAAGCCAGGCTGGTCTACAAATTCAGTTTCAGGACAGCCAAGCTTAGGCACTTAAGGAAACCATCAAAAATAGAATGCTGGTGAAGTTGTAATTGAATAATGGGGCCATGTTTCAGCCCCAGTAAGTAGCAGAACTTGGCAGCTTCAACCACATGGTTCTGGCTTTAGAGTTAAAGATAGAAGAAACTGGTTATGGAATTTGCCTTTATGCCTAAAGAAAGTTGCTGAGACCAGGCATGTGTCAGGAGTGTTCCTGAATGGAGGCCTAGTAGAGGGGCCATTGTATGAAGCTGTGAAGTTGAAGCCTGGATTGCCTTGGAGAACCCAAAACATTATAGATGTCGGAGTAATGGGACACCTGCCAAACAGCTCTGCCAACAGGGAATAGAACCAGCCCAAGAGAAAGAAGTGTGCTGCAGTCAACAAAGTTGAATGGAGTTGGAAATCTCAAGAGTGTTTTGACATCAGACATGAAGATTCAGAGTTTGGAGTTTGTCCAGCTGGTTGTTGGTCTTGCTTTGTCCAGTATTTCCTGACTATGCTCCCTCCCCTGAATTTTGGAATGGTAATGTATATCCTGTGCCATTGTATGTTGGAAGTATATGATATGATTTTGATTTTGGTTTTTACATGGGATTACAGATAAGAAATCACAAGAGTCTCAAAAAACACTTTGAACTTTGGACTTTTAAACAATGTTGAGACCACTGTAGACTATGGGGACTTCTGAAGTTGGATTAAATACATTTTTGCATTATAATATAGCTATATGTCTATGGGGGCAAGGGAGTGAAATGTGGTAACATGAATGAAAATAACCCCATAGATTCATAAGGACTGGCACTATCTGGAGGTGTGGCCTTGTGGGAATATGTGTGACATTGTTGTGGGAAGCGTGTCACTGTGGGGAGGGCTTTGGTGCCTTGGAACCTCAAGCCAGGCCTATTGTGTCTCAGTATCTTCCTGCTGTCTGAGGATCAAGATATAGAACTCTCAGCTACCTCTCCAGCACCATGTCTGCCTGTACATTGTCATGCTTTCTGCCATGATGTTAATGGACTAAACCTCTGAAATTGTAAACCAGCCCCAATTAAATGTTTTCCTTTATAAGAGTTGCCATAGTAATAATGTCTCTTCACAGCAATAGAACTTGAACAAGAACATCATGTTTTCTGTATCTGTTGCCATGCATTTGTCTTCCAGTTTTAACTTCTCCTTCTTCTGACTCTATTTAATTGTTTTGTGTTTTAAGTTTTTTTTAAATATATCTGCATAGGGTTCAACTATGAAAACTAGAGAATCTTGGTGTCAATTCCCAGGTGGAGTCATTGAGGCAATCTGGTCTTACTTTGGTGGCAGTAAGACCATGGGCAGAATGATCAAATGGAGTCAAAATCCCAGCCACACACTTACCTCTGTGAATCCTGTGGGAGCTGGAGTTAAAACACTAGTAATAACTGAATTCTGAGAAGTGGTTAGGGGTAAATTCAGAACCCTAATTCCCACAGTGGTCTATGGCACCCACAGAGTCAAGATATATAATGTAGAAATGAACATAGTGTTTCTGAAAAAAATGAGGTAGGATGGGAAACCAAAGACAGCTTTCCTCAAGCAGACCAACTTAGGGAAAGAGTCTCTTTCACTACAGAAAAGGCAAATATTAAAACAAAAAACAAACAAACAAACAAACAAAAAACCCAAAAGCTTTGTGTGGTAGCATGCACCTTAGTCCCAGTGCAGAAGAGGCAGACTTTGGAGGATGTGAGGATCTTTTTGGATAGCTAGTCTTAGTCCAGTTTGATAAACTCCACCAATGAGAGGCCCTATTTCAGAGGAAGGGGCCAATAATTTTGAGGATAACAGCTGAGGTTGTCCTCTGGTGTCTACATATTACAAACACATGCATAATAATTTTTTTTTGAAACTAGAAAGATGTCTTAGCTAGAGTTTTTATCACTTTGATGAAACACCATGACCAAAAACAAAATGGAGAGGAAAGGGTATATTTGGCTTACACTTCTACATCCCTGCTTATTATTGGAAAAAGTCAGGACAGGAATTCAAGTACAGCAGGAACCTGGTGGCAGGAGCTGATACAGAGGCCATGGGGGGTTGGTGCTGCTTACTGACCTGCTTGTTATGGCTTGCTGAGCCTGCCATGTTCAGCCTGCTCAGTTTTTTATTTTAGAACCCAGGAGTACCAGCCCAGGGGTGGCCCCACCCACAATTCCCTGGGCCCTCCCCCATCAATCACTAGTTAAGAAAATGACCCTTTGTCTGACATGGGGTACTATGGGCAAGGGAAAGATGCCCTCCCCCTTGGGCCCTCACCACCTGCAGCAGGCGGGAGAGCTAACCCTGCCCTTCACCAGGGAGATCAGGCCCTGCACCTTTCCTGGGCAGCACAGTAGAGTTGACCTTGTTGTGTGGGGGAGCGGGGTGCCCACCCCTCATCTGCCATACAGTGGCATAGGAAAGAGAGAGTTGCCCTCCTCCATACACCCCTTGCTGCCTGTGGCAGGTAGAAGAGCTGTCCTTGAGGCCATGGGAGTGGGAGAGCTGGCCCTGTCCCTCACCAGCTGTCGCAGTCAGGAGAAGGAACCCTGCACCTTGCCTGGGCAGCACAGTAGAGCTGACCCTGTTGACTAAGGTGTGGGTGAGCTGCGCCCTGAGATCCTGACAGTTGGAGAGCTGGCCCCAGGCCCCTCTTCTGCCATATGGTGGTAAGGGCAAGAGAAAGAGACCCCACACATGCCCCTTGCCACTTTCAGCAAGCAAGAGAGCTGACCCTGACCCTCACCAACTGAAGCACTTGGAAGAGTAGGCCCTGAACCTCGCCCAGGCAGTGTAGTGGAGCTGACCGTGTTGGGGGTGAGCTGTCTCTGAGGGCCTGAGAGCCAAAGAGCTGATCTTACTCACCGTGGTTTGCAGGTGGTGACGTGGGTGAGGGGAACATGCCTTCCTCCCTTGCCCCTCACAACCTGCAGCATGCCAGAGAGCTGGCCTGGTGGGGGACATGAGAGTGGAAGAACTGGCCCTGCCCCTCCCTCATCGGCTGCAGCACTCCAGAAAGTGGGCCCTGCACCTTGCCTGGGTAGCACAGAAGAGTTTGCCCTGGTGGAGTAGGTGTGAGAAAGCCAACCCTGAGGGAGAAATGGCAGGAGAACTGGGCTCATGCCTTGCTTTTCTTGCTGCATAGGGTGAGCTAGCTGGAGTAGCGCTGGAGAGCTCACTTCATCACCCTGGCGATGAAAATGAGGGAGAACCGGTGGGCTGACCAACCCAGCTACCACCCAGGCCTAGAACCAGGTTGGCCCATTCCAACATCCACCCCATCTATGATCTGCTGGAGCATGTGAAGTGGCCAGTCCTGCAGATCCAAAACTGCAGGATCTCCATGACACAGGACAACAGCAGGATATCCAAGAGGAGTTCCAGTGATGACCCAGTATTGATAATGTAGCAGAAGCCAGAGGCCTTGAACCAGACCAATGACTCATTGCAGTGAACACTTGCAAACAAAGATGTATAACCTAAAGGGTACACTGTGTGACTTACTGTGCCACATTGTGGCTTCCACAAGATTTGTTTTTCTTTTCTTTCAAATTGTATCTTGTTTTATTTGGGGGGGCATGCAGGGTCAGGGAGCAGATGCAAAGGGATGGGGAGATGAATGGCATCAGTATTCTTTATGTGAAATCCACAAAGAATCGATAAAAGGTTTTTTAAAAATGTATGTCAGCAATTTTACTAATGAAAATAAAATTTAGCAGTTTGTAAAAAAAAAAGAAAGTAATGAAGGAAGGAGGGAAGGAAGGGAAAGGAAGGAGGGAAGGAAGAGGAAGGAAGGAAGGAAGGAAGGAAGGAAGGAAGGAAGGAAGGAAGGAAGGAAGGAAGGAAGGGAGAAAATGCTCTACAAGCTTGTGTACAGACTCATCTTGTAGATACTGTCTTGGTTAAGGTTTCTATTGCTGTGAAGAGACACCATGACCATGGCAACTCTTATAAAGGAAACTTAGTTGAGGTGCTCGCTTACACTTTCAGAGGTTCAGTCCATTGTCATCATGGCAGGGAGAATGGTGGCATGCAGGCAGACATGGTGCTGGAGTAGTAGCTGAGAGTCCTATATCTTGCAGGTGACAGGAAGTCAGTTGTCACACTGAGCAAAGCTTAAGCAAAAGATCAAATCAGCATGCAGATGAAAAGGTTCAAACACAGACAAGCATCCCCTTGTGTTCTAAACTGTAAAAGTAGAACACTCACAACCAGAGACGGAACAGAGTTGGAGAGGGAGAGATGACTGGATTTGACTGGTAGCAGGATCCATGTTTATGTAGGCATCACATCAAAACACCACACAGAATTCTAGCAGTATGTATAATTGATATGTGTTAGCAAAGATGGCAGAAGATTTGAGCATGTACTTCATCAAAGAAGATATAAGATGACAAATAAATACATGAATGCTGACAGTGGTGGTTTGAATGAGAATGGCCGCCATAACCTCATATGCTTGGATGCTTAGTACCTGTTTGTTGGAACTGTTTGGGCAGGATTAGGAGGTGTGTCTTGCTGGAGTAGGTGTCACTAGGTCCAGGCTTTGAGGTTTCAAAAGCTACAGTGCCACTCCTAGTGGTCTCTGTCTCCTGTTCATGGTTAGAGATGTGAGCTCTCAGCTTCCTGCCACCATGCTTTATTTTCCCATCATGGACTCCAACTTTCTGGGACCAAAAGCCCAATTAGATGTTAGGTTATGTTTTTGTCTTTGTTTTTGCCTTGGTCGTGGCATTCTACCACAGCAATAGAAAAGGAACTAATATGAAGCCCAACACTATTAGTCATTATAAAAATGAACTCAGGGAATCCTGCAGAAGAGGAGGAGAAAAGATTGTAGGAGCCAAAGTTGTTGAGGACACTACAAGAGAACCCACAGAATCAACTAACTTGGACTCACAGGGGCTCGCAGAGTCTGAACCAACAACCAGGGAACCTGTATGGAACTGACCTAGGCACTCTGCACACATGCTACTGTTGTGTAGCTTGGTCTTCTTGTGGGACTCCTAACAGTGGGAACCAGGGCTGACTCTGACTCTATTACTTGCTTTTGGGACCCTACTCCTCATACTGGGTCACCTTGCCAAGTCTTAATACATAGGGAGATGCTCAGTCCTACTGCAACTTGATATGCCATCATTTGTTGGTATCCACGGGAAGCCTGCCTTTTCCTGGGCAGTAGTGGATTAGGGAGTGGGAACAGAGGGAGATTTGGGGGAAGGGACTGGGAGGAGCAGAGGGAGGAGAAACTACAACTGGGATAGCAAGATCCATGTCTATGTGTGCATCACATCAAAATGTCACACAGAACCCCTCATCATGTTTCTAGTATATATATATATATATGTGTGTGTGTGTGTGTGTGTGCGCGCGCGCGCGCGCGAGCGTGCGCGTGCACACACACACACACACACACACACACACACGTGCGCGCGCAAGGTACAAGGCTACTGTGCTTGGAACATGCACCATTGTTAAGAATGCTAAGTGATACTGTGCTTTGGAAAAGTTTGGCAGTCTAGTAGATTAAACATGCCATGTCAAGAACTTATTCATAAGAAATCTAACCTATTCATACAAAAACTTACATTAACTGCTTGTTGATTTTACTCATAATTACTTTTGGGGAAACAATTGAACTCTGCATTGTAGAATGATAACTGTGACTTTTTTGTAGACTAGGGCAATTCCTAGCACAACACCCATAAATTCTAAGTTTGTTTGTTTGTTTGTTTGTTTTTGATAAGCATAAATGCAGAGTATTAGAGAAATTTGAACAATGGCAAAGCTCTTACCAATCTTTTTAAATGATTTTTAGATTGTTTTAGTTTATTTTATGTGTATAGTGCTTTGCCTACATGTATATATGTGTGTCACATGCATGCCCAGTGCCCATGGAAGTCATAAAAGCACATCAGATACCCTACAACTAGAGTTACGAATGGTTGTGAGCCACCATGTTGATGCCAAGAACCAAACCTGGGTCCTCTATAAGAGCAACAGTGCTCTTAACTGCTGAGCCTTCTTTCGAGCCCAAAACTCTCAGAAAGCTGAAATAGGAGAGCTCTGCCACTCATCAGAACTTAGAATGTTACAATGAGCAAGTTTTACTGTGATCCTTTTCTGTCTCCTGTGGCTTAAATTACTTACCATCTCTCAAATTCTGAATCTTCATCTTCCATATGCATGTTTAAAAAAATTGTAATTAAAATCAAAAATGATGGATGCCACTGGAAGAGCTATACAAATAGAGAATTATTAGAAATTAACTTGTTGTTTCATTCTCTGTACATACATAAAACTCTTCACAGAAGACAGCCAATTAAAATAATGAATTCACATAGCAATCGCATGACCAAGAAGCCAATAAATTAATTAAGGTTCATTCATTCTACCAGCTTCTCTCATGAGGAAAAAGTTGATGAAACAGTGTGGTAAAAGATTTTTGGATCTAATTTTATTTACCTTCTAAATACACTTTACATGTGTTTAGATAGGTCATATGCTTACAGAAGATTTAATAACTTAGAAAATATAACAAAGTGACACTTAGGAAGGTATTTTAATAAAACTCCCTAATCAGACTTTTTGAACCTTATGACTATGATTTGGGATGCTAGCAATAGGTTAAATTTATTTTCCATCACCCACTTAGAATATTTGATTACTAATTTACATAGGCAAAGAATGTAATAGTGTGTAAGTCACCTCTGAGAGGGAGAGCCTTTTCAGAATTGAAAGTGATGCCCCCGTTGCCTTCAGCCCCAGCATCCTAATGACTCAAATAATATTTCTGTCTGACAAGCCCCACACAGTGCTCATCTGCTGGGAAGTTGGAAATTGGCTGACACAAAGCCATGCAGGTCAATGATTCAGTCTTTTAGAATTTGATTGGAAAGTAAGTACTGCCTTTACTCTTGAACTTTGGTTTGGGTTTTTGTGGGTTTTGTTGTTGTTGTTGTTGTTCTTTTATTTTGTTTTGTTTTTCTTCTTTTTGTTTTTAGGATGTAATTAAAACAGCTAAGAGAGCTATTTTGATTTAAAACAATTCAAATAGCAGTGTCTCACTTAGAGTCCTTCAAAGTTGCAGTCTGTATTTAATGACAGAATCTTAAAGTCACAGCACAAAGCAATTCAAAATGGTCACCCCAGTTTGGTCTCATGGTGATTCCTGAGTCTTTCTCTCCTGATGGCCAGTGTACTTGTTTCTACCACATGCATTTTCATACTACAAAGTGGTGTGGGAGTTCAAGCCTGGTGTGTCCCCACCTCCAATACCATGAAGTTGAGTTACTGCCTAATAAAGTCCATTTCCTAACAGTCTTGATCAGTCTCAGGTAAACACGGAAGTGTAACATTTGAATCAGATTTCATTAACACTACTCTAATTCCATCTTTTATATGAACAAATAAATTGTGATAAATATTTGAATATTTGAACTTGTAAGACTTTCTACTAAGTTTTTCTATATGGTGATAGATGCTAACGTTAAAAATCTTAATTAATTAACTAAGATCAATTAAAGAAAATAGTCCAGTCCCATCTCTTCCAAACTACATACTCACAATCTAGTAAAATTCCTAGGGATCTGTATCAACTGTTTGGAGCCACAAAATAGATAACCGTAGCCTAGCTAGTTAACTTCTTTCTCTCTCTCCCTCTCTCTCCGTCTCCCCTCTCTCTCCCTCTCTCTATATCTTTTTCTCATTTTCTCTTTTTCTTTTTGTTTTATTTTGGTTTTTTTGAAACAGGGTTTCTCTGTGTAGCCTTGGTTGTCCTGGAACTAGCTCTGTGGACCAGGCTGGCCTCAGACTGACAGAGATCCACCTGCTTCTGCCTCCTGAGTGCTGGGATTAAGGACATGTGCCACCACTGCTCTGCTTAGCTGATCTCTCTTAATGTTGTTGAGATTAAGAATAGACAGATTTTCTTGCTTCCTATGGCCTCGTGATTTTATTTCTTTCTGCTGTCCCTTTTTTTCCATAATCATTTTTAGAAGTCTCAGAGTAGAACCAAATATGGTACCTCGGACCTGTTATCTTAGCACTTGAGCAGCAGACACAGGAGGATCACACCTTCCAGACTAGCCTGGGCTATGCAGGGAGATGCTGTCTCAAAGTAACAACAACAAGGAAATCTCTGAGATTCTCTGAGTTTTGCTTTATGAGCTGTCAGATCTTGTTACTACAGCACTCTGTGTTTTAGGCAGCTGGGATAGAGCAGCAGGCAAACTCCTCCAAGAACTGTGTGGATGGTTCCTGTAAGCTAATTAAAGCTACCTTCCCCTCACATGACTTTCTCTATTGGAAACTTTCTTTTCTGGCCAGCTCCAGGTATTAATATCACCAAGAGAGGCAAGGTTTCCACTTTAGAATGTTAAATAAATTTTTATTAGGGATTGCTAGCATATAAAGATAAATAGCAATGGAAAAAATGGTTTTTAAGATTGCAAAATCTGGGTTTTCAGCATTTGACTTGTCAAAACATCTCCTACTCTCATATTTTCTCATTCCTCCACTGAGCTCAATTCCTCCTCTCACACTTTTAACTTCTAAAATGCAGCTTTTTATTAGGAATGTACTTTATTAAGTGTTACATAGTATGAGTTCCCATGAATTGGTGACTACAGCAAAGGGTGTTAGTTATTTAAGTCAAGATGTTTCCCACATAATTGAATAAGTAAACATTAGGGTACTTTTGTTCATTCATTTGATGGTTTTTAACTTTGTGGGTTTTGTTTGTTTGGATGGATGGTTGGTGGGTGGGTGGGTGGGTGGGTGGGTGGGTGGGTTGGTTGGTTGGTTGGTTGGTTGGTTTTTTTTTGGCATGTGCCTGTGATGCATGCCTGTGTGTATATGGCAACTAGGACAAGTGAGCCACGTAATTCTCATTCCTCTTGAGTTTGCTTGGGTCTCTAAAGGAGAACCTTGTTGCCCTTTTCTTATTCTGTCTCAGTGGGGAGTCCCAGTTGTCTGACACTACCTGGAAAAAGAACGCTGTGCTTTTAAATTCGGGGCCATTCTGTCTTTAAAGCTTTGCATATTTCACAGTGTAGAAATCTCTTTTCTGTAATGCAAAGCAGGAGACAGAGAAACTGAGGCTCAACCGCTTCTCTCTTCCACAGCTACTGATAGGCACACATCACCTGTTTCTGGCCACTAACTGTTCAGTTTTCTGCCCAGCCTTACTGGGCTTCCTACAGCCCAGGGTGGCCTCATGACTCTAAAGAGCTGCCAAGCCTCCAAGAGGCCACAGATCTGCGTGGCACGATGTCTCAGCTGGAGTTTAACTTCTATTACCAGCTTTTCTTGTGACCTTTGACAAGGCTCTTAACCTTTCTGAGAATCTCTTAACATTTCTCCAGTTCCAGGTTTTGGAAGGCGGGATAACAATAGACACGACCACTTGCCTTTCAAAGGTGGCATGAGGATTAATTATCAAATGTTTGTTAAGAGCTATAGAAATGCTAAGTATTATGATTATTCCTTACTCATATTAGCATTATAAAATGTCAGTGCGTTGTGTGGGGAGGAAGAGGAGGTTATAGGACCCTGGTGGAATGAGTCTTTTACAAGCTTTCCCTCATTGGTGAAATTACTACAGCCGTTGTTTAGTTACCCTGATTAACAGCTTCCTTGTTACCAGGAGGTAGCAATTAGCTCATTTGAAATGACAAGGACAGCTATAATTTACAGTTCTGGATGGACCTATAGAATCAAGGAGACTTTGTAGGGCAATCTGCAAGTCGCTGACTTACAGGGGGCTCTGATTGCTCCTGAGGGCACAAAGTCTACATCTGACTAAGTTCAACCTGCTCTTTTATAGGACCAAGAGCAACAGATTCTAAAAAATAAAATGGGTTTGTTCCACTAACTGATTTTTTCCCATGCAAACAGTAAGCCTAACTTGAGGTTCTGGGTTCATTAGTCATTCATAAGTAACTCTCTCTCCCTTGAACTTACCATGTTGAGCTATAGACAGAAAGATTTAAACAAATAAACATATAAATAAACATACAAAAGCAAGGGGGCCTTTTAGTCAATAATCTCTTGTGGAGGCATACAAATATTTGACTCTGATGGCGCATATATTTTAGTGTTTACTATCTGGGTACTTGAAAGTCTGAAATCTAGTTTGTATACATATTTTAATGCAAGGAAGTATTGGTTTAAAGAAAAATATTTTTATCATTTACACTTGGCTTACAGAAATGATTTTTTAATATATAGCCCTGAACCTGCATATGGTCTCTAGTGTTAATATGGTCTCCTACCACAGAATATTGTATTATTGGCATCTGAGGATAAGGAGTCTCCAGCTCTCGTAGATTGCTGGAGGTTGCTGATATGTTTCCTCCACTGGTATTCAGTATTTCACAGCCAAAGACACCAACATCTCTGTACTTTCTGATGAGTGTCTCTTATTACCCAGCTTTCATTAAAGGATCAAGATCAGATGTTCCCACCAAGGTTTATACAGAGAAAGGAGGATGAGGAGCCTTACTGATCTGTTTCTTCATACTGGGTCAGTTCCCCCATCAACTTGGAGAAATTGAGACACATTAGTTAGTATTCATATTTCAGTTATTCACCAGAAAAAATACTTGTATGGCCACTGAGAGATGAAGAACAGATGAAAAAAAATCTGCAGAAATTAAATAATACCCTGCTGCCCACCTGTGTTCCATGATGCACATATTCTGACCCCAGTACTAATCACTAATTGACTTGGACCTGTATAAAGCACCAGAGAAAAGAAATAGCCATTGATTGGTAGATAAAGATAGGGGCTAAACAATAGACATGCACATTAATAAAAGTCCACCATAAGTCAGATATGGAAACTTAAGGTGCCTTGGTCGGAAGAGCTCTTGTGCAGCTAACATGTAACTATTTAGATGTCAAAGGTTTACTATGTTTGGATAAGTGATTCTTCTGTTCTTTTTCAGAAAAACAAATGAATCATGTTTGCCATTTTCTTCCTCTGCAAATTTCCAGACTGTTAGGAGAGAGCATTTTATATAGGTAAATATGATACACCAGTCAAGACAAAATTGTATCATCATTTCAAGCTCAATAGGTACAAAATGTGTCTCTCACTTGGCAATTCCCAAATTGCTATCAGGAAATGGATACAAATAAACTGGAAAGCTGATAGTTATTCATGCCTAAGAGAGATTTTCTTGTCAATAACTATGTATGAATTTTTCCCTGCTGATTTAAACAAAAGGAAGACATGGAAATGTTTTGGCAATTCATTTTTGTCTTCATGTATATCTCTATAGAGCAGAATTAATATTATAGGGTACCAATACATTTTGAACAGAGTCATACTCTCCGTAAAGCTATGACCTTTCCCCCAGTAATTAGCTCTAATTGAAATTAGATTCAGGGAAAGCATGGCTCCAATTAGACCTAAATCAAAACAAAACTCAAGGCTTCAAATTTCATATAGCAAAATTGGTGAGGAGAAAGTGGGGGTGGAAGAAGAGAGGATCTTCTCAAATTTAGTTCACCAGATTGAGACAGATGATAAAACCTGCTGAACTCTGGCCAAAATGTACATTTATTTCCATATATCTTAATATTTCTTATGATTCATGTGGATTTTGTAGTTTTAGTTAACCAGTTTTCCATTGCTCTTGAAACAGTAAATCAAAAATCTTCACAGTTATGATGAAGGGAAAAATCCATTTTCTCTACAAGAAAATAAAGGTAAATCTTCAAGCCTCCCTTTGCAATAGCATTCCAAAACAAAAGTTGAGGTTATGGTGTTGTTGGAATGTCGCATCCTAAGTAATTCTACATGTCTTCCTGACATGCAAAGAAGCTACTGTATTAGTCAGTCCTCTCTGACTATAATAAAAATCTGTGGCTGGGTACTTATGAAGAGAAGAACTTTATTCAAATCACAGTTTTAGACACTGACAGTCCAAGACTGAGGAGCCTGGCTGCTTGGGTCTCTGGGGCAAGCCTAATAGTAAATGACATCACACCATCACAAAGATGGGAACATATGCCATGAAGAATAATCACATGGTGAAATAGGAAGCTAGGGGAGAGAGGAGGGGTGTGATGGCGTGAGCTTTAGCTTTATAAAGGGCTACTTGACTCTTGGTGACAGTGGAAATGTGTCGCATTTGGCACCTGGTGGTGATGTGACTGCTAGTGCTGAGTCACTGAAGGCAGGCTGGGGTAGCACCTGGAATGTGCGTGGTTCTCAGTTTACCAACACGAACTGCATCTGCTGTGGCCAGAAGGAACAACACCGGAAAGAGCTAAGATGAGCACACCCTCTGCTACTGCTCACATGCAAGAACTCGCTTTCTTCAGGGACAGCTTTTCCGTCTGGTATAGTTGTGCGTGTCTCTCTGTCTCTGGGCATTTTAGAAATCATGAGGCCACGGCCTCACGAGGTCACATAGATGCTAAGTGTTCTTCCTTGGAACTTCAGTAAGTGACCAGCCAGCCACAGCCTCTGCACTTGTGAAACTTCACCCTTTGACATGATTCCAACGTCTTCTGCCTTTCATTCCATGACCCACCAACCACTGTGGATGAAAACGGCTCAAATATATGTGCCATTCTCCAGTACCTGCTTGGGTCACCCCATTGGAAGAGCCTGGGTGCCCTGCTTATTTCAGACAAAGCAGAGCTTCATTGTATTTAAGCCAATAAGGACTGGCCTAAGGAGAAACTTTCAGAGTTCTCTCTTTCTTTTTTTTTTTTTTCTACTTGCATCTCCATTATTTTTCTAAACTTCAGTCTGTGCAGAGTGTGTATTAGGATTCTGCATCAAAAAGAACTGCTTCCTTCAAAGCTCATTAACAAACAACAGTCATCTTCCCCGGTGTGCAGCATCCCTTAGATCAAATCCTTTGGGGAAAGATGCTAAAGTCATATTTCAGCTTTAATATGCTGGAGCTCCATCTCTTCCTCTCTGGCCACTTGAGAGAAAGTTTTAAACAAATCCTTGGAATCCTGACCTAAAACATTGCCAGGAACAAAGGGAGCCTAACAGTCAACTAAAAAAAAAAAAAATCCATAAATAAAAACCTGAGAAGGAGTCAAGGAAGGAGGCTGCTTGAGGAAGCCTTTTGAGGGCAGGAACCATGTTTCCAAAGGCTTCAAGTTATTCATATTCACAAGAAGCCAGAGAGATTAGGGTTTTTTTTTTTTTTTCAGTTTCAAGGTGGGAAACAGAGGTTCAGAAAGCTTAAGCAACTTCCCAATAGTCATTTGGTTTGTAGAGTAAGGAGAAGGGACTAAAAGCAGGTTTCGCTGTCACTGAAGGACACCATAGCAGCGCCTCATTTCCAGTCCCCTTCAGCATGGCTCTTACCTGTTGTAGGAATTTGTTTCACCAATGGTTTTGGGGTACAATCCCTAGGGCATGGCTTTTTGACTGTGTCCGCTTCAGGGGGAGGGAGGGGAGCCACACTCTCTTGGGTGTTGGAGACCAGACAGTTGGTTCCCTTCTCCCTTAGACAAAACAGAGGACCATGAGGGTTCTTTACTTTGTTCTGTATCTGTGCGTGTATTATCCCCATTTTATATCTTAATAAATTCTGGATATCCTTTAACAGACTCTCGTGGGTTCACATAACACTTATCCCCGGGCTGTCATTGAGTACAGGAAAAATTTAGGAAGCAAATTTAGTACAGCCTACATACATATTGAGTAGGTAGATGCTGCCTCACAGCAGTGGCCAGAGAGAAAACACACCGCTCCCCAAGAAAAGAAAGGGGTCGTTTAAAGGCTAAATAATGAAGATTGTCTAATGGCTGCAGGTGTGTGTGTGTGTGTGTGTGTGTGTGTGTGTGTGTCTGTGTGTCTGTGTGTTGAAATAGAAACGTTTATATCCACAAGGCAAGGAGAACTAAGGCTTATTGAATTCTGCTTTGTCTTTTATGCTTTGCATGCTCTATACTGTTCAATCCTAACTATATTCACATTCCAAGAATACTGCCCTCATTTTTATAGATTGGCAAACTGAAGCCCAAAGGGAGTTCAGCAGTTAAAGCTGCCAGGTGCAAAATCAGAAAACCTACCCATGGCTTGAGTGAGTGAAAGGTTTTTTTATGCAATGGGCAGTCTAGGGTGTGAGGAGATGCCAGTGCAAAGGGTCACCCCTGCCATGAGAAATAGAGTCTCTGAGGACACCAGCTCCAACCCATACCCTGTCCTTTATGCTGTCTGCTGGAGGCCTGGGTTTTGTAAATGTGTTCTAAATGGGGAAACAGGAGCTTAGAAGAACAAGATAAACAGGAAGGATGCATACCAGCCAGGTCTGTCCTTTATTCTCACCAGTACGAAGTGCTTTCTGGAAAGCCTATGCCAAACCTACTCTTGTTGGCCTCTAATCACACTACATAACCACCTATCTTTGTAAGGAAAACTAGTGACCTGGGCTTTCTAAACTCAAGTATACCCTGCAGCAGCTGGGAGTTAATATTTTCAAAGTTCTTAGCACAAGATTTGTCACAAAGTTCTACATATTTAATAAATGAAAGAATGCAGTCACGAAAGAATGGAGGAAACAGGGGCTGGATATTAGTAGGCAAATGGAATGATTTAACAGAGATAAAATGGTAACACTAAAGTTCTCTTCTGAGTTTTCTGCCTTTAAAGGTTTCTTCCTTATTACTATGTAATGCAACAAGCATGGTTTTAAATCTCAATGTGAGTGTCTGTGAATAGCATACAGTTGTGATGAGTTCAGTTTACCACAACAACATCACAAGAGAAGAATCCTGCTTTAAGGAAACAGGCTTGCCAGCTTAAGCAGCCTCATTCCCTAATGGTCTCTTTGCCTTTGATATATCTACTGGATAAAGACAAGGGTAGCACTGGCCTTCCTAACATATGCTCTTCCTTCAAGATGAAGAACTTCAGACTATTCTTGTAATTCTAACCCTTAGCCTAGAGCCCATCCTAAAGAAATCTCACCGGCAAAATTTCCTGTGCCTAATGTTACCATTGATGTGCATTGCACAGCCATTTTGACAAACCATCTTACTGTATATATAATTCTAGGTATCCAGAGCCACTGATAAAATGGAGGTGAGAGAAGTATCTGACTCCTCAGTACAAAATGAGAAAGGAGCTCTATGCTGAAAGGATGCCTTTTGTTAGGTATTCACTAGCACTCCTGGGTTTGGGTCCTGTGGTTAGTAAGTGATCTTAGCAACTTGTGTCAACTATTGACAGTATATCCATGTGACAACCAGTGAGTAGCCTCCTTAATTTGACCTTAGAAGTCCTTAACTGCCAAATATCATCTTCCACATACAGACATATGAGGTCGACTGGGGTTTGTCCTAGATGTCAGAAAAGAGACTCAAAGATCAGCACTTATAAAAATTCATTACTGATGAATATTGAAATATTGCTGGAAATTAATCAGTATTTTTAAGCATCAAGAGATTAATGCCAGCTTGTTCTATGGGAGACAGAAATGGCCACTAGAGAAGAACTATTAAAAGTGCTGATTGAGAGTTTTTAAATATATATGTATATGGATGTGAAAATGACTAACTTTTTGAAGGTCAGCCAGGAATACGAAGCAGATGGGAAACTGGATGTGAGACACTCACTGAGCAGTGCAGGAAGAAGGTTGTCCGTGGCCCTCTCCACTGTCCGGCCACATGCAGAGTTCATATTGACTCTACCTGAAGTACCTCTTTACTAATCAAAGAAAAGCATTTGGCCTTTTACTTTAGAGTAGGTCCACTGTGAAACCAGTGGATATCTATGGACTAGGTCAAGACCTTAAGAACCAATCAAATAATGAAATCTCATGTGCTATCCAAGAAAGAAATTACTGTTTTCTTTTCATGCGAATTATGACTTGTTTAAACCCCAGCGACTGCTCCATTTCTGCTCACAGAAGACAAATATTTGCTAATTAAGGATAAGAATAGATAAAAGCAGAAGGTCAATCTGCTATTCCTTGCAAGGGATTGTGTGAGGAGGCTGATATCTTCTGAAAGTTGTTTTACAAGACATTTAGAAATTCTTGCCTTGCCTTCTACACACTGTGACACTGTTACCACACTCCAGCCCGCCTTCTCTGGGAGACTGTTATTATGAGCTCCAAGGTGAGAACAAAGGAAGATTTCTGCCTTAGATACCCTTGAACTATTTCACCTGGAATCATGGGTTATCATCCTCTGTTCACCTTCCACAATCAGACTGCTTGTGAGTGAAGGTGGGTTCCCCTACTTACTTCTAGTTCAGTCTTGAACAAGGTTTTCAACCTGTATGTCCATTTCCTCATCTACAAAATGATGATATTGAAGGCATGTGTACCATGGACTTATGACTATATATAAAAGGTATCTTACATGTAAAATGTGTAGACTGACACCTGGATAATCACCAAAGGTTAATTATATAATAGGATCTCTTTCTTAAAACAAAACAAGGCAGCATATCCTATTTTTAATACTCTGTCCTTTCAAGTCATGAATGAACTACCTAACTATAAAAAGAAATATTCTTAAAGTCTCATATATCTTAATGCAAAGCCAATTCACTGACACTCAATGGTCTCAGTGCCTAATAAATGGCTTACTTTCTATCCTTGTCTTTGGAAATAGAGTGATAGCATAGAAGAAAACACACAATGTGCACACACACACACACACACACACACACACACACACAGGCAGAGACACTGGAAAAGTGAGAATAGAATGAAGGACTTTGGAGAATGTCAGAACCCTCTGC
Organism: Peromyscus maniculatus bairdii; assembly: GCF_049852395.1. Classification (NCBI taxonomy): domain Eukaryota; kingdom Metazoa; phylum Chordata; class Mammalia; order Rodentia; family Cricetidae; genus Peromyscus; species Peromyscus maniculatus. The sequence continues at coordinate 8,938,438 of NC_134856.1, forward strand.
TCATAAGCCCCAGCAAATAAGTGTGTATGTATCAAGGGGTCGCTCATTTGCTTTAGTAAAACCTTCCTTTGAAAGGCATTAATTAAAACATTTAGAAGCCACAGCTGAGTCTACAGATTGAGGAGGAGCCAGATACTGGAGAAGGTCTTCCTTCCAGTGTGGTACTTATTGTGGTATAAATGGTCCAGCTGCTGCTTGGAATGTTATGACAAGGCTTCAAAGATACCATACCTTTATCTTACCCCATCCCATGAGGACAAGAAAAGGAGTCAAGATCTAAGACAGCTCTCCTGAAGGCATGCTAGGCTGGCTGTAGTGGAATGTAGGGAAAGCCTTGGACCAAGAACACAGTGATAGGCTGGTCCAAAGACCAAATTATTGTGTCAACTGGCCAACATCTGTGAGCTTTCTGAATATTACTGTGTCAAATGCACCAATAACCTCTGATGAATAATTTTACTCCTAAAATTCTTTCCAGATAAAATGATCAGAATAGATGAGGCTCTCACTCCCAAACCTCTGTACTGTTCCCTTTCAGTCTTCTTCTGAGCTTCACTTAGTAAACTGTTGATTCTCAAGAAAAAAAGAAGAAAACAAAACTCATGGCTTTTAAACTGTGTTGCTGGGTTGTCCTCCTTGTTGCATCTCTAAGCAAACAGTGCCACAACTTAACTAATAAGCACCCTTATCCATCTCTTCTCCCACACTTGCTGAATGAAACTACCATGCTCTTCTCCATTCTAATTCTTCTCCTATCTATGTCCTACTATCACCTACATTTGCACTATGGGAATAACTTCCTAAGCAGCCTCCCTGCCTTTTGACTTTGTTCCTAACTCATACAAGCTCCACAAAGTCTCCCAGGATCTTCGCACAATGCATTCTCATTGTGTTGCTCACTGCTTAAGCTATTATAAGGACTTCCACTGTCTTTGGTGGTGGGTGGGGGCACTCATGAAAGTTTTCTGAGAGTCCTATCATAATCTGGACAATGCATCTTTTCAATCAATTTATAGTCTTCCCAGTCAATGAGTTGAGTGTATTAAATTACACTTGTAGTTTTTCAGACTTATACTCTTCCCCCCCCCCCCACACACACACACAGGTCATTGTATTCATTACTTAGATTTTTGGTTATTTATTTATTTATTTATTTATTTATTTATTTATTTATTTATTTTTGAGAAAGCCTCTCACCATATAGTTCAAGCTATCTCCAAACTCTCAACCATCCTTCCTCAGCCTCCCAAGTACTAGGAATCTACAAGTATGTACTCCCATACCTAACAGCTCATATTTCCCAAGTGGTAATAGGATCGTTTGCTTTTTCTGTTCCTTCTAAGTTTATTCCTTTCTAAATAATTTCAACAATTGTGTTTGTTTAGTTTTTTAATGTACAAAACAGGGTTTCATGCATAATAAGTCCTCAATAAAAAATAATGAATAGGATGTTCAACAACATTCGATTGCCCAAACAATGATAACCAATCAAAATACCTAGAAAAATCAATAAATAAGGTTTTGCCACATTTATATAGCGTATAACATAGTATTTCCTTTTCAATATTAGAAAGTTTTGAATTTTATATAGATAAGAGCATGGAATGATAGAATACTGAGTGAAAATCACAAGTCTAAGCTATATTAGCAATATAATCTCAATTTTTTATATAAATAAATGCATAGAAAACAGAGATACTAAATGGGAAAAGTACATAAATATGTTAACAATATTTATGTGTGCAATTTTTATTTTCATATTGCATTTTGGAGTGCATTCCTGGTTTCCTAAGATGAGTCAAGTAAAGTAATAAAAGCAGAAGAGTTAATGAGTGACAATGAAGTCTGACTTCATCTTGACCAGCCACTATAAACCAAGAAATGAGTAACAAAGAGAAGATACAGCACATCATGCCTGCACTCTCAGGCCGGAACTCATGTCTGAAGCTAGTGGGCAGCAACCCTATTTAGACACCAGAATCCATGGCAAGACTGAAAACCAGTAATCAAGAGACAGTCCAGAAACTATGATTTAATGAATAATCAGGAGCCTGTTAACATCCCCAGAATAGCTTCTAGGATCACGCCCTCCACTAACAACCCTCCCATGCACTTGATTGAGCAGGCCAGTAAAGCTAAAGAGTTAACACTAAATGAAAGGAACCTCAGAACTTAAGTAAACTTACTTTACAAAGATTTAACACATATAATAAGAACTAGGATAATTACAATATTGGGATATAAATGGAAATATATCTAAAATTATTTCAATAAAACTTATATAGGACCACACTAGCTAGAAGGAATTAGTAACACCCCCCCACACACACAAGCTTATTTTTCTCAAAATACGCACAACACATAATGATCAGTTTAAATAACAGAAGCCATCAGCTTTGTGCTTTAAAACAATGGGGGAAAGAAAACGTGAAATGGGGAAAGTCATTTTTGTCACTGTTCTTGGAGAAAGCGAAATTTCCAGCACTCTTGAGTAGTTCGCAAAGTGGCATCAACTAACAAATGTTCCCTTTAAAGAGAACAATTACCTAGTTCAATTAGAGAGTGCTTTCTTATGGGGGCTGCAATTAAAAACAGAGGGGCAGAGAAACTGGCCTCAGCCACTCGCCATCACTCTAGGGTTTGTTGACCAACTTTACACTCCATTTATGTCTCCCTAAATCACCCGTGGAATTAAAAGTGTGTGTCTGACATGAATATGGCCGACTCTGCAAATGAAAGACCGGGAGCAAGGAAAACCTTATGCAGAAGCATGAGGCTATCATGCAAAAATTCCTCCCAATTATTATCTCTGCTTCCCCACAAATGGTGAGATTACTCTCGGTGGATGTCATGGAATTGAGGCTTTGAAACGGAGATGCCAAGCTGTAAATTACATTTCTGAATCAATTATGCCGCTATCAGAAAGGCTATAAATAACACGCAGAATTACCAGATGTGTAATTTTTTGTTACACTTGAACATTTGGCATTTAGAATGGCTGAGTGAGGGACTTGGGTTAATCTGCGAATTTCACGGATTCATCTGACAAGACGACAGAAAAAACGTGGGTGACAATTATGATGACCTTGCCTCAAGGAGACTTGTCAGAACAAAATCGGCTCAGAAATTTGCCCGTGTTTCCTCTTAAAAGGAACTTGGGTGGGAAACGATGGCTGGAGCCTCTGGTTCCAGCTGCTGAACCCTCCAGTATGTGTGGATAAAGGGCACGTTTGGTTTCAGACGGGTGAATGGGACAAAGCAGAATTCAGTGGTGCGCCTTTTCCTTTGACATTTTAACATTGATTTTGTTTTGTCGCCTTCCTGCAAAGCCTAAGTGAGACACTGTTGAAGGGTTGATTGTAACCAGTATTAGCAGCCAACCTTAAACATCCGACAGTAAATACAAGAAAAGACCGGAGAGCTTTTCAAGCAGCCTCGGGCAGCGACCGTCCTGTGAAAGCCACTTATTCCAGGGTCTGTTATGTTGTAGAACTTCCCCCTGTGGCAAGATAAGTGTTTATTTCTCTTATTTGTAGGTGAGCATTTGTGTTATTAAATTTAGAAGATGTTAGTATTAGGACTAAGGGAGATAAATGAGTCTCTATTTAGGAAAAGAGAATATCCATGCTTTCTTGAGAATTACTGGATATGCAGAGGAGCTAAGGGAAGTGTGGCGCCCTCTGCAGAAGAAGGTAAATACTGCACAACCATAGACAGTCTTTTCTGGTTGTGCCTTAAGCTCGCTACCACTTTTAAAATGTGTCAATTTTCCCACTAGCACAACATAATAAAATAATCAAGGCATTCGAAATCAAGTGACATCAGACAGAGAAGACTGATCAAAGACCACAGTGTTGAGAAGGCAACAGTGGATATTCCAGCCAGGCTCAGTTTTCTTATCTGTAAAGTGAATATGACTGTTTCTAATTTCTAGTGTTCTTTTGAAAATTAAATTGGACAGTGCTTGTAAAGTATTTAGTGTAATTCCCAACCTATGATTGATACTATGAAACATTTCGCAGTATTATTTAGGGTTTAAATATGTGATAGATATACAGAGATATAGATATGTAATTGTCATAATAATAATTTTATACAGTAAATATATAGTAATAAAAATACACTTTTCAAGGGCTGGAGAGATGGCTCAGTGGCTAAGAGCACTTGGTGCTCATGTGGAAGATGTAGTTTCAGTTCTCACATGATGGCTCACAATCATCTATAACTCCAGTTCCAAGGGATTCGAAGGCCTCTTCTGGCCTCTACAGACACTGCACATACTAGGTGCATATACCATGTAAGCAAAGCACTCATACACATATGATAGAAATAAATATTTGTAAAATTTAAAGCTATGCATCATAAGAAATATGCCTCTCTCCACATTCCTTATCTTGGATCTCCTTTCCCCAAGTCATAGTATAGCTATTAAGAGCCTAGGCTCTGAGTTACTTAGCTGTGGTTTGCATCCCAATTCATTCACTCATAACTGCATGAGCTTCAGCAAACCATACAACTTCTGTTCCCTCATCTGCATGAGTGTGATAGTAACCACCTCATAGGGGTGACACTCTCCTCACCTAACAAGTATTTGCTGTCAGGAGTAATTGAGATAAGACAAGTAAAGACTTGCAACACCACCTACCAGGAAACATTCCAAAAGAAATCCTTTTCAATTATGAATACTTTTTAAAAAAAAAACTTTGAATTCATATTTTGTATCTACTTGACTAGACCCTTTAGGTACCAGACAACTATCTAGGTGTTACTGTTGGGATGAAAACCTGAACAGAACAAAGAGACTGATGAATAGCTGGGCTAGAACAGTTAAAGCAAGACTTTGGTGTTCTTCTACCCTTGGAGTACCACACATCACTGGTTCTCTGAGGTCTCTAGCTACTGACTATGGTCCTTGGCATTTCTCTACCTCCATCATAGTATAGTATAAAGCAAATTCTTATAATGCAGAAAGGTGATCAAATAAGTAGACAGAGAGATGATAGGTAGGTAGGCAGATAGATGGATAGATAGATAGATAGATAGATAGATAGATAGATAGATAGATAGATAGATAGAGTCTTAGTTTGGGGTTTTATTACTGTGAAAAGACACCATGACTACAGCAACTCTTCTAAATGAAACATTTAATTGGCTCACATACCATTTCAGAAGTTCAGTCCATTATCATCATGACAGGGAGCATGGCAGCATGCAGGCAGATGTAGTGCTAGAACTGAGAGTGCTGTATCTTGCAGGCAACAGGAAATCGACTGACTGTCACACTGAGGGAAGCTTAGGCAAAAGAGACCTCAAAGCCCACCCCCACAGTGACACACTTCCTCCAATAAAGTCACACGTCCTACCACCACAGATAGATAGATAGATAGATAGATAGATAGATAGATAGATAGATAGATAGATAGATAGACAGGCAGACAGATGGATAGTCAGAGAAACAAATAATAGGTAGATAATCTCAATCTATCTGTGTAGAATCTATGTATCTATGATTCTGTATAGTGGTCCTGTCTCTCTAAAGAACTGTGAAAGGTGCATCCCCTTTATAACTTCAAACTTCCATTTGTATTTGTAGTAGTCACTTTTTTCATTGCTGTGACAAAACTTTTGACAACGAGCAATTTAAGTATGGATAGGTTTCTTATGCCTTGCAGTTCCAAAGGATACATTCCATGAAAGTGTGAGCACGTGATGGCAAGAGCATGCGACCAAATGCTCACAATCTGGAAGTAGAGAATGAACAGGAAGCAGAACCCAGCAGTCAGTCACACATAAAGAGAAGACTTGAAAGCAAGAGGGCACTTGGAAAGAAAGGTTTCACCAAGATAGGGGTATACACAGGATAGGAAATGAAAACAATTAAAATTCATTAAATACATACATTAAACTCTCAAAAAATTGCTCAAGGCCCACTCCCAGTGAGTGACTCACTTCCACCAGTAAGAGCATATCTCTTAAAGCTTCCACAACCTTTCCACACAGTGCCACCAGCTGGGGACCAAAGCATTCAAACACAGGAGCCTATGGGAGACATTTCACATTGACGTGATGACAGGGCATAAAGTCAATGATGTGAGAAAAATAAATGACTCCTCCTAGTTACAGAAGAGTCATGGAATAAAACCCAGCCTGCCAACTGAAGCTAGAATAACAGTAACAGATTTCAAACCTAACTTGCTTTTCAAAGAAGAATGGAAATTAGGTATCAAAATGAGATATTCTGAAGTAAGGGCTGCATCGAACAGCTGTAGCAAATCCTCCACAAATGCAAGCCAGAGAAGGAGGGAGAAACACCATCACAACCATGTGTGGATGGTTTCATAGAGAGATGCTCGTCAAAGTCTTGAACCTCAGCCTGTGAGAAGTGGGAACCCAGAACCTTCACCCTCTTTTATCTTGATTTCCAAGTTTTAGAAAATTAACTCCTGTGTATTTTCAGGAAGCCCCAGATAGACTCCTGCTTGTGAAGACAAAATCATCATTTCTTTGTTCTCATGCACAGAAGTATTAGAGTTCAATGGATATTACCTCAACAAGTACAGAATGACCCCTGGGTTTAGCCTTGCAGCCTCTGAAAGAATAATCATCTGAATGTTTTTAAAGAAAACAATACTGAAGGAGAAGTTGTCACCATTAAAACTTGTTATGGCACTTGCTGTCATAACAAATACATGAAGCTATGTCATACTGAGCGTTAAACAAAGTTTTTAACTAAATCCTCGAGATCCTGTAATACTGAAGTGAGCAACTTGTGTATGGTTGCCCTCAGAATAAAGCATGTTTTTGCAATTTAGAGTAATAACAGGAAGACTTGTGTCAAGTTTCTGCATTGAAATACAACTGTCATCTCACATCACATTTTATTGGTCATTTGCACACTGAACACTCTTATTTGCTCAAAACGCAATGTTTTGCTCCTGTCTAAATGACAGCTTTGGGAAGACAGAGAAGAAAAAATTAAAATCTCAGAATTTACTCTTTAAAGCAGGCAGTCATCAGAATGGAGTCATACAAAGAAAATTGATGGGGTCAGATCTTCTCCTATTCCAACAATGACGTGTGAGCAAATAAAAAGGGAAATGACAGGGTTCTACAAATAAAACAGATGATACACGCTCAGTCAGTACAAATAGCTGAAATCTGAAGCCAGGGTAGGATGCTACCAAAAAATGAATTTGTTTATAATTCAGTATCAGTTGGATGTGGATCAGATAGCTATGAAGACAAAAAACAATTATTTTCACAATTTGAATATATTTAAAGATGTGGCCCATGTGTTATGAGCAGCAGAGACTGGTTTTACATTTCTGAGCTAGTCTTTGGGGATTTTTTTTTCTTTCATAAGATAAAGGTATTTCTTCTGTGTTTGTTTGGGGGTTTTGCCTCTTCCTTTTTCCTTCCTTCCTTTCTATGTAACCATAAAATAAGAGATTAAAACTTCACTGTAGGACTTGCACACACACATTTTTTCAAGTTATTCAAACATTACTTTAAAAGGCAATTTTATTAGTAATGCTATGAAAGAGTTGGTGCTTGTAGATAGTTAAGTGTGTAGATTTGCCCAAACAAAACCAATGGCACAGAGCTTTAGGGAATGTTCTGAACTATTGACATTTATAAGAATATTAATCCTGTCTATTCTCACTTATATGACATAGTATCACATGTTTAGTATTCTATCCAGTAAGTTTTCTAAGGTATAGCTAAATCATGAAGCTAATCCACATTCTGGCTGGCTTGTCTATTCTGATAAGCCCATATTATGTCTTTCACATTTAAAGAATAATTATAATTAGGCTAATAAGCCAGCAAGGACTTTTTAAATAATTTACATTACAAGGTATTTACCAATGCCATGCAGTGAGCTGTTTAATATGCATTTTTTTATTGATCACATTTTCTCCCAGAAAATATTTTGTGAGATGTATAAGCTTTTAAAACAAGCTCTGGATTCCTCTGGTACCCTTCCCCATCCCTATATATTCTGACCTGAACTAGATAGGCTCTAGGGGATTTCACATGATAACCTGCTGGCAGACTGGGAATTTCAAAGAGAGAGGAAAAAAACAAAGCATACCCACAGAATACTCCCTCATCGCCAAGGGCCTCAAGGAATATTGTCAGCCACCTGTATCATGCATTTATGGTCTATTTTTGAGCTGTCCTTTTTTTTAACCTTTGGTGTCTTACTCACGCTTAAATGGCAAGAGCTGAAATGTATGGTTTGGCTATAGTAGGATGTAGAGTATAAATTGTTTAGGTGAGAGATGACCTCCAGGCAGAGTTAGAATGTGGTTTGACCTAAACCTCCACTGGTAATAATGTATTTTCTTCCCTTCACTATACTAGATATTTGCAAGGAATGATTTATAGGAGACTATATTTCTACAAGTTCCTGCCACCATATCTCTAATTCTCTCTGTGTGGAAACAGAATTCCCAGAGTTTTCTTCCATACTTTGTTTTCTAATAAAACAGAGAAGCCTTCAAGGCTCTCCTTTATCTTCTTAGCATCTTGTTTTGATAATGACATTGTATTTCATAAGGCCCCTTACCTTCCTGCAAGATGAATGATTCAAACAATTGACAGGGCACACCCTCGCAGGATCATATTAACAGCACACAAGCCTCCTCGCCCCCTATTCATGTGGCTAAATTAGCCACACAAATTGGTTCTCAGGGCATTCGGAAACACCTACTCACAATTTCACAGGTTTCACACCCAATATTGGCGTAACTAAGGCAGACAATCTCCTACTGAAATGATTTGTGCAAATAGAATGCCATGTCTGAAAATAATTTAGGTAGAAAATGGATTCCAGTCAACAAACACATGAAACTAAAATAAGCAGTGACCAATTGGTAATTTTACTCAGCAGCTGCTAGAAAATTATGGATGGGTGTGTGTGTGTGTGTGTGTGTGTGTGTGTGTGTGTGTGTGTGTGTGTGTGTGTCATTATTCCCTGACAAGCACCTTCTCCAGAGCTTAAATACAAGATTTGACAAGATAGACAAACACAAGGAATTTCTTGTTCTCTATTCCATCTCTTTAAATATTTGTCTAATTTTTCCTTTCTTCATTAGTTTTGGCAAAATATAATGAGATAGCCTCTTTTAGGCCAAAGAAGCTTGAGCTCAATTCCATTTATTAAATGTTTGATCCTGAGTAACTCTACATTTCAATTTTCTTCACATACACAATGCAAATGATGCTTTAATACAAGTTTCAAGATAATATTTTCCTAATGCATTATCAATATTTTCAGTATATTCCAGATGTTGGAGAACCAATAAACAACTAAATTTCCATTTTCTCTATGTAACTTGACATTGATATTTTACTAGCAAAGTACTTTGGAGGTTTAGTGTGACTAAATAGACAGTTAATTGTTTCCTGAAGGTGCTGGTCAAGTTCTGGGTTCATCCTGCATGTAAGTGAGCATCCCCATTTAAGGAATGAATGTTTAATAACTAATACCTACAATAACCATCAATATTGTTAGCTTCTATATTGCTCTTATAGTTCTTATATATAAGGCAGTGTGCAAGACAAGAAAAAATCTGCAAAAATATTTAGGGAATGCTTTCTATCTTTAAATGATAGAGTATAATAACATATTGTACTCAACTAATTTAGTTTTGTTATTTTCAGATACAATTCACACTAAAATTTGATCCTTGACTTGGCTGCTCTTCGGGCGTGTTGGCACTGGGTTCCTTGTAGCTAGAGTTTTCCTGCTTGGCCCACAGTCAGGACAAATCTCTGTCACCTGCCAGCCCCACAGCTGCTCAGACCCAACCAAGTAAACACAGAGACTTATATTGCTTATAAACTGTATGGCTGTGGCAGGCTTCTTGCTAACTGTTCTTATAGCTTGAATTGATCCATTTCCATAAATCTATAACTTGCCATGTGGCTCGTGGCTTACCGGCATCTTCACATGCTGTTTGTCATGGCGGCAGCTGGCAATCTCCTTCCGCCTTCCTGTTCTTTCTTTTCTCCTCTCTGTTAGTCCCGCCTATACTTCCAGCACAGCCACTGGCCAATCAGTGTTTTATTTATTGACCAATCAGAGCAATTTGACATACAGACCATCCCACAGCACTTCCCCTTTTCTTTCTTTCTTTTTTTTTTTTTAAAGAGGAAGGTTTTAACTTTTACACATCTCCAAAGACAGCTTGGTATATTTGGGAATTTGGGCATAGCTTCTCTTACTACTTCCTGCTGGAGGGGGGTGCTGTATCTTATGGGAATATGAAGAAAATTTTAGGATTATAAAGTAGTCCGTGAGGGTGTATCATCTGAGCCAGTTGCCTTGAAATGGTTCTGGATGTTGGATCATCTGGGTCATGGTGTCATCAGAGACCTTTCAGGGGGTCTTGGCTGGTCAAACCTGATGTATCTTAATCTGGAATAAATCCATAGCCTCTGGCTTTCTGTGGAAACAAAAGCAGAGCCTCCTTTCCAAAGCAACATATCCTTACATCCAAATTTTGAAGTCAAGGTACCTTTAAAATATACATCTTGGCATAACTCAACAGCTTTTGCAATCAAATGTTTTTCTTCAGTTATGAATATCAAAGACAACATAATCCAGATTCTCTGTGTGGCATCCATCTTTACATGGCTTGTTTTTTTTTGTTTGTTTGTTTGTTTTTTGTTTTTGTTTTTTTGTTTTGTTTTGTTTTTTGAGACAGGGTTTCTCTGTGTAGCTTTGCGCCTCTCCTGGAACTCACTTGGTAGCCCAGGCTGGCCTCGAACTCACAGAGATCCACCTGGCTCTGCCTCCCAAGTGCTGGGATTAAAGGCGTGAGCCACCACCGCCCGGTACATGGCTTGTTTTTTATATTACCTTGAGCCTATTGCTTTAAGCTGCAGCCTTTTAAGCCTGCTGACTCTGCTTATTTCAGCTTCCCAACATGATGGTGGTACATTTTTCGCCAGCTCTGGGAGCCATCAATTCTCAGAAATAGTGGTTCTATGCTTCTATCAAAGTAGCGTGTAGCCCAGAAACCTCTTTTTTGTTTTGTACTAGCAAAGGCTAAATCCACAGTGCAGCTTAATGTGCCACTTGCAGAGGCCTCATTCTCGCCAAACTGCGGGTTGAGCGCACATGCCAGGAACCCGCCATATTAGCTCAAACACGCAGGCTGCTGCTAGTTTGGAAGAGACAACTAGGAACTGTTTTTAGCTCCATTTTAGAATCTTTTTACTCAGGTTTTAGGCAGCAACTCTTGCCAACACTTTGGGTGCCATTTGTAGCTAGAGTTTTCCTGCCTTGCCCACAGTCAGGACAAATCTCTGTCACCCGCCAGCCCCACAGCTGCTCAGACCCAACCAAGTAAACACAGAGACTTATATTGCTTACAAACTGTATGGCCATGGCAGGCTTCTTGCTAACTGTTCTTATAGCTTAAATTAATCCATTTCCATAAATCTATACCTTGCCACGTGGCTCGTGGCTTACTGGCATCTTCACATGCTGTTTATCATGGTGGTGGCTGGCAGTCTCCTTCTGCCTTCCTGTTCTTTCTTTTCTCCTCTCTGTTAGTCCCGCCTATACTTCCTGCACAGCCACTGGCCAATCAGTGTTTTATTTATTGACGAATCAGAGCGATTTGACATACAGATCATCCCACAGCAGTTCCTCGTGGCTACTGCCCTTCTCTGGAAAACACATCACTGTTTTAAGCCTTGCTGGTACAAATCACCCTAATCTGAGTTCTGAGTGTGTGTTCCCTGTTCAGTAAGAAACAAGACAGTGTGAAAGAACCAACTAAACAGTCATGATTTTTAAGACAAAGCTTGTGTTTTGTTCATTATTTTATCATCAGAAGGTTATAGATATTTTAATAAATTTTAATTACCTGAACAAAAATCTGATTTGTTCCCAACTCCCCACTAGAAGAAATGGACTTTATGATTTCTTAAGCAACTCTCCCAAACACATTAATAGTGAACTAAATTTTTTTGGTTTATTTGTTTTTGAAACAAGATCTCTCTATGTAGCCCTGGCTGGTCTGGAATTCTATATGTAAATTAGGAAAGCTTGGAACTCACAAAGATCATCCTGCTTCTGCCTCCTGAGTACTAGGATTAAAGGCCTGTGCCACCACGCTGGACATTGATCGTGAGCTACTAAAAGCACTTTACACAGAAAAAACAGAAGGTTTAGAAATGCTTATTGATTAGCTGACATCCTGAAAGATTAGGTTAGTATTTATTTTAGATCTATACAATCCAAATTTCCTGTGCTATCTATTTTAGCACTGTCTCTCACTGTATGAGGTTGAATTAATCACAAGTAGGAAAATTTATTGTCAATGCCTTAGTAAACTGCTTTATCATTGCCTGCTCAGAGAGTAATGATGATGAACTGAGTGTCCCCACTTAGGAGATGGAGCATTTATAATAACTAACATCCACAGCCATCATTATCATAAGTATTTTCAACTTCTAAATGGTTCCTATAATTTAAAAAGATCTTATACAGTTGACTTAGAAAAAGTCAGCGATTTGACCAGCATCATGTGACTAAAGAGATAGGGGCAAGAGCCTCTGATACCAAACCCCTCCTGGAATGACACCTAAAACACCAGAAAAGACAGAAAATCTGGCTGCATGTATTTGAGTTATCTTAATTCCATCCTCCAAAATGCCCTCTTCTGTTCACTGTTCCTCTGACTACAGGAGCAGGAAAAAGTCAACCATTTCTTTCACTCCAAGGGTCATAATGAACAAGTCTGGAAACAGTAGTGGACACTGATAAGATCCCCTTCAGCATTAGATTCTATATAATCCTCACCAGCAAGTGCATCTAATAATCATTTGTGTGTGTGTGTGTGTGTGTGTGTGTGTGTGTGTGTGTGATATTTATGTGTGTGTGGTGTGATGTATGTATATGTGGTCTGTGTGTATGGGGGTGGTATGGTGTGTGTGTATGTGAGAGAGAGAGAGTGGGGCGGTGCATGCATGACCATGTGGGTGCATGTGAGGTCTACTTCAAGTGTTGCTTCTTGGGCATCACTCACCTTATTTTTTGAGACAGGTTCTCCCACTGGACTAGAATTTGCCAAAGAGTCTAGACTGGCTGGCCAGTGAGCCCTGGGGATCCACCTATTTCCAACTCTCCATCACTAAAATTAAAATTCCAACACCACACTTGGCTTTTTTTTTTTAATGTGGACTCAGGAGACCAAATTCAGGTCCTTATGTTTATGTGGCATGGACTTTACTGGCTAAGACATCCAGACCCAATTTTCTGCCTTTTGACATCAATAAATTTTCAATGGAAATATAAGATACTAGTGCTGGAAAATGTCTGTAAAACATATTTCATCTAAACCATTTCAGATGAAAAATCTAATAGAATCATACTAACTTTCTCAACAGAAAGCCAGGCTCAATTGATCCGAGATTAAAGAGTGGAAAGTTTCTTTCCTTCTTAAAGGCCTTTGTTTGCTTGCTTGCTTTTTTGTTTTTTGTTTTCATTTTCACTTTGAGAGGTTTGAGTTCAAGGTCCCATGCTTGCTAGGTAAAATCTGTATCTCTGAACTACACTCTTCACTCCCCTACTTACCTTCACTCTAATAATTAGGTGAGTGCCTGTTAAATCAATTCAGAATATTAATTATTATTATTCTATGTATCTGTGTGTGCATTCAAGTAGTTTCCTTAACATTGAATATGCACAGTGATCCTGCAGGAATATTTACTATCTATTGAACAACAAATTTGCAAACACACACACACCACACACACACACATACACACACAAGTGTCATGATAACGACATTTTCAAGAGAGAATACTGCAGTTGAATCAAATCATCTTGTTGGTATCGTCTATTTCTTAGTCTACAGCTTGTTTCTTCCCTCTAAATTGATTCTTATAGCCTTGTCAATTTCATATCTCCTAGGAGACCACAATGGATAACATTATACACATAGCACAGACCTTAGGGACCCGCTTCTTAGCCAGGACTCTGACACTTTCCTTCCATTAACCCTGACTGAGTACTAAAGATGGAACAGTTTGGCTTACAATTCCCTAAACACCACTTGTGTTCAGCTTGCCTCAAGTAGGACTATACATCAGAATTACATTTTTCCTGCCTTGGAGCCTTCTATTCTAGTTAGTTCCAGAAGATTCAGGTTTTAAGAATCAGACTTTCTTCTTAAAAGCTGCCATTTAAAATACTCAGGAAGGTAGGTCGATTTGTTTGTTTATTCCATATCTACTCAGACTAAGCATGATATGTAAGAAGAAGCTAATACAAAAATCTTATTGAAAGTCATATAGTTGGTGAATAGAGAACTTTTGCTTAGGAAAACACTGATTCCTTTTGCCACCAGCCTTTACAACTGACACCGATCACTGCTATCCATTTTGTGTTTAGTAAATAATTTAGTAGAGATTATTTAAAAGTTTAGCCAAAATAGTCTTTTCTCCTTCTCAAAATAACAAATCCATATTATTAAAAGCATCTAGATATAAACTTTAGAGACATCAGAAACATACCATATTGGCCAGACACTAGCCAGTATTTTTAAAGAGCTAGCGGACCTAGTGCAATGGTACATGCCTGAAATACCCGTCACTCAAGAGACTGAGGCAAGGAGATCCTAAATTTGAAGCCAACCTAGGCTACATAATGAGTACCAGGCCAACCTAGTCCACACAATGAGTACCAGGCCAACTTAGGCTACGTAACAATACTTCGCCTTGATGGAAAAAATAGAAATAGGATGGTGACGTAACAAAACCACAAAATGAATTAAATAAACACAAAATATAACATAGTTACCTAAATCAGTCTTCATAGACTGACTGTGCACACTTGGATCACTTATTGCCACAAAGGATGAGATTTGGTCAGGTTGTCATCCTTGGAATTTTCAATCACAACTAAGCAAGAATGTCATAAGCCCATTATACAGAGAATGAAAGACCTTGGAATACTAAGTCCTAAATAGAATATCTCCATGGAAGAGGAGGCAGAAAGAGTGTAAGAGCCAGAGGGAATAGAGGGCAGCAGAATAACAAAGGCCCTCTGTCTCAGCATGCTCAGAGCTCCTATGAACTCATAGAGACTGAAGCAGCATGCACAGAGCCTGTACGGGTCTGCACCAGGTCCTCTGCATAGATATTATGGCTTTCAGTTTAGTGTTTTTACAGGAATCCTGAATGTGTGAACAAGTGCTAGCTTTATCTTATTGTATTTTATTTTAATATTATCCCTTAGAAGCCTGTTCATTTTCTTATGATAGACAAAAAGGGGGTGGTTTCACATGGGAGGGGAGATGGGAGGAGAAGAGGGAGGGGAAACTGTAATCAGGACATAATATGTGAGAAAAATTTATTCTTAATAAAAGGGAAAATTAAAACACACACAAAACTGTTCTAGGTCCTATCCACATGTAATAAATCACTTAGATCCCAAAATGAAATGCTCTGTCTTACCTCATAAAAATAACTCATTTCACCGGGCAATGGTGGCGCACGCCTTTAATCCCAGCACTTGGGAGGCAGAGGCAGGAGGAACTCTGTGAGTTCAAGGCCAGCCTGGTCTACAAAGCGAGTTCCAGGAAAGGCGCAAAGCTACACAGAGAAACCCTGTCTCGAAAAACCAAAAAAAAAAAAAAAAAAAAAAAAAAAAAAACTCATTTCTGAGAGGATGAAAAAAAGCATATTGATAGTATTTCTAATTCTTTTTGTTTGGTTGTTTGGTTGTTTGTTTGTTTGTTTGTTTGGTTGGTTGGTTGGTTGATTGGCTTTTTTTATTTGTTTGCTTTTAGTTTTTCTTTTTTCTTTTCCATAATTATTTTATTCTTTGGGAATTTCACATTATACACACCATTCCTACTCATTTCCCAGTCCTTCCATGTCCACCCTCCACCCTTGTGGTGCTCCCCGCCCCCCAAGAGGAAAACATTTCACTCCTTCTTCTTTCCCACCTCTCCATCATATATTCTTTCCTTGTAGTGGCCTTGGGAGCTGCAGTGTGTCACACAGTATACCCTTTTGCCCAAAGAGCACTACTTGCAAATATTCATTGCAATGAGTTGTTGGTCTGGTTTAAGGCCTCTGGCTTCTGGTACACCATCAGTACTGGATCCTCACCCAAACTCCTCTGGGGTATCCTGCTCTTTCCCCAAGTCATGGAGATCCTGTGGCTATGGTTCCGCATGACCAATCTCTTCACGAGCTGCAGGAAGTCTTAGAAAGGGGAAGATGTTGGGATGGGCCAACTCAAAGCCCTGGATGTGGGCCTGGGTGATAGCTGAGTTGATCAGTTATCCCTCTTCAGGATAGGGTGAGGGCCAGCTCGCCTGTGCCCACGCCATCAGGGCCAGCTCTCCCGTTGGGGTGGCCCACAGGACTTAGGGAGAGCAGTTCTTTGAGGACCATCAAAGGTTGGGGCCAGCTCTCCTTTACCTATTCTGTTGGGGCCAGTTCTTTCGAGAGGGGGGCAGCTCTCCCGCTGAGGCAGCCAGCGAGGGGTTAGGACCAAATCTCTGGTACCCAGGCCACCAAGGGCCAGCTCTCCCATGGCTCCCGGCAGAAACACAACACACAGATATCAGCATAGACTCTGGCTGCGGTAGGACAATGGGCCCAGACGTGGCCCTCACTGGCAGCACGGGCCTGGACATCACATGGCTCCAAGTGTCACAGTAGGCCACTCATATCTCCAGAGTGTACGAACCACTCAGCTTCTCCTTCTCTCTCTTTTCTCTACCACATACTTGTTCATCTGAGTGAGCCTGTGGCTGTCTTCCGGCGCAGAGCCAGCAGTATTTCTAATTCTAAAACACCTTCACCATGTAGGAATCTTCCCATTGTATTCTTTTCTTAAAAGTTACATTATTTTTCTGTTGGGAGCAGGGCATATACCACAACATGTGTGTAGGTGAGAGTACAACCACTCAGAAGAGTCAGTTCTGTCCTTCTACTCTGTGGGACCTACCTGAGGATTGGACTCACTTCTTTAGGCTTAGCATCAAGAACCTTTAATTACTGACCTACCTCACCAGCCTTACATCATATTATTTTTTATCTTAAGATTTATTTATTTTTATTTTATGAGTGCTTTGCTTTCATGTGTGTGTGCGTGTGTGTGTGTGTGTGTGTGTGTGTGTGTGTGTGTGTGCGCGCGTGTGTGTGTGTGTTTATCACTACATGTGTGCAGTGCATATAAAGGCCAGAAAAGGACATTAGGAATGCCCTGGAAGTGGAGTTACAGACCATTTACATCATATTCTTGAGTAAGGCCAAGTTACTGTTGAAATCAGAGATCATTTGGCAAGAGTTTTATCAGGAAATATATTTTTTAAGCCCTAATAAATATTTCATCCTCATTATCCAATCATCAATTCAGTGCATATTAATCCAGCAGCAGCTTTGTTCTGTTTCCCGACACGGTTGCTGAAAATGCCATGGTAAGACTTGTGCACTCTGTAGGGTCCAATGGTTGTGAAGGAAAGTTGGATATGCAAACAAATGATCAATGCTGTGGGCTGAATAGCAATTGTATGTGGCTGAACAAGCTAACAGAATAGCGGATTTGGAGAAAGTCAGGAAGTGGTGACACTGGAGGACAGGTGAATCTCAGGTCTGTGGTGTAGGGGGACAAAGAGAGACAGGTGCAAAATGGGGATGAGTACCGTGGCCAGTTTTATGATCTGTGAGTTGCTCAATTATAAATAAAAGGGCTTGCAGAAGTGAAGGAGTAACGGGGCAGGACAGAGAGACCCCTCCTCATGGTCAGTGCCTACTGCACACATATAGTTATTCTTCTGGTGAAGAAACCACCCTGAAAAATGAAACTGTTGCCATTTATAGTAAAAATGATTGCCACTTCCAACCTGGAAACCACCCCTACCTGTTCCTCTCCTGCTCTCCATTCCAGCTCTCCTTCTGCAGCTCCCCTCCCCAGCCAACACTTCCAAATCCTTTCCCCAGTACTTATTATGCAGGAGGAAAGCTGAATGATGAAAAGTTATTCAAACAGCATACCATAAGCTAACTATTTCAAGCGTATCTATTGACTGAAGAGATTTGCATTATGAACTAAGTCTGTGCAAAAAGACAATGGTAAATAGCAGTGAAAACAAAGAAATAGATGATTTAAATAAAGGAAAGCTGCTAACACCAATGTGTATCCATTTCTCTTCAGCTGAAATTTACCCTAGAGGAACTAATATGAAAATATTACTTTCATTGTTTAAAGGAAATCCAGTAAAATGGAATGCTAATTCTGTATGTCCAATAGTCAAACAGGTGAGCTAGAGATGTGCTCAGCTGCAATATATCTGGTCTCTGCTTTACCCTCTGTAAAGTTCTAGAGATGTAAAGATAAACAAGATGCAGTCATTGCTCTGAAGGCTGTAATGATGTATTTGGGGGGAAGGACACAACTTCATGATTGTAGTAAAAATCCACAATATGCATAGGATGGGCGTACATATTATTATGGGGGTGGAAGGGAAAGATGTCCTCCTGTGTGGACTCAATATTTGGGGTATGAAGGGGAAATTTTGTTATAGAAGCTTCAGCAAAGAGGTGACATTCAAGCCAGAATGTCGGTGAGTAGAAGTGGTGATCAAGACTACAGATAATATGAGAGATGCCTTGGCCTTTCAAGAAAAAGCTCGCAAACACAAGTTAATAGGAACGTAGTGTGGCATTCACAAATGGAGGAATGGAACCTAATGTTAAAGGTGAGCTTTTGTGGCACAGAAGTAGAAGTTCAAGTGGGAAATTTTTAAGGGAGTGGGTTTCTAAGGGACCTGCTTGCCACACTGAGAAACTGTACCTCATCAGTTAACTGAGAAGGGATGCTGCACATTATCGGCTTTGCTTTTCAAGAATGGAAAAGTGAAGGCAAGCTGAGACAAAGGGGTTTTGGGGGGTTTGGTTTTTTTTGTTTGTTTGTTTGGGTTTTTTTGTTTGTTTGTTTGTTTTTGTTTTTTAAGAGAGAACTAGGAAGAAAACATTTAAGCAATTCAAGGTGTGAGATGCTGTAACCCAAATTGGGATTTAGGTTGACTGAACTAGCTTTGACAATTTACTCAGAAAAAAAAAAAAGGAGCAGTTAATAACAATACAGGGAAATCCTCTGAAAAACAGAAGTGTAAAAATTGTCAGAGGAACAGGCGTCTTGCCTTTCAGGACCTAAACAGCCCCACTCTCTTCTCTCGCCCTTGACTATTGCTTTGTAGATAGTAGACATTGGATGCCATCCGGTGAAAAAAAAGTGTAAACGAAGAAACAAAGCTTCATTGCGTACCTATTTTAATTCGGTTCCTGGGAACTAGACTTTGAGGCAGAGTCAAGTGCAGGTGGTGCTCTGGGAAGCAGTGTCAGGAAGGACACTTGTACAGGAGCAAGAGAAGCAAGACTGGAAGGAAAGTAAAGGAGAATCCTTAGCCAACTACTGGGTGAGTTCTTCATGATTCCTAACTTACCATAAATTTCTGTTCATCTGAAGTCAGGTAGTCACAGATAAGCTCCCATTCAGCCATAGAAAATTCCCAGAGGGACACACAGAGCCAAGCTGCTACCAGCTAGCAGTCCCCAATGTTGGAGAAATAAATGGCTCATAAGGGAAGAGCAGGCACACTGCAGCAGCATCTAGTGCAGTGGTTCTCAACCTGTGGGTCGAGACCCCTTTGGGATTGACCTGCCCTTTCACAGGGGTCCCTTATCAGATATTTACATTATGACTCATAGCAGTAGCAAAAATACAGTTATGAAGTAGCAACAAAAATAATTTCATGTTTGGAAGGGAGGTCACCATAACATGAAGAAGTGTATTAAAGGGTCACAGCATTAGGAAGGTTGAGAACTGCTGGTCTTGAGCTTCCCAAAGCATATAGGAGATGACAAGTGACCAGTTCAAACTGATGTCAGGAAGAAGGCAGCGGGGAGACATCTGCATCACCATCCCCCACTATCCCCAGTCCCCTGACAACAGCTGGAGGACTGACAGTGAGATCTAGAATTGTTCAAATTCAAACTGTGGGTACAAGGAACAAAATCCCAATCCTTCTAGATGACCCTAGGGCAACACAAAGTTTGTCTAATTCACCTCCCGCCCAATATGCCCTTCCCTATTTAGAATCTTTACTAGTCTCTCTAGGCATGGGTTTCCTAACATAGAAACTGAAAAAGAACAGTGCTTGCCTCGCGGCAATTCCTAAGGACTAAAAACAATCCTGTATTTTATGGTATCTGGAACATATCTAACACTCACTATGTGATTATAGGAGTATTTCCAAGCCCCTTTCCAGTTAGTCTTCAATATACTATTTCCAGGATGTAATCTTTCTGAGTCTCAATTCAGTAAAAGTCAAAGTTTTGGCAAAATGAGAACTCACTCTCCTCTATACAATTGCATCCCAAAAACTATGTATAAAAGTCAACAGGAGAGTCACCAAAGATGGCGGAGACAAGCAGACGCAGGTAGGCCTGTGGCAGGTAGGCCTGCGGCGGCCGACAGGGACATTCAGGCCCGGGGGGCCCAGCGGCAGCCCACAGAGGTGGACAGGCCCAGTGGCAGAGATAAGCAGACGGAGGTGGACAGGCCTGGCGGTGGCGGCCGACAGAAATATTCAGACCTGGCAGCGGCCCACAAAAGTAGACAGGCCACGCAGCGGAGACAGGCGGACGCAGGTGGGTCCGCGGCGGTGACCCGCAGAGGCGGACGGGCCGGTGGCAGAGGCTGACAGGGACATACAGGCCCAGCAGCAGCCAGCAGAGACATACAGGCCCGGCGGCGGCCCACAGAGGTGGATGGGCCCGGCAGCAGTGACAAGCAGAGGTAGGTAGGCCCGCAGTGGCAGCCGGCAGAGACATACAGGCCCATTGGCGGACCACAGAGGCAGACAGACCCAGCGGCAGCTGACAGGGACATACAGGTCCCGCGGCGGAGACAAGCGGACACGGGTGGGCCTGTGGCGGCAGGCCACAGGGGTGGGCAGGCCCAGGGACGGAGAGGGGCGGACGCAGCTTGGAACGGGGACGCCTCTAGCCCCAACACCTGGGGAAGAGGCTATCTCCTTGGGTCGGAGCCAGGGCGAGTCTGGGCACTCCGTCTGGGGACAACCCAGAGCCCAACTGCTGATCCTGTGAAACCCAACAACTTGGAGGTGTTGGTGAGACTACCCTGCTCAGCTGAAACCCATCTGGGAGAGGATTCAGATGCCTACAGTTTGAAGTCTGAAGAAACAAGATCAGCTGAGGAGTTGACAAATTAACAAAACGTGACCTGGGAACACAGAAGAAGGCGCTACCCAGCCACTAAACCAGATCACCAGAATCATAAGTATATAATTTACCGACTGAAATCAGCTGTCCCTGAAGAAACAGCCCAATAGCACCAATTTAACAAAGAACCCCTACTAAACCAAGACTAAAAATTAGAACAAGAGAGGCACTCTCAGACACAGACACCACCTGCACCACACAGAGGAAAAGATGAGTAGACGCCAGTGCAAAAATACAGGCAACAACATAAAGACCTATATGGCAACATCAGAACCTAGTGATTCTACACCTGCAAGACCTAAACATACCATGACAGAAGAAACAGAAGAAATCAACCCTAAAAATGACTTTAAGAAGATGATAGAGGCCCTTAAAGAAGAAATAAAACATTCCCTCAATGAGGAAATAAAAACTTTCCTTAAAGAGGAAATGAAAAACTACCTTAAAGAGGAAATAAAAACTTTCCTTAAAGAGGAAATGAAAAACTCTCTTAAAGAGGAAATAAAAACTTCCCTTAAAGAGGAAATGAAAAACTCCATTAAAGAGGAAATAAAAAACTCCCTTAAAGAAATGGAAGAAAGCCGGGCGTTGGTGGCGCACGCCTTTAATCCCAGCACTTGGGAGGTGGAGGCAGGCGGATCTCTGTGAGTTCGAGGCCAGCCTGGGCTACCAAGTGAGCGCCAGGAAAGGCGCAAAGCTACACAGAGAAACCCTGTCTCGAAAAAAAAAAAAAAAAAAGAAATGGAAGAAAAAATGAACAAAAAATGGGAAGAAATCAAAGAAAGCCATGAAAAAGCAATTAAACAGATGAAAGAAACATTCCAAGATCTGAAAAATGAATTTGAGACAATAAAGAAAACACATGTTGAGGGAATGCTGGAAATAGAAATCCTGACTAAACGAACAGGAACTACAGAAACAAGCATTACCAACCGATTGCAAGAGATGGAACAGAGAATCTCTGACACTGAAGACACGATAGAGAAAATAGATTCGTCAGTCAAGGAAAACACTAAAGACAAAAGAGTCCTAACACAATATGTCCAGGAAATTTGGGACACCATGAAAAGACCAAACCTAAGAATAATAGGGATAGAAGAAGGAGAAGAATACCAACTCAAAGGCACAGAAAATATATTCAACAAAATCATAGAAGAAAACTTTCCTAACCTAAAGAAAGAAATACCTATGAAGATACAAGAAGCTTACAGAACACCGAATAGGCTGGATCAAAAAAAAAAAAAAAAGTCCCCTCGCCACATAATAATCAAAACACTAAACACACACACAGAACAAAGAAAAAATATTAAGAGCGGCAAAGGAAAAAGACCAAGTAACATATAAAGGTAAACCCATCAGAATAACACCAGACTACTCAATAGAGACTATGAAAGCTAGAAGATCATGGACAAATCTCATGCAGACACTAAGAGACCACGGATGCCAACCCAGACTATTATACCCAGCAAAACTCTCAATCACCATAGGCGGAGTAAACAAAACATTCCAGGATAAAACCAGATTTAATCAATACCTGTCCACAAACCCAGCCCTACAGAAAGCACTAGAAGAAAAAATTCAACCCAAAGAAGCTAAACACATCCATGAAAAATCAAGCAATAGATAATCCCACACTAACATACACCACAGAAGGACAACACAACACAACCACAAATAGATGGTTGATGTTGGGATGGTTATTCAAATCAAGTGATGAGTGATGAACTCCAAGTCTTCCTTGGAAATAGCAAATCTGTAGCCCAACATAATTATCCTTTAAACTAGAGAATATCACTTGTGAAAAAACCATTCATGGCCACATGGCTGATCTAGAGTGGAGTGCTGAGTTCTGGCAAACAGCTGCATCTTTCTTCCAGTGAGTACCTGAACAGGGCTGATGTGAATTATGTACAGTCCAGATTTTAAGAATCATACTCTCTCAGGGATCTCCACAAACTAGTGGGTGTCCTCGCTGCCCCTGTGAGACAGCCTCTGTACAGGAGAGGCCTCACGTGACTTTATCCCTGGTGTTCCTCTGGGGACACCTGTGTGAGAAACTGTATGCTCCAGAACCAGCTCTCGTGTCCTTTGGCCAATGCCGGGGTGTGAAACAGTCCAACGTGGGATTTTTCTTACTAGTAATAAACAAAGGATGATCCCAATCGGGAATCATGACATTTTTTTTTTTTTTTTTTGATGATGGTCATGTTCTGTTTTGAAATAACCTCTGTGTGTTTTATTTATTTTCTTTTACCTGGTGATCTCTGAGCAGGCTTCAGATTTTGACAGTTGATGAAAGATAGGACAAGCATTAATGTGTGGGTGAAAAGCTTGGTGAAATTCTGAGTGAAGTTTTAGTTAAAGTTGGTTGAACTTGGGATTGACTGGGAGGCCAAAGATTTAAAAAGCAGAAGATTCTCTCAAGACACAAGTTGTGTGATAATAGTGTGTTTTGTGTGTACGAATGAGAATTTGTAAATGTTGAATTCTAGGCTCTGACAATCATTGTCAGTGCAGATCAAGCTGCAAGTATTTATGTTTTAAAACTTAAATTATAAAGCTAGTTACGTCTTTCTAACAACTAGTTTTAATGTTTATGAGCATATTTTACCTACATTACCTTTTCAGGATGTTGAGAAAGATGCATCACAAGCACAGGCTCGAAGCTGGGGGCTAGATGGTTTTGAGGAAGAGGTCTTGGTGGACTCTTTCATAGAGCAAAGGGAAGCAATGCCTTCTGGGAAATGAGCTAAGTTTTAATCTAGTCTTTAAGATTAGAAGTCAAAAACAAAAATATTAAGGAAATGAAAACCTAGTTGATCTTTGAAGTATTGTTATGTGGAATTGAGTGGGACTTTTGAGGCCTTTCTTCCAGAAAACAAGGACTTGGTTGTCAGGCCTATATTAGGCCTAAACCTTGGTGCCATGTAGTTGTACTTAAATCATTTCAATGGAAAGTGTCTTAGTGATTGGAACTTCTAGTGCAGTTTGGAGTTCTTCCATTTGAAAAATGTGATATTTGCATGGGATTGTTTGAATCTTGTTTTCTAGTCCCTCTCCATCACCACCCTCATAGTCTGAAGGTAGATTTTTCTCTTGATAAAGGAACAAAAAAAGTGAACATCTTGTTTGTAAATAGGTATCTAGTAACTAGTGGTAAACTTGAAATGGTAGAATTCTTTAAAGCCTAATTCTAGGTAGCCTTAAGAAAATGTATCTTAATTATTTTTGAACCTGTATTCACCTTGTTTTTTTTCAAATATCTTAAGTTATATTTTCTTTTTCAGAGCTGCTTCTTATTTGGGGCTACTTTTTTTTTTTTAATTGAGGCGTAATTCATAAAAGGGTATATTGTTTTGATGAGACTTTTTACAACTGTGGCTGGATGTCTTTCTTTAGTCTTCCAAGAAGGGCCATTTTACTTTTTTAGAGTTACTTTTTAAAGTCATGAGGTCAACAACTTGGACCACTATGCATGTAAGTGCTAATGCAAATTAAAGCCCAAGTTGACCTCCAGCAGCAGTTCATTCTATGTTGACAGTGAGAGAACACTTTGCCTGTTAGGATACCTTTACTCGTGGACTGAAATGCTGAAGAAACCCCTCCCCCTATTTTGTTTTTTGCAAAAATCAAGGTATATTCTAGGATTTCCTGGTTGACCTCAACAGATAAACTGAGATGATAGTCTTAGTTCAGAAATGATCTGAATGTAGATTTACAGTCTACGCGTACAGCTGGCTAAGTGAGATCGCTTTCACAGTTCTGCATGTATCCCATCGGCTCCCCATTAGTCACTGAACTCTTAAAACTGGTATTGTAACATTATCACAATGTTTTGCGCCAATTTTATAAACTTTACAGTGCAATATGTGTTCCTTTTCTGAGGCAAACCAAAGGTATATTTCTCAAGGTTCTGCTGCTATCAGCAGCGTTGATGGAGGATTTTTTATACATTTGTAATAGATAGAAATAAACCAGAAAAAAAGAAGAAAAAAGTGGTGGAGGAAAAGGTGAACACTGCAAGAATACTCAAAAGCGCTGAGAGTTGCAAACACCGAGAATGGCTTTGCATAGTAAATGGAATAGAACAGCTCTGAACTATGGCTTACTTTTCCTGGTTTGGTCTGACAGAATGATTGAATGCTTTTGTACAAAAATCAAAGCCTTAAAAACAAGGATTTGGTGAGATTGTAAAATGGTGTGCCACTTTGGCAAAACAGTTTGGTGGTTGGTCAAAATGCAAAACATTGTTACTCTGTTACTCAACAATTCTACCCTTAGGAATATATCCTCAAACTACTGAAAATGTGCACTTATGAAACATGTACATGAAGGTTTACAGCAGTGTATTGCTAATAGTAAAAAAGTTAAAACAACTCAAATAGCTATCAAATACTGGAGAGAAATAAAATGTGGCTTATTCATACAATAGAATATTATTAAGACATAAAAATGAATGAGAAACTGACAGATTAAATGACTTTGGTGAACCTTCATAATTTCATTTGTAGATCTTTCCATTTCTAATTTATAAATACATTTGGGGTTATAAATTATAAATGTACTGCCTCCTGTCAACATTGTATACTTCTATTTGATGATTTCTGTGTCAAACATTATATGGAAATGTTTCCAAGTATTTTCTGTATTAACTGTGAATGAATAGAACAAAATAAATTGCCTGTGATGGAAAAAAAAAGTCAACAGGAAATAATATATAAACCAATGGGCACACAGAAAGGATTAATCCCCTGCAACATCACAACGCTCCTCTTCAAGCCACTAGAACTTCAAAGATTCACAATTCCACACTCCCAATCTGACTCCAGAGACAGAGACACATGGGAATGTTTAGTGAATCTATAGGTTCAGAGAAATTGCTCAATCTCGCTGAACCTAGACTTGGCACTGGTGGAAAGATTTTCCTGGAAAAGGCTGAAGAGCTTGTAGAAGAGCAAAAGAGCCAACCAAACTCTCTGAAGCAGTAGTTACTCAAGGACTTCAAATGTCTACCAACAGCTTCCAGTTCTGTTCTTTGTCTCCATGTAGCCTTGGAAAGGCATGGCCCCACTTTGAGCACCTAACCATTCTTCCTGCTTGGTTCTGTAGAACCTTATCCTTTCTGTTTCAAAATCAAACAAATAAAATATCATAAAACTTGCACATCTTATGATAATGAGGTAAGATTTCTTCTCAGTTCAACCAAAAAGAGCACACATAAAGCACGTGACTATGCTCACATTGTATTATGCTGCCTATAGCTTGGTGTACCCTATCCTTGGTTTTTCTACATCAGTTTTCTAAGACCTTAACTTTTTGTGCTGTTATATTGTGAAACTGAGGTGAGAGCAGCAATTAAAGGCAGGAGGTCTAAGATCCAATAGCCTGGTCAGTGAGATAGCTCAGCAGGGGAGGCTGCCTGCCACGAGACTGGACAACTGAAAGTCCATCTCCAGGACCCACATGGAGGAAGGAAAGAGCCCACTGGTTTACTCTGACCTCTACATGTATTCAGTGGCATCTGTGTCTCACACACAAACAAAATAATAAATACAAAATGTAATTTAAAATCAAATAACCTGCAATCAAAATCCACCTCTGCCATTTTTTCCGGCTACAGGCCAGTCCTTTAAGATCTTTAAATCTCAATTATTTTCCAACACGCACTTGAATGGCATCATCCAATTCACAAGGGTACATGGAGGAAAAAAAATGAGATAAAACACGTAGGGTACTCAGGAGTTATCTAATGCTGGTCATTGCATTACCAACATAAGTTGCCATCACTTGGGGCTGCTGTGTTAGTGGTTAGAGCTGACAACCAAATCCCTCAGGTGGAGTCACTTGACAGCAGAAATCTATTTCCTGCAGTTCTTCAGGTTAGACATCCAAGATCAGGATGTCAGCAGGTATGGTTCCTCTGGAGACCTCTCTGCAGCATCCTTGCCTTGCATTCGTATGGCCACCTACTTGCTATTTCCTCGTGAGTCCTGTCTGTGTATGTGTGTTTCACTAAGGTCTATTTCTCCCAAGAACAACAACAGTCATGCTGAATGAGGGGGCCACCCCAACTGTCTCATTTCAATTTAATTATGTCTCTAAAAGACATTATCTTCAAATACCATTACATTCTGAAGTGCTGGGGTTGGGACTTCAGTGCGTGACTTTTGAGGTGGACACATTCAGTCCATAACAAACACTTACTATTTGTTATCTGCCGTGTGCCAGGCAGAATGCCAGAAATGCTTTCTTCTGGACTCGCCCCAAGTGTTCTCAGCTTTACCCCATAAATGTTTTTACATTTGAAGTTAGCTCCTTCAGCAGCTTGCTTGCCTATGTCTTTATTGTCCGAAGTAGAAATAGCCTTTCTCCCAATCATTTTTAATCATAATGTGTGCTCATTGTAAAATACTTAGATGATACAAAAGCATATTAAAATAAAAAGGAAATTTCTTATAACCCTATCATAAAGAAATAACCACTCTTTGACATCTTTAAAGTGGCCAGATTGTTTTTTCTCTTCTGTTCCCACAAAACTTATTTCCCCAAACGAGAGTCATACTCTGCTCTGCCCATATTTTTCACTCAAAAATACTTTAGGCATCATTCTATGTCAAATATCATAAATCTGTATCACAACTCTGATATTATACAGTATTTCATAGTCAGCCTGTTTCCCAGCACTAGGTTTAAAAAAAAATATTATGAAAAAATAGTTCTGTGAACTACCTTGTTAGAGAAAGCATCCTTGCCCTGGCCATTTCTTTCATATACTTTCTTAGATAAATAAAAGAAAACCTCAAATTTGTTTTTATGTATTTCCAGATTGCCCTCCAGAAAGATGTTCCAATTATCCCCCTTCTAAGTGCAAACTGGTTAATATAATTGCCAGAAACATGCTGATTTTGCATCAACCTTCTCCTACCCCCTACGTCCCCCAACCATAACCATCCTTTGGGAAGCCACACCATATTAATTGAACAAATATAACATGGTCCTTTCCCCTCAGAGTGACAAGCCTGAAACAAATGACACAATTTGCAGGCAACACATGGAAACATAGATCCAAGTGCTAGATTGCATGTTGTACAGATGCTAAGCACCCTGGGAGGCTCAACTTATTTCCTTCTACTTTTAGTCCCCAAGCAGGCTTGAAATAAAACACACCCATGAGTTGCAGTGCGCGTTATATATTTTACTAAAGAAATGCCCGCTCTTATGATTCAACTTTAGAGAAACTGGAGAGAAAATGACCCCTACCATTTATTCTGTCCTCAGTGGTCATCTGGTACCATGCTCACCGACTAAACTCTAGCCATGCAAAACTCCAACAATGTTTATTTTCTGTGTGCTCTAGCTGGAAGAGTCGTGATCTTATAGCCATGATGAGGCAAGTCGGGGCCATCTAATGAGACCCTGTCTCACAAAACAAAAAGGAAGAAAGGAATGTGGGGGAAGGAGACAGAAAGGTAGATAGAGGGAGGGAGGGCTACTCCCATAAAGATAAACAGATGAATGTAACGGAAGAGTGAGGCTCAAACATACACAGACAACTGACTTTTGGAAAAGACACAAAAATAACTCAGTGAGAAAGAGATGAATTTTTAAACAAACACATGGTACTGAAACATTTTAAAATTTATATACCAAAAAAATGAAGATCATAGCACATATAAAAATTAATTCAAAATGGGTCATTGGCACAGTAGTGAAAACTAAAATAAATAACTTTTGGAGTCAAACATAGCATAAAACTTTTATATCTTAGGTTAGGCAAAGATTTCTTAGATATAACACTAAATTCATAATCCATTAATAGTAAATTGATAAATTTCACCAAAATTTAAAAGTTATCCTTAAAAATACAGGCTACAGACTAGAAACATTCCCACTTGCTAAAGAACTTCAGAATTCAACAATAAGAAATCAAACAACCCAGTTTAAAGGGCAGGGGAAAAAAATTTGAACTGACACATCAGCCATGCTAGGCATTAATTACTAGGACAATGCTACCTGAACTACAAATACACACCTCTACACACTTCGGTAAATGGTTTATGATGTTTAAATAACTATACACAGTGATGGCAAGAATGTGGACAAACTGGAATTTCCCACACATCGTGGATAAAAATGTAAAAGTATAGGACCACTCTAGATGATTCAGCAACTTCTATAAAAGTTAAATATGAGTTGGGCATGGTAGCATATGCTTATCATTCCAGTACTGAAGAGAATCTTATAGAAGAATATCACAAGTTTGAGGCCAGCCTGAGCTAAATTGTAAGACCCTGTCTCAAAATATCAATACATAAATTTTAAATATGCTCCTGTTATAAAAACAGGTGTTATGTATTTTATCCATAAATGTTCATAGCAGATACATGTCTGATTGCCCATATATGGAAACCTCCCAAAAGTTCATCAACAGATAAACAGATGATGAACAAATGACATTATATTCTATAATGGAATACAATTCAGCAACAAAAAGAAATGAATTGGCAATCTTTGCAGCAAACAAGAATGAATTTCAAAGTAATTACACTAAGTAAAAGAAATGAGGCCAAACTATTGATTAATTAAATTCTATTGATAAAGATTATTTTTAAAATGTGAAATAGTCTACAGTGGTAGAAAGCAAATCAATACTTGCCTAAGGACATGATGAAGGTGAAGGAGGGGTTTACACCATGCAGAAAGCAGGGATTCTCAAGGAGCAGAAGAAAGTTTAGAGGACAGTGGACATGTTTACTTTCTTGAGTACATACATATTAAAGCTTAGGGAGATGTAGTTTATTGTACGCCATTTATACCTGGATAAAGCTGAGAGATGAGACAGAAGGAGAAAGATGAAGTAACAGGAGGAGAAAGAATGTGAGGAGAGGAAGACAAAGGAGAAGGAAAAAAGAGGGGGAAGAGGAGGAAGAGGAGGGGGAGTAGAAGGGGATGATGGAAAAGAAAGCATGCATCCCATTATGACAATTTTGAAGGCAGAGTAAAGGACTACAAAAAAATATACGTCAGTCCCCCCTAAGATTATATATATATACACAATATTTGTAATGAGAAAAATATAGCAGCGAAACAACTTACAGACATGCAAAGCATGTGTCAAAGTATCTTCATTGTGTCACTGCCCTATGATGTCATTTCTCCACCTGAGACTAAAGATCAAGATCACAGGTGAGCAAAAGAGATTCTAATTCCTACGGCCAAAAGAACACCAAGGGAAAGGGGCAAAAAGCCTGCAGAAGCTCAAGGATGAGGGTGGGAAATGAAATGGGGACTTCTGAATATAGCCTGGCCATTGCAACCGTGAACACACAGCAGCTGTGGCTTCCTGTGCAAGGCTTGCACACACACACACACACACACACACACACACACACACACACACACACAGACTCACACACACAAATACACCACAGACACGTGCACATACACACACACATACACACCACACATACACACACAGTAACATCATGCACACTCTACACATACGCTTACACAAATGCTCACACACCACACATATATACACACACATGTATACCACACACACCACACGCCTCTCTCTGTGTGTGTCTGTCTCTCTCTGTCTCTCTCTCTGTCTGTCTTTCTCCCCTCTCCCTCCCTCTCCCTCTCCCCTCTCCCTCTCCCTCTCCCTCTCCCTCTCCCTCTCCCTCTCCCTCTCCCTCTCCCTCTCCCTCTCCCTCTCCCTCTCCCTCTCCCTCTCCCTCTCCCTCTCCCTCTCCCTCTACCTCTCTCTCTCTCTCTCACTGGAGGAGGATGTTGTATAACAATTAAGGCATTCCTTCCCTGAGGGAGAAGGGAGACTTCTGAGACTCAAGAAGTGGGCAAGTCCCACAAATCTGGGAAAAAACTAAAACTTACAAGATTCAGAAGACCCTCCTACCTTCACTCCAAGGTTGTCCAAGCAGCAGTCAACTACTGAGGAGAGGAGAGACTCCAATCTGTCCAGCTGCCTGCAAGTCATGCAGGAAGCTCCAGGGATGCAGCTTTCATGAGTCCTCACCCAGGCTGGGTAGGATCTTCATGGTACAGCTGCCTTTGAGTCATCCATGTTCCTGCAAGCTAGACTTTGGAAGAATTGTTTCTTTGGGAGCAAATGTCTACTCACCTATCTAGGAGACCTAATCACCTCTCTAGGGTGAATGAACATCTGTTCCCCTCTCTCCAGGAAAAAGTCACAGGAACAAGGCAGACTAGGTGTGAAGACAAGGGGAGTTTCAGGAAGAGGATAAGAGAAAGCATGGGGGCGAATATGATCGCAGCACATGTATACATGCATGATATTATAAAAAAGGAAGAACATGTACAAATAAGAATTACTATCACAAAAACCTAAATTCTACAACATTTCAAATGCTCTATTGAACAAGTGGGGAAAATGCAAAAAAAATCAGATGATATGCTACCAAGTGCATGAAGGGTGATGTGTACATTTAAGTGGCCACATACACACACAACAGCAGCTCTTGAAAGCCCAAGACAATGTAACCATTTGCTTCTGGGGGAGGGGAGGGGAGAGTAAATGAGGCGAGGGTAAAGCTTGTCTTTCACGGAACGCTTGTTGTACTACTTTTTTGATATATATATGTCACTGCCTATTAAAATCATCCTTAAGAGAAAAAAATGTTTAACAAAATTTTCATAGCTCCTGTTCTATGTACAGATTATCAAAGTAAAACCACTAAGAAAAAGAATTGGCAGTGACAGTATCACAGTGGCATCTGTCTCCCCAAACTTAGATAAGATGCTGAAATTAATTTTTAAAGATTCTAATTCGTGTATTTTGCTATATTTAATTGATATAGAATGAAGATATGAAGTTCCCTCGATATGATTGCCTGTGGACTTTTCAAGATATTTTGAAAAACCTGTGATTGCACACATTTCTCTAAAGTACATGTATTTAAAGAACATAAACACAAAAATGTATAATCCATACTGCAAAGTTAAAAAGACAAGTAAAAATATATTTGGGGATGAGAATATAACTCAGTGGTGAAGCACTTGCCTAACCACCCATGAAGCCCTAAGTTCAGTTCCCAGATCTCAGCGTGTGTGTGTGTGTGTGTGTGTGTGTGTGTGTGTGTGTGTGTGTATGTGTGTGAGTGTGTGTATGTGTGTGAGTGTGGTATTTGAAATCATAATCACTATATAGTCCTTTATTCTGACTCTTTCTTCCACAGTGACTCCAAATACTTCCTCTCATGGTATAAACTGGTGTTTGACTGCTCTGCCACCAGCTAGGAAGCACTGTCTGTGGCTATTGTTCTCTGACTGCTATAGAAAGCTTTGACTGTAGCGATGAGTATGAAGCTCAATGGTAGAGGGCTTGCCTACAACCTGGACTCAATAAAGGCGGGTCAGAAACACAGAGACATAACCTTTTATTGTATTTTTTAAGGTTTATTTTCATTTTTATTTGATGTGTGAGTATTGTGCCTGCATGCGAGGAACTTCATGTGTGCCTGGTGCCCATGGAAGACAGAAGAGGGTGTGGAATCCTCTGGAACTGGAGTTAGGAATGGTTGTGAGGCATTGTGTGGATGCTGGGAACCAAACCCAGGCACTCTGTGAGAGCAGCAAGTGCTCTTAATTGCTGAGCTATCTCTCCAGGTCCCTGAGATATAATCTTAATTCCACCTTCTGCATGCCCTTCATCAGTCAGTGGACTAGAAAAACTGCAGCATTTTCTCTGCAGCTTGAAGTCTTTTGGGGTCTACTGTAAATAGTTGTAGGTCAGCATCTCAACAACTTTTCTATAAAACACAAAATAGAATATGTCCAAATGTTATATTTTTCAGGACTATTAGGTTCCAATGTTATTAAGCTCAAACTTGAACCAGCCCTGTAGGGTGAATTGCAAGAAACACACTCATAAATTCTCCATGAATTCAGTCTTGTTCACTCAGACAGTCTGCATGCTTCGTAAATGTTCCCATGAGGCTTATTTCCGCCTTGGATTTCTCACCAACATAGACATATCCAATTACAAGTTTTTGTGTGTACCCAGTTTTACTCAGATATGTTGTAAATGCAAGCAGATACTTTAAAAATATAAGCATGGAGCCATATTTTTAAATAATTATTTTATGCATTGATAAAACAAGTAAACTTATTATCATCCTAAGAATTTGTCACAGAGATTTGAAAGACTGGGTTTTAGTTCAGTTGGATTTTTTAGGTCAGGTTGGATTTGACTCTCACTTATTCTGAGAGCTGGTTTCAGTGCTCAGCATAGTCAAGTAGGCTGTCTCCCAAAACACAAGGAGGAGCATGTGATTGTCTCAGGAAGTCCTGACACTCATCCACTAAATGCCCAGGGTTTTCTCTGTGTTATGGATGTGACTGTTCTAAATAGCTTACTAAGGTTGATGATTGTGTGCCAGCCTTAGTCAATACCTTGAAGTAAAATAAACAAAATGAAGTGTGTTGTTGCTAGTTTTATTAGTCATGTCTAAAATCCACACATCCAATCACTTCACAGAAGTTTTCTTCTCTTTTTTTCTGAGTGAGTACTGTTTGACCCCACCAGCTTGTTCTTAACTTGGTTGTGGGTACCAAGTTTTGCTGTGAGAATTGCGACTCTGTTGTGTTCTTGTATTGGCTCTTTCTGGCATTATTGATAGTACTTTAAATTTGTGATTTCTCAGCAGTAATCATTTTTAACCTCTTTATTGAGGGATAATTGACACACAATAATCTGCACATATTTAAAGTGCGTGGCCTAATTAGTTTTGACATATCAACACACTCAAGAAATCATCACACAATCACTATGCTGTCTGTTCAGCTTGTTGTCTCAAAGCCAGGTCATATGAGCTCTACAACTTCATTCTTTGTCAAAGAAGTTAAGGCTATTCGAATTTTTTCTCTTTCCATATAGATTTTAGAATAAGTTTATCAGTTTCCTCTTACACACACACTCAGAGAGAGAGAGAGAGAGAGAGAGAGAGAGAGAGAGAGAGAGAGAGAGAGAGAGAGAGAGAGAGAGAGAGCTACTGGTGTGTTTAAAGTGTTTAATTTTCATAACACATAGAACACAATAAAAACTGTCTTAACGTCCTTGTCTGGTCATCCTAAGACCTGTGTTCCTACTTGATTTTGATTTATTGATTCCTCATTAAGAAAATTGTTTTCCTGAGTATCTGCATGCCTCTGAAATGTGTGTTGAACATCAGAGTTTGAGAGTTTACCATGCTGAGTGTTAGGTATTTGTGTATCCTCACAAATATTATTGAGCTTTGTTCTTGGATGCAGTTAAATAACTGGAAACAGTGAGAGGGTTTTTGTTTTGTTTTGTTTTGTTTTGTTTTTGCATCTTTCTATGGCTATTCCTTCAAGAACTCTGAAGCAGTGAAGTAGAGTTCTTTATGTAGCTTCCTCTTCTGTCATGCTTAGCATCATCATTCTTGTACCCACAGCTATGTCTCTTTAACTGCAGGCTGCACCTTGGTTTCCCTCAAGCAGCTTGAAAACTTGATGGTCCAGCTCATGTCCTTGTCATCTCACAGTAACCATTGCTCTTTGTTGATTGATGTTCAGTATCTTGCAGGTGAAAGGGCAAATCTGCTCCATCTTATCCAGAAACAGCCATCTTCCTCTCTCTTAAATTGTTGTGATTTTAGGTGTCAACTTGTTAAGGAATACAAAGATAGCTGCTAAAACTTTTGTGGGGGGGGCATCCCTGTGAAGATATTTCTGGACAACAATGCCACTTGAGTCAGTGGACTTAAGAAGTAAGATCAGCCCTCATCCAGTGAAAGCAAATACAATGCAACTGGCTGTAGACTTAGCTAGAACAAGACAGAGGAACACAAACTTGCTTGATCACTTGCTCTCTTTCTATTCTCTGGTGGTAAATCCCTCTTTTCCTGATCTTGGATATCAGAACTCTAAATGTATCGGCCTTCAGGACTCTGGGTCTCACAGTTGTGATCACAACCCTTCCTCTCGGACTGAGCCATGCTACCAGCTTTGTTTCTCATCTTCCCAAACACATATAGTAGGACTCGTCAGCCTCCATAAGTACATAAGCCAACTCCCTAACAAGTCAGCTCTAATCTATTCATGTAGCTATTCCATTATTTCTGTTTCTCTAGAGAACCCAAATATATCATATCTATTGACTAGTCTTTGTCAACAAATGAAAAAAAAAAAAAAAAGAACATAAACTGAGCACTTCTTTTGGGTGCCCAATGAGAGGTTGGTGCCTGCGTAGGCATGGGTATTGATCCCGTGTTAGTTAAGGTCTAATTTTATTGCTGCAATCTTTTTTGGCGTCTTGATTTTTGCCCTTTGCTGCGGTCACTGCATCGATCACTCCTAGGTCTGGTGCACGCCCTATTGCTGTTCCTCTAGAGGTTCCCTTTCTTCTTGTGGTGTCGTTCGGTGCCCCCAGCTCAGTGATTGTTCAGTGAGTTGGCCCCTTTGGTGATTTGTGGTTTTGGTCCCTTCGGAGGTGAACACTGGGACCCCCTCTCCCTTTCCCTTTCCCTTTCCCTGTTTGTCCAGTTAAGGAGGCACATCTTTCCGTTTGGGTTTGCCCAGGACTTCCACATAAGGACTGACCCCACTGGGAGTTGGAACCCAGGAGTATCTCCCCACTGCCATTCCTCGTCTTGACACACTATGTGGGCATATGGCCATGGCCTAATGAACCATGGAAGTCCCCCAGTAAGCACCCAGACACCTGGGTCTGCAATACTCTCTGTAACTGTTTGTCCTTCCTGTTAATGATTATCATTTTCAAGTGTCTGTTACAGCATGTATCATGACAACTGTCCATCAACAAGACTGCCCTCCAGGTGTTCATGGCACTAGAGTCTCCTGAGTGTGGGCCGCTCAGTGATGTTATACAGGCTTGGTTTATGGAAATACATAAGGCTGCTGTGTAACTATTGCCTCCTCTATCCTGGCATGCTTCCCAGAATAGCAATCCTTTTAGGGTTGGTAGTCAATGATGGGTAAGGTTCTGTATGGCAGACCAACGTAAGACAGGCACAGTCCGTTATGCTGGATGCTCTCTGAGGTGGGGACAATAAGGCCTAGGCATAGAACCTCAGCTCCCACTGAGCTGCCAAAGAAAATAAATAGAAAGGTGGACATATAGGTGGAGTGCAGCCAGCTAGCCTGAGAAAACCGCAGCTGCCCTGTTCCAGGTAGTGCACATAGACATGCATGCTAGTTACTTCCTGCTGAGCCAACTTGGAGTCTGCCACTGCACCTGGTGATTGGTGACCCATGACCATCAGAATGCTGGGGGCCAATGAGAAATAGACAACACAGATAAGAGAATCTCTGGCTGCCAATGAAAAATTGGGAGGGGGTATATAGGTTTGCCCCATATCCACAAGAAATGAGTCCACTGCTTGCTTCTCACCTAACTCCCAGTGTGTGTGAAGTTGACATCAGGCCTTCTCATCCCCTCCCCTAAGGGATATTCAGAAAGTTTGCCCATAACATCTTTTCTTTTAGATCAGGTAACCAAAGAAACTCAC
The DNA here is from genome assembly GCF_049852395.1 of Peromyscus maniculatus bairdii. NCBI lineage: Eukaryota > Metazoa > Chordata > Mammalia > Rodentia > Cricetidae > Peromyscus > Peromyscus maniculatus. Next base: position 8,975,256 of record NC_134856.1, read on the forward strand.
TCACTCACTATATGGAAAACAGTTGCTTGAAAAAGTTTGATGAAGAAGTGAAGAACTTTTATCACATGACCCAGCTATACCACTCTAGGATATCTACCCCCAAAAATGTACCCAATCACAAAAAGACTTGCTTATCCATATTCATTGCTCATAGTAGCTGGGAAATGGAATCAGACTATATCTCCATCAACCGATGACTAGGTAATGAAAATGGGGTACACATACACAATTTTATTTGGCTATAAGGAAAAATCAAATTTTCAGTAAAATGAATGGAACTAGAAAACATTATGATGAATGCAGCAATCCAGGCTCTGAAAGACAATCTCTCTCATATGTGGATCCTAGCTTCTGATTTTTAATGTATGTGTATTTATGTGGGAATAAGTGTGGGTAGAGGGCAGAAAACTAAAAAGGGGCCCATCAGAGGGAGAAAAAGGTAGCTTTGAGGAAAGAGGGGTCAGATGGAAATAGAACACATGTGACATAAAAGTGGAAATGGGAATATTGGGAATGAAAGAACACAAGCTGGAAAAGGGCCAAAGAGATGGGGGAGAGAAGTTGGGGGATGTGAATCAAACAAAACTAAGTATTATGAAAATGCCATAAGGAAACATTCTAATAAAGAATTAAAATAACTGAATTAGTTAAGGCTAAATTAGAGACAAGGAGATTCCTTTGATTTGAGGGTGAAGATCAAACTCTGTAAGGATAAACAGGGTCAGGGAACGGACTATGTATGTTTTGACTTTGGTACATTCTACTGCTTCATTATTTTTTAATTGTTTTTATTTTAAGAACATGTATGTGTCTATGGGGGGGGGGGAGATGTACATATGAGTGCAAATCCCAGAATAGGCCTGAGGTTTTGGATCCCCAAAAACCTGGAACTTGAACCCAGGTCCTCTGGAAGAGAAGTGTGTGCTATAAACCCTGGAGCCATCTCCACAGACCACCCACTGCTTCCTTAAACTAATCACATACTACCAAACCTCACCCTGTTTGTAATCAGCATTCCAGTCTGTAATATTGACATAGTCTCCACTCTGTCAGTGTTGCCTGAGTACTTGAAAAAAATCATCTTAAAGTATATTTTCAAGTAGCAGGCATAATTGGCATAACACAGATTAGTCTAATATCCAGACTGATGGTGTTTATTTTGGTCTCCTTCAGACACCACACTCTTGTGTGTGACGCTGCATAATGGAGATGGTGCTGATTAGAGAGACCAGAGGTCTAACTCGCAAGGTTGACCTTGACCCTTGAAGTTTTCTTTTAGTTGGAAAAAGTGATGCCTGCTCTTTAATTAAGCATTACAAAATAGGGCTGCTAGTTGTACTAGGTGGGCTTTGAGAAAGTTCCCAGGTGATCAAAATCACATTGATAATGAGATGTGTCCCTACCGTGAGGTAACATAAGTTTAATCAAAGGTCAATTTCGTGTGTTTTATGAGCCCCATACAGGAGAGCACACAACAGTATGTCAGCAAGGATGTTTCACAAAGCAGAATTTCAAGTGAGCAGAGAAGTTTTATTCTTTACAAATATTTTTATTATATCAGATTTTCAAAACTGAGTTCAAATGGTCCTCAATTATTCTAAGAAAGTACTTCTACTGTTTATTGTATTTCTATATTGACATTATCATCAGTGTCCATTTATTTCCTTCTTCCTTACAGTCTTGGTTATTTATTTATTTATTTTGGTTTTTCAGGACAGGGTTTCTCTGTGTAGCTTTGTGCCTTTCCTGGAACTCACTTTGTAGCCCAGGCTGGCCTCAAACTCACAGAAATCCACCTGCCTCTGCTTCCCAAGTGCTGGGATTAAAGGCGTGTGCCACCAGTTATTTATATAAGCTTAGAAAAGATAGAATGATATTATATACTTATGTTTCCAGCATGCATCAGTGATGATTTTCTAGAGTTGCTTAATTTATAATTCAAAACTGAGCATTTAAAAACCTACCCAAATTCCAAAAGAAAGAGAGAGCTCATGGGCAGTTATATTTCATTTATTTTGACAGAAGTGGACATATGTATCACCTCATGTTGTTTACTATTTCAACCATGGTAGTTTGAATGTTATTGGCCCTCATAATCCCGTAATCCCATAATCTCATAGGGAGTGGCACTATTAGATGTGGCTTTGTTGGAGTGTGTATGGCCTTGTTGGAGGAAGTGTGTCACTGTGGGGGTGGGCTTTGAGGTTTCCATACACTCGGGATACCGTCCAGTGTCTCGGTTGACTTCCTGCTTCCTGCAAGATTGTAGCACTCTCAGCTACAGTACCGCGCCTGTGACTGCATGGTGCCATGCTCTCCTTCATGGTCATAATGGACTGAACCTCTGAAACTATAAGCAAGCCACCCTCAATTAAATGTTTTCTTTATAAGAGTAGCCGTGGTTAGCCGGGCGGTGGTGGCGCATGCCTTTAATCCCAGCACTCGGGAGGCAGAGCCAGGTGGATCTCTGTGAGTTCGAGGCCAGCCTGGGCTACCAAGTGAGTTCCAGGAAAGGCGCAAAGCTACACAGAGAAACCCTGTCTCGAAAAACCAAAAAAAAAAAAAAAAAAAAAAAAAAAAAAGAGTAGCCGTGGTCATGGTGTCTCCTCACAACAATAAAAACCCTAACTAAGATATTAACTATGCCATAACCCAGCAGAAGCTAAAGTTCAGCAGTGTCCCAGCAAAGAAGAAGGGCAAGTGTGATAATCCTGATACACCTGTATGATCTTTTTTAGTAGTACTATGAGCCTTTCTGTGGTGTTGAGAATTCAATGCAAGGCTCCACAAACGCTAATGAGCACTCTACCACTGAGTTATACACCTGGTCCCTATGTAATATTTTTCATAGGCAAAATAACTCAAAGTGAGAATTGCTAATCCATACACCATGTCACTCTTAATTTCATCACAAATCTAAATTGCTCTGCAAATTATTTTGTATATCTCTGCCAAGAGTACAAGAAGGTTTGCGGTTGATGACAGCTTTGATTGTTGGTTGGTTGGTTGGTTGGTTGGTATAGTAGATAAAACTCTGCTTTGTTTGTTCCTCTGTGGTTTTGTTTTTCCAGACAGGGTTTCTGTGTATATCCCTGGCTGTCCTGGAACTCACTCTGTAGAGTAGGCTGGACTTGAACTCAGAGATCTGCCTACTTCTGCCTCCTGAGTATTGGGATTAAAGGCCTGAGCTTTTGCCACACCTGGCAAAACTCTTTTATTTTAGTTTGCCTTTATTTCCTTTCTTTCTGAGCCTATTAGTACTTTTGTTAGCATATATTCATTGTGTAAATAGAGTTTCATTGTTATATTTTCACACATGCATATTATTTTCTTTGATCAACCTACCTTCCTTACCTTATCTTGTGCCCCTCCCCTCCCAAATGTCTGAGTCCCCTCCAGGAGGTATGTAGGGAATTAGGTAAGTAGATAGATGATAGACAAATAGAGGATAGGTAGATAGATAGATAGATAGATAGATAGATAGATAGATAGATAGATGATAGGTAGATAGATTGATAAATATATCTAGATTCCACATATTAGAAAAGATATTCAATATTTCTTTCTGAGTCCGAGCTTGCCTTTCTTCTACTACAGTGAGTATAAGCATGGATATCATCCCTTTAACTTGTTTGGCACTGAAATGTGTAAGAGGTAAAAAGGAAATCTTTTGTATGCAACTCAGAACTTGAACTAGGCCACCAAGGAATATCAGTGTCAGAATTCAATGAAGTTTTATCTTCTGGGTCCTGCTCCAAGACATCTCTCTTCTTTGGTTGTTGCCAATAGTTTCTATCTCATGACTCACTAGCTAAACCAATGGCCTCCAACACTGTGACCAAGTGGGAGAAGGGATGGAGGAGGAACGTCAGTCCTTTCCTGTCTTGGAACAAATGTGGCACAGACCACTTACAGGCCAGCAGCCAAAATAAGTTACTTAACTCGAAGGAAGCCCAGGAAAAATAGAAGCAACTTAAATATTTTGGGAGCACTCTCTGCCATGGTGATTTAACTTTCCAAGTCTGAAGGCTTTGACTTGTTACAATACATTTTATGCACTTACAGTAAAGAAAAAACATGTAAGCAATGATCAAAGAATCAATTTTGTGTGTCACTGACAGATTTAATCATGTCATCCCTCTGTTCACAGGCCTTCTACAGCTCCCTATTGCACATTAGGCTAAATCTCTTGGCCTTGTTTTCTCTGCAACAATCGCAGATCAAATTTAGAATGACTTTTCAATTCTGAAAATTTTTGATCAGTTTTTATTCAATCTTTGCTCAAATTGGAAGATAGTGATGGTCCCCTAAGGATTGGTATAGAATTGAGTGGAATTTAATAAAAGTCCTGACAGTTACATGGCTGTGATTTGTAGATCTTTGATTTTATAAAACCGTAACCAACATTGACCCCAGAAAAGAAGAGGGACATGAGGCATGGACGCGTTACTCACTTTTGTTCTAGTTTCCTACTTAGATACCGCCCCCCCATAAAATCTTAAATTAATTTCAGAATAAGACTGAAATGAATTTTCTTTTGAGCTGCTCCCTTGACAAGAGACTCTGTGTACAATAAGGATGCAAGAAGTTATGACAGGTAAACGAACTTCAAAATGAGTAGCTTGATGGATAATAGGAAGGTATAGAAATCAACAACCAGGACCGGCCCCCAGCTCCCAGCCTGCCCCCGAAGACTTCCCTTCTGGACCAGAGGTGAGTACCCGGGTCCAACCCGGACCGCATCCCTGGCCACCAGCCACCCCGGGAGGACCTGCCCAGCTTGGCGCCGGGTTCTGGCCACCGGGCAGCTCCCCTTCTAGCCCCACCGGGAGGGATCCCCATTTCCAAGCCCCCGGCAGCCCCTGCAGTCTCCGCGCCCTGCCCCCACGCCCATCTGCCCAAGACCCCACCCACTTCCTGAGACTTAGAGACCGGCCCCCAGCTCCCAGCCTGTCCCCGACTGCCATTCTGGACCAGAGCTTGCCCCTGACTTCCCTTCTGGACCAAAGAGTTGGACAAGAGAACTCCCTTTTGGACAAGAGAGAGAGTCCTCCTGAGTCTGTCAGATCTTTGTGAAACAAGTCCACTGATAAGACCAAGAAGGAATCACAAGGAGATGGGCAGACGTCAAAGCAGAAGTACATACAGCAAAATGAAGAGCAATACAGCATCACCAGAACCTAGCTCGCCTCCAACATCTAGACCTGAACACCAAAAATTGGAAGAAGCAGAAGAAAGTAGCCTTAGGAGTAACTTCATGAAGAAGGTAGAGGCGTGTGTAGAGGAAAAGACAAGAAAATTGGAAGAACGCTGTAAACAACTAGAGGAAAGGGCAAACAAATTAGAAGAAAACAATAAAGCCCTCCAAGAAAACAATAAAGTCCTGGAAGAAAACATTAAAATCCTGGAAGAAAACAATAAAGCACTGAAAGAAAACCATGAAAAAGCAATGAAACAAACAAAGGAAACAGTCCAAGATCTGAAAAGGGAAATTGAAAAAATGAAAAAGACACAAACAGAGGGAATGCTGGAAATAGAAAACCTGAGTAAAAGATCAGGAACTTCGGATGCAAGTATAACCAACAGAATGCAAGAGATGGAAGAGAGGATTTCTGGCATTGAAGATACAGTAGAAGAAATAGTTCCATCAGTCGAAGGAAACACTAAAGCCAACAAAGTCATGAACCAAAATGTCCAAGAAATCTGGGACACCATAAAAAGACCAAACTTACGAATTATAGGGATAGAAGAAGGTGAAGAATACCAACTCAAAGGCACAGAAAATATATTCAACAAAATTATAGAAGAAAACTTTCCCAACTTAAAGAAGGAAATGCCTATGAAGATACAAGAAGCCTATAGAACACCAAACAGACTAGACCCCCAAAAAAAGTCCCCTCGACACATAATAATTAAACAACTAAATGTACAGAATAAAGAAAGAATATTAAGAGCAGCCAAGGAAAAAGGCCAAGTGACCTATAAAGGTAAACCCATCAGAATAACACCCGATTTCTCAATGGAGACTTTGAAAGCCAGAAGGACCTGCACAGATGTAATCCAGACACTAAGAGACCATGGATGTCAGCCCAGACTAATATACCCAGCAAAACTTTCAATCATCATAGACGGAAGGAACAAGACATTCGAAGACAAAACCAGATTTAAACAATACCTATCCACAAACCCAGCCCTACAGAAAGCACTAGAAGGAAAATTCCAACCGAGGGAAGTCAGATACACACTTGAAAACACAGGCAATAGATAAAGCCACAACAGTAAACCCCAAAGAAGAGAAGTACACACACACTACCACCAAAAATAACAGAGATGAAGAATCACTGGTCATTAATATCCCTTAATATCAACGGACTTAATTCACCTATAAAAAGACATAGACTTACAGAATGGATACGAAAGCAGGACCCATCCTTCTGCTGCATACAAGAAACACATCTCAAATTCAAAGATAGACACTACCTAAGAATAAAAGGCTGGGAAAAGACTTTTCAATCAAATGGTCTTAAGAAACAAGCAGGGGTAGCCATCCTGATATCCAACAAAATAGACTTCAAACTAAAATCAATCAAAAGAGATCAAGAAGGACATTACATCCTCGTCACAGGAAAGATCGACCAAGATGAAGTTTCAATTCTGAACATATATGCCCCAAACATAAGAGCACCCACATATGTAAAAGAAACATTACTAAAGCTTAAACCACATATAAAACCCCACACATTAATAGTGGGAGATCTCAACACCCCACTTTCACCACTGGACAGATCTCCCAAATCGAAACTTAACAGAGAAATAAAGGACTTAACTGATGTCATGACCCAATTGGACCTAATAGATATCTACAGAACATTCCATCCTAACAAGAAAGAATATACTTTCTTCTCAGCACCCCATGGAACTTTCTCTAAAATCGACCACATACTTGGCCACAAAGCAAATCTCAACAGATACAAAACAATCAGAATAACCTCCTGTGTTCTATCAGATCACCATGGTTTAAAGCTAGATTTCAACAACAACAAAAACTACAGAAAACCTACAACCTCATGGAAACTGAATAATGCTCAACTGAATCACCAATGGGTTAAGGAAGAAATAAAGAAAGAAATTAAAGACTTCCTAGAGATCAATGAAAATGAAGACACCACATACCCAAACTTATGGGACACTATGAAAGCAGTGCTAAGAGGGAAATTCATAGCACTAAATGCCCACATAAAGAAGTTGGAGAAATCGCACACTAGTGAATTAACAGCACATCTGAAAGCTCTAGAACAAGAAGAAGCAAAGTCTCCCAGGAAGAATAGACGCCAGGAAATTATCAAAGTGAGAGGTGAAATTAATAAATTAGAAACTAAGAGAATAATACAAAAAATTAATGAAACAAAGAGTTGGTTCTTTGAGAAAATCAACAAGATAGACAAGCCCTTATCCAAACTAACCAAAAGACAGAGAGAGAGAATCCAAATCAACAAAATCAGAAATGAAAAGGGGGACATAACAACAGACATTGAGGAAATCCAGAGAATTATAAGGTCATATTTCAAAAACCTCTACTCCACAAAACTGGAAAACCTAAAAGAAATGGACATTTTTCTGGATAGATACCACATACCTAAGTTTAATCAAGACCAGATAAACTATTTAAATAGTCCAATAACCCCTAAGGAAATAGAAACAGTCATTAAAGGTCTTCCAACCAAAAAAAGCCCAGGACCAGATGGTTTCAGCGCAGAATTCTACCAGATCTTCAAAGAAGAGTTAATACCAATACTCTCTAAATTGTTCCACATAATAGAAACAGAAGGAACATTACCAAACTCCTTCTATGAGGCTACAATTACCCTGATTCCTAAACCAAACAAGGATGCAACAAAGAAAGAGAACTACAGACCGATCTCCCTCATGAACATTGATGCAAAAATACTCAATAAAATACTGGCAAACAGACTCCAAGAACACATCAGAACGATTATCCACCATGATCAAGTAGGCTTCATCCCAGGGATGCAAGGGTGGTTCAACATACGAAAGTCCATTAATGTAATACACCATATAAACAAACTCAAAGAAAAAAACCACATGATCATCTCACTAGATGCAGAAAAGGCATTTGACAAAATCCAACACCCCTTCATGATAAAAGTCTTGGAGCGATCAGGAATACAGGGAACATACCTAAACATAATAAAGGCAATATATAGCAAACCAACAGCCAACATCAAATTAAATGGAGAGAAACTCAAAGCAATTCCACTAAAATCAGGAACGAGACAAGGCTGTCCACTCTCCCCATACTTATTCAATATAGTACTTGAAGTTCTAGCCAGAGCAATAAGACAACATAAGGAGATTAAGGGGATTCAAATTGGAAAGGAAGAAGTCAAGCTTTCCCTATTTGCAGACGACATGATAGTATACTTGAGTGACCCCAAAGATTCCACCCAGGAATTGATAAAGCTTATAAACACCTTCAGCAACATAGCAGGATACAAAATCAACTCAAAAAAATCAGTCGCCCTCCTATATACAATGGACAAAGAAGCTGAGAAGGCAATTAGAGATACATCACCCTTCACAATAGCCAAAAATGACATAAAATACCTTGGGGTAACACTAACCAAGCAAGTGAAGGACCTATATGACAAGAACTTTAAGTCCCTGAAAAAAGAAATTGAAGAAGATCTCAGAAAATGGAAAGATCTTCCATGCTCATGGATAGGCAGGGTTAACATAGTAAAAATGGCAATCTTACCAAAAGCAATTTACAGATTCAATGCAATCCCCATCAAAATACCAACACAATTCTTCACAGATCTGGAAAGAACAATACTCAACTTCATATGGAAAAACAAAAAACCCAGGATAGCTAAAAGAAACCTGTACAATAAAACAACTTCTGGAGGCATCACAACCCCCGACTTCAAGCTCTACTATAGAGCTACAGTAATAAAAACAGCCTGGTATTGGCATAAAAACCGACATGTGGACCAATGGAATCGAATTGAAGACCCTGACATTAACCCACACACCTATGGACATATAATTTTTGACAAAGAAGCCAAAAGTGTACAATGGAAAAAAGAAAGCATCTTCAACAAATGGTGCTGGCATAACTGGATATCAGCGTGTAGAAGGCTGCAAATAGATCCATATCTGTCACCGTGCACAAAACTTAAGTCCAAGTGGATCAAAGACCTCAACATAAATCCAGCTACTCTGAACCTGCTAGAAGAAAAAGTAGGAAATAGTCTTGAACGCCTTGGCATAGGAGATCACTTCCTAAATATAACACCAGTAGCGCAGACACTGAGACAAACAATCAATCAATGGGACCTCTTGAAACTGAGAAGCTTTTGTAGAGCAAAGGATACGGTCAACAAGGCAAAGCGACAGCCTACAGAATGGGAAAAGATCTTCACCAACCCCACATCTGACAGAGGACTGATATCCAGAATATATAAGGAACTCAAGAAATTAGACATCAAAAGGACCAACAGTCCAATTGAGAAATGGGCTTTAGAACTAAACAGAGAATTCTCAACAGAGGAATCCCAAATGGCTGAAAGACATTTAAGGAATTGCTCAACTTCCCTAATCATCAGGGAAATGCAAATCAAGACAACTCTGAGATACCACCTTACGCCTGTCAGAGTGGCTAAGATCAAAAACACTGAAGACACTTTATGCTGGAGAGGATGTGGAACTAGGGGAACTCTCCTCCACTGCTGGTGGGAATGCAAGCTTGTACAACCACTTTGGAAATCAATATGGCGCTTTCTTAGAAAATTGGGAATCAATCTCCCCCAAGATCCAGCTATACCACTCCTGGGCATATACCCAAGAAATGCTCAATCATACCACAAGAGCACTTGCTCAGCTATGTTCATATCAGCATTGTTTGTAATAGCCAAAACCTGGAAACAACCTAGATGCCCTTCAACTGAAGAATGGATAAATAAATTGTGGCACATATACACAATGGAATACTACTCAGCAGAGAAAAACAACGACATCACACGGTTTGCAGGCAAATGGATGGATCTAGAAAAAATCATCCTGAGTGAGGTAACCCAGACTCAGAAAGACAAATATGGTATGTACTCACTCATAGGAAGATGCTAGATGTGGAACAAGGATGACTAGACTGCTACTCACATCACCAGTGAGGCTACCTGGAAAACGGGACCCCAAAAAAGACACGGAGAAATGGACAAGATCTACATGAATAGCCTGGTCATGAGTGGGAACAATGAAGGGCGACAGTCGAGGGAAAGAGTGGGAGATCCTAGCTGGATCAAGAAAAGAGAGGGAGAACAAGGAATAGGAGACCATGGTAAATGAAGACCACATGGGAAGGTGAGAAGGGGAGGAAGCAGAGAGCTAGGGAGGCCCACGGAGATCCACAAAGATACCCCCTCAAAAGACTGCTGGCAATGGTCGCGAGACGGCAGGAACTGACCTACTCTGGTGATGGAATGGCCAGACACCCAAATAGTGATGCCATAAACCCCATCCAAGGACTGAGGAATCTGAAGGCAGACATCCACGGCTGGGCCCCTGGTGGAGCACTGGGAGTCTAATTAGTGAGTATGAAGAGGATTTATATGAGCGAGAATTGTTGAAGCCAAGGCTGGATAAAGGACAGGGATAAATAACCAAATGAATGGAAGCACAGGATCTATGAACCAAAGGCTGAGGGGCCCCCAACTGGATCAGGCCACCTGAACGGGTGAGACAGTCAGTTGGCTTGATCTGTTTGGGAGGCAGCTGTGCATTGGTGCCAGGTCCTGGGCTCGTTGCATGAGTTGGCTGTTTGAATCCTGGGACTTATGCAGGGACACTTGGCTCGGTCTGGGAGGGGGGAATGGACCTGCCTGGACTGAGTCTACCAGGTCAACCCCGGTCCTCGGGGGAGACCTTGATCTGGAGGAGGTGGGAATGGGGGGTGGGCTGGGGGGAGGGGTGGGCGAGAGGGGGAGAACAGGGGATTCTGTGGCTATTATGTTGAACTGAATGGTGTTGTAAAATAATAATAATAATAATAATAATAAAACCAAAAAAAAAAAAAAAAAAAAAAAAAAAGAAATCAACAACCAAAGAGTTCCACAGAGTGATTCTCACAAGAATAGCCTGGGGGTTTCTGGAGGCCCCTTTAGCATACCCAGGCTTACTTTTGAATCCCAAGAGATGTCCCTGATTCTCTCAAGCAGGAAACACACACACACACACACACACACACACACACACACACACACACATTTTGAAGCTATGCTGTCCAATTATTTCAGCTGAGCACACAACACAAGCAGTTCTCAGGGTGAACTGAAATTGAAATATCCAAAAGTTTATGGGCCTGCTTAAAAAAAATTACCTCTGCCAAATTTTATAAAATGTCATTTCAATTATTATCGCACAATAGCAATGGAGAAACAGCACTTTCTTGATTAGCTTGACACGTGGTAATTTGGGTAGAATTTAACTTTATTTGTCTTTGACTAGAACAAATTGTCTCTGTGCCCTTGTTTATACAAAGTGCTGTTATTTTCTCTCCTTTCATCTGTATAATCTGTGGCTTGGTTTCATTTTTTTTTTTTTTTTTTTTTTTTTTTTTTTTTTGGTTTTTCGAGACAGGGTTTCTCTGTGTAGCTTTGCGCCTTTCCTGGAGCTCACTTGGTAGCCCAGGCTGGCCTCGAACTCACAGAGATCCGCCTGGCTCTGCCTCCCAAGTGCTGGGATTAAAGGCGTGCACCACCAACGCCCGGCCTTGGTTTCATTTTAAATGCTGGTAATTGGTACATTGAGGCAGGCTTCACTAAGAAAGCAGAATGGTGTGCGGAGGAGACGTGGGAATAAATTCAACACAAACACCACTGCTAAACAAAAGCCAAGGAGAATGTTTGGGGAAAGTTCTGACAGAATAATGGACTAGCAGCTTCCAACTTTAGAAATCCGGAAAGGGAAGAGGGAAGAGGCTAGGCTTTCAGTGCTGCATGGCCTCTCCTCTGCTTTATAATGCAGAGTGTTGACTTGCTCTCAAGTCTTCCTGACTATAAGTTTAGATCAAGGGGACTCTATATTAATTTGATCCCATCCTAATGAGAAAAGTTCACATGTGAAGTTATAAGCCCTCCTTAAAGAGAGCTGGCACATTAAATGATGTTCAGGAATGGCAATTAGCCCCGAGAACGTGTAAACACATACACTATTGTGAATTTAGATGTGAATCTTATTCCCTTAATTATGCTGCATTTAATTGAACCATGCTGGAGTAGGTTACAAAATCAGACAAGGACTGGAGTTTAGAAGTCACCTCAGAGGCTACTTCAACCCATAAAAGCTTTTTTCCACTCTCTCCAACACACTTTATCTTGATTCTGTTGACATAAATTAAAATGCATTCAGTGTCAATTTGGTCCTTGTATGCAATACCTAGACAAATTATTTCCTATAAGGGCTAAGCATGGAACAGAAAAAAGAGAGAAGGAAATGTACTCACCACCTACTATGCACTGGTCACTCCTTTTATGTATAATAACCCCTATACTCCTCAATCAAAATGTACACTTATTTAGCTTAATAGTCTCATATTTATATCTTTTACTGTACATTTTATTTTTATAGAGGGAATAAGAGTTATTTAGAAGAAACTGCTTTTCAGTAGTCAATAGTTTATATAATCACTAATAAGTTGATATTCATTTCCATGGGGATGTCTTCGTTTCTAATGTAATTGGAATCAAGCTGGCTATGTAGTTTCTTGCCCTTTGATTTTTACTGAAATTATGTTATCAACATTTTGTATGTCGCTGCAAATTCTCCCTCAGTGATTTTTGAAGGGCCTGTTATGTTTCATCATCTGGATATATCGTAATTAGTCTAATCTCTCCAGTATTTAGGGGGTCAGCATTTAGTTTGCTGAGAATCTTACTTTCTCTGAAACAGAATGTACCTACAGTTAAGTATACTCTGTGTGTGTGTGTGTGTGTGTGTGTGTGTATCCACTGCAAGCTGTAACTCAGTTGAAATCTAAAAGTTGACATACACACAAAAAATAATATGTTATCAGTGAATGAAGATGTGGGATGAGTTCAGATAGCCAGAAGGAAGAGTTGCAGAATGTAACTCTCTGTTCTGTTATTTGTTAAGCCAAAACAGAAAAGGGCGGAACTCAAAGCAGCTATGCGTGAGTGTCCTGGGCTCCAACTCTTTCTTCCCAAGGCCTAACTAAACTTGTGCACATCTCTATAATCCCCAATATAAATTCTTCTCCCTCCCTCCCTCTCTCTCTCTCTCTCTCTCTCTCTCTCTCTCTCTCTCTCTCTCTGATTCGTATATATTCAGATTGTTTGCAACTTATAACCAAATGAGGCTTAATTCATACTTACTGAATGAACAAAACCATTTAGCACCTTTAACAAAGACACCAAGTTGTATGAGTTTGGGTTTTCAGGGAAAGAGCCAGTAATGTACGTACGTATGTGAGTGTGTGTGTGTGTGTATGTGTGTGTGTGTGTGTGTGTGTGTGTGTGTGTGTGTGTGTGTGTTGCTGTTGTTGTTGTTGTTACATAATAATTATAAATGATTCTATATTATAACATTATATTTTGGTTATATTTATACATGCAGAGGAATTTTTTAAGAATTGGCTAAGCAATCATGGAAGCTAAAAGTTCTAAAAGCAGCCATCTACCATCTACTAATATATTAATCCACTGCTGAGTCCGTTCATTCAAATGCTAATCTCATCCAAGAAATAGCCTCACAAACACACACAGATAGTCTTTCATCAGGTATCTGGCATCCCTGGTCTATCGAGGTCAATCATAACGTTAACCATCCCAAGTCCACTTCTTTTCAAGTGTGGCACTCATATTCATCTTCTGAATCCATATTTAATCTCTAAATAAAGACAATAGTGTCGTAACTTCTCCTAGAACTACCCAAAATGTGCCCAAAGAATTTACCAACAGAGGAAACATCTTTGAGTGATGTTTACTTTTCTTGATATCCTGTTACTTAAATAGTATGTTGTAAAATAACCATACTTAAATACTCATGAAATACTGTCAATGTATCTTGTCCTAGCTAGTTTTATGTTAATTTGATACAATCTAGAATTATTTTGGAGGAGGAAATTTCAATTGAGAAAATAACTCACACACACTAGATTGGCCTGTGGGTAAGACTGTGATACATTTTTTTGCTTGACAATTGATATGCCAGCTCACTCTGGGCAGTGTCAATCCTGGGTTGGTGGTGCTGGACTCTGTAAGAAAGTAGTCTGAGCAACCCATTGGAAGCAAGCCAGTAAGTGGCACTCCTCCATGGTCTCTGCATCAATCCCTGCCTCCATATCCCTACCCTGTCTGAATTCCTGCCCTGGCTATCTTTAATGATGAACTGTGATATAGAAAAGTAAGCAAAATAAACCCTTTCTTTCCCAAGTTGCTCTAGCTCATGGTGTTTGATCACAGCAATAGAAACCCTAACTAAGACACTTGTCTTATATGATAAAGGAGTAAAAAGGAAGACAGCACACACACATATTTACCAAACAAAGAGCATATGTACGACAATTATAGTCTTCCCCCCTATAACATGTCCTATGGTTGTCGTTGGTATATGCAACTGCCTTCTACTGCCCCGTAGATACTCCCCTTGCCTTCAGTGATCACTTGGATGCTCATAGGGAGTGATACCAAACTACATTCCTAAAAAGTCTAGGCCATTCATAATCCTACTTGAACTGAATTATTCTTTTCCATTTAACTTAATCATATGGCATGGTAATACTAAAAGGTGTTTTAAGGCCTAAAGTGTCCCATGTACTCCACACCCATCCTGACTTCCACTGGGTGGTAGTAATCCAACTCCCTCTCGGTCATCAGGAATGAGACAGCCCCTTAACTCCTGCCATGCCTATTGATTTGGGCGAATGAGGACAAATAGCCTGACGACAGTTTCAGCTTCCAACTCAGTGAAATTATTGTTGTGGTTCTTAGAGGAAGAAGTCCTCCACCTGGAACTAAGTGTTCTCAGCCAGGAGAGAATGGAGTCATAGGAACAGGAAATTAAAGTTTCAGTGGTGGGTTGCTGGAGGGAAAGGCAAGTGACACCACTCCTCTTCCCAGATCCATCAGTTCTGGAGGTCAGAGAAACAACAGATACTGAATCAGAGCATATTTGGCCTTTCTGAACATTTTGCTCCAGCCTTTTGTTGCTAGAGTTTTCCGCCTTGCCCACAGTCAGGACAAATCTTTGTCACCCGCCAGTCCCACAGCCGCTCAGACCCAACCAAGTAAACACAGAGACTTATATTGCTTACAAACTGTATGGCCGTGGCAGGCTTCTTGCTAACTGTGCTTATAGCTTAAATTAGTCCATTTCCATAAATTTATACCTTGCCACGTGGCTGGTGGCTTACCAGCATCTTCACATGCTGCTGGTCATGGCGGCGGCTGGCAGCCAGTCCTTCTGCCTTCCTGTCCTTTTATTTCTCCTCTCTGTTAGTCCCGCCTATCCTTCCTGCCTAGCCACAGCCGATCAGGTTTTATTTATTGATCAATCAGAACAACTTGACATACAGACCATCCCCCAGCACAGCCAGGTGCAGACCATCTCAGACACCTGCACTCAGGCCCATGGTCCTAATCATCCTCTATGCGGACCTGCTGGGTAACGCCACAAAGAACCCAAGAAGGGCTCCCACAGGACATACAGAACATCCCACAGCAGCCTTTATTTTTAAGATTTATTTTTAATTATGTGTCTATGTGTGTGTTTGTGTGTGCATGTGAGCATATGAGTACAGATGCCCACAGAGACCAGAGGTATCAAAGTATTTGCTGGAGCTAGAGTTACATGTGGTTGTAAGCCACCTGATGTGGATGCTGAACTTGATCCTCTGCAAGGGCAGCATTCTCAACTACTGAACCATCTCTCCATCTTCTGCTCTAGCCCTCTACATCACTGGTACCTGACTGGCGCTGCAGCTGGCCTGTAAAGAGCCACTGAAGCAGAGTGTAGTGGCATACGCTTATTATCCCTGCGCTTAGAGGCCAAATCACAAGGAAGCCAGTTTGGGATATATAGCAAGACTCTGGTATTTGGGGGGGGGGGGCGGCGGGGAGGAGTGATCTTTAAAGATCTTCCATTGTTCGGTCCAGTCATCTGCTTCAGGATGGTGAGAAATACGGTGAGAGCAATAGGTTCTGTGACCATGCCAGTAGACTGCACATACAGAATCATGAATAAACCAAACCTCAGTCTTCTCTTCCTCTGTCATCTGAGCATTAAGAATTCACAAGACCATATATACAGATTGGCACAAGAAATGAACTAGCAATACTGAGAGGACAGCATTAAAATAAAATAAAAAGTCTATTTAAAATACTGAGATCTTGAGTGACAGCTCACCATGCTTGCTGCACAAGTGTATGAACCTCAGGTTGATTCCCCCTAGCTCCCACATAAGAAGCTGGGCACAGTGCACTTGTAATCCCAGTGCTGAGGGTGTGGAGACAGGCGTATCCCTGGGGCTCTCTGGTCACTAATGTAGCCTAAACTTGAGCCAGATCCCCATGAGATCTTCTCTCAAAAACTAAGGTAGGCACCACCTGAAGAATGGCCCATAGCCTCCACACAGCTATACACATACATGCACAGACACACACAAAATATGTAAATTAGTATAATAAAAATAAAATCAAAGGCCAGGTGTGGTAAAATGTAGCTGACAGTTTTTCTGTGTTCCCACCCAGTGGCCCTGTGGTCCCACAGCCGTTCAGACCCAAGTAAACACACAAAGGTTTATATTAATTAAAACTGCTCAGCCATTAGCTCAGGCCTACCACTGACTAGCTCTTACATTTAAACTCACCCCATTTCTGTTCATCTACATGTTGCCACATGTTCTGTAGCTTTATCTGTGTGCCATTACATGCTGCTCCCTGGACAGCAGACTGGTGTCTCCTGACTCAGCCTTCCTCTTCCCAGAATTTTCCTTGTCTGTTTATCCCACCTATACTTCCTGCCTGGCTACTGGCCAATCTGTGTTTTATTTATCAACCAATCAGAGCAACACATTCACACCATACAGAGTGATATCCACAGCAGTAAAAGCTCACACCTTTAATTCCAGCACTCAAGAGACAGGGACAGGTGAATCTCTATTAGTTGGAGGCCAGCCTTGTCTACATAGTGAGTTTCAGGCCATCCATCCAGGGCTATGTAGAGAGATTCTATCTCAAAAACATAAAACAAGCAGAGGTGAGGGGCTTGGTCTGGCCTCAACTTGGTATGCCAGCCTGTGTTGACTACCCAAAGGAGGCCTTAACCCCTGTGAGGAAGGGATAGGATGGGATGGGGGAAAGGGGGGGGAGAGTGGGAGAAGGGGGGGACAGAGGTTGGTATGTAAAATAAAAAAAAGATTTTAAATAAAAATAAAATAAAATAATGAAAATGTGGAGTTCTCCCAACCTCACAAAACAACAGACAAGGACATAGAGGTTTCAAACAGTCAGTTCCTATAAAGAGCAGTAAAGGTAAATGGCAATATTTATCTTACACTAAAACATTTATAGTGCTGAAGTAGTATATGTGTAAGAAGAGACAGAGTGATTTTGATTGGTTGCAAGCTTGGAATTTATACCAATAAAGTATAGTTGTATTAAATATAAGGAAGAACATTCCAAAAATAGTGTAATAAAAATTAATCATTATACCTTAGGAAGCATTAACCATAGAACACTCAAATTATAAATAATAATCATTTGATGGTCCATTAAGAAGAGAATTCAGGTCATTCACAGAAAATTCAATTAAATGTTTTAGCTGAGTTCCAAATTTTTAAGGGGGAGTCTTATAAACACTCAACTATTATAATAGAACACCCTTTTGTATAAGTTACTTCTTCAGAGTGAATGTTGCTGGCTTTCCCCGACCCCCATCTTTTCTTTCCTCTCTCCTTTTTGAGTGGCCAGGACAAAAGCATAATGGTATGTTACCGGTACACTGACATGCCACCAAGATTATTTTTCCAACACAGTATGAGAAAATGTCATTGAGAGCTAACACAAATTATGGCTTAGAGAGAGGGCTGTCACTATCCCCAGAGACAGTGTCAAGTCTAAGGGTTAGCAGAGACAAGAAATGTGAGAAGCAATAACACAGATAAGGAGACTGAGAAAAGGCCAGAATGCATTGAAGAATGGGGACACAACAGATGATCAGAAATGCCAGATTGAACACAGAGCAACTGTGACTTTCTATGAGCCAGAGGGCAGTCTTAAAGAAGTAGTCAGGATCCAAAAACAATAAATAAAATGGCATTTTTTATGTATTTTTATTTTATAATAACTTGATTTCACATATCTGCTGTGGGCCGCAGGAATATATCATAAGAACTCAGCTGGCTATGGCAAAGTCACTACCTGGAGGAATCAGGGAATTCCTCCAGAAGAAGCCAAATCCCAAGGAGTTTTTGGTGTTACTTGGCTTGTTATATATCAGCTGTATTCTGTTATGAAAATCATGTGTGCCTTCATAGTTTTTCCAATTGACTTTGCCCTAAGAAGGACTAACAGTGTAGACTGATCACTCTCTGGACATACACATTCCAGGTATTTGGAGAACAGCCTCAGGAAAGGCTTTCTCTGGAATCAGATTATCTATCTCCCTTGGCCACTTTCAAGGACTACAGAAAACCCCACCCAGGTGGGCGCCCATTGTTAGTCCCAGGTGGACTAACAATGATAACAGCCCACATGCAAGTCTCCTGACTTACGGTAAATTCCACTAGGAGATGCCGCCTAGGAGAGGTGGACGTTAAGTAATAGCTTTACACAATGTAGCTCGGACCCTCCCTTTATATACCGGGACTTCCAGGGCACAAGGGAGAGAAGAGAAAAGAGAATGGAAGAACTAGATGGGTAAGAACTTGAGAGGAACAAACTGAGATGGGGAAGAACTAGATTGAAGGGCTAAAAAGAGGACTAGAGGAACGAGATGGAATATGAGGAAGAGCCAGATGGGGAAGAACAAGATGAGGAAGAACCAGATGAGCGAGAAGGAGAGGAGCTGATAGGGGAAAGAACTAGATAGATGAGAACCTAGAAGGGACAGAACTAGATGAAGGAATTAAGATAGAACCTAGAGGGGACCGTAGATAAATATAGAGAAATTAGGCAAGAAAGGAGCTAGACATGAGAACAGAACTGAAGCTGTGTATAAAGGATGTTATGCCAGAGGAATTAAAGCAAGTGGACTATAGAACTCGGTGTGCTGAGATTCTATTTCCTGAAAATAGTCCTCGCAGTTAGTAGTTCTCTCTCCTGAGCCCCTGGGATGTATAATATTGAGGCTGATTCCCTTACTATTATACAAGACATATCAGCCACGGAGTCCCCCATCCTCCCTCCTCCCACCCCCCAGCCCTCCTTCCCAATCCACCTCCCATTCCCACCTCCTCCAAGGCTAGGTCTCCCCTGGGGAGTCAGCCCAGCCTGATAGACTCAGCCGAGGCAGGTCCGGTCCAATCCCCTCCTCCCTACACCAAGGCTGAGTGAGCAAAGTGTCCCAGCATAGGCCCCAGGTTCCAAAAAGCCAGCCCATGCACCAAGGACAGGTCCCGACTCCACTGCTTGGGGGGCCTCCCAAACAGTTCAAGCTAATCACTGTCCCTCTTATCCAGAGGGCCCGGTCCAATTCCGTGGGGGCTCCTCAGCCATTGGTTCACAGTTCATGCATTTCCACTAGTTTGGCTATTTGTCCCTGTGCTTTTTCCAATCATGGTCTCTATATCTCTTGCTCATATAATCCCTCCTCTCTCTTGCCAATTGGGCTCCCAGAGCTCCACCTGGGGCTCAGCCATGGATCTCTGCATCCGCTTCCATCAGACACTGGATGAGAGTTCTATCATGACAGCCAAGGTGTTCGGTCATTCGATCACAAGAGCAGGTCAGCTCAGGCACTCTCTCGACCATTGCCAGTAGGAGCAGAGTAGGAGAACAGGGAGGGAGATACCATGATGAATGAGGACCCCAGGGGAATAGGAAGAAGCAGAGTGCTAGAGAGGTCCCCAGAAATCCACAAAGATACCTCCACTGTAGACTCAGTCATTACTATTATGGAACCAAGAGGCTTTTCACAAAATCCAAAGGAAAGGTAATATTGCTGATGAAATCCAAACAGAATGCCCAGCTTAGAATCTGGACTGTTGTCAAGATCTCCTCTCCCACCTGAGGAGAAAAGCCAACAACGTAGTCTTTGTTGTAAACAGATCTTCCTGTACTGCAATGTCATAGTGTAAAGTGATTGATGGAGTTTCTTAGCACCAGCCAGGCATTCACTGGGACATCTGAGTTTCCCTAAACCATCTGGGTGCCCTGTAAAACTGTTACCTATAATTAAGTCAAATAGCGGCCCAAATGATTTAACTCATATCATTTATTTTGATAAACTATCACTTAAGGTCAGCTTTCCAGGGTTAAGACAGTTGCCTTACTTAATTTACAACTCTATTAGCTTGACAGCAGACCAACAGTGTAGCAAGACTTGGCAGCTGACCAGAGAGGTTGTGCATATGTTGGGTCAGTTTAAAAAAAAAAAAAGTTTTCAAATTACAGTGAAGCTATAGTCTGCCTCCTGACATAAAAATTGCTTAAACACATCATAAACAAGTACCATGGAATCAAAGAAGAATATTAAAAGGTGGGCTGAGGTTAGGGGAAAATTAATCTAGACTTTCCAAAGAAAAATGGAAGGGAAAAGTATGGAATATTTTGTTTAAATTATTTCAACAAGAAAAAGAAGTGTACATCCAAAGTCTCAGCCCTTCATCCCACATAAGCTCTAAACTACTAGAATGATAGCAATACACAGAAAACCGTAAACCTATGGTTTTTAAATTTATACATGGAAGAACTTTTTTTTTTTTGGTAGAGATTCACATCATATCCCAGGATGACCTATTTGACCAAGGTTAATCCAAAAATCACCACAATCCTCCTGCTTCAGTTTTCCTCCAGGGCAGATATTTTAAATATTTATTTATTTGTATGTTTGTTGATTGATTTATTTTGTGTGTGAGCACAATAGGAGTCACAGAACAACTTTGTGGAGTCAGTTCTCTCTGTCCACTTGTGTGTATATTCCAGAAATTGAATCCAGGTAGCCAGACTGGCACAGCAAGTTCCTTTACCCATAAGCCATCTCACCAACCCTCTGAGGCAGTTTTTTGAAAACAAGTTCTCAATAAGTAACATGACTAAGCTGTGTGTGGTAGCTCAAACCTGTAACATCCATACTCAGGAAACTGAGACAGGAAGATCATGAGCTCAAGGCTAGCCTACATAGACTCGGAAAGAAGGAAGATGAAAGAGAGGAGATGAAGGAGGCAGTCCCTCTCCCAAATGTGCACCGATTTTCTGACAGAGCCAGAGACAAAACTAGGCTGTCTCCACTCAATGTCATTTCCTCATTACAACTTTAAAGTGGTAATGTACATGAAGACTCTACCTTAAACATGCATTTTCAGAATAAAGGATGTGGTGCAGATGTAGGGTCTGTGGGAAGCACAGCCTAAGAGACAAAACATTTGCTCCATGAGCAAACTTAGATTTGATATTTATTGACCATTGCTGATCACATAACCTCTAGTGGTTTGTTTTTCTGAAGGTTTATCTAGTTTTCATTTTCTTTGTATTTCTGAAAGGTTTGCATAATTGTTGGTTGAAGAATGGTGAGAGACACATATGCCCTCATCTCATCTAGTTACTGTTGTTTTTCAATAGTAAAATATACAATAAATATAAAGTACATAGTTCTGGACCATGAGATGTAGTTAGTAAATGATGAATCTTACATGAAGGTCAGAGTGTTGAATACATCCCTAATCAGACCATTAGATCTAGGAGATCCACTTTATTATGAGATAAGCACTGAATACCTAGCAACAAAAGAGGGAAAAGTCCAATTGAATCATGAACCAGCTATAATGAGAATCACAAAACAAGTACTTGTTTTCATAGAGATGAGGTACTAAAGCATCCTGAACAAAATGCTGGATAGCAAGTAAAACTGTGATTTGATTAGCTATATTAATGAGATATAAACATATAAATAGAGAGATTTAGATAGATAAATAAATAGGTGGTAGGTAGGTACAAAGATTAAATGATAGATAGATAGATAGATAGATAGATAGATAGATAGATAGATAGATAGACAGATAGATAGAAGTTTGGTAGATAGGTAGAAGATAGATAATAGAGATAGTAGATACATAGACAGATGACAGAGAGCAGATAGACAGACTGACTAACAGTTGATTGATTGATTGATTGATTGATTGATTGATTGATTGATTGAGGAAATTAAGCCACGTGGTTATAGAAACCAAAATGTCCCACAGTGACCCACTGGAAGCTGAAGAATCAAAGAAGCAGGCATGTGGCTCTGTCAAAGTTAGAAAACCCTAGGACCAAGTAAGCTGATGATGTGACTCTTGGTCCCATCCTGAAGGTTCCAGAGCCTCAGAAAACCAGTAAGACAAAGCACAGAGTCCAAAGGACAAAGACCTTGGGATTCTGATGCCTGAGGCAAATGAAAGAGAAAGAAATATGCCTTTCTTGCTGTGGTGGTTTGAATAAGAATGGCCCTCATAGGCTTATAGAGAGTGGGAGGTATGGTCTTATTGGAAGAAGTGAGACCTTGTTGGAGGAAGTGTATGGTGGGCTTTGAAGTTTCAGAAGCCCAAGCCAGGCACAGTATCACTCTCTCTTCCAGCTGCCTGCTGATCCAGATGTTTAGCTCTTGGCTCTCTCCAGCACCATGTCTGTCTGCACATCACCATGCTTCCCACCATAATGATAATAGACTAAACCTCTGAACTGTAAGCCACCCCTAATTAAATATTTTCCTTCATAAGAGTTGCTGTGGTCATGGTGTATTGGGGATATTATTTAAAGGTGTGTTACTTTCGTTTCTGTTTCATTTGTTTAACTCTGTGAAGCTGTGTTACTGTACCTGTCTAAAACACCTGATGGTCTAATAAAGAACTGAACGGACAATAATGAAGCGGGAGAAAGGATAGGTGGGGCTGACAGGCAGAAAGAATTAATAGTAGGAGGAATCAGGAAAAGGAGAGATCTAGGAGTGAGATAAGGAGGAGGACATCAGGGGCCAGCCACCCAGCTACACAACCAGCAATGGAGTAAGAAAGAAAGTATACAAAAATAGAGAAAGGTGAAAGCCCAGAGCCAAAAGGTAGACAAAATAATTTAAAGACAAGCTGACAAGAAACAAACCAAGCTAAAGCTAGGCATTTATAATTAAGAATAAGCCTCTATATGTAATTTATTTGGGAGCTGAGTGGCAGACCTCCCAAAGAGCAAAAACAAACAACAGCAATGGTGTCTCATCACAATAAAACCCTAACTAAGATATTTGGTCCATCTAGGCTACAATCACTTGAATAGATAGAACACACCCACACCGAGGATGAATCTTTCCCATACTGCCCCTCATTTACACACACTGATACCCTCCAAGTGGTGCCCTCCCAGACACACCAGAAACAATGTTTCACACATCAGATAGGTTTCCTCTGTCCAATCTAATTGATCCCTGTGGTGGTTTGAACAAGGAATGACCCCATAGGCTCAGATATTTGTATGTTTGGTTCCCAGTTGGTGATGCTTTTTGGACAGGTGTAGATGGTACAGCATTGCTGGAAGATGTATGTCACTGGGGGTTGACTTTGAGATAATATAGCCTCTCCCTGCTTCTGGTTTGCTCTTTCTGCTCCATTTCATAGTTGAAGACATGAGGTCTCAGTTTCCTGCTCCGGCCGCCACACCTGCTGCTTGCTTCTTTGACATGATGGACCCTAACGTTACTGGAACCATAAGCCCAAATAAGCTCTTTCTTCTGAAATTGCCTTGGCCACTCTGCTTTATCATAGCAACAGACAGTAACTGAGACAACCCCTAAAATTAACTTTCACAACCACCTTCTATATGAGCTTAATATAATGCCTCTTCAGAAGCCAAGGTGAAAACAAGTGACAAATGCATCTGTATGACCTGAATTGCACAACAGCTTTCCAAGCTCCTTAACTCTATCACAGTTACCAAGGCCAAGAGTGTTAGTCTCTCATGTATCCATCTGTATCTTCCTAGACTAACTTCTCATGGCACTTTTGTTAAAAGTCTGGTAATGGGAAAAAACAAAAAATTTTTAAGTAGATCTCTTATTTTCTACATTCACACAGAAAAGGGAAAAAAAAACCTTGCTATTTGAAGTAGGATTCTTAGAACTACTTGGAAGCTTGTTACAAATGCAGATTCATAACAGGAGAACTGGCCCCGCTCCTTGCTGAAGGCTGCATTGGGTAAGCTAGCTGAGGTAGAGCTGGAGAGCTTGCCCAGGTAACGACCGTGAGGGAAAGCTGGTGGGCTGATCAACCCAGCTACCATTGAGGCCCAGGACCAATGCTATGAATTGTCCCACCCCAACATCCATCTCATCTATGAGCTGTTGGAGCCTGTGAAGGGAACGAACCTACAGATCCAAAACTGCAGGATGTCCATGACACAGGACAACAGGATATCCAAGAGGAGCACCAGTGAGAGCCCAGTATTGATAGTGTAGCAGAAGCCAGAGGTCTCCAACCAGACCAATGACTCATAGCAATGAACATTTGCAAGTAAAGATGAACGGACTAAAGGGTAAACTGTGTGACCCACAGAACCACACACTACAGCTTCCACAACAAGATTCTTCTCCATGTTGGGGTTTTGTTTGTTTGTTTGTTTGTTTTCCTTTCAAAATTTGTTTTGTTTTGTTTGGGGGGTTGAAAGGGAAGAGATCAAAAGTGAGGAGACGGGGAGATAATTGGGACTGGGGTGCAAATGATGAGAAATACACAGAGAATCAATAAAAGTTGAGAAAAATGCAGATTTGTGGTCCTCACAGGAGCACTGAGTTGGAATCTGCATTTTACCAGAATGCCCAGGGAATCCCCAATGAAGGCTGAGTAACAGAGTTCCAGGCGTCTCTCCAGAGCATCCTGTGCTGATCCACCAGTAAAGACTGAGTAACAGAGTTCCAGGCGTCCCTCCAGAGCCTCCTGTACTGATCCACCCAGTAAAGACTGAGTAACAGAGTTCCAGGCGTCCCTCCAGAGCCTCCTGTGCTGATCCACCAGTAAAGACTGAGTAACAGAGTTCCAGGCATCCCTCCAGAGCCTCCTGTGCTGATCCACCAGTGAAGGCTGAGTAACAGAGTTCCAGGCATCCCTCCAGAGCCTCCTGTGCTGATCCACCCACCTGTTCCAGCAAATCCCTGGCAGTTTACATAGCAAGCACCAGAGGATGCATTCCATTCGGATGCATCTGAAATGCCTGCTCACCAGCAGCAGCAGCAGCACAGCCTGAGAATGTATACCTGGTTCATGGAAACCAGATGTATTACTCTGCCAAAGTAACCTGTAAAGTGGTGCGGCCTGTGTGTTCATGGTGATCACAGTTGGATGGTCTGTTAACACCTGAAGTGAATTTACAATAGGTCTGTTTTCCCTGGGGTCAAAATGTACCAGCAGTCTCTAAAAGTGCATATCTAGGGTTTGTTCCTGAACTTCAGCCATCCATGTGTTGTAGATGGCTATAAATGAAAGACAAATTAGGAGACATTGCAAGGCTTGTCAAACAGCAAAGTCATTATTTACACAATCCTACATTCATTCAATAAGCATTTATTGGTTTCTCTTTTGTAGCAGGAATCTTAAAAGTTCTTATTAATAAAATCAAACCCGAGACAGTTATTGGAGTCCATGCTGGTAGATCAGAGAGACAGAATAAGCCACAGCTATCTCACCTCACCAGTTCCTCAGCTGGTCCTGTTTCCTTAGACTGGAAGCCTCTGAGTCCTCATCCAGAATGAATCTCAGCTGTACTGTGTTGCTCCATAGCCTGAAAGCTTAACCAGGCCAAATGCTTAACCAGCCAAATGCTTCTTATTTCTGGTCCTCACGCCTTATATATCTTTTTGCTTTCTACCACCACTCCCTGGGATTAAAGGCTGGCTTTCTGGGATTAAAGGTGTGTGTCACCATGCTTGGCTATTTCCAATGTGGCCTTGAACTCACAGAGATCCAGAGGGATTTCTATCTCTGGAATGCTAGGATTAAAGGCGTGTGCTATCACTGACTAACTAGTGGCTTGTCTGTTCTCTGACCCCAGGTAAGTTTATTAAGGTACACAATATTTTGGTGAACACAATACCACCACACTCTTTGCCTTGCTGGGAACATGACATAGCCCATATTTACAATTAGCCATAGGGAGATAGGATAAATTAGCAAATCATTGTGATTACATTAGACTATTTGTATTGCTATGACAAAATACTAGAAGCATGCCAACTTTATAAAGAAAAGAGGTTTATTTAGTTCGCAGCTTTGGAAGCTAAAAGACCAGAACCGGGTGGCCCCACTAGTTTAGCCTCTGGTGGGAGGCTACTGGCATTCTGACAGGAGTGCATGTAAAAAGGATTAAATCTGGGCAGGCAGTATTCTAGTTAGTACTAGATCATGAATTCTTGTGCGCACACGCACACACATACACACACACACACACACACAAATCCTATCTTGAGACAGGGAGCCAAAGAAAAGGGGTGGGGCTGCCAGGCTTGCTCCTTTTGTAACAATCTTCTCATGAGAACCAGTTCTATTCACTCTAGAGACAAGGCTTCATGAGAGCTCCCGCTCAACCCCTTCTAGACCCGACCTTTTAAAGGTGCCACCACTTTAGCATCATGCACGGCCCTTTGGGGAACATCAGAGGGGTACCAGAACCCCATCAGTGACACTCAGTTATACTCACTACCCACACGAGTCTAAGGTGATGTTAGTACTGAAGTGTCCTGGATAAAATTCTCAAAGCTTGGAACATGTTCCTAGAGCATTTGTCATTTCGATATTGCTGTGACCGAATACCTGACCAGAAGCAACTTAAGGGTTCTGACACAATCCACCATGTCAGGAAAGACATGGCCCTAGAGCATGAGGCTGGTGGTCACATTGTGCCCACAACCGGGAGGTAGAGTGGACAAAAGAGAACTGTGAAACTTCAAGGCTTGCCCCTATAACCTGCTTCCTCCAGCAGCGCCCCGCCCCACAAACAGCACCACCAGCTAGGGACCAAGTGTTCAAACACATAAGCCTGATGGGGGCATTTCACATTCAAACCGCAGCACCTAGTGGCTGTTGCATTCAAATTAATGTAAATAACAAGTGTTTGACAAATACACCGAGGAAAAGAAATAATGTGCCAGATGGGAAATAGGACCCAGGTGAAGGCAGGAGGGAATGTAAACCAACTTGGAAGCTGCAGATAACTCATCTGTCTCCAGCGTAGGATGAGGCCAGAGAGGAGGGCTCACCGATGACATCAGAATGATAAGCCTGGGCAGCTCATGAAGATCTCAAGTCATGTCAATGACAACAGGAGATGGGGAATCAGACTGACTTCTCAGATTTGGGGGACACAGTTTGGGGAAATGTTTGGAGAAAGGCAAGACTAGCTGTAACATGAATCTTAAAGGTCTTATTAATAAAAGCAAACCTGGAGCCAGGTATTGGGGTGAACGCTGAAAAATCAGAGAAATAGAACAAGCCACAGCTATCTCACCTCGCCAGTTCCTCAGCTGATCCTGTTTCCTCAGACTGGAAGCCTCTGAGTCCTCATCCGAATGAATCTCAGCCGAACTGCTGCTCAAACGTGTAAAAGCTTAACAGACTCTAGTTACTGGTTTTCATGCCTTATAAACCTTTCTGCTTTCTGCCTTCACTTCCTAGGATTAAAGGCATGTGTCACCATGCCTGGCTGTTTCTAGTGTGGCTTTGAACTCACAGAATTCCGGATGGATCTCTGCCTCCAGAATGCTAGGATTAAAGGCGTGAGTGCCACGATTTTCTGGCCTCTATATCTAGTGGCTGTTCTGTTCTCTGACCCCAGATAAGTTTTAGGGTGCACAATATACTGGGGAACACAATATCACCACAACTAGAGATAGGAAGTACAGAGGAGGGATGTACAGACTGGAGATGAAGGAATATCTCTAACCTCTGTCTACAGGGCTGCTACAAAGCCTGAAGACGCAGCATCAGTGAAAAGGAAATGGAGCAGAGGACCTAACACCAAGAAAGATCTCATTAGAGCTCCTTCTGACGAGATTAGGCAAAGGCAGAAAAGAAAAGGAACAAGACCAACAGTGAGGATGTTGAACAAAGCGGAGACGTAGAGAAGCAGGCCACACACACGGAATAGACACTAGCCTTCCTGCAGGGCACACCGCATTCCTCCGGCCAGCACAGCCTTCAAAGAGAACAAATCAAAACGAAGAAGGCCCGAATTAATGTTTTCAGTGTCATCTGTGTTACTTTTAAAGGGCAGTTTGAAACATTTGGCAAAGTATAGGTGCAAACACTGTATCTCAAGGATAACTGAAGTTAATGGAAACATGCTAATTACTGGGGATTCATTTGTCATGGGCGACCAGGAAAATTCAAAGAACTGGCTGGCCAGGGCCGGTGAAAAGCCTAATTCCATTATCTGCTTCAACCTCACATCTTAAAGCAAGGGTGAAAAACAACAGTCCACATAAATGAAGCAGGTGGGATTATGCAATATACTGAGTTGTGGTTAATTTTCCACAATAAAAATAAACTGAGAATTGAATTTTGGACCGTGAGCCAAATGTTAAGTACATCCTATTAGCATGAAAGACCCCTCATTAATCTTTTGTTATTGGAAATTCCCTCCATTCTCTACCTCACACAAAGATCAATCAGGCCAAAATATGTATATATAGGTATGTAGTTTATGTTTGTGTGTGTATGTATGTGTGAGGTATATTATGCATGTGTTTATATGTATAGTGTGATTATATGTGTATTTATATGTGTGTATGTGTGTCTGTGAATGTTATCATTGTCAATTACAGCAGAGAACAACTGTCTTATACAAGAGTTCTTATAGTCTCTTGGAGGTAGATGACCCCCGAATCTAACTCAAAACTAGTCACTGTGTCTTTTGGTGACATAAGGAAGCGTAATCATTGTTTTGTTTTCTAAGAACAACATGAAACATATCAGTTAAGCTTAAGAGGTAGAACTATTACACTTTGAGTTGGTGTCCCACAGACTTCTTTCCACATGTTTGACCGAAGAACAGCTATGAATTTGGACACTGAAATGTTCCTTAGCAGTATATTTTTCTTCCAAAACTAACATAGGAGACAAATATCATGTCTAGACTGGATTGATAGTGTCTCCCCTAAATTGCTATTCACCTATAACCTCAGAACGTGACCTTATTTGTGAAAAGTCTTTGCTGAGGTAATCTGTCACGTGAAGGTGAAGTTGGTTATAATGGATCACAGACTAACTCCATGGACAGTGCCCTCGTAGGATGAGGGGAATTTCCACATAAACACACAGAGAAGGTCAAGGGGACACATCTGAAGAAGACGCCATTTGACAACAGGGTAAAGATTGGAGCAAGCCACCTAGAAGTAGGGGATAGCACAGATTCTTGGCATCCACTGGAAACCGGGAAGAAGCACGGAAACAAACCATGTGGGAGCCCTCAAGTGTACCATGCGCTGGTGACAGCTTGACTTTGAACTTCCAGTCTCTGGTGCCCTGAAGCAATATATGTCTTGTTTCAAGTGACACACTCTGTGATCATGTGTATGCCTTCTGTTTATTGTCTTCATTGCCTTTCATTTGTTTCATTGGATAAGTTCCTGTGACAGTTAATCTCCATTGTCAGCTTGAATGGATTTTCGAATCAACCAGGAGACACACTTCTGTGCTTGTCTGTGAGGGCATTTCCAGGAAGATTTAGCTGAGGAGAGAAGATCCTCCCTGATGCAGGCTATTTGACCGAAATCCCAGGGTAAGAGGGGCAGCAAAGCCTGGTGAGCACCAGTGTTCTCCTCTGCTTCCTCACCGCAGGTGCACTGTGCCCAGGTGTCCTGTGACCAGCACCTCATATTCCGGCTGCCAGTCCTGCCCATCAGGGGCTTTGCCTCAAACCATGACGTGAAATAAACATCTCCTTAGGTTGCTTTTGTTGGGTGCTTCGTCACAGCAATGGGACCGGCAACTACTGCACTTGCTGACGCACCACAAAGAAAGAGCCCTTGAGCGTCTGTGCAGGGGATGGTGGTGTTGGAGCTGAGAACGATAAACATAGTAAGTTCATCTAATAAAAATCTCCACTCCATGTGCATTTTACTATGTAAACCAGTGCACTTGGACAAAAAAAAAAAAAAAAAAAAAACAGCGCCTTTTCCTGGAATCAGTAATGCCTTCTAAAATGTAAAGTAATGCGCTGAAAATACCATACCAAGACGCCTCCATCCCTATGGTGAGAGCTTTGCATTAATTTCCCACTGCTGGCATAACAAATCACCACAAACGAAATGGTTTGAAACAGTTCCTATTTATGATGTCATCATTCTGAACATCAGAAATCAGACGGCATCACTGGTTCTTATGGTTAGGGTCTCAAATGGAAGAAACCGGGGTTCAGAATTGCTGTGTTCCTTCCTGGGGACTCCAGGGGGAATTCTGCTTGGGTTCTTTCACATGGTAGCAGATTTCTGCTCCACAGGTTGCACAACTGAAATCTTGTTTTCTTGATGGCTATCAGCTGGGGAGACAACACACAGGCCACGTAGACCCCACAGGTCACAGCCAAAAGCAGTGAGACAGGTCCACTCCAGACTGTCTGCCTTGCCTGACTCCTCTTTTGTTTCTTATTCATTTTTAATTTAGTATAAAAAGTATAGCAAGCTCACATGTCTATGATATTCTCCTGTTCCTATCCCTCCCCCATCTTCCTGCCTTCCCTTACTGATCGCCTTCCTCCCCATGAATAGCTCTTTGGCTCTGCATTCACATCGTGTATATTCTATTATGCTGCCTCTTTTCGTACAACATAGCTCAGACCCCTCTGTCCCTTCCAGGGCTCCTATATTTTGTTGGCTACATCTGTGTTCCTAAATAAGACCATGAGAAGATTTTAGGCAGGATGTGAGGCTGTTCTATCTATCCTATGGTTGTTCAGGAAGTGAGTCCAAATGTCCTTGGAAACCATGGATTCCAATAACATCAGTTCCCATCACTACATTTCCTTCCCCAGAGCTCTCTGCTAAGTGCTTCCAGGGTCCTATCTCAGTCCTTCTAACACACTGAGGCTCCAAGGATCTCACTACCAGCTATTGAAACTCAACAAATTGTAGGTAACCAAACAGATAAAAGGGGCTTAAAATGTTGTCAAGCTGGCATAATATTGTTAGGAAGCATTCCTAGCTCCTGGATCATGGGTAGACTGCTCTGTTCATGAGGCTCCAGTTCTTTTCCTTGCTTACCAAGGATACACACACACCAACAGTAACCCAAGGAACCTGACTGTGAAGAAAACCCAGTCAGTACACTGAGGATTGTATTACTTAGCTGCAATTATGCTCTCAAGGGAATGTTGCTTTAAGAACCACGCTCTTACTTTCTTGGACTTCAAAAACCTTCTGATAGAGTAATTGCCTGACACAGAATACCTAGGAGGCAAATTAAAATGAAAAGCCTTTTACGGAGTGGCAAAAAGTAGAGAATTAAATGCTTGATTAGAAGTTCTGTGTCAGTAATCGTGAATGAACAGATGAATGGTCCTCACTCACTCGCCGCTTTCCCCTCTGCCTTCTTCTTTCTCTTATTTTGGATTATGCCAACTCCCCGTCTCACCGAAGTGATTTTGCAATCCTGTCTCCTTACTGAAAACAAGGAAAGGCAATCAATTAGTTGGGTCTACTGAGTGTTTTCTTGCTGAAATCACTTTCTAAAAAGATTTTAATTGATCCAGCTTCACGTCATGGAAAGCTCTCGAGACCAACATACCTGAGTTCTTCCACCATTACAAAGTTGGTAAGTCATGGGAACCCTCCAAGCCTCAAGTGTATCAACTATGGAAATAATAACTCCATCCCTGACACAGTTAGGATAATTAACATGTAAGAAGCTTTCTGGCACACTGTATGTATTCAAATACTGAGTCATTTTCCCTGTTCTTCTTGTTCAGATTGCAACTACGCCTGAGCTTTTGAGCATGAGCATGTGGGGCATAAAGACTACAAATTCTCTACAAACAGTCTATACCTGTGTAATTCAGTGAAAAGATTATTTGATTGGCATTCAGATTTAGGCCCAAGCATGAAATCATGAACTTACCTAAGTCAGTGGCCCTCTCTATTGTGACTTCCACGGGTATAAGAGGCTATTTAACTGCATGGATTCTTCATCCCTAAAATGTCATGCTGACACCCGTTTATCATCCCTTTGAAGATCCTACTGAGCCAACAGTAGGCATTCAACTAGCACTCGCTGAGCAAAGGTACTCAATGTGACAATCTTAATAACAATAACTACTGAGCAGTGAAGGGGACATTCAAAACTACCTGTTCTAAATTTCCACCAACTATTTCTAAGAGAATTTTAAAACCAGATTCCCCCTTGGAAGCCAGAAGGTAGAAACTATCAGATAATGCTTGGTTTTCTCAGCAAGTGTGATTGGATATGAACTGGTCTCTCTAGCTTCATTTTGCTCCCCATAACAAAAAAAAGTAATTCATTTCTCGTTTGGGACTTAGGTTCTATTTGCTTTAGAGAGTGAAGCATGTGAGAACACATTCTATATCCACCACAGGTTGGAAGTAGACCAACTACAAGATAGACAGCACAGCCTCTTGTTACACCTGGAATCTTCTCATAGCGGTGTTCCGGAAGGAAGTGTTTTCTATTGTGTAAGTCTAGTGCACCGATTTCCAAAGATGCCCCCTAGATCTCTGTCCTCTTGTTAGTCAACTGCACGTGGATCTAGGTACCCCTGGGAAGGGCTTTAGCCGATGAAACTCGGGGGACTAATCAGCAGACTTTAAAACAGAGAAATGTTGTTCGTTTCAGAGAATTGTTCATGTGAAGAATAGCTCATGAAATTGTGTGAAGCCCCTCTAGACTCATTCATGACATGGTAACTAGAAAACCTGATTTACCTTCTTAGTTTGTGGTAGTGGTGGTGCTGTTTTTGAACTGAGTGCCTATGTTTTAAGTACATGTAGATGTGTTTTAACAGTGTATATGCCTTAACATCCACTATTCTAATTAATATATAAAATATTCCTCTTTACAAAATTCCTACTTACCCTCTCTAGTTAACCCTCATCCTGAGGCAACCACTGCTCCAATTTTTATCAATTGCCTTAGCCGAGCCTGTTCTAGAACCTCATGTACATGGACTAATATACAGTATGTATGTTCTTCTCTCTAGCACCTTTTGCTTTACCATTTTGAGACTGATCTGTGCTGCTGTGTACATCAGGAATCTGTTCTGTTTTATTGCTAACTAACAGCCATTGTTAGAAAAATGTCAAATTCTCTGTGCCCCTACACTTATTGGTGGAGATTTGGGTTGCTTTGCAATTTTACATTTTCATGAATAAATTAGGGAAAAAAGCTTGGCTTTTATGGGCCTATTTTATATATCTCCTTGGTTAGTAACTAGCAGAGTTACTGGTCATGGGGTGGACATAGAGCATAAGATTTTGAATTTGTAAGAAATTTCCAATTGATGTTGATGCTGCTGCTCCTGGGACCACATTGGGTGCATCACTGGGCCAAATCTCCTACTTCACTCTGATCAATAACCAGTGAGAATCTTTGTCTTAGTGAGGAAAACTAATGAAATTATCAAGCCCATTAAGCAGGCCTGGAGCTATCAAGTAATCTTTGAAGCTTTGACTCAATAGCACTTCTATCTAAAATAAGAATCTCAAAGATGAGTTAAATTGCAAAGTGAGAGTGGTCTAGATTTACTGCCCATTTTAAGATACATAGTTGATAGTTGATCCCTAGATAATAGGTACAATGGAGCTGATATAAGCTCAGAGTGATTGTGCCTTTTAGATGGAGTAAAATTCCCTTTGAGGAAAAAAAACCCACCACCATAGTCTTTCCCAGTTTTTCAATAGTAAGAGAAGCCTCTAGTGGGATACAATTTCTGTGAATCACTAATTACTCTTTTTCAAAACCCTTTGTCAACAGCCACATCGATCAAGCTCTACATGTAGCCTTCATCTGACTTCTAGATTGAGTGTGTAATTTTCTTACCAAAGCAAAAGTTTGGCTATTACTTGATTAGTTTAAAAACATTCTTCTTTATCATCAGAACAAATCTAAGCATCTCTGCTGGCAAGCACCACTTTAGAAACATCCTGATTCTGATAAATGGTTTTCTTAAATGTCTGGTTAGTATTATTAGCATAGACACTTGTGTGATCTCAAATGCCTGCTCTTCAGAAAGCCACCAAGCTGGAAACTAGAATCCAGGCAGGCAGGGGACAGCGGCCTCAGGCTGAGGGTGGGGCTGGTGTGTGTAACACCTGGATACATGACTCCTTAGAATTTTGTCACTTTTCCCTTTTTTCATATTTTCTCATTTTCGGGTACCCAAAGAAGAGCTCAATTACTTACTGTCACAAATTTGCCCACTGATTATCTCAAAAATCCAGGTCAGGTGAGGAAAAAAAATAGGCAATGATACCAACTGCTCAGCTGCTTAAGTAGTCAGCTTTTTATTAACAGATATAATTGTTTTTCACACTTTATTAAATAACACGAAGAGCAGGGAAGCAGCGGTATTACTGGTGATTTTTAATCAGGTTCCTCTAAGCCTAGGTTGTAATGTAATTATTCAAACAAATACAGGAGGGCAGGACAATCCATAACTGCGCTAAATATCTATTAGAGGAATAATGTCTCCTTCTAAGATAAAGTACATAAATAGTACACAATTCAAGTAAATCATTTTTCTTTGTACACCTTACCATCTTACAGGAAACAAATTACAATTACTTTTATTGAATGATTTACATGCTATGTACAAAACAATGCACATTATTCTTATAACTTTATCATTACAGTGAGCTACTTTGCTGTTATTAATAACATTAGTAGTACCTGTATCTATAGCTCATCTTATGAAGCAGTTTCTCTGTGCAGAGCATATTTGTAGCATTACTAAATTTAATTCACATGAATCCAGAATTATTCTGCTAAGGAATTGGCACTGGGAGAGCTTAGCCTAAAAGTCTAAATGTCAAGGCTGGGGTCATAGATCAGTCAGTGTTTGCCACACAAGCAAGAATAAGAACCGGAGTTTGGATCCCCATAACACACATATGTAGGTGTGATGGCCCACCTGTAATCCCAGGGTCCCAGGACAAGGGAGGCAGAGATGAATTTCCCCAACCAGACCAGCCAAAGAGGGGAGCCCCAAAATCAGCAAGAGACCGTGTCCCAGTAGGCAGGGTGAAGAATGATCTAAGAAGACAACTGATATCAACCTGAACCTACACATACTTGCACACACATGTGCTTGCACGTGTGTATGCACACACACACACACACACACACACACACACACACACACACATATGCAAAAAAGCAACTGTCAATCAGTTGAGTATAAGATCTACCTGGTAGTTAAATGCATGTCTGCATGACTCTGAAACCCAGGCTTCCTGCTCTTCCCATATTACTACCTGCTAAGGAGTTCAAGGCCAATACAATACATGATTCAGGAAGGTGGCAGAGGTGTTCCTCTGTATGTGATGACCCAAATAGCTACGAAGAGTAGAATGGCTTTACATTCTGTGTTCCTAAACTCCAGCTTCTTCCTAAACTTCTTTTCAAAGTTTCCTTGGCCCCAAAAGCCTGTTGCGAGGTATCTGATTGACCTATGACCCTATGTCTGTATCTCTGTTACTATATCACTCATTTACTAGTAACGAAAAGTTGGACTTTTACTTTGCTGAAATCATTCGTTTATTATTACAATACTATCCTGCTTCTTACTCTCTTAAAAGTTTACCAAGGTAGATTTGTCCACAATGATCATTATCCTACTCCAATTTATCCCAATGAGATACACCACATGGGGAGCATCCGTGTTCATATTTCTAACATCAGTCTGTTCTCTTCCATAATCACTTGCCCTGATGGTTTCATTCCTAAAGATGATATGGGTGCAGTGGAAAGAAGATGGCTTCTGGAACCTGATAATCCAGGGCCATAATGCTGGTCCTGTGATTTAATAGCTGTACCTGCACCATTAGCTTCTCTAACTTCAAATTTCATGTCTGTAAACTGCTATGACGGGATGTTTGGAGGATTTAAGAGACAATAATATGCAAAAATCCGGTACACCAGAAACACTCAGACAATAGTGATTCACCTCCTCTTTCCCTTGTCTGTAGATGTAATGAGGGAGGCACATGCTTAACAGCAGTAATATCTCACAAGGCAGTAGTGGAGAGAGCTAGAAGCAAAACAGTAGAAAAGTGGTGCTAAATAAGCCAGCAACTCATCTGCCTCTGCCCCTTTCCTTGATTCAGAAAATATTTATTGGTCATCTGCTATGCTCCAGGCACAAAGAATGACAATAATCCTGGCACTTAAAGATCTATGACAAGAGCGTTCCAGAAGGTGGAAGCAATAGGCACTAAAGCCCAAAGACAGAAACAAAGATAAACACAAGGATCAGGAAAGAGCTTAACACAGTTGCAATGTGAGCTGCAGTCAGAGCCTGGGGAGTGATGTGAACTAGCACTGAAGGCAGGCCCTCCTGAGGCTGTGGGACGTCAAATATGGTCCCTGCTCTCACCCAGAGCTAGCCATCTCTTAAATTATCTTGACTGTCCTTCTATAGGATCAAACGATGTGAGTCCTGCTTTAGTCCTGCATGATCTTGCCCCTATTCGCTACTTGTCTCTCTTCCTTTATTTTTGCTTCACTGAAATGCACATCACAAAAATTATAACCAAAGCATTTTAGACATTTGAGATAACCAAATCTGGCATGGTTTCATGATGGTTAAAAGCATAGCTTTCGGGGAGAAATACCCAGCTAGATTTCCAGCTAGAGGCATGCCCTGGTTTTGCAACAGAAAGCAGGTAACTTGACTTCTCTAATCCTAGCTCTTATGTAAATGGAAGCAGATGGCTCCAAGAATTAAATCCTTCCCCAGTGTACTCCACGTGGCACCTGACACATAAGTGTCCAATGCAAGATATCCATTGATATCATTAAAAACATGTGGTATCATTTTCAAAACAAACATCTCAGTCACCTATTGCTCTTGAAAACCAGGAGGGATGAATTTTTTAATATAGTTTGTAACAGCCAACATGATTAACTGTGGTTTCCCCCAGTTAGAAAACAAATATGAGTTAATCAATCTTAAGCAGTAATGAGTGTCTTAGTTGTCATGATCTCATCCACGGTAGGTGGCATAATTCTAAAGAGTTATAGTTACATTTGTGAATCATGACCTCAGCCTGGAATTGGTCTTATGTATTCATTTTACTTTTCCTTCACTTGCATTGTCATTAGGTATCTACTATGTGCTAGACCTGCTGTTAGGTACCAAGTATAATATGGAGAGGGTGTCACACTCTTCGTTGTTTAATCTCTCACAGTTCAGCTAATGGAGGAGACAACAACTAAACAGTTATTAAGTTGGTCAAGATCCACAGAGGTGTAAAATACTATCAGAAGCACTTTAAAGGTAAGGGTAGAGGTCTAAGTGCTACATATCACACTGGGCCTTGGGAAACCCTCCCTAGGGGAAAGTCACACATCGACCTCACTTAAGGTAATTAAGAAGGTACAAGATACAAAAGAAGAAAGTGTATTCTAGCCAGACCTGATTGGAGATGAGTTAGTGGGAGAGAGGTAATCAAAGAGCTGCTGTTGGGTTACGGTTATACTCAGAAGGCCAGTAGTAACTGAGGTCATGTGGGCAGAGCAGGTTTAGACCCGAGAACACAGAATTCTATGGAGATAAGGTTTTCTGAACTCAGAATGAGACCAAGCACCTGGAGAGCTCCATGTGCTGCCAACATTGATACAAACCTTCCAGAGAGTCCAGCAGCAGGCACTATCTAAGCTCCCATCATCACACTCTGTCTTAGTTAGGGTTTCTATTGCTGTGAAAAAAAAAAAAAAACCAACATGACCACAGAAACTCTTATAAAGGAAAATGTTTAATTGGGGCTAGGTTACAGATTCAGAGGTTTAGTCCATTTTTGTCATGGCGGAAAGCATGGCAGTGTGCAGGCAGACACGGTGCTAGAGAAGGAGCCAAGAGTTCTACATCCAGATCCACAAGCAGCAGGAAGAGAGAGTGACACTGGACCTGGCTTGGGCTTCTGAAAACTCAAAGCCCACTCCCCCTCCACTCCTCCCCACTCTCCTCCAACCCCTCCCCTCCCCCAACACACTTCCTCCAACAAAGCCACACCTACTGCAACAAGGCCACACCTTTAATTGTGCCACTCCCTTTGGGCCTATGGGTACCATTTTCATTCAAACCACCACATGCTCAATCTCTCCCTTTTAACTTGGAAGCTCCTGAACTGGAAGGCTGCCTCCTTTACATTTAGTCTGCATATGGAACTGAACTGAAACACCCAGGAGCCCGGACATCTGGTCTTCTTTCTATGTTCTTCATTGGGTTCCCAGTGGGATTGATCTTTAGGAAACTAACTGGGGGTTGAGTGTAGATCACTCCCCCTCCCTTCTCAGATACAGTCCATGACACTGTGCCTCCCAACAATAGCATGGTGGGCTGCAGTGTCTGCATCCCCAAGGGAAAATAAATACAGTGTGCTCTGACCCCACACCTAAAGGAGGCCACTAGTCTACTCTCTTACAGTCTCTTATTCTACATGCCTGTTGGATTTTCATATTAAACGGCATATGTGATTCACTTTATAGCCCCTTGACAAACTTACCAAAAGCACCTGAAGTTTCAAGACTGCCCCCTCCATTAAAAAAAAAAAAAAAAGCTACAGAAACCCAAACAGAAGCCTTTCTCTGAAGACTTGAGCACTCAGATCCTTTTATCCATAGACCTGAACATGCAGCTTCTTGGTGTTAAAGCTAGACAAATGAACCAATACGTTGAAAGTAGCACTGAAAAAAAAAAAAAAAAAAAAACAATGCTGTTTCTTAACTGTCTCCTTTTTCATTAGTAAATTTGATGTGCTCTGGCATACAGAATATTCATTTAATGATAATCTTTGCACAGCTCTTTTAGAGAAGATGTAAGACACACTATCTTGTTTCTAATGACAGAAAAAAAAACCTAAATCACACTCTTAATGAATCCATAAAACTCTAACACCCACTGGTGTGTCTATTTTCCTAAATGCAGGTTAATTTTGGAAAGGAAAATAGTTATACAAAATAATTTAATGTCTCATTCTTCTAAGCATTTCTGATAAGTTCTGGTTCTTTTTCTAGATTGCTTTGGTAACCACTTAGACTATCTCATGGGATCATGTGTTAGGAAGACAAAGCTCCTTCCTGTACCATTTACTTGTCCCACTGCTCTGACAAAATACCTGATATGAATCGATGTAAAGGAAGACAGCTTTATTTCACCTTGGTTAAGGGAATACAGTCCATCATGGCAAGGGGGTCAATGACAGCATATGGTCAAGGCAGCTGGTCAGAGTGTACCCACAGTCAGGAAGCAAAGATTGATAAGTGTTGGTGCTCAGCTCACCTCCTTTTTATTCCATCTAGGATCCTGACTCATGGAATGGTGATACACACAGTGAAGGTAGGATATCCTCACCTCTATTAGCTTAAGCCAGATAACCCCTCACAGGAGTACCCAAAGGCTTGTCCCTGCAGTGATTCTAAATCCTGTCAACCTGGCAAGCCCTGTTAACCATCACCCTACCCCATCCCACAAAGATTTCTACATCTTAATCTCTGGAGTAACTGTGAGTGTCAAAAGAACTGGCCGCTGTGATTACATTGAGGGCCTTCAGAAGGGAAGATTAACCTGGATTACCTAGGTGGGCTCAATGTAATCACAGGGTTTTAATAAAGGGGGGTGACAATGTCAGAGTTTGAGAATGTCCTCTGACCATGGAGGTAGGAGCTGGAGGGAATCGGGGCTGAAGCTCTCGGCATATTGTCAGTGTCTGGATGCTACAGAAGCTGAGAAATGAATTCTCCCTCAAGAACTTCCAGTAGGAGCATGGCCCTTAGTTTAAGCTCAGTAAAACTCATTTGGACTTTTGACCTCCAGATCTATAAGATAATACTGTCCTGCTTTCACCCAGTAAGTTATAGGAACTTGTCATGAGAACAACAGGAAACCAATATAGACAGAAATAACTCTTCCATCTACCTGCTATTTGGCGTCACTTTCATACACATTGTACAATTTTGTTCCTGGGAGCTGGGCAAAATGTTCAGGTTTCTCATTTCTCATGTAAGGAAAGCGAGCCTTACAGAGTTGAATAGATGCATCCAAGAGCAGAAGAGGAATAAGGGCTGTTCAGCAGATCTGTGTCCTTGTTCAACACTCTCTGCACCGGAGCATACTGTCTCTCTGACAATGGGTTCCATCTTTATCACTTCCTGTACTGTTACTTCCTCTTATTACTTCTTGACTAGTTCAAGCTCTGAGCAGATCATAGGAATCTCTTGATCCTACTCTCCCAGAAGCTTTGTTCTACATACCTGTCATGGTTTATAGGCTGTTAGTACATGCCTTCCAGAACCTTAAGGATTAAATAAATACAGCCTCCAAAAATTCATATGTTGAAGTTCCAACTCCCAATATTGGTATTAGAATGTGACATCTTTGGGAAAAATTAGGTTAATATGAGGTCGGTCATGAAGGGATTGGTGCCAGAGGACTTAGGTTTGACTCTCAGCACCCACATGGTGGCTCACAACTATCTATAACTCCAGTTCCAGAGGATCCCTACCTTTTTCTGACATCCATGGGCACTAAGCATGTACATAGTGCACATATTTACATGCAGGTAAACATCTATACATATAAAAATAAATCTTAAGACATAAAATAAAAATTTATTTTAAGATTCAAAATAAATTTTTAAGGAGGAGACAACATCACAGCTTCTGTTCTCCATCAGGTGTGATTGCAGCCAGAAGGCAATCATCTGAGACCCAGGAAGAGAGCCTTCACAAGCCAACCAGCGCTTAGAAAACTGAGCAGGAAGATCATGAATTCAAGTCCAAACTGGATGATCTAGCGAGCCTGTCTCAAATGAACAACAAAAACAATGCAGCCATGCTGACATCCTGGCCTCCAGAACCAATAGAAATAAGTGTTGTAATTTATGCCACTGAGGATTTTCCTGTAACAGCCCAAGAGAGCTAGGAAAACTCACCTCTGTTGAATAAGATTCTAATCTTGACAGTGTGCACACAACACACACTTGGTAGATCGCTGAAGTTTTGTTTTAGGACCTTTGTGATTATTCTTCTTACATCTTTCAGTAACAAAGCAGAAATGTACTGGAGTTACAGGTGAACTATGGTTAAATTTCACTGCCCTAAATCCTAAATAGTATCATATCCAACCCTGTAATGTTTTCGGGGTTCACACAAGGCTTTCAAAATATAAACCAAATATACCAGATAATTTCTGCTTATATTAACAGTAAGCAAAAAGGTCAGGCACTGGGTTTTTGGAGGGGAGGGCAGAATGTATGTCTTTTTATATTGGGTATTTCTAAGTGATTATTTCCAACTCCATTCTTAATTCAAATTAGATATTAGCTTATCCTTTGCAATCACCACCTCAAACACCCGACACTGTATTTCTCATTATTTTTCATAGTACATTCTCACTATTGCACAATTTAAAGTCGGGGAGGGAACCCTTCATGCTTTTCTTCTCAAACTGCACTGTTAATCTCTGTTTCACTTTTCTGTGGTCAAAACCCTGTAGCCATTCCAGCCTCTTTTTGGCTGGACACACCATCCCCAAGAGATGGAGGGTGGATGGATGCTGCTCTCATTGACTGGTACCACACATCTAATTCTAGGGCATCACTTGAAGTGACACTTTCCAGACAGAACAAATACAAGATTGGGTGCTTTATGTACTTCATTTCCTCTAATCCCCAGAATCACCTGCTGAAACAGGTGCTTCAGGGGTGCTGGATTGATGGATCAAGCGATCAATTGATTGATTTTACTATTTTTACTACTGTAAGACAAAATGCTTCTAAAGAATGTTGGATTTGTAGCTGCACACACATTTACCTGCCTCTGTTAGCCACTTTTTCAACCTTTTGCTATTTCCTGCTTCAGCCTTTAGGGTTAAGAGTTGAAGGAATGGCAGGTTTGCTTTTGCGGTTAGATTTTTACATCAAAATGGATTTTATTTTTGACATCAGTGGACAAACCCATTTGTCTAGCCCTCTGTTTCAGACTAGAAATCCATCATAGTTTATCTGCCAGCTGCTGGTTCACCCTGGTCATGGTCTCCTTAATGAGAAATGCTTCCTATCTTCCACGAAGTTCTGACTCCATTTGTAGTCTTCAGGTACCTGAAGAGTTTGCATTTTTAATGAATTCCTAATGTACTCACTCCTGCAAACAAGGAAATTACAACCATGGAACATTGCGTTTCAGACATTAATCATAATTGCTTAATAATATCAAACAAGGAAACTTTACTGCAAACTTAGACTTCTTAACTTCAGAATCAGAATAACTGTCACATTTGCACACATTCCAACTGATGCTCAATATTCCTGAATGCCTACATTATACAGTTTAGTCACAAAGAAGTATTTTGTCAGCTAATTTAATTTAATTGCATGGCATAATCATTTCACCTATTTCTCTAAAAACAGATATTTTAATAAGAAAGCTGCAAGGAGGTTATAAAAATCTCACTTTATTTCCCAATTGCCAGGAAAGGTCTCTGCTGAAAGTTCCCAGACAATTACAGATTCTGGGGGTTTCCATAGTTCTTCAATGTATTTGTTATATACCATTAGTCACCAGGTGAAGCCCTTCACTAATAGCAATATCCTTCAACAATAGCCCCAGAGAATTTAACACTGATTGATGGCAGGTCACCTGGAATTGGTTGGCAGAATTTCCAATTTTCTGTTGGGAAATTGCTTATTTCTCCAAGTCTATTCCCATTTTTACAAGTGGACAGCAAGCTGAGATTATACATTATTATGTGTCTAAATATAAAATTGTGATGGATGGTGTCACACATTTAAAGAGAGTTAAGCATTTAATTTAAGATTTAAAAAAAGTTTAAAGAAGTTTAGAATGTATTTTTAATCTTTCTTGGGAATTCACGGCTGATCCATATTGAGGGAAATATTGAAAGATTGCCCAAGGAAGATCATTTAAATACAGTGTTATTTTCATAAAAATTTACCCTTTTAGAGTCTTAAGGCAGCCACACCAGACCTTATTGTGAATTTATCTGGGGGATCTCAGGCTTATGGCGGGAGGGGATAAATAGGCTATTTTCGTAAGCATGAGGACTAATGCTAAATCTGGCAGACAGAAAGGACAGAAGGCA
Source organism: Peromyscus maniculatus bairdii (assembly GCF_049852395.1). Classification (NCBI taxonomy): domain Eukaryota; kingdom Metazoa; phylum Chordata; class Mammalia; order Rodentia; family Cricetidae; genus Peromyscus; species Peromyscus maniculatus. The sequence continues at coordinate 9,018,791 of NC_134856.1, forward strand.
GCCAAACTCAAAAGCCACATTAAAATCAGAAGACTAAGATCTCCATTTACATGAAATAACTATTTGTTTAGAAATTTAGAAATGCATATTGGGATAAATTTTAAATGTGTTTAGGAGCTAAAATGCTGCCTATTATAATAATCCTATTCTGTGAATATTTCTGTACATGTAATCTGTACCTAATTCGTAAATTTAGCATTAAATAAGCAGCTTCCTACCAACACTGTGCAACAAGTGACAAATAATATAGTAATTCTGAAGTCCAGTCACGAGAGGCCAGGCTGAGAAAACCTAGCAAAGCCTCTGGTCTCAGTTCAGCATCTAATCTAAGGATTTTTAAAGTCTTTCGTGTTTTTTTAGATTTTTATTCATACAGAATAGTAGTATGTAGTTTAGAGAAACACAAAGAACAAATTTAAAATTCTTATAGAAAAAACAGAATAATAAAAAACAGAATAATTAAGTTCCCTCTACTCATAAATAATTATTGTTAACATTTTTTTTACTTTTCATATGTATGATTTTCATATGGATATGTATACTGAACAATGAAAAGCCTACCTGCTTTCATAAACTACATTTTCAGTACTATGAACATATTGCCACATTTTTATTTATTTCTAAGTGCCATTTTAGAGGTCAGATGTAATTTCTTTATAGTCTGCCTAATGTAGGTGACCAAAACCTACTGAGGAACATTTAGTTTGTTTAGTTTTTATTGTTCATTGAACAAACATTTATAAAATATTTGTTCATTATACAGTACCTACCTTTATCCAAATTGGAAATGCAAAACCTTCTCTCTCATAGAATTTCTATTGCAGAGATTAAGCAACAAATACAGACAAGAAAAACAGCACATGAGAATTAGTATGGCAAATCAGTGGTGTGGCACTGTGGCAGAACCTCAAGGACTGTAAGGAAGTAAGAGAAGACAGAGTGACAGGAAAGGGTGCAGGATGATCCCTGCAGTAAAATGGCCTGAGAGTGGGGACCTGAGGGGGTTATGATGATGGTCACATGGTCATCTGACCAACTGGTCTCCCAGGCTGAGTAACAGAAAAGACAGAAGGAGCCTGTTTGACATGATAGTAAAAGGAGGGAGAGAGAGAGAGAGAGAGAGAGAGAGAGAGAGAGAGAGAGAGAGAGAGAGAGAGAGAGAGAGAGAGAGAGAGCGCTGAATTCTTTCTTACATCTTTCTACCTCTGGAAATCATTCCCTGGAGTGTATTTGTGAGATGTCGAAAAATATGAATGCTTTCTCACTAGAGTTCTCTCCATATTGTGGGAACAAAAGTGTTTATTGAGAGATTTTTTTAAGCCTCCATGTTATAGCTCATTACTCAGTAAAGCACTGAAAATGAGGACACTTCCAAGAATCTGCTGTGCAGATGTCTGCTTCTTCCACGTACAACCCAGCCTATCATTTGACATCATTCGACAGTTGTTGGTGATAAATGTCAGCATGCCGTGATTTGCATGACAGTTATTTTGCACATGTTCTTTGCCAGACTACAAGCTCAGAGAGAGTAAGACCCTGCTTGCACCCTGCATGCACGACAGAATTTCAGTTTTCGGAGAGTCTGTGACAGTGGTAGGCATTTTATCACATTTTCTTTTTATATTAAATTTACTCTTAAACAAAGAAAATAATGACCATGAGTTGTTAGCCCAGCCCAGAATGCAGTAGCTGCTCATCATGGGCCTTTGATGAATGAATGAATGAATGAATGAATGAATGAATGAATGAATGAATGAATGAAAAATATCTTCACCAATATAATCTAGATGAGGACTAACTACTCCAGATAATAGTAATTAATTCATTCTAAGTATTCAATAAGCTATCAAAAGCATCCAACAGCCTTCAGCCATAGGAGTCCTTCTTTAACAACTCTAGTTGTTCCTTGATCCAAAACTATGTACTTCTTGTTGTTGTTTACTTTTGAGATTGTATTTTAATTACAACATTTGACCCTTTCTTTCCTTCCTCCAAACCCTCCCATATACCTCTCCCTGCTCTCCTTCAAATCCATGACCTCTTTTTCATTCATTGTTATTGCATGTACACATGAATTCATATTTTAAGTGCTGACTTCATACAGTGTTACTTATATGTATGTTTTCAGGGCTGACCATTTGGCACTGGACAATCACTTGGTTTGCTCTTCCCTAAGGCTGCCTCTCCCACTCCCAGCTTTACTCAGTTGCTGTAGTGCTTTGTGCAGGGTTGAGGCCTTTTGGGACTTTCCTCATGCATTTGTCATATTCATTGGTGTCCTTCTTTTTCTGTACACATTTAGGCAATCACATTGTGAGACTTTGTGGATATTAACTTCTGATGTTACTAGGAGATTACAATCTCACGGCGAAGTGTCTGATCCTCTGGCTCTTACGGTTTTTCTACCCTGTCTTCTGCAATGTTCCTGAGCCTTAGGTGTGGGAGGGCTTTACAGATGTATCCATTCGAGACTGGGCTCCACAAATCTGCATATTGATTGGCTGTGTTATATATTCACTGAATGGCTTGTACAGCTTGGACAATGGATTAGGAGCCATGTGTCGGGAGTGAATATGGTTCACAAGTTGAGGAGAGAGACACATATAAGCATGGTGCAGGAATGTGGACCCTCTAGTTTTTGAGAGATGCAGTTTTGCTTTCATTTGCTTTTTACTGAAGATAAGAAATAAAAGGGATATGTCAAATTCCTCTTCTAGAAAACAAACTGAACAAAAGTAGACCCTCTACATCAGTGGTTCTCAACCTTCCTCATATTGTGGTAAGCCCCAACCATAAAATCATTTTCTTTGCTACATCATAACCGTAATTTTGCTATTGTTATGAATCATAATGTAAATATTTTTGGAGATAGGGGTTTGTTAAAGGGGTCAAGACCTACATGTTGAGAACCACTGCCCTAACACCTCAGCTACCACCTACCTATACTTTCTGGTTTTTCTGAAACTGTTGGCCTAACTCACTGATTCATTAATGTCAAGGTAAGCCCACCTTTCCAGCCTCAGGACCTTGGTATATGGCTATATTCTCTGTCTGTGCTCTGAAACACCTGCTTCTAGCTCAAACTCAGTGAAGCAGATGTTGACTTTGCTCAGACACCACCCACAGCTTCTCGTGTACCACAGATTGCTTCCTGTGTCTCTCTGCCCGGTGATGATCTTAGCACTGGGTACCACTGTAGAACCTAGGAATAATGCCCCAGAAGTAACCCTCAACTATGAAGGTATATTACTTCCCTGATAAAATCCCTAGAGCCTTCATTCTTCAGTGAGAAGACCCTGAGGCCTGTCTGCAGTATCTCAAGAATCTCCATTGGTTCTTGGACTTGGTTGCCCAAAGCACATTCCCATTAAGTAAAAGACCTATGTTTGGTTGACTTTAATTCTCTGCTTTACTTCCTCTATCCCTCACATAGAATAGAAAACTTGGCATCAATTTCCAAATTAAATACTTACACACAAAAACTTGTCTCAGAATCTCCTTAGAGGACAACCCAGGTTATGATGTTGGGGATTGGTGATGGTGACAGTGTCTTTGATGTAGAGCTGTTGGAAGGGTTCATTCAGTTAAAAAATGAGTAAGAGTGCCTCTCTGTAGGTCCACACCTCTCCTCTTGGTATGTATTTCAATCCTCATTCAACTGACAGCACACCCCAAGACTTCTTACCAAGATCCTCACCTTCTTTGGGAATCCCCTTCAATTGCCCCTCTCTAAAATGAGCTAACCCGAGTTACCCTCAACAGCATCAGAGGCAGCAAAGTGAAACTGGATTTTCCAGGTCACCCAATTTTCTAGATAAATATATTTAAAGGTAAAATTTCCAGATAGGCATCTAATAACAGTAGCGGATGATGCATCTAATCAAACAAGGATGTGGCTAGTAAGGTCACTCTTTTTTCAAGTCAGTATCAGTGCTGGTGAATTTGAGTTAATTTTCAACTTAGATTAATTATAGCATGGTTCCTGAAAACGGGATCTTACAAATGAGTGAGGCCCTTAGCCTGTTATGTGCAATGGCTTTGCTGAGTAAAACGTTTTAGAATGCATTTGGTTATTCATTTCTTGATATTCATTTTTATCCTTTCTCCAAATTACCAGACAATATGAAAGAGTTGTCTATGTAATAGACAACTCTGTGTCAGGTGGTATAAAAGCTATATGATATTAACCTGTGTGTAGCATGTACAGATCTCTAAGCAGCTTGGTGATTTATATTTAAAAATAACATTTTGTAACTGAAATTATAAATATGGAGATGTCTTCATGAGGGGCTAGTCTGATATGATTTGTGATCTATATAATGATGGTATCATTTTCATTTCAGTTTTTAATCATAATAAAGTATACATAATATAAAATGTGTCATTTTTCAGGCTTTTGAGACAAGGTCTGGGTATATAACCTTGGTTGGCCTGATATTCGTTGTAACACGTTTGTCTTCAACCACAGCAATCCTCCTACCTCAGTCCCTGTGTATGAGTTGCCACACCCAGGTCATGCTAGCCTTTTAAAATTGTGCTGCTTATATTGTTAAGTACATTAATATCATCAAATTTCCAAGACATTCTTTATCTTACAAAACTAAGACTTCATTAAAGAGTCCCTTATTTGTTCCACTTTTCTGATGTATGTCTATGAATTTGGTCATTCTATATATTTCAGATAAATGGAATCATGTTGTGTTTGTCTTTTTATGATTTATTTATTTATTTTGTATACAGCATGTATGACCAAAAGAGGGCACGAGATCTCATTACAGATGGTTGAGAGCCACCATGTGGTTGCTGGGAATTGAACCTCTGGAAGAGCAGTCAGTGCTCTTAACCTCTGAGCCATCTCTCCAGCCCGTATTTGTCTTTTTTATGACCTATTCTACTTAATATAATATCTTCAAATTCCATCCATGTGATAGCAAGGTTTAGATTTTGCTTTCTTTTTAAAGCTGGTAATGTTGCATTCCACGTTACCTATTTTTCTAATGATGAACTCTTAGGGGGCCCCATCTTTTGGTTGCTTCAAATAATGTTGCTCTGAACATGAGCATCCTACTTCCAATTTTTTTGTATACAGACACAGAATGGACAGCTGGATCATACACTAAGATCATGTTTAAGTGTTTGAGAAACTGCCATACTGCCTTCTACAGCAGTTGACCCATCTTAAATTCAACCATGATGCACAGGGCTTCTGATTTCCCCACTGTGGTTAATCCCATTGTTTAAGACTGTCTATTGAGCTCCATTTTCTTTCAACTTCCTTATAAATAGGAAAGATCTTAGTTGCCCACTCTTGTTTACCTTTGAGCAATTAAAACAAAACCAGTAATGACTGACTGAATGTTTCTGCTCCCAAGGTGCTGTGGGATGTTTTGTATGCTGTGAATGTGTTGCTCTGATTTTTTTGATAAATAAAAAGCTGATTAGCCAGTAGCCAAGCAGGAAGTATAGGTGGGACAAACAGACAAGGAGAATTCTGGGAAAAGGAAGGATGAGTCAGCAGATACCAGCCCGCCGTCCAGGGAGTAGCATGTAATGGCACACAGGTAAAGCCATGGAAAATGTGGCAACATATAGATTAACAGAAATGGGCTGAGTTTAAGTGTAGGAGCTAGTCAGTGGTAGGCCTGAGCTAACGGTTGAGCAGTTTTAATTAATATAAGCTTCTGAGTGATTATTTTATAAGCAGTTGTGGGGTCCGTGGGGCTGGGCAGGACTGGAGAAAACTTCAGCTACACCAAGGAGTTCTTTAAAGTGAGTAAGAACTTTGCTCTGACCTCAAAGATCTCCCTAGCTACTATAAGCTACTATGTAATTATACTTGTAAGTTACCATGTGTTATGACAGTGTCACCCATATGCAGGTAGAAACACTGTAGGAACATGTACCAAGAGATGGCCTGAAAGAACATCAGTTGAAACTTCAGAGAAAATGACATTTGTGAGAACTTTAATATGAAGCTGTAGAATGAAATTTTGTTGGTGATAATGCTTTACAAACTCTACTAAAATGGCTAGGGTTTGAAAGACTGAGGCTACACTGATCCCTAAATACATGAAATTCTTGTTTATGTCTGTATTGATAATATATGAAATTAAATCTTCAATTATGAAAATATAAAATACAGTGGAAACAGTCTACCTATCAGATACTATTTGCCTTTTATACTAAGCCATATCTAGACCCAAACAGACAGAGTTTGACATTATAATCTGACCATTATAATTCTGTCATCTGAGATTATGACAGAGCAGAAGGTAGATGCCCTATGGTCAATGTGATATGGACTATTTATTAACAAAAAATAACTAATAACCCATGCTTCCATTAGCTATATCATGTTATAGAACCCTTGTTACTATTAATTAGGGGCTTCTCTGCATGAGACATCATCATCGGCTTTTCTGAAAGACAGTCACCATCGTCCTTGTGTGACTAAAACTGAAGTCACAAAACTTGATGCAGATAGATTCCAAGGGCATCTGGATGAAAATTTCTATCAAACTATAAACCCATATAAACATATATGCTCTCTCTCTCTCTCTCTCTCTCTCTCTCTCTCTCTGTGTGTGTGTGTGTGTGTGTGTGTGTGTGTGTGTGTGTGTAGTATGTGTTCATTGTGCAGGATGGAGGACATATGTCACTGGCAGGTACGTATATTAAGAGAGCAGAGCAGGAGATCTTTGAGAGAAATCAATACTTCTTGCATTTATCAGGAAAGTTCACTCAAAGATGTTTGGGGAAAAATCAACTTTTAAAGATAATAATCTCTTCTTTAGACTTCACACAAAGATCTAACCATTAAAGTAGTAAATCATAGATTAAAGTCAGTCTTCATAACCTAGATAGCAGAAAAAGTGATTTTTTTTTCACATGTACAATGCAGGAAACTTACTACCCGAGTATTGTTATCAGGCGTCTGCTCATTTTCAATCACAGAGAGGAAATGCGATGCACCAGCCTTTCCACAATATTTGGGTGCAATGTTATTTTCTCTGTCCCCAGAGCCAACACTTCCGTAATTATTTGATATATAAAAAAAAAATTATCAAAAGCATTGGTGCACATCAGTGAGAACTTTCAACCACCTTGAAAATGACTTTTAGAATATTTCATTAGCAGACTGTCTCTCAGAGCCTAGGTTGACATTCATGTTTCTTCATACCAGGCTTTCATCCATAAAACCCTTTGTTCTGCTGAACAGTTTCCAGACAATGTGGGCAATCACAAAAAAAGCATCCATCCCAGCATTTGATCAGTCTTATTCAAATCTCATCTATTAATACTTTTTTTGAGATCTTTTCTAAGAATTTTATTTCCTTTCTTTCAATACCATCATATTATTTCTTTTAAAAAAAAACTCTAAATTTAATAAAAATGGAAGCTTGATATTTTGTAGGAAATAAGCACAATTCATAGCTAAATTTTATCCATTTTTATTACTTTCAATAATGTATGAGAAAATAACCATTGTGTTCAGTTTGAAGATTTAATTTTAAATACACAAGATTGAATTTCTAGCCCTCAGAATATTATGGAAGAAGCTTTTACTTAAACAGATTGCACACACACAGAAGTAGCATATTCAAAATAAAATAATTTGAATATCCAAATACATAATTATTGATATTTTAATAAAAAATAAAGTGTTAAACAAACTATTCAAAATCGCCAAGTCTTTAGACCAGATGCAACATGGAGGACCATCATGATTAACATCTACAATTCAAGAATCATACTACTTCAGCTCTTCCAGTATTTCTGCAAAATAGACATTCTAGTAAATCTATGTGTAAGCATAAAAATAAAACTGTTTCCTAAACAAGTGAGATGTTGATGTCTCTTGGCATGTGAGAGTCCATGTTTTGTGAAGTACACACATTACAGAAGCAGAAAAAAAGCTGCTTTTGCTTCGCAGTTATGCCTACTAACCCTATTTCAGTAATTTAAACCAGTTGGAAAGTGTATTAGTTATTTTTCCCATCGATGTGGTGAATGTTCTGGTCAAAACAACTTAAGAGAGAAATGGGTTGTGTGGAGCTCGCAGCTCAAGGGTACAGCCCATCCCAGCACTGGAACCGAGTGTCAGGAACTGGAGGCAGCTGGACGTGCTACATCTGCAGTCAGGACCTAAGCCCAGGGAAGGGTACTGCCCACTTTTAGGGTGGTCTTCCCACCTAATTAACCTAATCTAGACACTTCCTCAGAGGCAGAGCCAAGGCCATCTTAATCTCGATAATCTCTCACAAGCTTGACCAGAGACTTTCACCATTGTCCATTCTAGAGTCTGTCAAGTTGACATAATCAGTATTAACCATCATAAACCGTTCACACAAGCCATGAAAATCAAGGAAACTCTAAGCTCAACTTGATTTAATAACTCTGGGTTGGGTTTTTTCTCTTTCTTTCTTATGATTCTTTGCTTTATTTTTTTAAGATTGTTTTTATTTTGTGCATATGAATATATGGCTAAATGTATGTATGTGGTACATACATGTCAGATCCACTGTGGCCTGATATGGGTGCTGGGAATAGAATCCAGGTCAAGAACATCAAGTGCTCTTAACTACTGAGTCATCTCTCCAGCCCTCTTTTTATTTTAAATTGATTAATTTCTTGTCTGTGTGCTTCTGCCTGTAGAAAGGGGAGTTGCAGAAGGCCATGCTGGACTTGCCAAGCTCCTTCTTCTAATTAATATCCTTGAGATTTTAATTTTGCCTTCCTTGGGGAACCTTGAATTTCTAGATTTTACTACTTTGTCATCCAGATTAATTTGCTATTATGGGACTTAATGCTATTTGTGTTTTGTTAGTAAACAATTTTTTTTCAAATAATGTAACTTCAGAGAGAGAAATAAACATTGTCAAAAAAAAAAGGGTTGAAAAACCACCAAAGAGTTGGAAAAGTTAATTTTTCCCATGCTTCTCTCTTTTAAAATAGTATTGAGATGGGCTGAACAGAGGGCCTGGAGAGATGGCCCAACCACAGGGAGCCCGGCAGCTCCTCCAGAGGGCCCTGGTTTGACACTCAGCATCTACGTGGAGGCTCATAAGTGTCTGTAACTCCAATATCCGGGTGTCTGGTGCCCTCTTCTGGCCTACACAAGCACTGCTTGCATGTAGAGCACAGACATGCAAGCAGGCCAAACATCCATGCATACAAAATAAAATAAAAATAAATACGGCTAAGAGTATTTCTTAAACAAGAGAAGTATACTAGCATAATCATAAGTTCTACAGAGTACGATAATGTCAAATTGGAGCTGGAATATGATAGTGCCATCTGTAATCCCAGCACACAAGAGGCAGGCAGGCAGGCTGATCACAAGCTTCCGACCCAAGGCAACACTGTCTCAGGAACAAAAAGTGATATCAAGATGGAAATGGAACCAGTTAACATTGAGGAAAGATCCTTCAAAGGTCCAAAGATTCTCACAGAATGAAAGAGCTCACAATGAGACTTCACATCATGTGCAGGAACTTGATACAACTTGTCAAACATGAATCAAACTTCTCTCCTGCAAGGGAGAGTTAAAGTTCATTTAAGGAAAATGATTGAGAAGAACAGAGGTAACAAAACAAGGTCTACAATGTGTATAGAAAGAAGCTAAGCGGACTCCACAAAAGCAACAAAATTCCACTGGTGAGTTAGACTATGCCTTTGAAGTGTCTTAGGGTACTGAACATTAAAAAAAATAAAACTTTCATTTTGTGTGTGTGTGTGTGTGTGTGTGTGTGTGTGTGTGTGTGTGTGTGGTGTTGTGTACCATGGCACACATGTGGAAACGAGTGCCTTACCTGCTGAGCCATCTCTCCAGCCCTGGAATTTCTTGTACTCAGTAAGTTCTCATTGAGTACTCTCTGTGTTTCAAACTCTTGAGTGTGATAGAGTTGGTATTGATATTGAAAGTAGGATTCTTCTATAGTTAGGATCCTAAGGGTGCCCTACAGTTCCATATGTCAGAGATGTGGGCCCATGTTTGGCACTATTGGGAGGGAACCTTTAAGAAGTGCCGACTGAGTGCCGATCTGCGTATCACTGGGGACGTGCCCTTGAAGAGGGTTATAGAACTCTGAATTCTTCCTCATTAGCACTTTTTGTCAGCTCCCCCAGGGTTTGTCCCCACCATGATGTGCTGCCTGACCCAAAATAAGGAGCCTAACCCTTCATAGACTGAAACCTCCAGATGGGTGAGCCAAAATAAGCCTTTGTAACTTACTATCCCAAGCACTTACTGTAGTGGTAGGAAGCAGGGTAAACAGATCCCTGCTTTCTCATGGGGAATGCAGACACATGGGTGAACAGTCACAACACCCTCTGTAGAACTTGCATGTATATGCATGTCACTGAACATAGAGGAGGACCCATATTCTCTTACACACTGGTCCTCACATGTGCCTGTTACAGTGAACTGGCTTTGCCATCCCCATCACTCTGGAAAGTTACATAGTGCTCTTAGGAAATCAAAGCCTCTTCTGGGCCTATGATTTTCTATAGTTCAACATGGAACCATGGAGGAGGGTTGCCAGCTTATCTCTCACACACCACCCCAAGTTCACTCCTTCCCCAAACTCTGTGCAACAGTAGCCATACTTAGTTCTTGTTTCACTCTCTGCCCTCTACCCCACTGCTGCCCCGGAAGCTGTCCAGTGACCTTTCGTGATAAACTCAGTAGCTATTTGGCAGTCTGTGCTTGCTCCCTTCCGACCCACTTCCATCTCTCCTGCAAGCTGCCCTGTTTGCCGACCCTGATCTAAATGAATTGTATCCGTTTACTACCATGTTTCCAACTGAGCTTAGTCAAAACAAAGCAGAGACACCCCCTCCCTGTCCTGTCCGCCTCGACCAGCAAGGAAGACACAACACCAGGCTCTTCTCCAAGCAGTTTATTCAGGAACCTTGAAACAATCTTCTGACTTCTGACCCCGGGGAAAGCCAACCCACAACCTAAATAGCTTCTGGGCAGCCAACCCCAATCTGCCAGTATGTGGGTACTGCGGTTAGGTCCAGGTGCGCGGAAGCAAGCCAAATCCTTAGCCTTAGCCAAATATGGAGTTGTTTATCACAGAGAGCGCTCACCTTCGGGAGGGTGGAAGGCGGAAGCCAGCGCCATCTTTGTGGCGCGGCTGCACGCAGCTCTCTACACCTCCCCCCCAAAAAAGTGAAAAGGGGAATGGAGAGAGGGTCATGTTAGTTACCAGTCATGGTCTTTCAATCATTAAAAAAAAAAAAAAAAAAAAATTGGAGCAGGAATCCTGTCGTTTTCCGTGGCATGGATGAGCCTGAAGGACAGTAAGTGAAATAAACAGGTGCAGAAAGATAAATGCCATACTGATATATATGCAAAGGAAGATAGTTCATCTCAGGCTAGAGGCTACAAAGGCTGGGGAGGAGAGGGCAGGGAAGGTGGAGAGAGGATGCCTAACAGCCACGGGGTGATAACTGATGAAACTGCTAATGTTTGACAGCACAGTAAGGTAACTCTAGTTCATCATTAAATGTGCATTTCAAAAGCTACTAGCTAAGATTTTGAAATGACAGGTGTTTGAGATATGGATTTGTCAGTTGCCCTGATCTGATTATTCATTATATGTATGCATCAAAATATCACACTATACCCCAAATACATATACAGTTACTGTATCAAGTGAAAAATTAGTTTTTGTAAATAGACTCCTTTAAGGCTCCTTCAGCCAGTCTCCGCAAAGATTCCTTGTGTTGGGTCCTGGTAACTGCTCCTCTTCTGGCTCTTGATGCTGTTAGCCAATCACATCATCACCCTCCTCTATGCCTGGCTTTTAAAAGGCACTGTGTCTCGAGGCCAGCCTGGGCTACCAAGTGAGTCCCAGGAAAGGCGCAAAGCTACACGGAGAAACCCTGTCTCGAAAAACCAAAAAAAAAAAAAAAAAAAAAAAAAAAAAGGCACTGTGTCGTGGGGGTCCCCTCAGTCTGCCTACACTTTGGCTAACAGTCTCTTTATTAAGACTCTTCACCTCAAATCACCCCATTTGAGAGTGCAATCTGTTTCCTGCTAGCAGCCTGACAGGCTAGAGTCCTTATCTTATTTGCCTGCTCTCCAACATTTGATACCAGTGTCCGCTGCCTTCTTATCTCTGACAACCTGCTTCGTGTCCCTAATGAGTCTGCCTTAGAGTGGCCAGGAGAAGGTGACAGCACTAGTCTCCAAGTGGCCTCCCTGGTGAGCACGTGATCTGAGAAAAGCCATGTGCTTTCATGGAAGACAAGCCCCCTACATAATGCCCTGAGTGCCGCCAACACACGAGTGTGAGTGGACTTGCACACACGCCTCCGTATTGATGAGCACCCAAGTAAGCAACGGGGAAGAACTCTCTACTCCGAGTTCCCTGTCTGTAGAGAGCTCTCACATCTTCAGCACTTCAGGCTTCTCAACTCACACAGGCTCCCAGCTGCCCATGGGCTTTCCTCTCCCATGCGTGCCCAGCACGCTCTCTCCAGGCAGGAAACTGAGGCCATCAAGGGACTCATCTAGAAAGAGAGACTTTCCTCTACTGACTTATGTTCACTGTTGTGTGTAGATTGACCAGCTTTTTTGGGTGGGTGGGTTAGGAGCTGGGAAGGATCGTTTTACATTTTGTTCTGTTCTTTGAATTAGGAATGTTGTTTGGTTTTTTGTTTTGGTTTTTGGTTTTTGTTTTTTTTTTTTTGGTTTTGCGTGTGTGTGTGTGTGTGTGTGTGTGTGTGTGTGTGTGTGTGTGTGTGTGTGTGTTCAGGTAAGATGGTGAAGACATACTTGTTACTCTATTTAGTCATTAAGGAAAGTCTGAACTGCCTTATTTGAGTCATTTAAGAAAGTCTTTGTATAAATACTATTTTCTTTTTTTATAGACAGTTTTTGATAAATGAAAAGAAAACAATCTAAAGGAGTTCGGAAGAAGAAATCTTTTTGGAGATAACCATGACGGCTGTCCTTCTGATTTTTGTGAAGAGACAGTTGGGTTCCGTCACTGCTGTCTTACTCTTGGTCCACTGAGCCATCTGAGGGAAGCCTGACTTGACGTCTCTTCCCCAAGGCAGTGACTACTGGATGGTATCACACCCCACTCCTTAGAGTCAAGTGACTCTCAGCCCTGGTGCTTCAGCTGGAGGCCCCTCCAGACTTCTCCAGTCACCATGCCTACACCAGGAATGTGGCTGGAGCAGATCTCCCAGGTGTCTCTGCCGGTCTGGTGCGACTTTGTTTTGATTGGCCAGACATGTAGCCAACAGGGAGCCCTCCTCCGGTCCTCCCATAGCTGCTTCTGTGGGAATCAAGAACTCTGGTGACACAACGTAGTGCCAATGAGACATCATCACAGCCTCCTTTTCATACCATCTTTGAACTCGGTGTGTATTATACACCGAAGTACATATCGATTTGCATGTTAAACTTACACGGGCATGTGCAATGTGTATTTAGATCTCATAAAGTTTACAGATTGAGAAAGGGGTATAAATAGTATATACTATATAATACTATACTATTTTCACTCCACTGTTTCAGTAACTTTTTGGTGTGATCTGTTGTGTTTTTGTTTTTGTTCTTTTTTAATTTCAAACATTTTATTTTTTTCTTTTCATTTATTCTTCTATCACACAATACATCCCAACTACAGCCTTCCCTCCTTGGACTCCTCCCAGTTCTGCCCCCTGCCCATCCCACCCACCTCACCCCACCCCAGCCAGATCCACTGCTCCTTCATTTCCCTTCAGAAAAGAACAAGCCTCCAGGGATATCAACCAAACTCGGCATTAGAAGATGCAATAAGGCTAGGCATAACCCCTCATATCAAGGCAAGGTGATACAGTAGGAAGAAAAGGGTCCCAAAAGCAGGCAAAAGAATCAGAGGCACCTCTCACTCCTACTGTTAGGAGTCCCACAAGAACACCAAGCTACACAACCTTAACATATATGCAGAGGACCCAAGTCAGACACATACATACTCTGTGACTGTTGCTTCAGTCATTATGAATCCTATGAGCCCTGCTTAGTTGATTCTGTGAGCAGTGTTCTTGTGATGTTCTCAACCCCTCTGGCTCCTACAATCCTTCCTCCCCCTCTTCCACAGGGTTCCCTGAACACCACTTAACGTTTGGCTGTGGATCTTGGCATCTGCTCCCATCAGCTGCTGAAGGAAGCCACTCTGATGACAACTGGGCTAGGCACCGATCTATGGGTATAGCAGAATATCATTAGAAATCATGTTTTGTATTGTTTTGTTTTGTTTTTGACCAGTCGTGTTTGGTTCTACTCTAGGTCTCTGGGCAATCCAGCTTCTGGTTCCTGGCCATCCAGGCATTATGAGGCTTGGGCTCCATCTTGTGGCAGGGGCCTCAAGTTAGACCAGTCATTGGTTGGCCACTCCCACAAGCTCTGAGCCACCATTGCCCAGCACATCTTGAAGCAGAATAGGTTGTGAGTCAAAGGCTTCGTGGCTGGGTTGGTGTCCCAGTCCAACCACTGGGTGCCTTGCCTGACATATCCTCCATTACTAGGAGTCCTCACTAGGGTCACCCTAATAGATTCTAGGAAGTTTCTACAGCACTAGGTTTCTACATTGCCCTCTCAAATGCCCCCCAATTCCAGTTGTCTCTCCCTCCATCCCTCCATCTCTCCATCTCTCACCTGATCCCTCCTGTTCTCATCCCCACCTACCCCCAGTAAACCCATATAATCTATTCTATTTCCTTGTCTCGGGGAAATCCATACATCACCCCTAGAGCCCTTGTTACTTAGCCACTCTAAGTCTGTGGATTGTAGAGTGGTTATCCTTTACTTAAGAGCTAATATTCATTTGTAAGTGAGTACATACCATTTTTGTCCTTCTGGGTCTGGGTTGTTTCCTTCAGGATGATTTTTTTCTAGTTCCATCCATTTGCCTGTAAATTTCATGTTGTCATTTATTTATTCATTCATTTATCCTTCTATCATATATTACATCTAGACCATAGTTCCCCTTCCCTCCTCTCCTTCCAGTCCATCTTTCTTACCTTTCCTCTCCAATAGATCCACTCCTCCTCTGTTTCCCTTGAGAAAACAGCAGGCCTCCCAGGGATATAAACTGAACATGGCATAACAAGACGCAATAAGACTAAGCAGAAACCTTCATATCAAGGCTAGATGAAGAATCCCATTAGGAGGAAAAGGGTCCCAAAAAACAGGCAAAAGAGTCAGAGACAACCCTCTCTCCCACTGGTATGAGCCTCACAAGAACATCAAGTTACACAACCATAATATATATGCAGAGGACCTAGGTCAGACCCATACAAGTTCCATGATTGTTGCTTCAGTCTCTGTGAGACCTTATGAGCCCTGCTTAGTTGATTCTGTAGACTGTGTTCTTGTGGAGTCCTTGACCCCTCTGGTTCCTACAATCTTTCCTCCCCTTCTTCTGTGGGGTTCCCTGAGCTCTGCCTAGTATTTGGCTGTGGGTCTCTGCATCTGTTCACATCAGTTGCTGGATGAAGCCTCTCTGATAATAATTATGCTAGGCTCGTATCTAGGAGTATAGTAGAATATCATAGGAATCATTTCATTGATTTTTCTTTTTGTTAGTTCTGTTTAGTTCTATCCTGGATCTCTGGCTATCCAGCCTCTGGTTCCTAGCCCTCCTGGCAGTCCCAGGCATGGGCTCTCTCTTATGGTATGGGTCTCAAGTGGGATCAGTCATGTACGGTTGGCCACTCCCACAAGCTCTGCACCACCTCTACCCCAGCATATCTTGCAGGCAGGACAAATTGTAGATCAAAGGTTTTGTGGCTGGGGTGGTGTCCTAGTTCCTCCACTGGAAGCCTTGCCTGGTTATAGAAGATGGCCAGTTCAGGCTCCAAATCCCACACTACTAAGAATCTTCATTAGGGTCACCCTTGTAGATTCCAGGGAGTTTCCAATGCACTAGGTTTCTATCTTACCCCCAAAATGTACCCCAATTCCAGTCATCTCTCCAGTACTTTCCCTCTCCATCCCCCCACAAGATCCCGCCTGTTCCCATCCACACCTGCCTCCAGTCCACCAGCAAAATCTATTCAATTTCCCCTTTTCAGGGAGATTCATGTGTTCTTCTTGAGCCCCCCCCCTTGTTACCTAGCCTGTCTGTGGATTGTAGTATGATTATCTTTTACTTTATAGCTAATATCTACTTATAAGTGAGTACAGTCCATGTTTATCTTTCTGGGTCTGGGTTACCTCACTCAGGATGATTTTCCCTAGTTCCATCCATTTGCCTTCAAATTTCCTGATGTCATTGTTTTTAACAACTGAGTAATACTCCATAGTGTAAATGTACCACATTTTCTTTATTCATTCTTCGGTTAAGGGGCATTTAGGTTTTTTTTTCCAGTTTATGGTTATTATGAATAAAGCTGCTATGAACATAGTTAAACAGTGCCTTTGTGGTAGGATGCAGCATCCTTTGGGTGTATGTCCAAAAGTGGTATAACTGGATCTTGAGGTAGATTGATTCCCAGTTTTCTGAGAAACTGCCATATTGATTTCCAAAGTGGCTGTACAAGTTTGCACTCCCATGAGCAATGGAGGAGTGTTCCCCTTGCTCCACATCCTCTCCAGCATGATCTTAGCCATTCTGAAAGGTGTAAGATGGAATCTCAAAGTTGTTTTGATTTGCATATCTATGATGATTACGGATGTTGAACATTTCTTTAAATGTTTCTCAGCCATTTGAGATTCCTCTGTTGAGAATTCTGTTTAGATATATAAACCATTTTTTATTTTAAATATTATTCTCTTTTTTCCTTTTTTTTACTTTTATTCTTCTCTCACACATTGCACCTCAACCACAGTTTCCCTTCCCTCCACTCCTCCCTATGTTTCCCCCCAACCCCCCTCTTCCTTAAATCAACTATCATTGGTTTTTTGATGTCTAGTTTCTTGAGTTCTTTATATATTTTGGATATTAGCCCTCTGTCAGATGTGGACTTTGTGAAAATCCTTTCCCATTCTGCAGGCTGCTGTTTTGTCCTGCTGATGGTGTCCTTTGCCTTACAGAAGCTTTTCAGTTTCATGAAGTTCTGTGCATTAATCGTTGATCTTAGTTCTTGCATGATTGGTGTTCTGTTCAGGAAGTAGTCTTCTGTGCCAATGCATTCAAGACTATCTTCTCTTCTATCGGGTTCAGTGTGTCTAGTTTTAAGTTGAGGTCTATAATTCACCTGGACTTGAGTTTTATGCAAGATGATAGATATGGATCTATTTGCATTCTTCTACATGCAAACCTCCAGTTCAGCCAGCACCATTTATTGAAGATGTTGTCTATTTTCCATTGTATAATTTTGGCTTCTTTATCAAAAATTAGGTGTTTATAGGTGTATAGATTTATGTCTTGGTCTTTGATCTTACTGCATTAGTCTGCCTGTCTATTTTTATGCCACTACTATGTTGTTTTTGTTACTATAGCTCTGTAGTGGTACTTGAAATCAGAGATGGTGATACCTCCAGCAGTTCTTTTATTGTACAGGATTATTTTAGCTATCCTTGTTTTATTTTCCATGTGTAAAAAATTGTGTTGGAATTATGATGGAGATTGTGTTGAATGTGTAGAATGCTTTTGGTAAGATGGCCATTTTTATTATGTTAATCCTAGTGATCCATGAGCATGGGAGATCTTTCCATCTGCTCTTTCTTCTCTAATTTATTTCCTCAAAGACTTGAAGTTCTTGTCCTACAGGTCTTTCACTTGCTTGGTTAGAGTTACATCATGTTATTTTATAGTATTTGTGGCTATTATAAAAGGTGTCGCTTCTCTAATTTCTTTCTTAGCCCATTTGTCATTTGTATATAGGAGGATTATTGATTTTTTCTTTTCTTTTATTTTACAACACCATTCAGTTCCACATAATAGCCACAGATTCCCCTGTTCTCCCCCTCTCGCCCCCCTCCCCCTCCCCCAGCCCACCCCCCATTCCCACCTCCTCCAGATCAAGGTCTCCCTCGAGGACCGGGATCGACCTGATAGACTCAGTCCAGGCAGGTCCAGTCCCCCCCTCCCAGACCAAGCCAAGCGTCCCTGCATAAGTCCCAGGATTCAAACAGCCAACTCATGCAACAAGCCCAGGACCCAGCACCACCGCACAGCTGCCTCCCAAACAGATCAAGCCAAATGACTGTCTCACCCATTCAGAGGGCCTGATCCAGTTGGGGGCCCCTCAGCCTTTGGTTCATAGATCCTGTGCTTCCATTCATTTGGTTATTTGTCCCTGTGCTTTATCCAACCTTGGCTTCAACAATTCTCGCTCATATAAACCCTCCTCTTTCTCACTAATTAGACTCCCAGTGCTCCACCAGGGGCCCAGCCGTGGATGTCTGCATCCAGATTCCTCAGTCCTTGGATGGGGTTTATGGCACAACTATCAGAGTGTTTGGCCATCCCATCACCAGAGTAGGTCAGTTCCTGCCGTCTCTCGACCATTGCCAGCAGTCTTTTGCGGGGGTATCTTTGTGGATCTCCGTGGGCCTCCCTAGCTCTCTGCTTCCTCCCCTTCTCATGTGGTCTTCATTTACCATGGTCTTCTATTCCTTGTTCTCCCTCTCTTTTCTTGATCCAGCTAGGATCTCCCACTCTCTTTCCCTGGACCGTCGCCCTTCATTGCTCCCACTCATGACCAGGCTGTTCATGTAGATCTCATCCATTTCTCCGTGTCTTTTTTGGGGTCCCGTTTTCCAGGTAGCCTCACTGGTGATGTGAGTAGCAGTCCAGTCATCCTTGTTCCACATCTAGCATCTTCCTATGAGTGAGTACATACCATATTTGTCTTTCTGAGTCTGGGTTACCTCACTCAGGATGATTTTTTCTAGATCCATCCATTTGCCTGCAAACCGCATGATGTCATTGTTTTTCTCTGCTGAGTAGTATTCCATTGTGTATATGTGCCACAATTTATTTATCCATTCTTCAGTTGAAGGGCATCTAGGTTGTTTCCAGGTTTTGGCTATTACAAACAATTTTTTTAAAGTTAATCTCATATCCAGTCACTTGGTTGAAGGTGTTCATCAGCTATAGGAGTTCCCTGGTAGAATTTTTGGGGTCCCTTATGTATATTGTCATATCATCTATAAATATCGATACTTGGACTCATTCTTTCTAATTTGTATCCCCTTGATCTCCTTCAGTTGCCTTATTGCTCTAGCTAGAACTTCAAGTACTATATTGAGTAGATATGGAGAGAGTGGACAGCCTGTTCTTGTTCCTGATTTTGATGGAATTGCTTTAAGTTTCGCTCCATTTAATTTGAAGTTGGCTGTTGGCTTGCTATTTAGGTCTGTCATTTGTATCCCTGATCTCTCCAAGACTTTTATCATGAAGTCATGCTGGATTTTGTCAAAGACTTTTTCAGCATCATATGAGATGATCATGTGATTTTTCTCTTCCAGTTTGTTTATATGGTGGACTACACTGACAGATTTTTATATGTTGAACCATCCCTGCATTTTTGGGATGAAGCCTACTTGGCCATGGTGGATAATCTTTTTGATGTGTTCTTGGATTCGGTTTGCCAGTATTTTATTGAGTATTTTTGCATCAATGTTCATGAAAGAAATTTGTATGTAATTCTCTTTCTATGTTGAGTCTTTGTGTGGTTTGGGTATCAAAGTGACTGTGGCCTCATAAAAAGAATTTGGCAATGTTCCTTTTGTTTCTATTTTATGGAATAATTTGATGATAATTAATATTATCTCTTCTTTAAAAGTCTGGTAGAATTCTGCACTGAAACCATCTGTCCCTGGGCTTTTTTGGGGGGGGAAGGAGGTACTTTTAATGATTGCTTCTATTTCCTTAGGGGTTATAGTTCTATTTAATTTGTGTATTTGGTCTTGATTTAATTTTGGTATGTGGTATCTATCAAGAAATTTGTCCATTTGTTTTAGAATTTCCAATTTTGTGGAGTACAGGTTTTTAAAGTATGACCTAATGATTCTCTGGGTTTCCTCAGAGTTTGTTGTTGTTGTTGGAAAGCCCTGCTGCTCAGAAGTTGCAGTCTACCATGACCTGGCAGCTCTATCTGAGCTAGGCAACATGGAAGACTCCCCCTCACCTCCCATCACCCCCTACTTATCTCCTACTCCCCCCCTACACACAATCCTGGTGGAGGGCTTCCTGCTCCCTACCTGACCATATTTGGAGGATGTCTCTAGGCCTAGATGCCTGACTTATCTCAAGGATGACCCTTGACACAGTTCCCTGACAATGCCCTTCCCCTGCTGCCCATATAGTAATTAGGTGACATGCTCGAGCTATTTTGATAGGGCCGTGCTGCTACTAGTCCACCTATATGATAGGAGCATGCCACTTAATGCAAACTGGGCTATTCCCCAGCTGCTGTTCCCAGTCCTATACATCCCCTGTACTCTGGGATAAAGTTGAGCTGCCTCACTGAAAGCTATTGCCATTGTGCCCACAGGCCATAAAACGCTCTCTGTCACCACTTCTGCCCCTTTGTCCTTGTGGACTGGTGGCCAATGGACCATGAGGAAAAGGGGGACCCTACATGTTAGTATGTCCCCCTTTTTGTTTTTTGTTGTTGTTGTTGTTGTTGTTGTTGTTGTTTTGTTGTTGTTTTGTTTTTTGATTTTTCGAGACAGGGTTTCTCTGTGTAGTTTTGCGCCTTTCCTGGGACTCACTTGGTAGCCCAGGCTGGCCTCAAACTCACAGAGATCCGCCTGGCTCTGCCTCCCGAGTGCTGGGATTAAAGGCGTGCGCCACCACCGCCCAGCCTATGTCCCCCTTTTTATTTCTGATTTTGTTAACTTTTATATTCTCTCTCTGCCTTTTAATTACTTGGATAAGGGATTTTGTTGAGTATTTTTTCATCTATGTTCATAAGAGAAAATGGTTTGTAATTCTTCCTTTGTTGAATCTTTGTGTATTTTGTGTATTTCCTTTGTTGAATGCTTGGGTATCAGGGTAACTATGGCCTCCTCAAATGAACTTGGCAATGTTTCTTCTTTTCTATTTTGTGGAATAATTTGAGGAGAACTGGCATTAACTCTTCTTTGAAGGTCTGGGAAAATCTGCTCTAAAACCATCTGGCCCTGGGCATTTTTGGTTGAGAGACTTTTAATGACTGCTTCTATTTTCTTAGGGGTTATAGGTCTATATAATTTGTTTATCTAATCTTGATTTAACATTTTAACATTACAACACTAAGCACAAACTAGGGTTTTTTATCTATTTTATTTTACTGGGTATTTTAAGACAATATTTCACAGAGTTTAGGCTATCCTAGAACTCACTCTGTAGCCTAGGCTACCCTCAAATTCTCAAAGATGCCTACCTCAGCTTCCTAAGAGCTGGGACTATAGGTATTTGCCACCATGGCCAGACATAACAAAAAAAAATACTACATTGATCTATTGGTTGTCTTTCAGGTGCAATTCAGAAAGCACATTCGTGACACTGTGCATGACTGGAGGTCAGAGGACAACTTGCAGAAGTTGGTTCATCATGTGGGTCCTAGGGATCAAACTCAAGTCATTAGCTTTGTCAGGAAGCACCTTTACCCATGAAAGTCATCTCAGCATCCTCTTCAAGTTTGGGCTGTGATCTATAATATAAATCTGGTTTATACCACCACACAGCACATGTGTGAGTGCACACACACATACACACACAAACAACTAAAGTAATATTTCATAGTAAAACATTTTCTGTTATAGATGATTAACTCCAATTTTTTCTATTTTATTGTTAATGTTTATTTAACTCATTTATTTTGTGCTCAAGTAAGTGGTTTGGTTTTTCAATAGAAAAAGATGATGTAGTATTTCTTTGAGTTTATTGATTCTAAGACTTCTTTCTGAAGTTGTTATTATTTTCTTTCTTTTTGCTTTATTTTTATTTTACTAAAATTCTGAAGTAACCAGATATATCCAAGAGCTACTAATAAGGTGGCCATATTTTTTGCAAGTCTTGATGTTCTGACCTAGTAATATTCATATTACTCTTTATTTAAAATTTTTTGCATACCATTTATTTTGATCAAATTCCTTCCCTTCCCCCAATTCCTTTCAGATCCTCCCCACCTCCCTACTCACAAAATCTCATGTTCTTTTTTCTCTCTCATTCACATGCTCAAAAGAAAGAGAAAGAAAAACATAAAACATGAGAAGCCCAGTTGTTCATCAGGGTTGTCCAAGACACTCTCAAAACATACAGCCTACTGATGTTGTCCTTGGTTTCCCTCCAGAGGTGGAAAGTAAGTCCCTACTGTAGAAGACACCATGCACTTCAGACTCAGGGCCCAGAGGTCCCTAAGCTGGAATTGACCTGGATGCCACTTCCCTGAGAACTAGCTTTCATGGTACCAGAAGGTGCTAGGCAAGCTTCCAAAGGAAGGAAGCTGCCAATAGTCCTACCCAGATGCCTATAAACCACAAAAACAACCAGCATGGCATGATAACCCTGAGTACAGTAATGCCATGCATACTCTGATGGTAACCAGCTCTCTAGTTGTACTTAAAGAGGGAAACTGCATCTGGTACTGGAAACTTAGCCAAATACTTAGGGCTAATGAAACTCTGGATGTGGACCTCCAATCACCACTTTACTAAACCATCGTATCTCTGACAACCATCTATAAACATTTTTCCTTATACCCACAGACAAATGTCGTATTCACCCCTCATCAAAAAACTTGTCATTGCAAGATGGAGACTACTACAGAAAATATGCAGAGTTGTGGAGCCCAGTACTACTGGATACATTTACAAAATAGTTCCTGCACCTAACGTTCAGAGAACTTTGCAGAAAAGAGTGTGGAAAGACTGCAAGAGACAGATGGTCAGGGACTTTGCTGTGAGAGTGAATCTCCTAGTAACATTAGATGTCACCATGCCTCAGCATGAGCTGAACAAAACAATAGACCCACTAAGATGGGTGGGGGAAGCCCACAAGGCCTCAACCCTACGCAAAGAACTTTAGGCAGTTAAGGAAAGCTGAGAGCAGGAGAAATAGTTTTCCCCCAGGGAAGAGCACACCAATTGGTTGTCCAGTACCAAATGGTCAGCCCTGAAAACATACACGCAAGTGATGTTACACAGACTAATCAGGTTATATTCTTAAATATAAAGAATATACACATGTTCATGAAAAACAATTTAAGAAAAAGAGGCCATGAGTTTGAAAGAGAGCAAGGAGGGGTATATGAGAGGGTTTGGAGGGAGGAAAGTGGTATGATTATATTATAATCTCAAGAATAAAAGAAAAAATAGGAAAAAGGCATAAAACAAAAAAGGTCAAAACAAAAAAACCCAGTAAGACAAAGCAGGATTATTCTTCCCTTATGAAGTTAACGTAAGTCAACACCTGGTTGATATTGTGGATTGACCTGAAACATCCACTCTCCTAAGGATATTACTCAACCAGCTATACCTTTTGCAAATGCTCTAGTAAGACCTTCTTTCAACTAACCACAATGTCCTGAAGCAGAAAGTTTTGACAATGTTAGAATTTTTCCTAATCTTAACTATCCCCAAATGACCCTTTGTCATGTAATTTTCTTATTTCATATAGCAAATTTAGAATTTATTGTTTCTGATTTCTTTTATATCATGGTTCTTATTTTTAAGAATTGTTAGCTACATCAAAGTCTAATTGAGATCAATTGAATGTTATGGCTATTTAATTACCGGCAAAGCAAAGAAAATCATTATTTAACTTTAATAAATGAAGATATATGTGAGTATCCAGCAATTTGCAAGTAAAAATTTGCAATTTGATTTTTATCGATAAATTCTTTTCTGTGTAGCAGTTTTCCATTTAATGAGCTATTAGTAGGAAGATTGATATCAATTACACTATCTATTAAATACTACCACTTTTAAGTGTGAATCTTTAATTATTTTGCTGTAGGCTGTTTTGATAAATGTGTATGAAGTATCTGTACACTGTTAGATAGTTAATATACCAAGACTTAAACTGGGCATCCCTTGCTTATGTAAGTTTCATCTAATTATATGGCCATTAGGTATATGTCTCAAATGCTCAATATTTTTCTCTTTACAATCAACTTATGCTTAATTAAAAAGTAGTGACAAACTTGCTAACTCTGCATTAACTACTCACTTGTGATACAAATTTAATAGGAGGTCTAAATTATTTTAAGTGATTTAAGGATTTCCAATATACTCTCTCAACCTCAAAGTTATTTGATTCAAAAAAGCAGGAAGTGAAAACATCATGTTAATTAAATGTTTTCCTGTTTTAAAAAAAAAGGGGGTCCCTTTATTTTAACATTGTAACACAGTACATTAACACTAAATTTACAGAAAATAAATGACCAGCATTACATTTATTATTTATTCAGTGCTATATGTATGTGATAAAATATGATTTAAAATAAGAGGGGTAGTGTGGGAGGAAACCCTACTTTGCTCTTTGGACAGAATCATTATGGTTTGACATCCATCGTCTGGGTTGGACATGACCACTGCTGTCCTGAAACATGGCAGCTGTGATCACCCATACTTGAGACCCTCACAAGAGTGAGCCTCCACTCACTCCCCTGTGGAGAAAGAGGGGAGGCTCTCAGAAACTACCCTCCTCTCCTTGGAATCCCATAAGGGGAAAAACAGTAGACTGAGGGTTGGGGTTTTTCAGAAGTGTAACTAACTCTTACTAAGCTACCCGGGGACTTCCCCTTGGTGTGGCTGCTACTGAATCCCCCATGCTGCTACGAGCAACCTTCTAGGGTCTGTTGGTACCCTCTATACCTTGGGTGAATAAGAGTTTCTTTACGTATCCCCAGGATGTGTAGCACAACCGAGGCCATGGGCAATTGGACTTTGAGATCCAGCCACCTGTGAGACTCTTCAGATCATGGGGTCATTGGGCTGCTAAACTCTCTAGCTTTTCCAGCCTACTTCATCTCTTGAAAAGGTATCCTCTCTCTCTCTCTCTCTCTCTCTCTCTCTCTCTCTCTCTCTCTCTCTCTCTCTCTCTCTCTCTCTGTGTGTGTGTGTGTGTCTTTTTTTCTTTCTATCTTTTTTTTGTACAATTTAGACTTTGTCTTTTTTTTAATTAAAAAAAAAACCTTTTATTCATTTTACATACCAACCACAGATGCCCCTCTCATCCCTCCTCCCAGTCCCCCCACCCCCACATAATACCCCTAGCTCACCCCTCATCCCTTACTCCAAAAGGGTAAGTTCTCCCATGGGGGGACAGCAAAGCCTGGTACATTCAGTTGAGGCAGGACCAAGCCCCTCTCGCCTGCCTCAAGAGTAAGCAAGTCATCCAACAATAGGTAATGGGCTCCAGAAAGCCAGCTCATGCACCAGGGTAGATCCTGATCACACTGCCAGGAGCCTTTCAAACAGACCCAGCTACACAACTGTCTCCCATATGCTGAGGGTCTAGTCTGGTCCCATGCACGTTCCACAGCTGTTGGTCTAAAGTTCATCAGTTCCTATGAGCTTGGTTCAGTTTTCTCTGCAGATTTCCCCATCATGATCTTTTTTTTTTTTTTTTTTTTTTTGGTTTTTTTTTTTTTTTGGTTTTTCGAGACAGGGTTTCTCTGTGTAGCTTTGTGCCTTTCCTGGAACTCACTTGGTAGCCCAGGCTGGCCTCGAACTCACAGAGATCCGCCTGGCTCTGCCTCCCGAGTGCTGGGATTAAAGGCGTGCGCCACCACCTCCTGGCCCCATCATGATCTTGACTGCCTACCCCACCACCACCACCACCACCCACCACCCCCACCACCCCACCACCCCACCCCCACCCCTGCTCATATAATCCTTCTTCCCTCTCTTCCACTAGATTCCTGGAGCTCTGCCTGGTGCTTAGTTGGGGATCTCTGCATCGGCTTCCATCAGTTACTGGATGAAGGCTCTATGATGACAGTTTGGGTATTCACTAATCTGATTACCAGGGTAGGCCAGTTCAGGCACCCTCTCCACTATTGCTACTAGTCTAATCTGGGATCATCCTTGTGGATTCCTGGGAGTTTTCCTAGCACTAGGTTTCTCCCTAACCCCATAATGTCTCCCTCTATCAAGACATCTCTTCCATTGCTCTCCCACTCTGTCCCTCCCCCAGCTCAACCATCGTTCATAGCAGCATTATTCATAGTAGCCAGAACCTGGAAGCAACCTAGATGTTCCTCAAGCAAAGAATAGATAAAGAAAATGTGATACATATGCACAATAGAGTATTACTCAGCTGTTTAAAAAAAAAAAAATGACATCCTGAAATTTGTAGGTAAATGGATGGAACTAGAAAATATCCTGAGTGAGGTAACCCAGACTCAGAAAGACAAACTTGGTGTGTATTCACTCATAAGTGGATACTAAATGTAAAGCAAAGGATAATCAGACTACAACCCACAGCTCCAGAGAAGCTAGGAAACAAGGACTGTGGTGATTTATTGTGCATCTCAATAAAGCTTGCCTGGGGATCAGAAGACAAAGCCAGCCACAAAATTAGATGCAAAGGTCAGGCAGTGGTGGCACACACCTTTAATTCTATCACTTGGGAGGCAGAGATCCATTCGGATCTCTGTGAGTTCAAGGTCACACAGGGAACAGAGCCAGGTATAGTGGCACACGCCTTTAATCCAAGCACTTGAGATCTCATGCCTTTGCTACCAAGTATTTGGGAAGCACACACCCTTTAATCCCAGCACTAGGAAGGAAGGAAGATGGCAGGACACAGAAAGGTATATAAGGCATGAGTAAACAGGAAGTCTCGCTCTGGAGCCTGAGGATTTCCTAGAGGTAAGAACTAGTGCCTGGCTTGCTCTGCTTCTCTGATCTTTCAGCTTTTAGCCCAATATCTGGCTATAGGTTTTCTATTAATAAGACCATTTAGCAATTTGTGTTACAGAGGACCCTAAGAGGGACGTAGGAATCACCTTGTGAAGGGGAAACAGAGGAGATCTCCATGAGTAAACTGGGGATGAGGAGGAGCAATAGAGGGGAGGGGAGGGGGATGAGAATATGAGGGTATCCTTTTTTAATCCTCTCATTGTGCTTGCTAGTATCTATACATTTCTGTCTAATTCTTTGTTCTGAGAAATTAACAACCTAGAATGTCTCCAGGGGTGCCCTCCCATTGCCTATTTCCACTGCTATCAATTGTAATTGATCCAAGACTATGACAAGGATAGATTTTGCCAAAATGTTTGTTGGAGGCTTCATGGATGGACCTGAAGTTCAGTGAAATTAGGCACAGAAAGGCAAACATGATCTTATGCACACATGGAATCTTAAAATGATTATTGCAGGAGTTGAAAACAGAAAGATGGTTATCAAAGGCTCAGGAAGGAGGGTGCAATGCTAAATCTATTTCCCCTAGAGTGACATAACCATGTGGCATTATGAAGCAGAATGGCTGTGACAGCATCCAATATGCCATTGCAATATGACACTGTATTGTGATCTACAAATATGCTGGGCCACATTCACAGATACCTGCCCAGTATGTGGGGTGAATGTGGCCTGTGGACCACAGATTAGAGCTGAATACTGTCATTCACAGCAATGAAAGAAACAAAACAATGTGTCTGATAGCGGGGTCTATGGTAATAGAGTCTGTTTACATTCTTTCCCAGAAGGAAAGTAGGGCAAAGTCATCAGACCCTCCCCTAAGATTCCAATCACCATTCCCTCCTACCCTCCACAGCTGCACATAATCTCAGTGATATAGAAGAATGATGACTGGCTGAGTGTTGGGACATCATAATGCAGCTTTCCAGAGGCATCACCCAGGCTAGAGTGGAAAGTTTCAGTGATGCAGCTGCTTTGGAATCATCGATGTCCCTGTAAGTAACCCTTCACTCATGTTCCTGTAAGTAATCCCAATAAGTTTATTTTGGGGAACAAGGAGATATCTCAAGTCAATTGAGTGCTTGCCTTGCAGGTACAACAACCTGAATTTGATCCTGGGACATGTATTCTAAAAGCCTGACATGTTGGTGTGCACTTGAAATCTCAATGCTAGGAAGACAAAGACAGAGGATGTCTGGGGCTCACTGGCTGGCCAGCTTCACCTGCTTCCTGAGTTCCAGACCAGAGAGAGACCCTGTCTCAAAAAAATGATATGTATCTTCTGAAGAATAACACCTGTGGTCCTTCTCTGGTCTCTGCAAACACACACATATAAACCTGTGTACACACTCATACATAAACGCACAATAAAGATAAAAAATAAACTTTAGGGGCTGAAGAAATTGTTTTATAGTCAAAAGCACTTACTGCTCTTCCAGGGGAACCAAATTCAATTCCCAACACCCATACTACATGGCTCACAACTGCCTGTCACTCCAGTTCCAGGGGGTCTGATGTCTCTGGCCTTTTCGGACACTTGCTCTCATGTGCACATACACACACATGCACACGATTAAAAATAATAGAATGAGACCCATTATAAAATTTTAAGTAAACTTATTAGTTCAACAAGAGAGTCTTGGATGGGATCATTTCTTTGATCTCTTGGTACTCTATCTATAGTAAATAAACCAACTATTGCATCACCCTAAAAAATTAACACAAAAGAGGGCAAGGAAGTGTTGATTTATGGGTATTGAATCATAGCTGAACAAGAAAAATAGATCTTGATATCCTGTGACACACCAAAATAAACATAATTAACAACAAATTATATCTCAAAATAGATTAGAGGACCCTGAATGCACTTATAAAGAAAAGGTCAAAAATTATTGCAATGGATATATGAATTACTCCAAGCTAGTCACTACTCAAGATATATGTGCATCACTATTTGCCTCCTAAATATTCAAAAATTATGTGTCAATCAGAATTAAATTAAATTTAAAAGATATAAAACACTAAAAAAATTTAAATTGATAAATTTAAGTATAAATTTTAGTATGATGGACTTCTATGGTTGCAGTAAAATGGTATTATAAAATACTTTATTAACCTAGAATTCTGAAAATAAGTGATTGACAAAAGTATAATCCAATTAACATAGCTCCTTTTGTTAAAAATAATATATATATATATATGTATATATATATATATATATATATATATATATCTTAAATATTATAGGCATATATGTTCTAAATAAGGACTAAGGTCAATATATGAAAAGTAGTCATGTCTTTTTTTTTCTTTTAGATACATCTTTCTCTTTATTTGAAAGTTGTTGTTACATTTTTTTTTTATTTTATAATACAATTCAGTTCTACATATCAGCCATGGATTCCCTTATTCTTCCCCCTCCCGCCTCCCTCCCCTCCCCCCATTCCCACCTCCTCCAGGGCAAAGCCTCCCCTGAGGACTGAGATCAACCTGGTAGACTCAGTCCAGGCAGGTCCAGTCCCCTCCTCCCAGGCCGAGCCAAGCATCCCTGCATAAGCCCCAGGTTTCAAACAGCCAACTCATGCAATGAGCACAGGACCGGGTCCCACTGTAGTCATGTCTTAATAGTAAAACTATGAGAGATTTAATTTCCTTACTTTTTGTTTCTCCGAATTTTTAAATTCTTCCTCAAACATATCTAACTTATATCATCAAAATAAATTAAAGTTTAGAAATATGAAAGCAGAGATTGCCCCCAGGTGCTTCAGATCATGTTTTTCCCTTTCTATAATGAGCAAGTGTTGCTTCAATAATTGAAAAAACAAATTGTATTTTTTAAAAATAGCATAGTTATAATGCACAATGAGAAAATAAGTTTGACTCCAGAAGAGGCTTTATCAAGATGATTTTTAAAAAAATAGCTACTGAAGCACTCAGCAGTCAAAATATTCCACTGCAGAAGCAACTTTCTCTCCCCCCAAAATAATACAACATCAGCATTCTTGGTAAGGATTTCCAATAATGACTGCCCTTGATGGTCTTGTTATCTACAAAGGCATTTCTTCTTTGGATATGCAAAAATAAAATGTAAACTATGTCAAAGTATACTCACCATCTCTGTCATTGCTGCCAGAAAATGTCATTTACTATCCTCTCTGGATAAATCTTTCATTATAAAAAGTCAGAAGTTGGGTGTTAATTCAAATGCTGTCAATATATCTAAGTATATTGTTAATCATACTGATAGAGAATAGATTTTTCTACATACCAATAAGCAATCTCAAAGTGCTTACTTAGTAAGCAAGAAAAATATTTCTAGTGGCCATAAGAGTACTTTTAGTGTCCTAAGACTAAAAAGGGCCTTCTAATACACATATTTTCTAGAACTTTCAGCCTCTCATAGTTTAAATATAGTATTTCAGTTAATTGCTTGGGTTTTTTTTATGTAAGAATAAAAAATTCCAGCATTGTATTTGTACTAAATATGTCAACCTTTTATGAATAAATGCTAAAGGTCTAATGTACAACATTGTGACTATATTTAATGCTACATTGTGGGCTTGAAATCTGAGAGCTATTAAATGTTTTCATCACACACACACACACACACACACACACACACACACACACACACGGTAATTGTGTAGAAGGATGTCTCAATTATTTTGATTGTGATAATCATCCAGTGTAAAATATCAAATCATCATCTTGTACTCCTTGAATATATGTAATTTTTGTTTGCCAATAATCCTTCCATAAATTTTAGAGAAGTAATTTTTCTCTGTAGAACCTCATAGGTTTATCTTCTCTACTCACATCTGTTCTTCACAACATCAATAAGTGCTGCATAGTTTTGTATCAACCTGACACAAACTAGAGTCATCTAAAAGGAGGGGACCTCAGTTGAGAAAATGCCTCCATAAGATCCAACTGTATGGCACCTTTTTAATTTGTTTTTGGTGGTGTAGGGCATGGCCCATTGTGGGTGGGGCCATCCCTGAGTTGGTGGACCTGGATTTATAAAAATCAGGTGAAACAAGCCAAGAGGAGCAAGCTGGTAAGCAACACTCCTCCATGGCCTCTGCATCAGCTCCTGCCTCCAGGTTCCTACCCTCACTGCTTTTGATGATGAACTGTTATATGAACTGTGAGCAGAATAAACCCTTTCCTCCCCACATCGCCTTTGGTCATGATGTTTCATCACAGCAATAGTGATCCTAACTAATGCAAATATTTTCTTCATCTATTACCTTGATATCTGTGTTGTTTTACCTCTCCTTGGAAGTCATTTCTCAGAAACTCAAGGTGTAGACTTGAGTCATGAAATCCAGCTAGTACTACTTTATTTTGAAGCTAAGAGATTGGTCTTAAAATCATGTTTGCCCATTTCACAAATTGTGAGTCACAAACAAAAACAATATAGATAAATCAAACTAACTTTTATCAACTAAAAAAAAGTAACATAATCTTGAACATAGCAGCCATGTATGCCTTCAACAAATACTGAAACCTAGGAAAGTGTTAAACATTCTTAGACATTCTAGAAGCACACAAGTGAATAAAGTAATGTAATTTCCTTTTTAGAACCCACAGAGCTCCAATTACCAGAATTCTTAACTTATTGTCCAAAGCAAGAATTTTCTAGATGCTCACTTGATTCTTAATGGATTTTTAAAATTTATTTGTGTGGTGTGTGTGTGTGTGTGTGTGTGTGTGTGTGTGTGTGTGTGCACATGCATGTGCTACATGTATACAGATGCTTCTAGAGGCCACAGAAAACATTGGAGTCTGGAACTAGAGTCGTACACAGTGGTGTGCCACTCACCTTAGGTACTGGGAGCCAAACTAAGGTTCTCTGGAAGAGCAGCAAGTACTCTTAACTACTAAGCCATTTCTTCACCCCACCACCACCACCACTTAATGGATTTTTAATTTACTTCAAGAGCATCCAAAAGATGAGGGTCCCCACACCCTTTGTCTACATTTCTCTGAGCTTTCTGATCTTCCAAACTCCCATCAGAACAGCCCTTTCAACTCTGCATGCTAAGGCTGTTCTAGCACAAAGCTGCAAATTCTCCTATACTCTTTCTGTAAACCAGCTGCAAAGGCCTAAGACCCACATGGTGGAATTTATCACACCGGGGACCCCACTTCTGGTACCATTTTTCTGGATAAGATACTTTTCTTGTTGCTGTAGCCAAATATCTGAGTAAAACAAATAGGGAATGTTATATGGGCTTCCCTTATCAGGAGATACAGTTTATCATGGTGGTAGAAATATAGTAGCAGGATCAGGGGGTAGCTAGTCACATCACATCCACAGTCAGGAAGTAGAAAGGATGCTTGTATTCAACACTACAATTTATCTTTTGTATCCAACCTGGCAACACACACTTAAAATGATACCACTTACATTTAGAGCAAGTATGCCCTCTTCAATTAACCTAATCTAGATAAATCCTAATAGGCATACACACAGGCTGGTCTTTTGACATTCTAGATCCTCTTAACTTGACAAACAATATTAACCATCACACCATTCTATGTTGATTTATCATTAATAAAGCTCCATCTCGATTATTACTGCATCTTGGAAATCTGCCACCAGGAGGAAAACTTCATGATAGATCTTGTTCTTATAAAATAATTGTTTACTTCTCCAAACAGAGAAAAAACATAGTATCTGTCCATCCATTCAGCTATTCATTGAACAATAATGGTTTCCCAATATTTAACGAAGTGTAATATACAAAGAATCTATCAATAACATTTACGAACTGAATACTATAATAGTATACTTCTCAATGGTGAACAATGTACCATCCAGAGTGATAAAAAGCTCCCAATTTAGTAGAAAGACTTAAAACATAAATATCAAGAATGAATTACAGAGATTGGCATATACTATTGCAATGTTTGTCTTTTTAACTCTTGTTTATTACTATGTAAATGCATTTGCTTGGAAAAATATAAATATTTTAAAACAGGAATTTATACTTAATAATCAAACTAGAACAAGCCTTAACCTTACACCTGTGTGTTATCTAGAGACACTTTGAAAATCTGATCATCCTACCTATCACTGAAAAATGCTGCCTTTTTCTAATAAGGTTAAGGAGGCCACATACTTCATTTCTTTCAAGATGTGCTGTGTTGTGCCTGGAGCTGACACTTCACATACTATCCAAGGTTTCATATCAACAGCAATCCTCCCCACCCAGCATCCAGGGGCAACTGAAAATAAGCCTTTTCAACATCACGCAGGGGATTATTTTTTAAAGAAAGTTTTTTAAAGGGATAAAAATAAAATAAATTTATAACCTTGACTTTCCAACTTTTATCTGCACACTTCTTATTCAAACTATGTCCCTTGGGTCTTTCTCTGCACAGAGGGAAATGTTTCCTTCCTCTGCATGAGCATTAGCCTGCATTTCTCCCTATTCCCAGCCCCAGTAGGATGTTGACTTGTGATCAACAGAGAGAAAAGATCGTGAAGAAATGGGCTATTTATCCACATGGCATGTTTCCTCGCGAATGCCTTTTTCCTGGTCCGTAAGAAAAGTTTCCATGACAACCAAGCCACTAACGTTCACCCCCCACCAGCTGACGTGCTTCCCTCCCAATTGATCAGCCGGATATTGTGTTAAGATTACTGTGCCCAGACTGGGTACTCTTCAGGGATTATTTGCCTGTTTATTTTTTTATTAACTGGACCCTTGGCAGGAACTATTTAAATGAGCCTTTCTCTTTGATCCTTTAAAAACATAATCTTAACTAAACAGAACAGTTTTTAGACAACATTAGTCATGTCATAGGAAATAAACTATGAGCAGGAATCTTCATTCTCCATAAGCGATACATAGGTGCTCTCAAATGACTAAATTTTATGTGGGCCCCTCCCTCTGTCCCTACCACATGGTCTAACAGATGCCATATATTCAATAAGTGTTGAACATTTCATCACCCAAACTTTTCCAGAGTTTTTATATTTAAGTCACTGAGTTAAGGCAGAACCCACATCCCAGTAATTTAATAATCTTCTTGCTTTCAAATTTTCTATATAAAAAGGTAAGGAACTGAAGGTAAAATATTATTAAATCCCAACCCTTAAGCTTGTGCCTTTAAGAAAAACTAGATGAAAATGTGCTAAAATATTTCTAACTATTATATTTAGCAGGTACAAATATAGATGTATCTCTGTTGGAACTTTTTGAGATTGATTTTTTTTTTCCATTTAGCTAACTGGATGAATTTTTCTGATGAGTATCTACTACGTTCAAGGCACTGGAATAGCCTTCAGGATCAGGTCAATTGATAAATCTCCTTTATATTTAGAGAGATGAAAAGAAGAGATGAACCATGCAGAAAAAAACAGCTGGCCAGGGGTTTGCCTACCCAAGCATGCACATCAACATGTGCTACGGCTACTTTCTACAATGTAATAGAAATCAGACAGGTTGTGGGAAAGGGCAAACACAAACCTTTTTCTCCCTAGGTTAGCCTCCTTGCTCCTAAAAACCTTATAGGTGCCTAATCTCACGTATATTGTCATTGCCATTACTAAAGTTTAAAATGCCTCATGGTAGACAAGTTGTATCTGGCATGGATTGGCATGAATGAAACGGAGACACCTAGTGGGGAGTCGCGGCTTTGGGATTCCATGAATACTGAGATTCTCAACTATGTATGTCCCTATGGAACATACAGAAGCTAGACTCATGCTGTTTGCATGCTGTCTCCATGAGGCATGAGATTTCTGTGCCACAGTGGCTGTTACACCTGTCTAATATTGGTCTTATTGTTTCAGACCTAAACTCCTGTGAAGCAGATGGACAGGAGAAAGCACAGGGAATGGGTAGACAAGGAGTAGATTAATACATGGTTTGCTATGATGGCTATTCCCACTGAAATGTTTGTACAGTCTCCTCTGGAACCCACAGGATTTCTGATTAAAGTGGTGCCATGAGTAATCTATCTGCAGAGAATATGAAAGAGTCTATTTTAGAAGAGTTGAAACCAATTCCTGAACTGTATTTTCACTAGCAGAGCTAGTAGCCTAGAATGTGTGTTTACTGAGAGATGTACCTGTAATACACAATGAGATGTACTGTGTTAATGCATAGCACATTTCAGGGATGAAAGTGGTATTTTTAAAAACTTATAAGTTCTACATAAAGGAAAAATCATTTTTTGCAGTAGTACTGCAAATAAATATCAGGGTGTAATTCAACACCATGATCAAAGCAATCTTCTTACTATGGTAGGAAACTTATAGGTTACACATGAACTAGAAATCACTGGAGAACTTGGTAAATGTTCCCAGTTGTGTGGTGGAGCTACCTCATTACTACTAAGAACTAACTATTAGATTGTCAGATGTTTGTGAAGCAGATTATTAAATCCTGCTCTAATTAAAGATTAAATTAAGTTGTAATTAAATAAATTATATTAAAACAAAGACTATATACAACTCAAAATATCCCTTCAAAAATGAATGACTTGCTCCCCAGCTGTTGGATATCCAGTAGCACACTACCTTGGCTATCAACCCTCATCCAGGAAAGCCTTGATGAAAAACAGCCCTTTCACCCAGGAGCACACACAGCCAAGTATGGATCAGGTCTGGTATATAAAAGTCTAGCCACTGACCATGACTGAGTCTTCACACACAAATATGCATTGGAAGAATGAAGTTTTCATGAGTCTGGGTGATGAACAAGCTCCTCTTCTGTCCAAACCTCCTTCTAAAGAACCTCCTGATAACTCTGCTGCACACTGATTTCCAACTATGACAACACCCCACAGTGGTCTACTGTGTTTCAGAAACCAAAATCAACATTGGCAAATAAGACATATTCTTCTTCCATAAGCTACACATAACTTAGAAGTGCAAAATTTCATCTGTTAAAATGCTGAGTGGAAACTAGAGTGTCTCAGAAGTTCAGATCACTTGCTGCTTCTCCACGGGTCCCAAATTCAGTTCCAGGCACCCAGGCCAATTGGTTCACAACCACTTTTAACTCCAGCTCCAGGGAATTTGATATCTCAGGGCTTCTGTGGGCACTTGTGTGTGTGTGTGTGTGTGTGTGTGTGTGTGTGTGTGTGTGCGTGTGCGTGCGCGCGCGCGCACACACACACACACACACACACCAGTACACATACAGACACATAAATAAAGATAAAACAAGTCTTTAAAAATAAAATTCTGTGTAGAGATGGGAACATATTTCTATAAACCCAGCACTGGGGAAGCTGAGACAGAGGTAGTCAAGGCAGCCAGCCTGGCTACATAACCAGACCCTATCTTAAGAGAGAGAAAAGAGAAGATGTAGAAGAAGAAGGGTGGGGATTGGTGAAGGAAAATATATATGTTTAGGCTTTTGTTTGTTTGTTTATTTTTTCGAGACAGGGTTTCTCTGTGTAACAGCCCTGGCTGTCCTGGAACTCACTTTGTAGACTAAGCTGACCTTGAACAACTCACAGAGATCCACCTGCCTCTGTCTCCTGAGTGCTGGGATTAAAGCCATGCACCACCACGGCCCAGCTCTGCATAGGCTTTTAAAGGACAAGTCAGAGCTAGTCATGGTGTGGGTTTATTAAAAAGATAGGCAGGAAAGTACTCCACATGCAAGGAACTGTGGCTTCAATGCCAAACAACAACAAAAGCATGATCACACTGTAAAGAATACAATGTCTCAGTGACCTCTAAGGGAGAAGATAGGAAGAAGTGACATGCCATGTAAAGATCCTCCCAAAGAGACTTGACATGTTAAGGATGCTGAACTGTATTTTATGTTAAAGGAAAAGAAAGGCCTGTGAGAAGGTCTGACATACTTGTGTTTTCTAAAAAGCTCTGAATAAGAAGAGCTGTGAACAGTAAATGTTGGATATTTTTAACGGAATCTTTGAACTGTTAAGGAACTGCAGAGGCAGGGCCCCTTCCATTAAGAGAAGTGACCCCACTCCCATGGGACTTGGATTCCAGTCCTAGTACCCACACAGCAGCTCACACAACAATCTGGAACTCTAGTCCCAGAAGACCAGACACCCTCTCTGGACTCCTTAGGTACTGCATGCAAGTGGTGCTCAGACCAAACACACATACACGTAAAATAAAATGAAAACGACATTGGAAAGGAGAAATTTGTGTTCCGGCATGGTGCCACACATCTGTAACCCCAGCACTCAGGAAGCTGAGGCACACAAGTGACAAGTTTCAGGCCAGAAAAGTGGCAGTGGATTTGAGGAGGGGACAGAGGGCAGAGACCAGTGAAGAAGCCTCTGTAGCAGTCTTGGTGGGGTAAGGAGCATTAACCAAGCTGAAATACAATGAACTAGCATTTTGGAGTTGGCATTGAAAATATTTAGGACATGGAGTCAATAAAGAGGTAGGATATTCAGAGAAGACTCAAATTTCTGATTTGGAAAAAAAGAACAAAAATACAAAATATGACTACTAGAGGAGAACACCTCAGTGATTTCTAGGTATGTTGACTCTGACCTGTTTATAGGGCACTGAAAAGAATATAAAGTTAGCAGTCAGATGAGTCTAAGATAGGGAAAAGAAGACAGTAAAGAGTGGGACAGAGACAGACAGACAGACAGACAGACAGAGGGAGAGAGAGAGGGAGGGGGAACAGAGAGAGAGGGAGAGACAGAGAGAGAGAGGGAGAGAGAGGAGAGAGAGAGAGAGAGAGAGAGAGAGAGAGAGAGAGAGAGAGAGAGAGAGAGAGAGAGCTGGAGGTGTATAAGTGGGTAGAACACTTGCCTAGCATACACAAAGCCCTGGGTCCAATCCCCAGCACCACATGCCTGTAATGTCCACATTTGGGAGATAGCAGGAGGATCAGGAATTCAAGATCATCTTTGGCTACACAATGCACTGAAGGTCAGCCCAGCCTACGTGAAACCCTGTCTCAGAAGAAAAGAAAACCAGAAGTACAGAGAAGTTCGCCTGCCTCGCTTGTCTGGCCATCTGTAGCATTTCTTACACTCTTAGGTCTCAAGAGCCGTTAATCAGCAGTTCTGAGACAGTGAGGTATATTTGATGAACAAGGCTTCAATGTCAGGCAGACTAGGCTTGTACTCAATACACTACACACGGTATAAATACTTGACAAGTTACATGCTGAAATGTCCTCCTTTGCAAGGTTTCCTGAGTTTAAGTGAGGTTCCTTACATAAAAGCATGCTGCAGAGGAGGCTTCCTCCAGCAACTCTCCAGGGCCCGACCCCCAGATTCTAAAGACCTTTGCATTGTTCTCAGTGACACTTTCCGATTCAAACTCCTAACACTCACGTATATTATTTCACTCACCTGATACCGATAAAATCCAAACCCCACCCTCCCTCTCTCCTGCCTGGACCTTCGGAGTTTGTGGTCCTCCCCGGCCTCTTAGGCATCTGATCTGCTTCCTTTCAGTTGAATGTGGCAGCAAGTCATGAATTGCTCTCCATCCGTGTTTATTGCAAACAAATAACAGCTATCTCCGATGGGGCTGCTTGGGTTTATCTCGGTCAGTCAGTCCTGCAACTGTTTAATTATTTCATTTTATTTCCCCTAAGTTAGCCGGTTTCTCCTCCATGTTGATGACATGAATAAAGACACAAAAGCAAATTTGTGTTACTGGATTTTAATTTTTTTACCACTGGACACAAGCTGAGGCCCTTTTAGTTGGTTTTGATTATAAAGTTCAATGACAGTTTCTAAACTGACATGTCTATAATGACAGATTATAAAGTTTTCCAGTTTCTTGGCTGGAAAAAGAAAAGTTTTCCCCCTAGTGTTTCTTTACAGAGAGCTGAGTTAATTTCATTGAGGGATCCCAGTCCCAGGAAGCAGGTTTGTTGGTTCCGGAAGCCAGAATGACTTACTCCAGAGAAGGTCATGGGGTCAGACTAGAAAATGAACCTTCACTTTCAAATTAGGTAAACAAAGCATAGACTCCAAGCGGGTCCAGGTCCAGGCCAACATGAAAAAGGGGTACCAGAAGGACCTTCTGAGACTGCATGCCAAACAGCTGAAGATCCTTCGTCCAACTCCAACAGGGAGGAGCAGGTCCTTTTCCCTCACCCTCCTATAGTTCTGTCTGTATGAGCACCATCCAGGAGACCTACACAGAAGCCCGTAAAGGATCCCTCTATCCACGCCATCCACATTTTCTCCTGTCAGCCCCCTGCCTCACTCTCCCTATCATCTCAAGCCTCTACTTCCCCCTCAGTGCCCCACTTGGCTCACAACATATCCTAAAACCACAGTTTCTCCTGTCTCTGCTTGATGGGACCTACTGGCCACAGATTTCCTCAGCAGTTTATCTCCCACACCTGTGTGTCTCTCTGCCAATTAAGAGGTCTCAACAGAAACCAAAATGCTGGCTATCTGCCCCCTTTTCACAAAAATCAGCCCAGGACAGTGGAACTGTGCAAGAAGAAAATAGAATGTTCTGTTTCTAAGTACTGCGTTTAAGAATGCCGCTCAGCTCACCCCTCGCAAATCCTCAAGATAGTTCACTTTTACAGTTGTAAAGTCACAGAGCTGGTAGATGGAAGAGCTTGGATAGACATATAACTCCAATAGTTACTCTTAAACATTAATTGTATAAGCCGTGGGTATCACTTTATACCATCATATAATATACTTTGGTCATATTACCTCTCACTAGTCTTATGCCCCCTCGTCCCTTTCCCTAGTCTAACTAAATGCTGTGGCAAATAGAATTTACAAATGTAGCACAAATTCTGATTGGTCTTAATAATAAAAACCCAGAGCCAGATATGGGATAAATGCTGAAAGATCAGTAAAGAAGACAGCCCTAGAAAGACTTCTTACCTCTACCAAATCCTCAGCCTCAAAGGGCCGAGCTCCTGTCTCCACCCTGACTTATCACTTCCTCTCTCCATCCAGCCATATCACTTCCTGTTTCCTTCTCCCAAGTGCTGGGATGAAAGGTGTATGCCACCATTGCCTGGCCTCCAATGACCAGCTCCACACTCTGACCTCCAGACAAGCTTTATTTGGGAGACCACAAACAAAATATCACCACATACAAATTATACTTTCACGGTGCCCCTCACTGATTTCTACATGAAGAGCTGCCAACTTCTCTTTGTCTGGCCCTCTTCCCCCTGAATCTATATTTTTCTTGCCCACGCTAACTACAAAGTGAACGAGAGAGACATGGCAGTGAGAACCATCTCCCAAGCCCTCCATTCTCAAGTCTGGGTCTCCAGGAAGCTTGGCTTTTCCCACACACACATTGAAATATAATGCAGTTCATGATGTTGACACTAGAGTAGCATTTGGAAACCCAAAGCCTGACACTCAGCTTTAAAAATCTTACTAGGCGATAAACATCTCTCTTTATGATAAAGGGAAAAAAATTCAAATGAAAAGGGCAGTGCATTTAGTAATCATCCAGATGAACAGGAATGTCAGGTGCTGTGCCAACTGGTGTGGTACCCACTCAGCTCTCTCCTGACTAAAACTGACCCATACTTCAGACTTCAGTTACCTGTTCAGTCCAGGGGCCTCACTTCCCGCGTTGAATGTCATGAGATGGCAAAGCTACACATCCTGAAATAAATTCCTGAATCGACTCTGGGCAAACTCCCTGTTCTGTGAACTTTGAGATGTATGAAGAGCTTTCCAGGGACCACAGACTAGACCTTTCAGGGATGCAGAGAGGGTGCTAGCTTTCCTTGTCTAGAAGATGTGTCTATGAGGACAGAGCAGTGGTAAGTCTCATGATCATGACCTCTTAGCATTTGGATCCTAATTGTCTCCCCAAAGCCCATAGGCTAAAGTCTCAGACACCGGTCTGTGGCAGTATGGGGAAACGATGATACTGTAAGAGATGGGGCCCTGCGCAATAACATTGTGTCATTGGAGGAATACCCTTGAAGAGGGTATTGAAACCCTGCAGCCTCCCCTTTGCTTCTCAGCTGCCATAGGTTTTATTCTGCCATGTTCTGCCTTTCCACAAGCCCAAAAGCAACAGAGCCAAGCCACCATGGACAGAAACCTCAGAAACCAGGAGCCAAACGAACCTTTCCTCCTCGGTTGATTGTCCCAGGCATTGCGTCACAGGAACAAAAAGTTGACTCACATACAACTGCTTTTGAAACCAGTTGACTAAAATGACTGTGGGCGCTGGAACGAGAAAGATGTGTCTAAGGGGAACTCTGCCCCTTTCTCTGTTTGCAACCTATGTGATGTGTTCTAATGTTGCTCGCCATCAGGAACTTCCCGTCTGAAGTAAGTGAGCAAGTGGGAGACTTGGAACAACCCAATGAGATAAAATCTAAAGGATGTTGTAGTTGGTGTGTAATAACTGCAGGGCCCCTCTACACCTTTTAATCCAGATAACACCCCACTCTTCCTGGCAGTCTTCCAGAATACACAGCATGTTCAAAATTGAGACATGAGGAGGTTAAATAATGGCCACCGCCCTTCAGAGAGTTGGGGAAATTTTTTTTCTTAATCTTGCCACCTACTGTAGTTTGGGTGTGACTGTCTCCCATAGGCTCGTATCTGTAACACTTGGCTCCAGCTGATGATTCCATTAGGAAAGATCTCAGAACCTGTAGGACATGGAGCTTGGCCGTAGGGGAAACATGTCTCTGAGGACAAGGCTGTGGTAAATCTCATGATCATGACCTGTTAGGACTGGGATCATAAACGTCAATAGGGCTGAGCCTTCAGGTTTTGCAGCCCAACCCAACTTCCTGTTCACTCTCTGCCTTCTGAGTGCAGACAGTCTGCTGCTCTATCACCATGCTTTCTCCGTCTGCAGCCATGTCCTCCCCACATGATGGACTGCATCTGTCTGGGACTACAGGCCAAAATGAACTCTTTCTCCCTTAAGTCACTCTGGTCAGGATATTTTATCACAGCAAGAAAAAAGCA
Source organism: Peromyscus maniculatus bairdii (assembly GCF_049852395.1). Lineage (NCBI taxonomy): Eukaryota > Metazoa > Chordata > Mammalia > Rodentia > Cricetidae > Peromyscus > Peromyscus maniculatus. Next base: position 9,060,504 of record NC_134856.1, read on the forward strand.
ACTAAGATAACATTCCACCTGAGAATTTCCCCCAGTCCCAGGATGTCTGTTCCCATGAACCCAGCAACAGATGCAATTAGTGATGCTGTGCTCCTATGGTTATGGGCCTGGGGTCATTCAAAGACTCGCCAGTCTGATCATTAATAAATTTTAACAAAGAAGAGGCTTTTATTCACATACTGGCTCCAGGTCTACACCCGGACTCCGGATTCCCAGATACAGTACCCAGCCTCCTCAGTCAGGGGCTTTTAAACCCAAAGAACACAAAGTTACATTCTGTCTAGTGCAAACAGAAGGTCATCCATGCAAAACAAGCTTTCATTTACAGAAGCAAAAACAGTGGTTTTGTTAATGTACAAAACCAGATGATTACAAAATTAACCCTTAGCAGCCCTCACTATTCAGAAGTCCAATTTTGCTTCATAGTTCTCTTAAACACAGAAATGTTAAACTTTTAAACATAAAGTTAGCGATTCACATAACATTAGCTATCACACCATAACTCTTTTCCCACCATTTCCTGGCTGTTCTTCCTTATGTTGCCTGTACATATCAATTTTCCATTTGAAATAGTTTGTTCCTTCTCTTTATGTGATATTTAACAGAGTGGAACTTATGGATAAAGACATATATGGTAGGTATCAGCTTCACTTCTTCCTTCCCTGGTGCCCAAGGGAGTTACTATAATCCAGAAACACGAGGGATTGGGAAAGGATTCATCAACACAGGGTGAAGGATGGAAAAGGGCGGTGGAGACGGACTCAGAGGCTGGGTTCTGTGACCACTTCTGTCAGGGATGTACCACATCGCCCATCTCTTTTCCCTTTCTCTGATTCTCTATTTTGAATTGTGCCCAAAATCCAAATCCCGCAAAGGATCCCCAAGAGATGGAATCCAATGCAAAAACAAAGAGTCTTTGATCAAGTTAACTCAGACCTCTCTGTCCAACTGGTGCAGCAGCAGCAGTAGCAGAGCAGGAGAGAGACCTCCAGCAGCACTGGACAAGGGGCAAGGTGTTGGGGCAAGAGGGGGGAATGGGGGTGTGTGTCCAAGACTGCTGAGTACCCAGACTGAGCTAATTGGCTCTCTTGGGTCTAGGGAACTGCAACATTGTAGCTTCAGCACCTGGAGTTGTCTGTCCACATCTGATTGGTCCTTCCCTATGGGGCAGGACATTAGCTAGGGCAAAAGATCAGAGGCAGTCAGGAGTGGGGGGACTTCCTGCTCAGGCTTTTTTGCTATGCCTGCAATTCAGCTGAGGCCTGGGTCTCTCCGAATCTGGAAAACAATAACATGAGGTCAGTTCAGTTAATCTCAAACTTCTGCATCATAATCATCTAATAAACTTTTTTAATGAATAGACTTTATTTTTAGAGAAGTTTTTATTTTATAGCGACATTAAGTAGAAAGTACAGTTGCCATACATTCTCCCTGGGCACTCTCCCCAAACATCCACATCAGCATGGTATATTTTCTAATGTGAAAAAACTAACTGTTAGGGTCCTAGGGAAGTCCCACCAAAGACCACCATCCACATATACAATTAGCCAGAGCATTTATCTCGAGAAAGATTCCAGCATGCGGGGGCCTACCATCCTACACAAAAGCAAAATGACAATGACCCCAAGAGGAGCTCGCAGGCTCCTTTTAAGCACAACTAAGGGGGGTTCCTAGAGCAGTTAGGTCATTTTAGATATGATTGGCTTAAGCAAGTGGCAATCATATTAGTACATTCTAATTGGCTAGTGCTGGCCAGGGGCTGGTCAAAGCTACAACTTTCCGTTTTGGGGAGGTCTAGACAAGTCCCAGGCTTTGTCCTTATTTAGTTATTATCTTGAGCTTGCTGACTGTGGCTCAGGCCTGGACTGGCCTGATACTGCACATACCAGGCCTCCTTGTCCTTGCTTGGGGGTGGGGCTGTTAGAGATTGTTGTCCTTTGTTTGTAGCTCTCTCAGAAACTACTTCTTTAGTCTCAGGAAACTGAAACTGAGGCCTGAGAGAAGACTGAGCAGTCTGTTATGGCATCTGCTCAGCCCTCTCACTAACCCTGACATATTTTTGTCAAAACCTATGGGTTACATTATGGTCCATTCTTTGTGTTATGAATTCTGTGAGTAGGGACAAATATATGATGGTGTGTCTCAATGACAGTGGTGTCTTACAGAGGACTTTTACTGCCCTAAAGCCCCTCTTCACTGTGTCTCCACCCACCCCTTCCCCCAAACCTCTGGAGCCACTGGGCTTTATCCTACCTCTATGGTTCTGCCTTACCCAAAATGCTCCATATGCATAACTGGAACCACAGGAGGAAGGGCTTTTCAGGTGGGCTTCTTTCACTTAGCAATATGTACTTTCAAGTTTTCAGCATGAAATTTCATGCCTTCATAACTTGTCTTAATATAGCATTGAGTAATGTTCACAATAGTGATGTCTGTGACAGGGCCTCACTCTGTAACCCAAACTGACTTGGAAATCACTCTGTAATCCAGGCTATCTTGAACTTGTGATCTTATTGCCTCCTGTGAATATTTTAAGAGAGAGAGAGAGAGAGAAGGGGGAGGGTGGAAGAAGGAAGGAAGGAAGGAAGGAAGGAAGGAAGGAAGGAAGGAAGGAAGGAAGGAAGGAAGGAAGGAAGGAAGACAGGCAGGCTAACTCAAGGCCATTGAGATGCCTAAGTATGTAGAAATGCTTTCTGCCAAGCCTGACTATCTGAGTTCAATCTCCAGAACCCACAAGATGGAAGAACTCCTACAAGTTGTCTCTGACCTCCACACTCACGCCATGCTGCACACAACTGTGACAATGTGACATCTGAACATTTCCCCTAGCCCCAGAACTTTCTCCATGAACTTGGCTTCTGAAGCAATTAATGGTAATACATCCGATAACCCCTTTCTACACTGTTCCTTGTCCATTCTCCTTTGTGTTGCTTGCACATACCTCATTTCCTTTTTAAATTGTTTGTTTTTCTGCTCTTTCTGTATTTACAGACCTGAACAAGAATATATATAATACTTAATGAAGTAAGAATTTAGGAAGTTGTCTTAGTTACAGTTCTATTATGAAGAAACACCAGTTGAGGTTGTCTTGTGGTCTCCATATACATGCATGTACACACATGTGCACAAGCACCTTCACACACACACATACACACACACACACACACACACACACACACACACACATACACACAAATACACAAATACATGTACCAATGCTCCCTGTCTTTAAGTTGACTCTTAACCTTTACAGAAAAATGTTTATTTGTTTGAAAGGGGGTATATGTTCACACTGCACTCAGAATCCCCCACTCAGCGGTAAGTCTTAGCAGAGGGAGAACATAGAAGAAGCTGGGGAGGGTCGCTGTTCCCAAGAGGCAAGTCTTTCTTGATGAGTTGAAAGGAAGGAAGAAGAAAGTCAAGACAAAACAGTGCTTCCAGAAAACCTGCTAAATTGTCTGATATCCTTGTTTCTGCCACACTGAAAAAAGTAAAGAAATTGCCTTTTCAATTTTATTCTACAGAAAGTAATATGTTGCCACTGAAAAGTAAGGAAACCAAGACCAGAGACCTTAAGCAGCATTGCAGTTGAGAGACTACAGAGTCAGCCTGATGCCTACCCAATTGCCTATTTTATTGTGCCCCTGTGTCACCCACCCCAGTTCAGATTATCGGGGCTGTGGAGGCAAGAGTCACATGTGTCTTCCTTACCATTTTCACCTGAGTACGTGACAAACACAGACATGCAGTAGGTAGTTCTTGAATTCTGCTTCTTATCCAACTTGTTTGACTTCTGTTTCATGCACATTTTGAGGTAGCATGGCCGTAGATTTGGAATGTATCTTAAATGCTTATTCAAACAGAGTGGGCAGCCTCCTTTTGAGAGGTTAAATGTAAAAGGAAATTGAGAAAAAACAATCACATTTTTAATGTTTTTGTGTGATTCTTCATTTGTTATTGCTTGGGCCTTGGACGGAGACATCTCTTAAAGAAGCAGATAATTCTGTAAAGCTTCTTAGATCCCAAATTCATAATCACACTAGGCCATGGTGGCTTGTTACCTGAGCCCAGCATGACACCTTTTCGTCAAGGAGAGCCAGGTTAATGGTGCTTGTGATTTATCAGCCCTCCAGATGACCACAGGTCCCATTCTACTATGCCTTAACCACATTTATAGCTTTTCAAGTCTAAGCATCAATTTCCTCAACAGTTGACAAGGAATAAAAAACAGAGTCTCCCTTCAAACTAGAGTGTGTTTCTTTATAAATCCTCTCCAAGGGCCCCTAATGACACATAGCTCATATTGTAGTCATGGAATGAACCTCATCTGCCCCTGGGCCTTCTCAATCTAGAAACACATTAGATATTTGGGGTTTGCATTAATTCTCTCTTCCACTCACTGCTTTGTAGTTCCAAAGAGCTAGTAGCTCAGTGCTAATGAGGTCAAAGTCCCACGTTTGATTTCTCATGAGGACAAATGAAAATCCCTCTCTTGTTTAGACTTATAAATATCACTGAACCTTGCCAGCTCTGACTATTTTTCTCTCCTGAACAAATCCTTGTGGAGAAGAGAAGCAATCATTCCATTGCCTGGTTCTCAATGCACTCCTCTGTAAAATGAGAATAATGGACTCTTATTATTTATCTTTCACTGTACAGTTTTAGAATTTGAGTCTGATGTAGTCCCCAGGCTCACGTTTTGCGTTCTTGTGACAATATTTTGAAGGCTGTGAAGTCTTTAGGAGATCGGGGCTTGGCTGGTGGAAGAGGGTCACTAGAGTGACCTTCAGGGTTTATACCTGCTTCCGGTTCTGACTTGCTTCCTGATCAGCCACTGTGTGAGCAGCCGTCTTCACCACTCTTTACAGCTGCCAAAACAGTTCCTGTCATGGTGCCTTCCGTACTTCGATCGACTGAATCCCTATGAAACCATAAACTAAATTAAGCCTCCTCCCCTGAAGTTGTTTCTGTGGGGGACTTTGTCACAGCAGTGAGAAAAGGAACCAATACAGACATAGAAGAACCAAAGGAAAGAATTTCTAAGAACATAGGCGTGCGTCACAGAGACAAGGAAGGGAGAAGAGACAGGGATGCACGGGAGCAGAGAGGGAAGGAATAAGAGATGGAGGGAGGAACGGATGGATGGTACACTCGTTAACTCTTCTCATTGCACAACTACATAACTGACAGAAGCAACCCCAAGAAAAGACGGTGCATCTGGGGTCTCAGTGCATTGTTGTGGGGAAGCCATCACAGAGGAAACTGGAGGCAGCTGATCACACTGTGTCCCGGTAGCTAAGCGGAGAGTGATGAATGTTTGTGCTCAGCTCACCTTCTCCTTTTTATTCACTCCAGGACCCGGCCCATGGAATGGTATCCCCACATTTAGGGGGAGTCTTCCCACATCAGTTAACCTACTGTAGATAATCCCTTACAGACACACCCAGATTCACTTCCATGATGATCCTAAACTACATCAAGTTGGTTAAAAGGCCTTGCAACTCTTCCAGAGGGCCCAATTCCAAGGACCCACGTGGCAGCTCCCAGCCTTCGGTAACTCCAGTTCCATGGGATAGGATCCAACACCTTATTCTGGCTCTTATAGGCACCAGACATACACACAGTGCACAAACAAACATGCAGGAAAAATACTCACATTCATGAAAAAAATTAAACTCTAAACAAGTAATCGCATTGAGTTGGTAATCAAGATTTATCATCACTTATCTCATTTTAATATTTATTTATTTTACAGCCCAACCGAAGTTTCCCCTCCCTCCTCTCCTCCCAGGCCCTCACCTCACCTCCACCACTACCCCAATCCACTCCTCCTCTGTTTCTGTTCAGAAAAGGGCAGGCCTCCCATGGATATCAACAAAACATGGCACGTCATGTTGCAGTAAAACTAAGCTCCTCCCCTTGTATTAAGGCTGGGCAAGGCGACCCAGTACGGTGAATTGTGTTCTAAAGACCAGCAAAAGTGTTGGAGATAGCCCTGCTCCCACTATCAGGAAATCCACAAGAAGACCAAGCTATACAATTGTAACACATATGCAGAGGGCCTAGGTCACTCCCATGCAGGCTACTTGGTTATTGATTCAGTCTCTGTGAGCTCCTATGAGCCCAGGTTACTTGATTCTATGGGTTTTCTTATTCCTGCTAATTATAATAGTCTCTTGTTTCTTACTATTTGGTGTGTATCTACCATTTTTTAAGTTTTTTTTTTTAATTCATTTTACATACCAACCATAGATCTCCCTCTCATTCCTCCTCCCGCCACCCCACACACACCTCCCCACCTACCCCCCACTCCACATCCCCTCTTCCAACATAGTAAGTTCTCCCATGGAGGGGGGCAGCTAAGCCTGGTAAATTTAGTTAAGGCAGGACCAAGCCCCTCTCTGCTTTATCAGAGGTGAGCAAGGTGTCCGACCATAAGAATGGGATCCAGAAAGCCAGCTCAAGCACCAGGGATAGATCCTGATCACACTGCCAGTGGCCACTCAAACAGACCCAGCTACACAACTGTCTCCCATATGCAGAGGGTCTAGTCTGGTCCCAGGCAGGTTCCACTTCTGTTGGTCTAAAGTTTATGAGTTCCTATGAACTTGGTTCAGTTGTCTCTGTAGATTTCCCCATCACGATCTTGACTCCCCTTGCTCATGTACTACCACTTCCCTCTCTTCAACTGGACTCTCGGAGCTTGGCCTGGTGCTTGGCTGTGGATCTCTGCATCTATTTCCATCAGTTACTGGATGAAGGCTCTATGATGACAGGGTATTCACTAATCTGATTACCAGGGTAGGCTAGTTCAAATTCAGGCACCCTCTCCACTATTGCTAGTAGTCTAATCTGGGGTCATCCTTGTGGATTCCTGGGAATTTCCCTGGCACCAGGTTTCTCCTTTACCCCATAATATCTCCATCTATCAAGATATCTCTTTCATTGCTCTCCCACTCTGTCCCTCCCCCAGCTTGACCATCCCATTCCCTCATGTTCTCATCCCCCATCCCCAATCCTCTATTACTTCCCCTCATCCCCAGTTTACTCATGGAGATCTCCTGGGTTTCCCCATTCCAAGGTGATGCATACATGCTTCTAAGTGTCCTTCTTGTTTCCTAGCTTCTCTGGAGCTATAGGTTGTAGTCTAATTATCCTTTGCTTTACATCCAGTATCCAGTTATGAGTGAGTTTTACATACCATGTTTATCTTTCTGAGTCTGGGTTACCTCACTTAGGATGATATCTTCTAGTTCCATCCATTTGCCTGCAAATTTCATAATGTCATTGTTTTTTACACCTGAGTAGTACTCCATTGTGTACATGTACATTTTCTTAATCCTGTCTTCAGCTGAGGGCATCTAGGTTGCTTCCGTGTTCTGGCTATTATGAATAATGCTGCTATGAACATAGTTGAACAGGTGTCCTTGTGGTATGATTGATCATTCCTTGGGTATATGCCCCAGAGTGGTAATCTTGGGTCTTGAGGTAGATTCATTCCCAATTTTCTGAGAAACTGCCATACTGATTTCCAGAGTGGCTGTACACGTTTGCACTCCTACCAACAGTGGCGGAGTGTTCCTTTTGTTCCACATCCTCTCCAACATAAGCTGTCTTCAGTGTTTTTGATCTTAGCCATTCTGACAGACGTAAGATGGTATCTCAGAGTTGTTTTGATTTGCATTTCCCTGATGACTAAGGGTGCTGAGCAATTCCTTAAATGTCTTTCAGCCATTTGGGATTCTTCTGTTGAGAATTCTCTGTTTAGATCTGTAACCCATTTTTAATTGGATCATTTGGTATTTTGATGTCTAGTTTCTTGAGTTCTTTACATATTTTGGAAATTAGTCCTCTGTCAGATGTGGGGTTGGTGAAGATCTTTTCCCATTCCGTAGGCTGTCATTTTGTCTTATTTACTGTGTTCTTTACCTTACAAAAGCCTCTCATTTTCAGGAGGTCCTATTTATTAATTGTTGCTCTCAGTGTCTGTGCTACTGGTGTTATATTTAGGAAGTGGTCTCCTGTGCCAATGCTTTCTAGGCTGTTTCCTACTTTCTCCTCTATTAGGTTCACTGTAGCTGCATTTAAGTTGAGGTCTTTGATACACTTAGATTTGAGTTTTGTGCATGGTGATAGATATGGATCTATTTGCAGTCTTCTACATGCTGACATCCAGTTATGCCAGCACCATTTGTTGAAGATGCTTTCTTTATTCCATTGTACAGTTTTGGCTTCTTTGTCAAAAATCAGGTGTTCATAGGTGTGTGGGTTAATGTCAGGATCTTCAATTTTATTCCATTGGTCTGTATGTCAGTTTTTATGCCAATACCCAACTGTTTTTATTACTATAGCTCTATAGTAGAGCTTGAAGTCAGAGATGGTGATACCTCCAGAAGTTGCTTTATTGTAAAGGATTGTTTTAGATATCCTAGGTTTTCTGCATCTGCCATTTATGATAGCAACAACTTTATAATTTTCTCAAGGGACCTCCTCTTTCCCATTTGGTGTTTGAAGTGGTCTAATGCACTTTCTGATTTCAGCATGGCAGATCACAGGCCCCATCACCTTAAGCCCCATTTTGGGGTGGGGATTGTTTTAGGATTGGGACTGGCCACATCATCCCCCAAAGCCATTCCCACCTCTTTTCTGAAACAACATATACTTGGAAAGTGAGTGGGTTGGGTCAACAGTGTTTCAGAAGCATTCTGAATCCACAGCCCTGCCTGGAAATGAATCTGTACCATTTAGGGAGGGTGACAGCTTACTTCTGTGACAGCTACATCTGAGGCTAACATTTTCACCACCCCTTGAGTTCCTTTTTTATTTAAAGCCCATTTAAAGTTGAGTTTCTCTCTGAGGCTGGAAAGGACCTGATCCTCACATTGCAAACAGTAAGAAAAGGGGTCCAGAATGGAATATCTGCTGTGGCATGTGAGAAAAAAGGAAAGAATACAGTTTCACACAGGACTCATTTAAATCCTGACTCTTCTAATGACTGGTGTTGCGATTAGTGTTGACTCAATTCTTTTATTTCTCTGAACCACATCTTTGCATATATAAAATGGGGAGATATCTCCCTCCTGTGTTGAATGACATGAAGAATTAAATAAATCGAAAGGTACAAAGAGTGTGCACATTGGATGCATACTCTGTTCCCTGCTTCCTACTTTGCCAATTAGCTCTCTAATACCAAGAAATGAGAAGGAATCCAACAAGTTCTCAGTGACAGTGCCCTTGAGGCTCTCAGCATGCATAGTGATTCCAGGTTCCATTTTCCATTCACTTGAGTTCACCGCCGTGTGACTAACTAGATTACTATCTCCAACCAGCTGCAGTTATTGTTTCATTGTCCATAAAACCCAGAATCCTTTTATAAGCACAAGCATTAAGGATGCGGCCAGGCAGGGTTCTGCAGCAGACAGAATAGCACAGGAGGTGGAAGCCCAAAGAGGACACAAGCAATCCTTCACCAGGTTTCATTCTCCAGAAAGCTTTGGGAAGACAAGAATCTGTTAAGAAATGCACAATGTGGGTCTTTTTCTTTACAGTTTTTATTTGATTTGATTAATGTTTTAAATGAAATAGAATTACATGATTTCTCCCTTCCTTTCCTCCCTCTATCCCCTCCCAACTACATTCCCTCAAAGTCCTCATGTGTCCCCCATTCTTAAGTTGATAGCCTCTTTTTCGTTTATTATTATTGTTAGATGCATATATGTATGTATATATTTTATACATAAATATATATGTGTATGTATGTACATATAACCTGCTAAGTCCATTTTTGTTGTTCCTGTCTATATGGTTTCAGGGCTGAGCACTAACACCCAACACTGAAAACAAATGTGGAAACAACTCCATGGTGGAACGGTTAACATAGCTCGCCCCAGTCAGGGTTCTCTAGAGGAACAGAACCTACATAGTGAATCTACCTATATATAGAAAGTGGGTTGAGCAGAATGGTTTACTCAGCTAGTTCAATGATGGCTGTCTACCAAAAGAAAGCCCAAGAATCCAGTAGTTGTTCGGTTCATAAGGCTGGATGTCTGAGCTGGTCTTCAGTAGATGCCAGAATCCCATAGAATGAGGCTCTAATATCGCTGAAGAAATGGACTTGCTGGTGAGGGTGGGAGGAAGCAGGCAAAGAGAGAGGACTTCCTTCTTCCGTTTCCTTTATATAGGCTGCCACCAGAAGGTATGGCCCAGATTAAAGTGGCTCTTTCCACCTTCAAAGATTCAGATTAAAAGTGGGTCTTCCCATTTCAAATTATTTCATTAAGAAAAACAAATATCTCACAGGTGTACCCAACTGCTTGGGTTTTAGTTCATTCCAGATATAGTCAGGTTGACAGCCAAGAATAGCCATCATCAACAAAAAGAAACAAGCTGTTGGTGCAGGGTGTGTTAGTTACTTTTCTGCTACTATGATAAAATACCAGGATGACAGCAACTTATAGAAGAGTTTATTTGGACTTGCAGTTTCGGGGGGGGGGTGAAATCTATCATGGTTGGGGGCACAGCAGCAAGCAGCTGGCATAGTAACAGGAATAAGATGAGAGCCCACATCCGTAACCACAAGCACAAAGCAGAGAGATCAAACTGGAAGTCAGGAGGATTTTAATCTCAAAGACTACCCACAGTGGCATCCTTCCTCCTGAGGCTGCACTACTTAAGCCTCCCCAAACAGCACCACCAACTGGGGTCCAAGTGTTCAAATGCTTGAGACTGTGGGAGGCATTTCCCATTCAATCCATCACACATGGCAATACTTAAAAACATGGCTGTTGCAAAGTGGTGACACACTATAACACTCCATACGCACAATGCGGTTGCAATGACGAGACAGTAGAAATAGATTATAGATTGGTACTTGCCAAGGGTTAGGAATAAAAACAAGAGCAGGAGAGACATGATGTGGTTATAAAAGAACAGCACAAAATGGCTATATAATATCACACACAATTAAATGAGTGCAAATAAACCTGGGCACTCTGAATAAAAATCAATGAATTACAGAAATGGTGATATGCTAACTGTCTTCTCTCATTGAAATCTTGGGAGGCATGACCTGGAGAAAACAGAATGGAGTACCTGGAGGCTCTGTGTTTCATGTCAGTGGTAGAGGCAAGCAGGTCTCTGTGAGTTCAAGGGCAGCATGATCTATATATATATATATCAAGTTCCAGAATAGCAGAACGGCCAGGGCTATTGCAAACACCACACACACACACACACACACACACACACACACACACACACACACACACCTGCCAAAAAAAAGTTAAGAATAATATCAGAATTGCCCTGGCTAACAGAGTCCGGTGGGATCTGGATCCTCCAAAACTGCCTTCTCTCAATGAACCCCATACTCCCACCCAGTGGAAGCCTGTTGGTCTCTAGCTGTTTCCCCTGTTGAAATTTTCTTCCTCTGATCTCTACAGAAGCTGGCCCTTCTTGTCACTCAGTTCTCAGCTGACTACCTTCTCAGCAGGCTTCTCTTGTCCACAGAAGGAAGCACCTCCTCCCACTCTGTCACGCTCTCCATACTAATTAGCATTCCAGCATTCATTACTCTGTTCTATTTGTTCAAAAACATTTTTTTTTTTTTGTTTTTCAAGACAGTTCCTCTGTGTATCCCTGGCTGTCCTGGAACTCACTCTGTAGACCAGGCTGGCCTCTAACTCAAAGATCCGCCTGCCTCTGCCTTCCAAGTGCTAGGATTAAAGGCGTGCGCCACCACCACTTGGCTATTTGTTCAGTTTTTATATATTGTATTTATTTATTCCAACTGGAAAATAGGTTATTTCTAAGATTTAGTGTGTGTGTGTGTGTGTGTGTGTGTGTGTGTGTGTGTGTGTGTGTGTGTAGCATATGTGTGGGTACCCTTGGAGACCAGAGAATGTCACAGGGCCCCAGATATTAGCATAAGTGGCACCATGTTAGAGGCACCATTCTGATCTTAAAATCCAGCACATAGCTCCTGTCTCAGTCAGGGTTTCTGTTGCTGCAATGGAACACCGTGACCAAAAAGCAAGATGAGGAGGAAAGGATTCATTAGGCTTACACTTCAGCATTGCTCTTCATCACTCAAGGAAGTCAGGACAGGAACTCAAATAGGACAGGAACCTGGAGGCAGGAGCTGATGCAGAGGCCATAGAGGGGAGCTTTTTACTGGCTGGCTTCTCATGGCTTGCTCAGCCTGCTTTCTTATAGAACCCAAGACCACCAAGCCAGGGATGGCACCACCTACCATGGGCTGGGCCCTCCCTCATTAATCACTAATTGAGAAAATGCTCTAGTTGGTCTTTCTTTGGACCACTAGCTCCCAAATAATGACACAGAGACTTCTTATTAAGTATGAAAGCTTGGCCTTAGCTTAAGCTTGTTCCCAACTAACTCTTAAAACTTAAATTAACCCATTTATAATAATCTATGCTCTGCCATGTGGCTCATTACCTCTTCTCAGGACCATATGTCTGACTTCCTCCACGTCTAGCTGGCAAATCTCCCATGCCTCCAATTCTTTCCCAAAGTTCCTATCTCGCCCCAGAAGTTCTGCCTATCCTCTCCTGCCTAGCTACTGGCCATTCAGCTCTTTGTTAAACCAATCAGAAGGTGCCTTAAGCAGGCAAGGAAGAACAGAGTGTTCTTCTTTTTGTACATCTTCACAGAGTGTACAAAAAGATTATCCCAACAAAATGCCTTACAGCTGGATCTCACGGAGGCATTTCCTCGATTAAGGCTCCTTCCTCTCTGTAAACTCCATGTCAAGTTGACATACAAAACCAGCCAGTACAGGTCTCAACACTTGCCAAAACAGTAACAAAGAAAAACTCCCTAGATGTGCTAACCTTGTTTTTCTGGCTTCTGTAGTTACATTTCTTGCTAACTGAAGTGTGCCAACCAGGATTTGGGATTTTTGTGCATAAAAGACAAAGATCTGTGAGGCCCAGGGCTGCATGATTTGGGCAAGTTCCCCATGCAGCTTCTGGCCAGCAAGAGAGACTTCCCTTTCAGACTTAAAGGTGCCCATGTGGTAATTTCTGGTGGGCTTACCTTGCAACATTCTGGAGGCTCTAGAAAGATCCCAGGAGACTAGGACTCTGGGGATCTTGAGATCCATTCTGGATCAATAGTACAGAAAACAAATAGCTCCTGGGAGGTATGCACCCTGTGATGTTCCAGGGTCTCACAAACTTCTCCTGCCTCTAGTCCTACCACCCCAGAGACCTGCAATGCTTTCACCCTAAAATGGGAAATTACAGAATGTCACCTGAGTCTGTCACCTCCAGTGTTAAGTCTGTTTATGGTGCCTTTTGAATAGGACACTTAGGAAAGACTAGACACAGCCTAATTCCAGTGTTCAAGCTCCAAATGAGATCCCTGGTTAAGGCTGTGGTGGCCACCTCCAGCTGCCTTGCCTCTTTGCCTGTCTGTGTGTCTTTCTTTTCTGTGTGTTTCTGTCAGTTCTGTCTGTTGGAAAAACAGATCTAAAATGGGAGGGAGAATGAGAAGTCCCAAGACACAGCTGAAGTGCATATTAAACAGTTCAAGGAGGGTTCTGTGGATGAAGATGAATATGGTGTCCATTCCTCACCCAGAAGATGCCAGACCTTCTATGAATCAATTGGCCCTCTTTTGGAATCAGGTGGCTCAGCGAAGGATCTCTGGACCCTTCAGGTCCAGACGGTTCAGGTTGTCTGGAACATGGTGACTAGAGATTCTGGCCACTCCGACCAGTTTTCCCATATTGACTAGTGGCTTTCTCTGATACAAGACCCACAGCCCTGGCTTAAGACCTGTGTCCACTTGTTGGGGACATGAATCCTCTTGGATTGGCCAGCTCACCTAGAGAAACCCAAAACTCCACTTGTTTTCTCAGTCCCACTGGAGGAATTTGACTTTTCACCTCCACATGCCCCAGTGTGGTCCCTGGCCACAACAAGGGATGGGGAAATACTTCCCCCAGCCACACTGGGAGTGGGGAAGGGGAAGAATAGTCTCTTCTACAAGAATAGTCTCTTCTGCCTCAGGCTCCCTCCCTCTCCCCTCCACATACAGTGGAATAGATCTAGCTATGGGGGCTCTGGGAAGAATTTCTTAGGGGCAGAGGCAGGCACACGTCCTCCCTCTAAAGGAGGTGCCCCCTGCCCTCCTGAGACCCAAAGATTCCCCTTCTACCCCTTTTCATGGTTTATGTCGTTTAATCCAATGATCTGTATAACTGGAAAACTCAGAACCCGTAATTCTCAGGAAAACCTCAGGCTTTCATTAGAGAGTTGTTTACACCCACCAGCTGACCGGGAAAGATTAACAACAGGTCCTGACCACCCTCTCTACAGCAGAGAAGAGGGGCAGGATCCAGCTTGAAAGTAGGAAAGCTGCCCTCAGGCCCAGTGGAGGATCGCTGGACAATGCAGCCCAAACAGAGTGGATTTTCCCCTCTGCCCGACCTGATTGGGACTCCAACACTGACCAAAATAAGGAGGCTCTGGACAATTTTCAGTGGACCACTTAGGGAGGATTGAAGGCAGGTGCTAGAAAACCTGCCAATCTGCCTAAGGTGAGCGAGGTTATTCAAGATCTCCAAAAATCCCCCTTTTGGTTCCTGTGTGAAGTTCCCCAGTTGTTCACCCCCACAGACCCAGATACACCAGAAAACCAACAAGTAAACAATATTGCTTTTGTTGTTCAGTCTGCCACAGACATTAAAAAGGAACTTCAGAAATTAGAAGGTTTGAGGGTATGAATAGGTCCCAATTATTGGAGAGTGCTCAAAAGTTTACAGTAACTGTGACTGTAGAAGAAATGAAAAACAAAAGTTTGACCCTAGCAGTAAGTAGTGACAGTGCTCAGAGAGACCAATAAAAGAGATCCCAGAGTGAGAGGGAAAAAAAAAAGGGAAAAGAAGAGGCTAGAAAAGGAGCAATGTGATTATTGTAAGCAAAAAGGACACTGGAAGAATGAAAAGAATGAATGCCAGTTTGGAAGAGGAAAGAAGGACGCCTCATCCTTCACTTGGGCGAAGATTGACGGAGACAAGGCCCCATTCCACTGAGACCCGGTATCCCAGGGTGTTGGAGCCCACTAGGTTTCCTAGTGGCTGTACCCAGCAGGACTGCATGGGAAGTTGATTGGACCACGGGGCTGGGCACCAGGTGTTTGTAAGGGTCTAACTACCAAGGGGGAGGTCTTTTGCTCCACCCCTTGGCATTGTTATAAATAGACCTTTGGACTAAAGCTCTGGGCCGGTGGATAAGGATCCAGGCCCACCCGAGTCTATGCTGTGTTTTCTCTCTGTTTCTCTTCCATTTCTAACTAAGTCTCTTATCCCTCATTCCTCAAGAGTTCCTGGGGTAAATAATAGTGGGGGCCGGTCCTCCACACCAGGGCAACATTAAAGGAAGGGGGCAAACCTGTTCCGTGCCTGGTTGACATGGGAGTGGTCCGTTCAGTCCTGTCAGCCACCTGGACCAGTGGCTCTCAATGGAAACCCATCCAAGTGGCAGCCGGACAGACTGCTCTCTTTCCCTGGACAACCTCTCAGTTGCTGGACTTGGGACAAGGTGCTGTGACCCACTCCTTTTTAGTCATGTCAGACTGCCCCTATCCCCTAACTGGGAGAGACTTATTAGAAAAATTATTGGGTGTATAGGACAGTCAGGGACCACTTCCCTTCTCCTGGAGCAGGCCCATCATTATCTGTATCATTATGGGGCATTTCTGATCCACACATGATCCAATAGTCGAGACGTATTTGAAACCCCAGTGTGTCAGGCAGGCCCAAGTCTTGGACTCACCTAACAGCAAAAGAATGGATTTTGAAAACATCCCATCACTTTAGGACAATATTTTCTTCAAACCTTTTCTACCTCTGTCTTTAAAAGTAAAATAGAAGCAATGTACTGACATTCTCATTTTCAAGTCGCTGGTGGGTTTCGTTGTCACAGTCACCTGGGGTTATCAAGTTGCTTCCTTCACAATTGCTGGCCAGATGAGGCACAGCACAAACTATCGCACAATCACACCTCTCCCCTCGGAAAGGAGCTGTCTTATTCTTGAGGACAGAACAATGGCTGAGTATTGATTTCTGCATGAGCACTGGTGTTTATCTCTCGTGCTTTCAGCCCAAGAGCCCCAGATATCTCAGGGATTTTTCTAGGGTAAGCCACCCCACCTTCACTCTAGACTGAAGTTGTATGTTCTCGTGGTTTCTCAGATAAGCAGTGGGAAGCATCATCTATGAGCTGAAAGGTTATACTGAAAACAAAAACAAAAAAAAGAATGGTACTATGCATACATTAAATCCCACATCCTCACCCATAAGACTTTACCAGAATTAGCCACTTGGATTCACAAATTAATCAAATGAAATTTCAGGAGAGGACGTATTGTAATTTCTATGGTACATACAGAGTCCTCACAGTTAATGCAGTGTTTTTCAGTGTGTTTTTAACATAGACCCTCCCAAGTAGCCCTATAAAAGCATGCATCCATTTTAGGGATGAGAACACTCAATGAGGCATATAGAGTAGAAGCTTTAGCTCCTCATTCTTGGGTGCTTTCCAAGAAGCTGTGTATCTTTCCATAATAATGACTTGAAATTTTTG
The DNA here is from genome assembly GCF_049852395.1 of Peromyscus maniculatus bairdii. Classification (NCBI taxonomy): domain Eukaryota; kingdom Metazoa; phylum Chordata; class Mammalia; order Rodentia; family Cricetidae; genus Peromyscus; species Peromyscus maniculatus. The sequence goes on from NC_134856.1 coordinate 9,077,114, forward strand.
CCCCTGAAATGAAGACTTATTTCAATCAAACTACTCAAACTTTTATTTCATTTCATCAAGACCAGCTTAAACTCATATTTAGCACTGCTTAGGTGGCTCATTGGGTAAATGCACTTGCCACCAGGGCTGATAACCCTGGGATGAGTTCAACTCCCGAAGGTTACCCTCTGACCTCCACACAATTGTCGTGGCGTGCTCTCTCTCTCTCTCTCTCTCTCTCTCTCTCTCTCTCTCTCTCTCTCTCTCTCTCTCTTGCGCGCGCGCACACACACACACACACACACACACACACACACACTAAATAAATAAATAAACTTCAAAGCCAAATTTAACTGGTATTTGTTAAAATTTAAGTGAGAAAAGTCTATAGTCTTGGGGGCAGTCTGAATACTTAATCAGTTCCCCCCAGATACAGGGAAACGTTTGCTAAATTCTCCTAACACAGAGAAGGCAATGCAGCTTTTTCATGATAATCTCACAGAGAGACAAGAATAAGGAATCATTTTTAACGTTTCTTGCCTGTATTTCTACATACCACATATTATTGGACTCCTCCAACACTCTCACATAAATACTGGCATTTTGTTTAACAGAAGAGTAAGTGAAACTGATGAACACCATGTCTGTAACATCGCATGAAACGGAGCGCAGGAGGCAGGCCGGGTCGGGGACCTCTTATCCCCTGGTGCTGCAGAGACCAAGAGGTTGAAGGGGAAGTACTTGTGAGTGTCCTGAAGAAGAGGGATGGTCCAGTTTCCCCCTCTCCATGAATGCATGCCAAGCATCTGCTGTGTGTCAGACACGAGGCAGAATACTCACTGGGGCCCCCCACCTCAGAGCGGCATTCTGCATGGAAACCGTACACAGACTTCATCACTGTGACCAATCCCTGAAGAAAGCAGCGGATGAAGTGAGCTGTTGTTTAGGTTTCTTTTCAGAGATGCCGGTCCACTTGAGAGGGTGAAGAGGGGTGTTACTGGTCATCTCGTGGGAGGTAGGAAAGGGAGAGATGGGGAGGAGAAAAAGAGGACAGGAGGGAAACAGAGGAGAGCCTGTGCAGGTGGGTGTTCTCCTGTGCCGCTTTGACTTCATCTGGGTGTGGTGACTCCACCCAGTCTGGGGTGTGGTGGTGTCCACATTCCGACTCCGCCCTCCCCTCTGGACACACCCTCACACCAGAGGTTGGTTTATTATTAATCATTTGGGCACTCCTCAGTCCAATCAAGTTAACAGTCAAGAGTCACCATCACAGGCTGGAGAGACGACTTGGTGACGAAGAATACTTGCGTCTTTTGGAGAAGATCCGAGTCCAGTTCCCAGCACTTATATCAGAGGGCCCCGAATTACCTGTAACTCCAGCTCCAGGGGACCCGACACCCTCTTCTGAACTCCACAGGCACTCAGACATATGTGTACGGAAACACAAAAAAGTAACAATAATAAAATAAAATTCAAATCTTTTAAACACACCTCATTCTTGGATCCCCTTCTTATTTGGAAGGCCATTTCTGACTCAGACATTGTTACTGTGGCTAAACTGAAGAATTTAAACAATTTATACTGAAAGTTGCATTCATTTCTAGGCTAGTAGCCAGCACATTTAATGTATAGTTCCATGATGGAGTATATACGGGTTATGATGAATTAGTAAGTTAATCCTTTCCCCAGGGCAGAAATCTCATAAAACAAGATCCCATCTGATAATAAGTTTGCTAGGATGTAGTATCTCAATATCTCCCTCTCTCATGAGATTGTGTCACAAGAAATTTGTTGCCATTCCTAGGTAAACTATTGAAGTTTGCAAATAATTACCTATGGATTCATGGTTATCCTATAATAACCACAGAACACTTTCTTGCATTCTGCTCTGCTCTCCTGAGGAAAAGAAAAAGCAATTAAGATACAGCTGACGTGCAGGGAATTGCAGAAACCCCAGCCTGCTCTGACTGAATTTCAGAAGTGCAAGAGGCTAAGCGATGAGTCAGGTTAAACAGCTGGCACCTTGGATGTTGCTTCTTGTTTAGGGTACCTAAAGGGGCTTGATTCTCTCTCAGTGTGTGTGTATGGGGCAGGAGAGGCCAAGGAATACAAGTGCACACAAACCAGTGTTCATGCGATGGTATCTACATGGTGTGTGTTTAAAAGATTTGTATTTTATTTTATCAAAGCTGGGATGTTCTAGGAACTCAGTGAGAGCTGAAGTTATGGATGAGGGGTCTATAGAGGGACTGGCAGAATGCAGTTCTTGCTGGAATTAGATCATCAAGCCTGAGAGAAGTCGGAAAGAGCACATTCCTGTACATTGCCAATGCACATCACTGGCCAAAGCAGTCCAAAATGTGTGGTCCGGGTCAACCTTGTGGAGTGCAGACAGGGCAGGAAAGAACAACGAGGAGAGGCAGGTGTGCAAATGAACTCAGAGAAGTCCAGCCATTTTTCTGTCATCCCTTCTCAGAGTCTTTATGCTGTGGCTGCTTCCTCAAGTTTATTTACATGTCCCTCTTCATGTGAAGAACTTCTCCTTCTTTTTTAAAGGCCCATTGAAATACCATCTCTGAAGGACACTGCTGGAGACTCCAATTTCAGAGATGTGACTCATAACGTCTAATGCAATATCCCGCAAAACAAGAGGACACGGAGACAAATTGGACTTCCCAAAGTCCTCCTGAGGGGCACTAGCTGTGTGGATGAAATCCAAATGCACTAACCAGTGAAAGCCAGGAGTCACTAAACTGCCTGTTAACTGCTGGACTTCCACTATTTTCAGGGGAGCATACAATTGCATCTCAGTGCCAAATCCCTCAGGACTGAAAAGGAAAGGCTCCTTTCCCTGTCCCGGCTGCCCCTCCACTCAACTCTCCTGCAAGTACCTGATGCGCTATCCCATTTGTCTATCTGAGGACCTCATGTGGATAGTTTGACCACACGACTAAAGCCAGGAGAGAGTTGACTCTACTTGTTAGGTACTGCTGTAATGCACCTCCCTTCTCCATGGTGACAGTTCAGAAAACCACAGCCAATCAAAATGCAGAGTTACGAAACCCCATCCCAGTGGATGCAACTACAAAACAGTCCCCACACGCAAGGCTCAGGGAACAACACAGAAGAGGACATAGAAAGACGGTAAGAGCCAAAGGATCAGGGAATTTGCTCCTAGCAATATCAGAAGCTACATCCAGAAAGCCTCACCAACATAACTGCCTAACACGAGCTGAACAAAGTCAACACCAACAGACATGTCAAAAAAGAAAACCTTTTTTTCATTTTGAAAAGAAAAAAAAAAAAAAACCACAAGGTCTCAACCCTACACGAAGAACTACAGGCAACTAAAGAATGCTGAGAGCAGGAAAAAGAGTCTTCCCCATGGAAGAGTTATTCAATACCAAATGGTCATCCACTAAAACATACATACATTTAATATTATACAGACTGAGCAGGCTATATTTAGAAATTATATATATATATATATATACATATATATATGCATGTAACAACAATTAAAGAAAACAAAGGCCATGAATTTGAAAGAGAGAAAGAATGGTATATGGGAAGGTTTGGAAGGAGGAGAGTGAAAGGAGAAATGATGTAATCATATTATAAGCTCAAAAATAAATTATTATATAGTGATATATAGATATAGAGAGACAGGGAGAGAGAGAGAGAAAGATCTCACAACTGCAATGGTGTCCTCTACAGTCCAATAATGTAAGACAAAACTCAGGATTATTTCATGTATAATATTTAACTCACTTGCAGGAACCTATATGCTAAGTCTTCAAAAATTACACTGAGCAGGGCATAGTGGCTTGTGTCTTTAATCCCAGCACTTGGGAAGGAGAGGCAGGAGGATCCCTGAGAGTTCAAAGCCAACATAGTCTACATAGGAAGTTCCAGGCCAGCCAGGGAGAGGGACCTTGCCAAAAAAAAAAAAGAGGTACAAAGAAACATTGAGAGGGGTTATGTGTCTGTTTTACCTTAATTATAGCGATAATATCACGAGTCCAAACACATCAAGTCACATAGATTATATACAATTTCTGTATACTAATTATACTTCAATAAAGCTGGTCTACATAGTGAATTTCAAAACAGTCAGAGCTACACAATGAGACACTGTCTTGGAAAAAAAACAAAAGCAAAAAAATTACATTGAATAAATAGAGAATTAACTCATCACACATGCACAGTCAAACAAGAGAGTGAGGTTGCATCTTATTCTGTTAGTGTGTATGCTGATGAGACACCATTTTCAATTTCCAGTTAAATCTTTGAGTATCTTCATTTTAAGGGGGACCTTGACTAATCATAGTACTCCTGAGAACTTCTTAAATCCTGGAAGTCCTCTGACAACTATCATGATAGACTTCTGGCTGACTTCAAATCTACTCAACAGCTACTTTTTTTTTTAATACTGTCAAATGCATTTGCACAGAAGGGGAGATGCTTTTCACAGCGATAGGGGGCTCATCCATATGCATGTGTGCGCCATGCCTACCACTTCTAATCCAAATCTCGAGATTTTGAGATTCTGAATGCTTGCATGAACTGGCAGGAAAGAATGAAAGATAGTGCAATTTACAGTTTAAAAGCAAATGGCTCACAGTTTTACAAGTCTATTTAAAGAGGTTCTGAAACCAAAGCAACTCATATGCTTATCACAAAGGCACAGCTATAAAAACAATACACACTATTAAACACTTCCCTTGAACAAACAAACCCAGGAAAACTAAAGTGAGATAGAAAAGAGATGCCATGTAAAACGGCTTTTTGTAGCACAGAAAGGCAACAACAATTTCATCTGTCTCCAAAGAAAAGGCCATTTCCCAAACTAAACTCAAAGGAATTCTAAGGGAAAAAAATATACTTAATTTCCAAGGCAGTTCTTCTTTTTATGCTGGTAATATATACCCCTATACCAAGGCTGCTTTTGAAAAGAATTCCTTTTATTGGCTCATTTTCAGAAGAGGCAGCTATAGTTCTGATCAGTGGGCTAGCTGCAGATGAACATGTGGATGGAGGCTCTGTTTGGAATGTTGTAAACATGCTGTCATCAGGCTCAAAGGTCCTGGGGATGTCACAATGAAGAGTACCATGCTCGTCTTTTCTTCTTCCATTTTGTCCTGCAGTTAGATGCCATGTTAATATCATCTCCCATTTCCTGGGAAAGAAATTAAAAGTCAGAAACAATTTACATTATTTGAATGCCTTCCCATGAGAGGAATTTGTATACCTCAGAAATGAGCGGGCTCTTTGATGGGGAATGCTTATTTGCTCTTGACAGCTTTTTAGTGAGCAAGATAGAAATCAGATTGGATTTCGACAGTGAGAAATTGAGAGCCTGTTGTGCCAGCAGGAGGCTGAGGCCTCTAATTTTACCTCTGCAAAACAAAGATGAACCAAGAATATAATCTACCTACTTTTCAAAAACAAAACATAAAAATTCTCCATGTAGCTGGCTTCAAAGTAAGAAAAATTGCACACAGCGCCAGCTCTGTTCTGTCCACCTTGGATTTAATATAATGGTTAGACTGTATTCAAAAGCAGATAGAATAGATTCCAAATTCCATTATACTCTCTATTCTGAACTTTTCATTTGAACAATGAAGTCCACAGTAACCCCATCAAACTTCCTTAAACCAAAGGGCTGACAACCCCTGAATACCAAAACCTCCCTAACACACAAAATTAAATGGTATTCTGCACAAGACATGGATTGTCAAGGATACATTTTGGCAGCAGAAGTGATGTTCAGACAGCCTTCCTAGAGCTCCAGTGAGCTCTTAATTGTATATAATAAACCTAAACAGACAACACTTGCTTTATAATAGAAAGGAAATTTGGCTTTGGTGAGTCTGTCGGGTTCTTCATACATATTCTGTTGTCTGGTATTCAGACCTGAGACAGAAGCTATGTTTATAAATTTCTCATGACAAATGAAGCCAGAGGGGAGAAGCCTGATATTAGTTTGTGATGGATGTGGAAGGGGAGTTTGCTAACAGAGATCTGAACAGCGGGATGCCTGTCCCTAACACTACAGCTCTATGAGTGATATCACAGTGAAGAATGGGATAAATGTTATTGCAGATTTGAAACAGGGTTTCATTGGGTAACATCACCTGAGAAGAAAATAGTAATAACCACACTAGCCCCTATGACCAACAGATGGGAACATATTCATGAAATGTAATGAAGAGAAGCAACATGGTATGTTAAACAGGCACTCAATGCAATTATAGGACATTAGAGGAAAGGGCTACATAGCCAGTGAGAAGTGTAGATGTTTATATTTGATAGGAAACGGAAAACTGTTACAGGTCATAGTATATCCTGCTTTAGAGTTAATTTTCTGACAAGGAATTAATACTACATGAAAATCTAGTTAAAGGAAATAAACAGTGTTTTGTTGAACTTGTTAATTCAAAATAATTAATTTTTACTTAAAGTAATACAAGAATTAAAACATATCAAGCTCTCATCCAGTTCAAGCTCAAAATTCTACAACAGAAAAAGCAGGTCCACTGAAAAGAAATAGTTAATTTCCACTTTGGGAAAATATGGTAGATTATCCTCAAAAATCTGCTTGAGAATTAGAATTTCTACTGCTTCTCCAAATTTTGGTGAGGATCAAATACAGTCAGAATTTCTGCAAAAGATATAGTAAACATCCTCTCCCGAAGTGCGGCTAGACAGAAAGAAAATCATATGAAGATATGGAAATGCAAAGTGAGTGAACAAAAAATAAAGCTAATGGCTGTTTGGAGCCTGGGGTCTATGCAGGGACACTTTGCTCAGCCTGGGTGAAGGGAGGAGGGGACTGGACCTGCCTCTACTGAATCTACCAGGCTGAGCTGAATCCCCAGGGGAGTCCTTGCCCTGGAGGAGATGGGAAAGGGGGGTGAGTTGGGGGAGGGGGCGGGAGGAGGGAGGACAGGGGAATCCATGTCTAATATGTAAAATTAAATTATAAAATTTAAAAATGTATATATAAAAAAATAAATAAATAAATAAAGCTGAAAGTAAATCTACCATACGACCCAGCTATACCATTCTTTGTTGAATGTCCAAAGAAAACTTGATATTCTACTCCACAGATACTTACTCAGCCATGTTCATTGCTGCTCTGTTCACAACAGCTAAAAAAGTGTAAACAACCTTTAGCCAAACGAATAATGATAATGTGGTACCTCTACACTGTGGAACACTACTCAGCTGGAAAGAAAACTGAAAGCATGAACTTTGCAGGGAAATGTGTGGAACTAGAAAAGATTGCAGGGAGTAGATAATCGAGACCCAGCAGGACAAACATTGCATGTTCTCTCTCATCAGAGAATCCTAGATCAAAATCCTCAGATGTGATTACATGTCCTGCAGTAACTGCAGAAACTAGGAAAGTAAAGAGGGACCACCGCTGGAGTAGGAGGTAAGGGGAGCGGAGGAGAGAGGACTAACAGGTACACAGGATCTGAAGGAGGACATGGGAAGGGGGGGCATTCATTAGAGAGGTGGAGGGAGATAAATACCGAAGAAAGGGATGAGGTAAAAATAACCGTAAAGTTTCTGAAAACTCATAAGGTGTTGACTATTTGTCTACAAAATAAAATAAAATAAAATATGTTAGTCTGTGTAAATATACATACACAGTTTTAATGACCTTTTCTCATCTGGGCTGGCATGTTCTCTCCAAGAGCCAAAGACCACCTAACAAAAAAACACATCAGGCATAAAAATCCCCCTTTTAAGTTGTTGGAAAGAGTTGCCCAAGAGACTCCCAAAACATTATAGATTATCGCCACTGGCCTTGGTTACCCTCCCCCAGAAGTGGAAAGTAAGGCCCTATTGCTGAAGACACCGTGCACTTCAGACACAGGACCAGAGAGACCCCTGAGCTGGAACTGATCTGATACAAGCTTCTAACGGAGGGAAGCAACCAAAAGTCTTACAAAGCTATAAGCTATAAATCACAACAATAACCAGCATGTCACCATAACCCTAAAGGTGCAGTAATGGCATGTACACCTTGGTGGTAACCAAAAGCTCTCTAATTGGACTTAAGTCCTGCTCAAAAAAAAGGGAAATCATTTATGGTCCAAGAAACCTATCCAACTACTTAGAGCTAGTAAAGTTATGGATCTTGGAGGAAAACCTACAACCACCTGTAGATGAACAGTCTTATTAAATAAGAAACACAGAGCCAATTGCAGAGTTAAAAGCCCAAGAGGTCAGAGCAGTAGCTGAGACCTGAGACTTAAAACCTCCTTCTTACCCTTAGCTGTCACTGTCGTCCTTCCCCTCAGAAAAGAGGCCTACTTCCTGTGTGTCTGTCCTTTTTATTGACTTCCTGTTCTGCCTTCTCATTGGTTGTAAACCCAACCACATGACCTCCTCGTCACTACCATAACTACCACTTTACTAAACCAGCATAATCCCAAACTGCATTCTGAATATTTGTCCTTATACCCACAGATAAATGTAGACCTAACCCCATAATAAGTAACTTCTCTTGGCAACAGAAAACCACAACCAATCAAAATGAAGATTGTAACACCCAGACCCAGAGGATACATCCACAAAACAATTCCCTCACCTAAGGTTCAGGGAACATTGAAAAAGACTGGAGTGGAGGTGGGGTGAAGGGGTGGGGGTGGAGATCATCAAAGCCAGAGGATCGGGGAGCTTGCCCCTACTAATGTCAGAAACTACACCCATGAAGTCTCATTTCATGAACATGACCGCCTAAACATGAGCCGAACATGGATAACACCAATAGACATGTCAGAGAGGATGTGAGAAATCCCACGAGGCTTAAGCCCACACAAAGAACCACAGGCAACTAAGGAATGCTGAGAGTGGGAGAAATCGTCTCTCCTAGGGAAAAGCACACCAATTGGTTGCCCAATCCCAACTAACCCTAAAAATGAACGTGCCAGTAACATCATACAGGCTGAGCAGGTTGCCTTTGTAAATATATATGTAGACACATATAAACGTATGCATGTGACAATAAGTAAAGAAGAAAGAGGACATGAATTTGAAAGAGAACAAAAAGGGGTATATAAGAGGTTGTGCAGTGGTTCTCAACCTTCCTAAGGCTGCTACCCTTTAATACAGGTCCTCATGGTGTGGTGACCCCTGATTATAAAATTATTTCATTGCTACTTCAGAACTGTGACTTTTGCCACTGTTATGAATTACAATGTAAATATCTGTGTTTTCCAATGGTCTTAGGCAATCCCTATGAAAGGGTCGTTCAAGGGATCATGACCCACAGGTCGAGAACCACTAGTTTAGAGGGAAGAGAAGAAAAGGATTTATTACATATAATTACATTATAATCTCAAAAAGAAGAGAAAAGGGTGATCAACAAAAAGAAAGTGAGAGAATATGTGAGCCATGTGCTTCAATAATGAACAAGAGGACATAACTTTAATATCTACAGACACTAACAAAATAATAAAGTTATTATTCAAAAGAGAAAAGAGGGTGCTGGGTGTGTGTAGTGGTGTTTGCTCTGCCCATGACCTTGGGCTATAGGGCCCTAAGGAGGCCATGCTTCCTGCCATTGTTCATGACCTCTTAAAAGGAGAGGGAGAGCCGGGCAGTGGTGGTACATGCCTTTAATCTCAGCACTGGGGAGGCAGAGCCAGGCGGATCTCTGTGAGTTTGAGTCCAGCCTGGTCTACACTGCGAGATCCAGGACAGGCAACAAAACTACACGAAGAAAGCTTGTCTCAAAAAACCAAAAATCCTTCTCCCTGCTCCTGCCTGAAAGGTTGATTTGCTCCAGTCAGATCAGAGGAAGACTTCAACTGTCTACTCTGTTCTGTATTCGTGAGTGTATTTCCTCAATTTACCTTAATAAATTTCCCTAATATTTTTTTAATTTTTTTCCATTTGCTTACTTTTAACTTTTTTTTCCAGTTTCATATTTTATTTTTTATTTATTTTTTGAATGCCGATAAATTGAAGGAGGGAGAAGGTCTTAAATACAGGCTTACAGCACAACGGGAGAACCCCAGAGGGCAGAAGTTTGCTACCTATGTTTTACAACCTTGCATCTAAGCTGTTAACACCCAATATGCAGGATACACAGACAAGGAACTTCCCTTAAGCATTCAGGAGGGTGGAACCCAGCAGGGAATTAGCATAGGGAGGATATCAAGGTCAAGGTCAGCAAGCAAGGCAACAGTTACCCAAAACAGGGGCCAGGACCCTACAAGTCCTGCCTTTTACTAAAAAATGGGCTTCTGACTTAGGTGACGTAACTGCTTGTTCAAGTATGTTTGAGAATGTGTCACCCAGACACCTTGGAGATTAAGGATAACCCTGAAGGTCACTGACCTCCATTTGTTAACAGTAGCATACCACCTAAGCCATTTCACAATCCTCTTCAAGCTGGTGTAGTACCTACTTTTCAGGAGTGGCTCTGTGCAACATTTATTGGCCTCCTGAAATTCATTTAGCTCCCTTTGAAGATACCTTAAATTTTATGAGCCTGAATGTAGCCATTATGAGACCATTAGTTCTGCTCCTTGTGAGCTGCCTACCAAGTGAGCTCCAGGACAGGCACAAAGCTACGCAGAGAAACCCTGACTCAGAAAACCAAAAAAAAAAAGTGTAGATAATAAAATTTGACTATTTTAAAATGTAAACTCATTACTAAATAAAATTAATAAAATCTCCAAAGCAAGAGTCCAACTCAGGAATGAAGTGATGACTTGCATGGTGAAGTCTTCAAAGTAGTAAAGAAAAAAAAGAACAATAATATTCTATAACATCTTTCACAGAAAGGAAAATACCATATTATACCAGCATTAGCCTATTACAGAAACTTGATGACAAAAAATCTGTATTTTATAAATTATGACATAAAATTCTGAAAACAATAAAATTCATTAATATTTAAGAAAATATATTACAGCCAAATCACATTTCTTCTAAACAAACAAGATTCATTTGCACTGAAAATCCACTGTGAGTCACCAAATTAAGAAAATAAAATGAAGGGCAAAACCTGGGATCATTTTTAATCAATGGAAAAATGCACTTAAGGAACTTGTCAACCTTTTCATTATCTCAAAATAATACGCTTAACAACTTAGGGACAAAATTGACCTTTTAAGCCTAATAAACCACATTCAAAAAGGTGATGTCTCATACTTAATATATTTTCATATAAAAAACTCCATGTTACATCAGAAATGATAAAAAAAAAAAATTCTCCCAATACCGATGCTATTGTCTAAATGTATCCCCCTGAAAACTTTTGCATTTATCTCCAATTCAATTCTATTAAAAGTGAGGCTTGCCAGGTGGTGGTGGCGCACACCTTTAGTCCTAGCACTTGGGAGGCAGAGCCGGGGGATCTCTGTGAGTTCGAGGCCAGCGTGGTCTACAGATCGCGATCCAAGACAGGCGCCAAAACTACACAGAGAAACCCTGTCTCGAAAAACCAAAAAAACATAAGTGAGGCTTTCAATTGTGATCAGGTCATAAATGGTGTCAGCCCCTCCCACCAAAAAGGCCAGAGGGAGCATATTTGCTCCCTGCACCAAGTGAGGGTGTAGTCTATAAGTAAATGTCCTGGGACAGGAGTACTTGCAGCTCTTGCAGAGGACCTGGGTTGTGTCTTCAACATCCATATCAGGTGGTTCACAATTGCCTGTAACTCCAGCTCCAGTGGGTGGGGTGTAATGCCTACTTCTGGCCTCCATGGCACCCACATGCAATTAGAGCGTGCGTGCACACGCGCGCGCGCGCACACACACACGTACAGGAATAAAGTTTAAACATTACGAAAGGGTTCTGGTGCTGAAGAGATGGTTCAATGGTTAAGAGCACTTGCTGCTATTGCAGAGGACTTGGATTTGATTTCTAGCCATGTAGGGAAGCCCACAACCACCTCTAGACCTCCAGCTCCAGGGATCCTATGCCCTCTTCCATCCTCTGCAGACACCCACAGTCAACTGACATAGCCACACACAGATGTACACACTTATACACATAATTAAAGACCAGAAGAAATCTTTTTAAAAAGAGAGAGCAAAAGCAGTCCTCACCACACACTAAATCTACCAGCTGCTTTGATCTGGAGAACTTACCCATAAATGCTCACTGTTTATAAACTGTCTCAAAGAGGCTTGTGACTGTGAGTAGTTAATGGGATGAGTAATTTGCTACGTCTGTGAAACAATGGCCACCTTGCTGGGAAGGCCTCCTATCTGTCCTTGGCTCACTAGCTTTTTCCCATTCCTTTTTAAATGACTGAATACGGATTGATCATCTCTAACCCTTACCTCAATATTGGCTTGGCACCAGTGTGTGACACATGCACAGATGGGTGGATGCATTAATAAAAGAAACAAATACTTGTCATCTTAATAATCATGCCAAATATTAGAAGAAACATTATCCTAAAAAGTATATGTAACCTCTCAAGTCAAGTCAGCAACCATAATTGTGAAAATTTTTATAAAAAAGTATTAGTCATCCTCTTTATTCTCGATTTTCTTTTTTTTTTTCCTTTTATTGAAAATAGATTTTCTTTCTCACATAATATACCCTGATTGTGGTTTCTCTTCCCTCTACTTGCTCCCAGCTCCTTTCCACCTCCCATACCATCTGCATCTATCATACCCTTTCTGTCTTCCATTAGAAAACAAACATGCTTCTATGGGAAAATAATAAAATAAAATAAAATGTAACACCAGAATTGGACAAAACAAAAAAAAAGAAGAAAAGAAAAGAACCCAAGAGAAGACACAAGAAATAGAGACCCACTCATTCTCACACTCAGGAATCCAGTAAAAGCAGTAATTTAGAAGCCTTAATACATACACAGAGGATCTGCAGAGTAAAAAGAGAGAAGAAAAAAATATGTAAATAAAATTTTTTCAAAAGAATAGATAAAATTAACAACAAAAGAAGAAGAGCCCTGACATAAGACAAGGAACATCTGAAGATGCCGTTGAGTTCATCTCTGTTGGCCATCTGCTGCTGGGAATGTAACCTACAGGTTGTTGAGTTCATTTTCTGTTGGCTATCTACTGCTAGGAATGCAGCCTACATGTATGTTGAGTTCATCTTCTGTTGGCTATCTACTGCTAGGAATGCAGCCTATATGTATGTTGAGTTCATCTTCTGTTGGCTATCTACTGCTGGGAATGCAGCCTACATGTAAGGGCAATTTGTTTACCCAATGATACTCCCTTGGAGGAAGTAAAGTGGTTATCAATTGGAGATTGCTTCTGGGTTAGGGAAGGGGGCATGTATCTATTTCTCTTTTCATCTCTAGGACCCCAACTAGTACAGACCCTTATAGGCCCTGTGCATCCTGCTTCAGTCTCTGAGTTCATATATGTGTCAATCCATTTATTTAGAGGGCCTTGTTTTCACAGTGTCCTCATTCCCCTCTGGTTCTTACATTCTTTCTGCTTCCTCTTCTGAGGGGTTCCTTGGGACCTGAAGGGAGAACCTTGATGGAGACATCTCATTTAGAGCTGAGTTTTTCAAGGTCTCTCTCTCATTCTCTGCATAATGTCCGGCTATGGGTCTCTTTATTTGTCCTCATCTGCTGTAGGAAAGAGCTTTTCTCTGATGGCTGAGCAAGACACTGAACTATAAGTATAGCAGAATTGCCTTTAGGGGTCTGTTTTAATTTTTATTTATTCCTCTCTCATACAATACATCCTGGCCACAGTTTCTCCTCCCCTCAACTCCTCCCAGTTCCCACACACACACACCTCAACCTCCTCTCTCCCCTAGATGCACTCTCCTTCCCCATCTCTCCCCAGAAAAGAGCAGAACACCCAGGGACAAACACTCACATCAAGACTGGGTAAGGCAATCTATTAGGAGGAAAGAGTCCCAGGAGCAGACAGAAGAGTCAGAGACACCCCTACTCCCACTATCTGGAGTCCCCCAAACATCAAGCCAACAACCATAACGTATATGCAGAGGGCCAGCCAGACCCATGAAGGCTCTGCAATTGCTGCCTCAGTCTCTGTGAGAGCCCATGAGTCCTGCTTAGTCAATTGTGTGGGCTGTGTTCTCCCCCCCGAGACCTTGACCCCTTTGGCTCCCACAATTCTTCCTCCCCTTCTTCGAGGAGAGAGACCTGATGGAGACCTTCAACCTGGGTGCTCTCTGTCTAATGTATGACTGTGGGTCTCTGCGTCTGTTCCCACCAGCTACCAGAGGAAGTCTCTGACGATGACTGGACTAGGCACCAATCTATGAATATAGCAGAACATTCATTAGAAATCATTTCATTGATTTGGTTTTTTGTTTGTTTGTTTGTTTGTTTTTTGGTTTTTTTGTTTTTTGCCAGTTGTGTTTGGTTCTACCCTAGGTCCCTAGACTATCCAACCTCCAGTACCTGGTCATCCAGGCAGGGTCAGTCATGGCCTCAAATTAGACCAGTCATTGGTTGGCCACTCCTATGAGCTCTGAGCCACCATTGCCCCATCACATCTTTCAGGCAGTACAACTGTCTGTTTTTGTAACAATACCATGCTGTTTTATTACTATAGCTCTGTAGTACAGCTTGAAATCGGGAATGGTGATACCTCCAGAAGTTCTTTTATTGTACAAGATTGTTTCAGCTACCCTGGGCTTTCTGTGTTTCCATATGAAAATTTAAGATCCCACGAAGAATTGTGTTGGAATTTTGATAGGGATTGCATTGAATGTGTAGATTGCTTTTGGTAGGATGGCCATTTTTACTATGTTAATCCTACTGATTCATGAGCATGGGAGATCTTTCCATCTTCTGATATCTTCTTCAATCATTTGAAGTTTTTTATCATACAAGTCTTTCACTTGCTTGGTTAGAGATACCCTCAAGATATTTTATATTGTTTAAGGCTATTGAGGAAGGTGTTGTTTCTCTGATTTCTTCCTCAGACCATTTGTCATTTGTATTATAGGAAGGTTACTGATTTTTGTGAGTTAATTTTGTATCCAGATACTTTGCTAAAAAGTATTTATAAACTGTAGGAGTTTCTCAGTGGAATTTGTGGGGTCATTTTGTGTACTATCATATATCATCTACAAATAAAGATACTTTGACTTCTTCCTTTCCTATTTGTATCCCTTTGGTCTCCCTCAGTTGTCTTATTGGTCTAACTAAGACTTCAAGTACTATATTAAACAGGTGTAGAGAGAATGGAAAACCTTGTCTTGTTCCTGATTTTAGTGGAATTGCTCTGAGTTTCTCTCCATTTAAGTTGATTTTGTCAATGGGCTTGCTGTATATTGCTTTTATTATGTTGAGGTATGTCCTTTGTATCCCTAATCTCTCCAGGAATTTTATAATTAAGGGGTGTTAGATTTTTGTCAAAGGCCTTTGTAGTTTTTTTGTATTTCAATTTGTTTATATGGTGGATTACATTTATTGATTTACATATATTGAACCTTTAGTGCATCTCTGGGATAAAACTTACTTGATCATGGTGGATGATCTTTTATTTTTTTTTTTTTTTTTTGGTTTTTCGAGACAGGGTTTCTCTGCGTAGCTTTGCGCCTTTCCTGGAGCTCACTTGGTAGCCCAGGCTGGCCTCGAACTCACAGAGATCCGCCTGGCTCTGCCTCCCAAGTGCTAGGATTAAAGGCGTGCGCCACCACCGCCCAGCATGGATGATCTTTTTTATGTGTTCTCAGATTCAGTTTGCAAGTATTTCTTGAGAATTTTTGCATCTATGTTCATAAAGGAAATTGATCTCTAATTCTCTTTCTTTGTTGGGTCTTTATTCCTTTGGGT
The DNA here is from genome assembly GCF_049852395.1 of Peromyscus maniculatus bairdii. NCBI lineage: Eukaryota > Metazoa > Chordata > Mammalia > Rodentia > Cricetidae > Peromyscus > Peromyscus maniculatus. The sequence goes on from NC_134856.1 coordinate 9,092,871, forward strand.
ATCAGGTGTAAGTGTCATTTTGGAAAAACAATCGCACAATGTTCCTTCTGTTTCTATTTTGGGAAATAATTAAGGAGTATTGGCATTAACTTTTCTTTGAAAATAGGATAGAATGCTGAGCTAAAACTATCCATAGGATCTGGGCTTTGGGGGGAAGGAGATTGGGAGACTTTTAATAACTGCTTCTATTTCACTAGGAGTTATAGGTCATTTTAACTTTCTTATCTGATCTTGATTTAGCTTTGGTGAGTAGTATTATCAAGAAAAGTCTCCATTTCTTTTAGATTCTCCAATTTTAAAAAATGTCCTTATAAGTCTCTGGATTTCTTAAGTGTCTGTCTTTGTGCCCCCTACACACACACACACACACACTCATTTCTAATTTCGTTAATTTAGATCTTCTCTCTCTACCTTTTAGTTAATTTAGATAAGGGTTTGTCAACCTTATTTTTTTTTTCAAAGAACCAACTCTTTGTTTTGATGATTCTTTGAACTGTATTTTTGTTTTGTTTTTTCTATTTTATTGATTTCAGCCATGAGTTTGTTGATTATTTCTTTCCATCTGCTCCTCTTGGGTGTGATTTCTTCTTTTTGTTCTAGAAGTTCCAGTTGTGCTGTTAAGTTACTAGTATAAGAACTCTCTAGTTCTTTATGTAAGCAGTTAGTACTATGGACTTCACTCTTAGAACAGGTTCATTGTGTCCCATAAGTTGGGGTATGATGTGTGTTCATCTTCATTCATTTCTAGAAAGCCTTTAATTTCTATCTTGATCCATCTTTTTCTTTCAGTGGTGAGTTGTTCGGTTTTCATGAGTTTGTAAGTTTTCTGTTGTTTCTTTTTTGATATCCATGATTAATCTGTGGTGGTCAGGTAGGATGCAGGGTGCTATTTCAATTTTCTTGCATCTGCTGAGATTTGTTTTTTGATTGAGTATGTGGTCAATTTTGGAGAAAGTTCCATGATATACTGAAAAGAAGATATATTCTTTGGTGTTTGGATGATATATTCTATAAGTATCTATTAGACCCATTTAGTTTATAATGTCAGTTAACTCCAGCATTTCTCTGTTTAGTTTTTTCTGGATAATCTGTCTATTGGCAAGACTGGAGTATTAAAGTCTCTCACTATCAATGGGTGAAGATCAACATGTGAATTTAAGCTATAATAGTCATTCTTTTATGAATTTGGGTGCCCTTGCTTTTGGTACATAGGTATTAATAATTGCAATATTTTCTTGGTGTAGTTTTCTTTTGATGAGTAAGCAGTGTCCTTCCTTCATCTAATAACTTCTGATTAGTTTTGGTTTGAAGACTATATGTCAGATTATCTGACAAAATTTTAATAAATGGCTACACTAGCTTGTTTCTTACATCCATTTGCTTTGAATAACTTTTTCTATCCTGTTACTCTGAAGTAATGTCTATCCTTAATGTTAAGATATGTTTCTTGTATTCAACAAAAGGATTAATCATGTTTTCATATCCATTCTGTTCATCTGTGTCTTTTATTGAGGAATTGAGACCATTGATATTGAGAGATATCAATGAGTGTTGTTTGTTGATTCCTGTTATTTTGTTTTGGTTGTTGTTGTGGTGGTGGTGGTAGTGGTGATGTGTGTGTTTATGTGTATTTCTCTTCTTTTGATTCACCTGCATCTGCAATGCCAAAGAATTCATGAAGCAGGAGATGCTTAGCCCCTACCTAGACCTTGTATACCAATGAGGAAAGTTCAGGATTCTGGATTTCTAACAAAATTTGGAAATCATTTTGATATTACTAAAATAGGAAAATCAGAGATTAAGAGTTCTAAGGCATTGAAAAGCCCATCTTACACTGCCAATATCCTTTCGAGGATTTAGATGTAGCAATGAGTACTTACAGATCTCAAGGTAGAACTTCTTCCTGTGCCTTCTCCAAGCACGACTCATCTGAACCAAGTGTCCACCTATTAGTCAGAGCAGAGGAGCCCATAATTACCCCTATTCCAAGAAGAAAAATGCTAATGTCAGAGTCAGTTTATATATTGAACTGAAATAGACTCATAGACTCTCTATGCCAAATTTCACCTTAAAATTAGTTATGACCTATTTGGATTAAGACAATAAATATTACCACTGAGTAAAAGCAAAAGAGCCCCAAGTTTGTGGTATTCAATATCTAGTCTGGGGAAAAATATCACCATTTTGGTTGGTCCCTTTCAAAAATTACTAATTACCTAATACAATTCTTCACAGGTATTTTTACATTTTTTAGCTAAGAAAACTGGAAGTCAAGTATTTGTTTACTATGTGTTAGAATTTTTTTATTAGATGTATTCATTTTATTTTATGTGTTTGGCCTGCATGGATGTAGGTATACCACATTTGGGCAGCAGTCAAAAGAAGGCATTAGGTCTGTAACTGGAGTTGCAGATGGTTGTAAACCACCATGTAGGTGCTGGAAATTGGACCAGTATCCTCTGTAAGAGCAACAAATGCTCTTAACCACTGAGCCACCTCTCCAGTGCTATAGAATCGTAATCCAAATGCTATGTTCCTTGCCTGTCTTCTGTTTGAGATAGGTGTGTTCTGGAAGTCATTAGGCATCACCTACAAAATCTTCAAAGTGAGTGAGTCAAGGATCCGATGTTGACGAGCAGAGCACAGTCAACAAGAAGCATGCTCTTAGGGAAGGAAGAGTATGAAAATTGGTGAGATTATACACAATATGGTCCAACCAGAAAATAGAAAGAAGGTGTGCTCAGGGAAAATTAGCACAAGGAATTGTTTGGATGAGTAATGAAGAGGCTGAGAAACCCAATAGGAGATAGTGAACCAAGCCAGACATCAACAACAATGTGATCATGCCTGGGAACAAAGGGTCATAGAGCTGAAATCTCCAGATTAAAACTATAACCACAGCATCCCAATCAGCAGAAGCATACCATGAAGCTGATGTGCCATGACCCTCTTGCAGAAGATCCTCGTTCAATTCTCTGCACACACATAGTGGTTCACAACCATCTGTAACTCCAGTTACAGATCTAATGCTTTCTGTTGATCTCTGCACAAATATGGTGTACCTATACACCAATTACAGACCAATTCACAAACCAGAGAGAAAGGGAGAGTATCATTTGACTTCTCCATCTTTCTGGCTTCTAGCTCTGTGTCCACACCTCCATTTACAAATCTTGTCCAGAAGCCAGAATCAAAAGAATCATGAAAACTGAAGAATACACAGTATGGAACACCTGGCCATAAAAATCAATCTATAACAAACAGACAAATGACCAGTACACTGCAACCCAGAAATAAGGTCCCAAGAACCCAAGATAAAGTCTCTACTCAATTCTACTCTACCAGTCAGTCCTTTTTACACATTTTTGTCTCCTTTGATACACTCTTTAGAGATTTCTGCTCCAAAAGAAAAGTTAAATTTAAAGAAAATCCACATGACCAGCTCAACTCTGTATCTCACATCTCTGGATAATGGGAAATTCAAGAATGTCTCTGTAAAGCTATGCCAATTTATAAGCATTTAAAACTCATGAAGAGACTGGAGCAATGACTTAGGAGTTAAGAGACTGGCTGCTCTTCCAGAGGACCCAGGATCAATCCCCAGCACCCACATGGTGGTGCATAATCATCAGTGACTCTAGTCCCAGGGATCCAATGCCCTCTTCTGGCTTCTGGGGGCACTGCACACACAGTGCACAAACATGCATGTAGGCAAAACACCCATACACAAATAATAATAACAAAATACAATTTTAATTTTAAAAATAAAATAGAATTTGTGAAAGCTTCAAACAAAACTCATTCTGTAAACCTTACCTCTTTTCTTTTTATTGCTGAACTTTTTCCAGGAAAAAAAAAAGCAAACAAGCTTTTCTTGTTGGCTACCGAGATCAAGTATCTGAACTATAACCAGGATGAGAAGATACCAAAAGCATGAGTCCTTGTAAACAATAGACTGTCCAACACAGAGAGTGGTCAGGCCCAGGGAAGCCTTCAGTAACACCATATCAGATAACAGAGAAAATCCTCAAAAGAATGCTATTTCTTCTACCTTAGGTCTGTTTATTTTCAAAAATCATTTATGAACTGAGCCAACCTTGGAAAATAAACTTTTGTCTAAAGAAGGATGTAGTTTAAAAAAAAATGTCAAAACTCCACCAAACGTGGTCCTGGAAGAACACATATGACTTCTGTGTTTCTTTCTATCCTTGTAAATAAGGATAGGGAAAATGTCAAGAAGGCCACACAGTAAGAAATAGACAAAAGTCAGTAAGTTGTGGTGGCAGAGATAGGAATGGATTCCTCTAGCTGTCCTGAATTGTCTGTTTTTTTTTTGTAACACTGAACAGAGAGACCCACATGATGGAGGAATAAAGAGAAGACTGCTCCCTGGCTGTAGTCCTAGAAACACCAATGTGTAAGGAGGAAAGGGTTCTCAGAATGCACATTCTAGAGCAACAGAGACAAAATGGGTTAATGGAACTGAGCTTTTGTTAGTGGGGTTTGTTTATGCTTTTATTTTACTCAATTGCATTCACATTTGGAATTTATATCTGATTCATACAAGGAACTATGCAGAGTCTGTGATTCAAAAAGTATGATTATCCATGTGGAGTAAATGCATCCACACATATATATGCATATGTATTTCTTCTATTTCAATATGATTTGATAGATATTTGATTGATGAATGAAAGTCTTTTTCACTTCTTTTTTTAAAATATTTTAATGTATTTATTATTGTGTGTGTGCAAGTGGATATGGTGTGTATGTGTCATGGTACAGAGTGTGGAAGTCAGAAAGTCACTTAGTGAAGCCAGCTCTCTCCTTCCACCTCAGTGTGGGTTCTAGGGATCAAACTCAGGTCAACAGGTTTGTTGTAAAGGCCCTTTACCCGCTGGGCCATCCTACAATTTTGATCATAAATTCTGAGTCTTTTCTTAAAATACAAGAATGTGCAGGCTGTTCTGTGGGGTTTTTTAACCCACTTTGTTTCTGGCTTTTTTTTCTCACTTCTAATTCTCTACTTGCTTACCACAAGGCTTAAAACATTGTTTGACACAATAGGATTAAACAAAAAGCTAGCATGCTCCTCCACAGACTTCCCCATGTTCTCTCACCTTAGCTTTTAATTAAAATGCTGTCAGTTGGGGATAAGCAGAAAATACAAAGACAATTATATACAGGGGGAAAAAACATATTTCACCAAAGATTAAGTTATTAGTCTTTCTTGGCTCTCTGATTATTTGAGATAAAATCACACATGAGCTCCTGTGAGGTGCCAGCCCCCAGTTCTGCAGACAGAGAAAGGCAAAGCCAAACTAAGACAAAAGGAACAGGGTGTCCTTATGAGTCCATAGAGACCAGAATAATGGAAGGTGTCAATCTGCCCATGGTGAAGCCACGGATGCCTGCATCTTGTCATCAGGGGCATCAACAGCTATATTCATCACAGCTCCTTTCAAGGTGCATGCAACATACATGGTACTTGGGAGAACAGAAACACTGATTTTCACAAATAAGCGATGAAAGAAACTGGCTTTGGTGAATAAGTCCACTGGTCATGGTCATAGCTTATGATTTAACTGACATGGTTCAAGCTACAACTTGAGTTGATGAGTTCATATGGAACAATAGTCAATAGTACTGTCCACTACATTGCCTCCTCAGTGTGGCAGTTCCTGCAGCTTGCAAAAAAAAAAAAAAAAAAAAATAGCAGCACTCAAAAAAAAAGTGATAGCACTCTCTAGAATGTTTTGAAAATCACTGATCTTGGGCATAATTCTTAAGAGTGCTTCATTCTTTCCCCAATGTGCATGACAGGTTTAACTTTCTATTAGTCCTAACCAGAGTCTGCAAATGAGTATCCAATTCCAATTGGCTATTTCACCTATTTTCAACAACTAAACCATTGGTTTCTATTGCCCTTGACCTTGACTTTGTAGTGTTATATCAGATACATAGGGTCATGGGGTAGATGCAATAAAGAAGCAGTAATTGATCATTTCAGACACCTAATATATGAGAATATTTTAAAGATATAGCCCTTCCATCATCTAGATAAGGGTAATGTCAATCAATCATGTGAATTCAGGATCATGCTGACTAATTTCTCTAAGTCTCAACAGTTGAATAAAAGTGATTTGAAAGCATGTGCACATGCACACACACACAATCTTATTTATTCAACAATGATGACCCACAAGCTTTCTTAGAAACCACCATGTCGGCTGAGTGGTGGTGGCGGCGGCGGCGGCGGCGGCGGCGGCGGCGGCGGCGCACGCCTTTAATCCCAGCACTAGGCAGAGCCAGGTGGATCTCTGTGAGTTCGAGGGCAGCCTGGGCTACCAAGGGAGTTCCAGGAAAGGCATAAAGCTACACAGAGAAACCCTGTCTCGAAAAACCAAAAAAAGAAAAAGAGAAAGAAAGAAATCACCATCTCATTTCATTAGATTTACTCATCTAATTCTAATGATTATTCAAACAAATATGTGAATTTGAGGTCATGGTTAAGTATAGGTTTGGTTTAAAGAACACTTAATTCCTATGCCAAGGTTGTCAGTGGCAAGCAAAATGGATCTGTGTAGTGTGGCCACAAAATGAGTTTATTAGAAGATTGTGGATGTTTGGGATGAAACAGCTTGAAAAACATGCACAACTGGACAGTGAGACCTATAACAATTGGGGTGACATTGGTTAAAAGGTAGACAAAAAGACAAATGCAACAGAATAGAGAGATTTCAAGATAACTAATCTATATATACATGGACCAGGGGATCATAGTAATTCCACAGGAGGAAAACTAGTGAATATGGTCAATTGGATGCTCAACTGAAAACAAGGAAAAAAATGCATATTGATTCACAATTCATACAATAGGTGATATTAATTTGAGGAAAGTTGCAAACATAACTGCTAAAGATGAATTGATAAAATTTAGAATAAAATATGGAAGACTACTAAGTCTTAGAGTAGGCAAAAATGTTTTATGTAGAGCACACACACACACACACACACAAAACCACCTCTAAGTTCGGGATACTGAATCTCATTAAAATAACTTCTGATGAGGTTGGAGGGGTGGCTCAACAGGTAAGAGCACCAAGCTATTTCATACCCAAGCTCAATTTCCAGCACCCACATGGGGACTCACAACCAACTATAATTCCAGTTATAGAGCATATGACACCCTTCTGACCTCTGTAGGCATTGCACACACATGGTGCACAGATATACATGCAGGCAAAATACCCAAACACGGAAAATAAAAATGGATGGATTTTAAAAATCTTTTTAAACTGCTAATATCCTCAGCACTGCTGCTGAAAAACTAAGAGCCCCGGAGAAGCTGCCCTCTAGAACTAACAGCCCTTCCGATGCTGGACCATGCTGAGGCTGCCCCCATAACACTCATTACTGAAAGACATTGTTTGTAGGCTTGGCTTCTCATTGATTTCTTTTTAATATCATGGCTTTTTAATTCAGTTCTGAGTGAGTCCAGATCAAAGACATTTAAAACAATTAGAATTCTGGTGTTTTCAATATTCATAGGTATTATGGTTTGGATCTCAGATGTCCTCCCACAACTTCTGTAACTAAAGGCATGATGCCCCATACAGCAGTGCCTAGAAGTAGCACATTTGAGAAGCCACTAGATTGTGAGAGCTCTGACCTTATGAGTGGATCACTCCATGCATGGATTTGTGGCTTAATGGGCTAATGGGAAGTGGTAGAAACTTTGGGAGCCTAGTTGGAGAAAGCAGGTCACTGGGGGACTTCTCTTGAAGGATATGTTTTCCCCTGGCATTTTCTTCTGGATCTCCTGTTCTTGGCTACCATGAGATGATCAGCTCTCCTCCACCATGCACTCTGCACAATGAAGTTCTGTCTCACAGCAGGCCTGAAATAAATAAAGCTAGACAACCGTAACAGAAACCTCTGAAACTGTGAACCAAGATAATTTCCTCTGGTGTTTTAGCACAGGGATTTTAAAAAAAACTAACACAATAGTGGGAAGCTATTTGTCCTTACAAAGAAAAGAATTTCCAAAATGTAGCCTGGAACTGTGGATGACAGAATCCCACACGAACATAAGTGTCTATACCAATACCAATGTGGCTTCATGCTCTCATTTGAAACTAGCAAGTAGTATAGGAAAGAGCTCAACCTAACTCCTGAGTTCATGATGAAAATAGCCCAGGCAGCATCTATCAGACCCTCTCAGGCACCACATTGGCCATCCAGGTCCCCCAGCATTCTCTCAGGAAAATAACAGCATGAGTTAGCTTGTGATCAACTGGGAAGAAAAGGTCCCTCCAGTTGTTTTGTTTGTTCATTTTTGTTTTTCTCACTGACTAATAAGAATGGTAAGGTGGCCTTGCTCATACAACTAACCCAAGGAACATTTTCCAAGGTCAAATCCAAGTCCATTAGCTCTGGAGGTCATGCTCAATCCTATCTGTTTATTTCAGTGCCTTTATTCAGCTGTAACCAAAATATAGACAATTCCAACACAGGGAATATCAGCTTAGTACAATCGTTTGTTAATCCACAAAGCAGTAGGACACAGAGTGATTTTTATTAAGCAAGCATTTTCCAACCTTCTTGTTGTTGATGTGCCTAGTCTCATACAAAGCTGTACCAGAGAAAGGAAAGAGGAAAAGGATAGAGAGAGAGCTTACCCTTGAAGAGCTTTTGATGAAATTAAGAATTTGAACTAAATTAATTCTGTATTTTTTAATTACCAGTTATGACATGATAAAATGTGAGGTATAAAGCCACACACACTCAGAGCACAAACATCACTGCAGAAATGAATTAGCCTGAGAGAGATCCACCCAAGGACTGGAATGGAGATTAGCCCTTGTAGAGTAAGTCAAATAAGGATAGGCAGATGGTCACATACAGAACCTGCTGTTATTCAGTCCAGTCAGTTCCTCTGATTGCATGCAGCAGGAATCCACTCTAAATTACACTTGAGAAGAACTTCTTAGAAGGATAGACTACATCTCATAGAATCAACAGGAAGAACAAAGCTGAGAAAATGGACAGGACCTAACAGAAGCCCCGGTATCAGTAAGGTACAGCCAAGGTCACTTGAAAAAGATGACCTTGGAGAGATGGCTTGCGTGCGTGCGTGCGTGTGCGTGTGCGTGTGCGTGTGCGTGTGTGTGTGTGTGTGTGTGTGTGTGTGTTGGATAATGGTTTTTATATGCATACCCATGGGCATAAACAATAAAAACAAAAATAGATATATGAGATTATATCAAATTTTAAATCTTCTGCACATCCAAGGAAACAATCAAACAAGAGACAGCCTACAAAACAGGAGAAAAGTTATGTCAAATAAAGGGCTTAACATACAAAATACATTTTTTTTAAATTCAAACAACTCAATAGCAAGAAAGCACCTGACTTCCTAAAAGGGAAAAAATATATGAATAGACATTTCTTAAAAGAAGATAAACACGTGGCCCTATCAAAGTCAGGGTCTGTGCTGATACCCATGGCTGTTACCATCGAAGGCCAAGTGATTGCCCAAGGTCTGGGCCACCATCTGGAGCCATATTGGAGTCCAGGGACTATGCTGATGCTGGGTCTATGTAAATATGGAAGTCCTGAGCTGCCACTTGGGGCTGTGGTGACATCTGGGCCCAAGCTATTGCTGATGGCCATGTCTGGGTCCGTGGTCCTGCTGCAGCTGGTGTCTGTGTTGATGTCCATTGCCTGTGCTACCTCGGGGTCCCATGTCGCGTCCGCCTCGACCAGCAAGGAAGATGCAACACCAGGCTCTTCTCCAAGCAGTTTATTCAGGAATCTTGAAACAATCTTCTGACCCCAGGGAAAGCCAACCCACAACCTAAATAGCTTCTGGGCAGCCAACCCCAATCTGCCACATGGGTACTGTGGATAGGTCCAGGTGCGTGGAAGCAAGCCAAATCCTTAGCCTTAGCCAAATAAGGAGTTGTTTATCACAGAGAGTGCTCACCGTCAGGGGGGTGGAAGGCGGAAGCCAGCGCCATCTTTGAGGTGCAGCTGCACACAGCTCTCTACAGTCCCATGTGAACCATGTGTTGGAATATGAGGGCCATGCTGAGCTGGCCCCAACTTCATTGACCCAGAGAGAGCCAACCACCCCCTCATAGCAGACTTGGATGACCACTGCCCAAGAGAGCTAAAATTGCCCCCCCCCCCCGTAGGGGAGCTGTGCCCCCACACTTAGGAAAGCTGGCCCACCCTCTTATTACACGTGTGGAAGAGCAGGTTCTTCTCCTCACCTGAGAAGGGTTGTCCCAGAAGCCAGCATTGACCAACTCAGCTACCACCCGGGCACACAGCCAGGGCTTTGAGTTGGCACTCTCCAACATCTACCCCATCTATGACCTGCTGGAGAGCATGAAGGGGTTCGTCCCAAAGAACCATGGCCACAGGATCTCCATGACTCAGGGCAATAGCAGAATATCTGAGAGGAGATTCCATGAGGGTCCGGTATTGATACTATGCCAGAAGCCAGAGGCCTTGAACCTGACCAACAACACACTACACAATGAACATTTGCAATGAAGCTGTTTGGACAAAAGGGTGCACTGTGTGATACACAGCAGTTCCCAGTGCCACCAAGATGGATGAAGAAGGGATGGAGAGGCGGGAAAGACAGAGGAGTAAAGTGGGTTGTTTTGTTGTTGTTGTTTACCTTTTGTTTGTTTGTTTGGGGTTTTGTTCTTTTGTTTTTGTTTTGTTTTGTTTGTGTTTGTTTTTCTCTACTTGTTAATTTGTTTTTAATTAGTATTCTTATTTGCATTTGTATTTTTTCCTATTTTCATTTCATTTTTACTATTTCTTTTTAAGTTTTTCTCTGTTGGGGAATGCTACAAGGGTGAAGAGAAGATACAGAGGGACTGGGAGATGGGTGGGATTGTGGTGCATGATCTGAAATTCCCAAAGAATCAATTAAAAAAAACATTTTTTTTTTGTTTTTTTTTTTTTTGTTTGTTTTTCGAGTCAGGGTTTCTCTGTGTAGCTTTGTGCCTTTCCTGGATCTTGCTCTGTAGACCAGGCTGGCCTCAAACTCACAAAGATCCTCCAGGCTCTGCCTCCCAAGTGCTGGGATTAAAGGCGTGTGCCACCACTGCCCGGCAAAAAAAAAAAAAAAAAAAAAAAAAAAAAAAAAAAAAAAACATTTTTAAAAAAAGAAAAGAAGATAAGCAAATAGCCAACAGGTTTAACATCACTAATCACTAAACAAATGAAAACCAAAATTACAAGGATATATTACCTTAGGCCAGTAAGAGAGGCTATCATCAAAAAGACAAAAGATAGTAAGTGCAGGTGAGAATTGAGAGAAAGAAGAATGTTTGCATATCACTGATGGAAATTAAAGACAGTACTGAGGTTCCTTCAAGTTACGTTTATGTTCCAGCACTCTCACTGCTAAATAAGTGCCTACAAAATAAACAGAAACCAAGACCAGGCTTCATTTCTCAGTTCATTACAGCATTATTCATACGTACAGTAACAAGACATGGTATCAACCAATGGATAAAGAAAATTTGGTATAAACATATGATGGGATATTACTGAGATGTTTCTAAAACAGGAAAATCCTTCCCCTTCACTATGGATGAACCTGGGGAATCCTGCATTTAGTGAAACAAGCCTGGCGTAGAAGGACAAATTCCACATGATCTCACTTAGGTATATACAGAATCTTGACAACTGAAATTCACTGAAGTAGATAATAGAGTGGTGTTGGGGAAGGAAGTAGGTGTACTGAGATGTCAGTCAAAAAAAAAAAAAAAACAAAGTTTCTGGTGGCCAGGAGGAATATCCAAGAGATGTGTCAGTTTGTCAGTTTAAGAAAAAAAATAAGTATAAACAGGAGAATGAAATTAGGAAACAAAAAAGAAAGAGAAAAGGAGAAGAGGAAAGAGGAGAGGAGGGAGAAGAAGGAAAGAAAAAGAAGTGAGGCAATGATTACAAGCCCACATCAAGGATCCCCATTAGCAGACTGTATACATGATGTCTTGGTTACTGGGATGGAGAAAGATATGTCCTTCCTGGAGTCCTTTCCCAGCCATTCTTGATTTCCCAGGGGCGGGCCTATGTGCAAGAGAGAACTTACTCCAAATGGAATGTTATAATTCTGAGTGTCTCAAGCTTTTAAACTCAAACCACTAAACCAATTCAATAAGTATTCATCCTACTGTTTGCTAAGAAATTGTGGGTCTTATGTTTACTTAAATAATCCCTTTTTAAGGCTACATACAGAGTTAAAGTTACCTTATTTGATCTCAGTGTAGATGTGTTCTGTGGGGGAGCCCACAGAGGCTCCCTAGTAAAGCCTTACTCAAGGTCAGAAAGTCTGAACTTGCTTTGCCCAGCAGTGCTGCATAATAGGATGATTTGGCCAAGGGTCTGTTTACCAGGTGTTTTGAAGGGTCTACACTTGTTGAAACTTTATACCTTGACTTTGAAAGGGGGAGGTCTTTTGCCTGTCCCCTTGCTGACAAATAAAAATCCCATCATGAATAAAGTCAAGGCAGCTGAGTATTGACCCAGGGCCCTCCCAAAGCTGTCCTGTGTCTCTATCTTTCTTGTCGTCTCCATCTATATTTCTATCTAATACTTCTTCATTCCTTGCTCCTCCCCCCAAGAACCCTTAGACAGGTCAAAGCTGGCCTCAGACAGTTCTGTATATATTTTATAATGGTTTCCAGTATCATGATTCCCAAAGATATGGATGCTGTAGAAATGCCAACAACAATCCCATCTGAGTTCTCCTTGATAGTACCCTCATCTTTCCCAAGAACTTCCTCCCTTCAGGAACTGCCTCCATGGAATATATCTGAGGGAAAGTGAGAAAACATTGAGGTCTTAAGAAGGCAGTTCCTCATTTTTAACCATCAGGGAAATTCAATAAAAACTACTTTGAGATTTCATCTTACACCTGTCAGAATGGTTAAGATCAATAAAACAAGTGACAGCTCATGCTGATGAGGAAGTGAAGTAATAGGAACACTCATACATTGCTGGTGGGAGTGAAAACTCATACAGCCACTATGGAAATCAGTGTGGCAGTTCCTCAAGAAGATGGGAATTGATCTACCTCAAGATCCAGCTATACCACTCTTGGGCATATACCAAAAGGATGCTTCATCCTACCACAGAGACATTTACTCAACTGTGTTCATTGTTGCTCTATTCTTTATAGTTAGAAATTGAAAACAATCTAGATGTTCCTGAACAGATGGATGGATGGATGGATGGATGGATGGATGGATGGATGGATGGATGGATAAAGAAAATGTGGTACATTTACACAATAAAGTATCATTCAGCCATTAAAAAGATGAAATCATGAAATTTTCAGATAAATGGACAGAACTAGAAAAAATCACCCTGAGTGATGTATCCCAGGCTCAAACTATGAATATGATATGTGTTTACTTATATGTAGATATTAGCTGTGAAGTCAATGATAACCAAATCCATAGAACCACAGAGGGTAGGTATAGAGTAGGGGACTAAGAGGGAACAGATAGATCCCATTAGGAAAGGGAAATAGAATAAATAGATACAGATGGATTAGGGGACAAGAATAGAAGGAGCAAGTAGGAAGCGGGAGGGGAAAGAGGGTTGTGGGGAGCAATACAGGGAGACACAGCTAAAGTTAAGAGGCATTTGAGGGGTAATATGGAAACCTAATACAGTAGAAATTTCCTTATATATATATATGAAAGTGATCTAAATTAAATAATCAAATAATGGGAGAGACAAAAATTCCACGTGGCCATCTCTTGTTTCCAAATGACACTTCCAGTACCAGGACTGGGTTACATCTAATTGAGTTGTTGGCCAAAGGGATCTCACAGGAATCCTCCAACAGCCCAGGCTGTTACAAGACTATAGATTGCTCTCCACAAACAGACAGCAAGGCCCCATTGAACACAATGACTACACAACTCATTGAACATGGAGATGTCAAGCTGGTGCCTACTTAGAACCCTCACCCCCACACTTCAGCATCTTTGACACAGAGAGTGGGAGGTCTTCGAACACTCAGCCCTGAGTAAGATGTCTCCAAAAAATGCTTCTTTTCAGAGCTTAAGGAACCCCATGGAAGAGGAGGTGGAAAGAGTGTAAGAGCCAGAGGAGATGAAGGACACCAAGAGAACAAGGGCCTCTAAATCAACATTAGCAAAACTCATACGAACTCATAGAGACTGAAGCAGCATGCACAGGGCCTGCACAGGTCTGCACCAGGTCCTCTGCACTTGTATTATGGCATCTAGTTTAATGTTTTTATAGGACTCCTAAGTCAGTGAATGAGTGGGTCTCTGATTCTTATGCCTTTTCTTGGGCTCTTTTCCTTCTGTTGGTTTGTCTTATCCAACTTCCATGTGAAGGTTTTTGCTTTATCTTGTTATAGTTTATTTTTTCCTAACCACTATGTTAAAGGTTAACAACTAAACTGTCATACCTGCTGGGAAAGGGAAAATTAGTTTTCCTCAATAGAGTGGACATTGAATATATCAACTACTCCAGGACAAAACCTCATGTTCAGGAGTAGTGGACCACCATATAACGTACTCCATAGTTTTTTATGTGTACGTTTATTTGGTTACAGTTTGGTGTGTTTTTTTTTTCCTTTTTTTTCTTTCTTTCTTTTTTTTGAGGGGGGATGTGGTTTATTTTGTTTTCTTGTCTTTGGAGGGGTTTGTTGTTGTATTGGGGTTTTGTTTGTTTTTTGAGAAAGAACTTAAATTTAGGTGGGTGCAGGGAGAGGATCTGTAAGGACTTGGGGAGGGGAAGAATATGATCAAAACATATTTAAATTTAAAAATGGTTTCAAATATTAAAAATCCAGTAAAAAGGAAATAAAAGAAGGCAATTTCTATCAAAATGTCCCTAACATACATTCTTTGTCAGTAGGATGCTTAAATCAACATAGAAACCAAGGAGAAAATAAGACCTCAGAATACAGGTTAGTAGTAGCTCAACAATTCAGGGAAAGATACATGCAATAGAGAGCAGGGGAATGACTTGAAACAGAGCCTCCCATGAGCCTCTCCTTAAGGGCTTCACAGTCATAATTTTAAGTCAGCTAACTTGTATATATTTCTATATGTTTAGCATTTTTATTTCACCTCTTTCAGCCTCTACTTGTCAGCAAGACTGGGGCAAATACAAATACACAGATATCAGACATATTTAGAAACTTGTATTCGGGAGACCATGACGATGACAGTTACATTCTGAGGTTCAGCCCCCATCTGAGCTCTCCAAATATTCAGGACATTGTTCTGTTCCTTGATTTCCTCTCCTCTGAGAATCTCAAGATAGACACATACCTTTAAATGCATCTCTGCTGGCTCTGAGACACAGATCTACTCTGTACAAGATAAATTGAAGTTTCTTCCTACCGGTACACTGGAAGCTGCCAAGGGAGACGATTTATCAAAGGAAGGACATTGAGACGTCACTCACGCCCCCCCCCATCCACACCTGTGACTGAGAAGAATGTTTTCTTTAATACGATTTGATATTTGAAAAGAAAATGACAAAATGAGCTCCCTTCCATCTTTCACTCGAATTGTGCCATTGGAGTGCAAATTGAATCTCAGACATTTTGATTTATACCAACTGGGAGAGAGTGTCCATTGTGGGGACAGTCGCCTTTACTCCGAGGAAAGCCCAGCCATGCACACACACAATTCCTTTAAGGGACAGCTAACTGAGTTAAAATTAAGGTTTGTACACATAGGTGTAGCTTTACACACTATGCTACAGTATTTTAGAATTCCTAAAACTGTCAGCGATGAGGGGACAGAGAAACAATTTCATTATTGACTTTGACAGTATACATTCCCCTAGACTTTTAGGACCCTCAACACAGGACATTGGTGTTTGTGGTTTTGACAATGAAAAGAATTTGAAGACTACCCAGTATAATGAAACAGTTGGTAATTTTATAAAATGTATTTTAATATAGGCTCAGCACAATAGCTAAGAGAAAGAGAGATATAATAAAAGCCAATTGTTTCGATAGTTCTGACTCTGTCATGAATGTTTCGTTTTGTTTGGTTGGTTTTACTTTATTTCACCTCTTTATGCCTCTACTTTGTTTTGTTTTGGTGGTAGATAAGTGCATACAAATCTGTTCCATAATGAAATCCAGTGCAAAGCACCTCAGCTTCAGAATGGCTAATTTCAGTGTGTGATGGTTTCTATAAGTTAATTTTTATAATGAAGCTTAATTACATAAAAATTAAATAATAAATAATATTTCAATATAGGCTTAGCACAAAAATTAAGAGGCAACAGGCTCGGAAAGACCTAGGTAGGGCTATACTCTTCCCCATGAGAGTGGGAGAAAGTAAGATGCACCCAAGTGCGGCATGGCTCCTTGAAGGACAGCAAACAGTTCCTTGTCTTACCACTCTCCATGCACACCATTTTAGTGACTCTCAAAAGAAGTTGCCTCTCAAAGGTTCTTAGGAAACCTTATTTCCTCCTTTCTTTCTTTTGATGAGAGAGATACCTGAGGTAGCCCCACAGATGCCTTAGATGGGATCATAATCTGGCTCGGGGAAACCAGCAGCCACTGGGGTTTAGGTACGTGGCTTTCCCATAAATGGAGTTTCTGGTGAGAGTCCATGGCTATGAAGGGAGAAAAAGCTGAAGCCGTGGCTAATTAGGCTGGGATTCTGGCCTACTGCTAACAACATCAGGATTCCTGGATGAGGGGCTCCTCTCTCCCTTTCCCTCTTCTCATACACCCCAAATTTTCCCTGCCTCAAAACCACCCTGGCCAAAGACAAAACTGCCAGCATGTTTCATTGGACCTATGGCAACACTTCCTAGATGTTCTGTTTCTAGGGCAACACTTTCTAGATGTTCCCTTGTCTCTAGTCTCCTTCAACCTGTTCCCCAAAAGATAACCTGGTGTGCATGTATGCATGGGCGTGCACGCGTGCGTGTGCGTGCGCGCGTGCGCGTGCGCGTGCGTGTGCGTGTGTGTGTGTGTGTCTAGAAATACTTATACACATATATTTGGGTACATATGTGCTAGATCAGGCAACTCCTTTGCTCAAAATTGCCCAACTACTCCCATCATATTAATAACAACATCCGCAATCTTTACTCAGGTTTACACTACAGGCCTGGCCCATCCTCCTAATTGCATCGTCTATATCTTTTCCCCTCACTTACACTGCCCACACACTTACTTCCTTTGTTCTTTGCACACTCTAGGAATACACCTGGCTGGAAGGGTTGCTATTTGTGTGATTTGAAGTGTTCTCCCTCACCTTTTCTCCTAGACTGCCTGATTCAGCCCCAGACTTCATTCCCATCTCCCTTTCAGCGTCTTATTCTCAGATAACTTCACCAACATCCTATAAAAAAAAAAAACAACAACAACAACAACACCCTAACATACTCGTTTTCCACTCTGCCCCCCAGCACAGGCCCTCAGAAAACCATATTCCTTCCTGTCAAGTGCTTTGATCTCTTGATTTGCCCATAGATGATGAACACCTGTCCTTTCATTACGACTGTTAAGTACCATGAGAACAGAGACCGACCAGTTCTCCACACACATCTCTATTTCCTTTATAATTGTCTCCCCAAGTCTTTGAAGTATATATAATTATTGGTGAAATTACTAAGGCCACTCCACATAGTTAAAAGGGAGGTTTATTTCGTGGCATAACTTACAAATGAAGGGATAGGTAGGTTTCAGGGTCTGGGGAAGTTGTGTCGAAGTCCGGTGGTGTTCTCTGGAGAACTCTGCTCCATCTACTTCCACCATTCAGGGTCCAGGAACAGAGATCAAAGCTAGAATGGCTACCCCCTACATACGATTTACAGTTTTAAATAATAAAATGAATGTGTGCACTGGTAAATGAGTGCATGGCAGTGATTAGTTCAAGGTCAACGCCAAAACCTCCTCCACCCACAACTTGACCAAGTACGAAAGCCTCCTCACAAAGCAATTCCCGATATTTAATGGTCATTGGTTTTTCATCCCGTATGTTCTTTTGGAATCCATCCGAGGAGAAAAAGACTGGCATTTTGATAAATCTGAATGAAAGACCTGATACAATCAACCAATAATTTATATATTTAACACTCAGAACTATCATATATAAAATAGAAATAGCAAGGCCTCATCTTAAAGCTAGGTAGCTAAAAGAAGTGCCTATATGTATAATCTGAACATGAATGATGGCTCTTGTGGTCCACTCTCTGTGGGGATCAGCTGTCCAATTAAACTTGGGAATGTTAAAGGAACCTATTTTCTGTGTGCTTTTCTTTAAAAAAAAAAAATACTAAGAGGGATCAAGTGCATAATTCATAATTACCTCTCAAATTCCCCACCACTATTTCCCATTCCTGGGAATTTTGAAACTGCTCCTGACCCCCTCCTCATGGGGCTTACTTCTCTCTCTCTCCCTCTCCCTCCCCCTCTCTTTTGTTCCTTTTTTGTTCCATTTATGCTGTGCTGGTTCATGTTTTTGTCAACTTGACCCACTAGTGTTATCTGGGAAGAAGAGCCTCTCAATTGAGAAAATGCCTCTAATCCAGATTGCTTATATGTGAGTCTGTGGGGCACTTTCTTGATGAATGGTTGACATGGGAGGACGTAGCCCATGTGGGTGGTACCACCCCTGGACAGGTGGTCCTAGGATGTATAAGAAAACAAACCCAGAAAGCCAGAGAGAACAGGCCAGTAAGCAGCATTCCTCCCTGGCCTCCACTTCAGTTCTTGCCCTGCTTGTGTTCCTGTCTTGACTTCTCTCAGCAAAAGACTATTGCCTGGAAGTATAAGATGAAATAAATCCTTTCCTCCCCAAGTTGCTTTTGGTCATGCAATAGAAACCCTAGCTATGATACATACTCTCTGTTTTCCCTCTCCAGGCTCTCCCCTTCTCACCTTCTCTCAATCCCTCATTTACTAAGGTGATCCAACTATCAAAAACAAAATTAAACAAGCAAAGAAGAAAGTGTAGTTTGCCAAAATGAAAGGATAGTATCATTGAAAATGTAATAAATCTTATGCCTCAAAGGCCAGGTGAGGGAGGTACCTGCTTAAACTACTTTGCTAATACATAACAGTGGAGTTCAGATTTAAACTTCAGTTTGATGCTGAGAACACACTGTGCCTTACTAAGGGAGTCTGTAATCAAAATCTGCCTAAGAATCAGGCAATCTGAGTTCACATCCCAGTGAAGCAGGAAGGAGGATGCTTAAGCTGCTTATGTTCTTCATGCTCCTTTTTGGAGGGATCTAAGTAGGGAAACACTAGACATGTCACATGCATATTTATATTTATGCTTTTCGGCCAGCAGCCTCCCAAAGGGAGCTCAATGGGAGGGTATGATTTAGCTGCAATCAGCTTGTTGCCATGTTAACTCTGTTTTAAAAAGGGCAAGTAATGTCTCTCTGCTCCGGCCGGTTGCATGGAGTGCCAATTTGGCGAGGTTTATCATCTGTCTCTAATAGCAGTGAGCTCCAGAAATGGCACAGAACAATTTTCTGCTTTCATTTCCTCCGCACTTGAGAAAAATCTGGGGGCAATCTTTTAGTCTGAGGCAATATTTCTTAATGCTATTACATCTTGGAATTGCTACTTAATTCTCCTCTTCACTCACTTTCGAAGTGGAAGGCAGAGTTGGCCACTCTGCAGCTGGGTTCACATCAGGAGGAAGATGGGCAACTCAAGAGGATGAGCAAGGAGCTCAGCACAGGAGCTGGGAGAGGGAGTCTGCTCCACCACAGGGCAACTTCTGCCCAGAGCTGAATCTACTTTCTCTGTCCCTTTATCCAGACTTGTCTGCAGAATGATTTCCTTAGCTAAAGTGAGGTCAGCATCTCTGATTCTGGCACATCTTTTATTTTGTCTTTACCATAAATGCAAACATCTCTTCCCCTCTTTTTTCAAGGCTGAAGTTTCACAGTGAAAATGCAGCAAGCGATGTTTTTTAAGTTCTCAACATTCAGAGATGGCCTTACTAACTCTTCATCATCTACTCTCACGGATAGACACATTGATAATTGACATAGAAATAACAGTATGAAGGTAAAGAGACTAAGAAAAATGAAGGGCAGGGGAAGAGAACGAGGGGTCAAAGGGCAACGTTCTTTGTTTTCTCTATCTCTTTCTCCCTCCTCAAAGTAAATCTGGAGTCCTTATTTAAAAAAAAAAAACTCCTTTCAGCATGGGTGACAGAAGTGTACTAAAGGGAAATGACATGGATTTTAAGCCCTACTTTCCTAAATTTCATCAAAAAAAAAAAAAAAAAAAAAGCTGAACTGGGCTGGTGAGATGGCTCAGCAGACAAAAGCATTTGTCTGGAAAACGTGATGACCTTAGTTCCATCCCAGAACCCATGACAGAAAGAGAGAACTGACTCCCAAAGTTGTTGTCTGATTGCCACCTGTACACAGAGGTACACAAGCACCTGCTCTCTCTCTCTCTCTCTCTCTCTCTCTCTCTCTTTCTCTCTCTCTCTCTCTCTCTCTCTCTCTCTCTCACACACACACACACACACACACACACACACACACACACACACACACTGCACACTAACCATTACTAAAATATTTTTAATTTAAGAATACTTTTATGAGGAAATTCTTAACACTGAGCAGAAACACTGCACATCATATCTATTTAAAGTCACAATATTTTTGAAGTGGGCACTGGTTCCACCTGAGGAAGGCTAGGTGCACAGCCGAGGCCATCCAGAACTGAGTCTGAACCCAATTGCTCTATCTTTTAAGGTCTTTACCATATGCTGTGACTTAAGCCTGCCTCCTCACTAAATACACTAAAAACAAAATCACAGATGTTTCTGCCTCAATGTGACAAATAACACTGTCCATTTGTGGGAGATGTGTTATTAAAACAGTTCTCAAAGATGCATTACAGAAGAAGCAAAGTTTTCTAAAATAAAAGGCATTTTAGGCAAAATGGAAAGTCACCTGTGTGTGTGAGCAATTTGGCACAGAAAATTAAGGTTTGGGCAAGAAAAGTCTGGCTTACAATGTATCCCGAATTCAAGAGCTCTACCCAAAGACAGACAAGAGTGGAGGCAGGGCAAGAATTCACGGGAATTTATCAAGGAAACAACCCATCTATTACACTTTGACTGCAAGCGATCTATTTATAGCATGCAAATGTGCCGTTTCTTCTTAACTATTTTACATTAGCATTCAGGAATGGAGGGGGGGTCGGAGAGCAGAAGCTAGTGATTGCAAATAGTCTGATTATCTTGACAGCCACCGCACAGCCTCCTAAGTGGGACACTCTGCAAACCTCTCTAACAGCCCCATGAAATTCGGAACATCACTTGGTTCCACTACCTACAGGGAAACACAATTCTCGTCAGGAGTTACCTGCGGCTGATGCAGCTGACAAATGTTATCTAATCAAGTCTATAAGCATCTCAGACAGGTGCGCCTCTCCCCCAGCCTAGGAAATCACCCTGAATAATTCATTATCTAATATGTTTCTCTAAGCCAATCTACCTGTGGTTTGAAAAATAAAATCCTGTTGTGCCACTTTTCGTGTGGAAACAGAGAGGCTTTAGGCTGCTCGTTAGAAATGGCACATAATTCCTTTCTCTTTTTTGCTATTGAAAAATTTATATTAGGACCATATAGGTTTTGCCACTAATATATAACTAATTTCATTACTGACTTTTACATCATACCCATGATCTTCCCCACATTTAAAAATAATTCTCCCTGAAAGTTCCACCCCACTTCTAACTCAGCACCCCTTCCCGAACCCAGCCTAGCCACAGGTGTGAATGCACTTGCTCTGCCACCCCTGGACAAATGGCCCGCAGTCCTCAGGATGGGTGAGCTCCGGTCTCCTTCCCGTTCAGCTTCTCTGTTTGTGCACACACTCTGACGGTTGGGATGTTGGCTTACTTAGCCATCTGGATCTCCGAAGATTATGGACACAGCACATGCCCTTATCTTTCTAGGACCCACACCCAAGTCTGTTTTCTTTCATCTGTGATCTGCAAGTGTCAGTGCATTGGTGGGGGAGGGGCGGGTTTACTCAAATACAGATGCTGGACTCTGCCCTAATCTTTCTGCTTTAGCAGTCCCGGATGAGGTCAGAACATATGTGTTTATAGCAAGTGTCAAGGTGATACTGAGGCTGATGGTCTGGGATCATACTTTTGAGAATTGTTACCCACCTGAAAATGCCTAAGGGGAAAAGAAGCCTGAGGTTCCCTTCCCCATGGATTACACTCACTTGGGAATCTCTGTGTTCCCAAGCTGTGTAGGTGTTTATATAAGTAGGCATGTTGAAATTTGGAGGTCTTCAAGAACAAAGGGCCTGCATCAGTGGCTTTAGTGTAGTTAGGAACTAGAACATTATGGTTAATGCAGGTGAATAATAATTACTACAGTAGATTCTGGAATTCTCAGAATTGTTATTGATGGATTTGGTTATTCAAAAGAAATTGAACAGCCAGGCGGTGGTGGCGCACGCCTTTAATCCCAGCACTGGAGAGGCAGAGGCAGGTGGATCTCTGTGAGTTCAAGGCCAGCCTGGTCTACAAAGTGAGTTCCAGGAAAGGCGCAAAGCTACACAGAGAAACCCTGTCTTGAAAAACCAAAAAAAAAAAAAAAAAAAAAGAAAAAAAAGAAAGAAAGAAAGAAAGAAAAGAAAAGAAATTGAACAAAATTGTGTGTGTGTGTGTGCCTGCGTGCGTGGCGTGTGTGTGTGTGTGTGTGTGTGTGTGTGTGTGTGTGTGTGTGTGTACATGTGGAGTTATACATGTCAGAGATCAACCCTGGGTGTTATTACTCAAGACCCATTCACTTTGATTTTTGAGACAGGATCTCTCATTGAGACCCAGGACTCATTGATTAGGTAAGAATGGCTAGCCCTACACCCCAAAGGTCCCACAACCTCCCACAACAGTGCCACTAGCTAGAAGTCAAGTCCTCAAACACATGAACCTAGAGAGACATTTTACACTCAAGCCACAGCACTCTTTCTAATGTAATTTTACTCATGCTCCTTTGAGACCCCTTCTCAACTGGCCTGAATCTCACTGTGCCTTTAGTAAGAGTCCCATTAAGCCAATATAAAAAAAAAAAAAAAATCCCCACCCTTGATACTGGATGACTTCCCTCATCCTCTGCCCTTGATGTCTAAGTCCTTAGCCTGTCATGCAAAAACACTGCCAGGTCCATCTGGCAAGAATCTGCTCCTCCTTGAAATCTGTACCTATTAAATTTCCGAACATCTACTTCCGTGTTGTGCTCAACAGCTATAACGCCTCACTTGTCCTCGTGTTTAAAGTTGAGCTTATTTCTTCTTCCCTAATGCAATAGTCTTGAAGGAAGTCTCCCTTACTACTTAGTGTCAGAAGAGCAGAATAGTTTTTCTTTAACAGAAGGAAAGATAAAAGATAGGAGGGAGAAAAGGGAAAGAGAGAATATTACATAGTGCTTTGTGGAAACTCCCATTAAATCATTTTTATTTTGTTATTGTATTTTTTCAGTGTACAAAATAATGGGTTTCACAGTGCCATTTTCACACACATACATATATATTGCTCATGCTTGCTCCCAGAAACCCATTTTCCACAAGACATGGCTTGTGGACCAGAGGGCCAGATTGGCCTTCAGTGACTCTAGCTTTCCACTCAAGCTTATTCTATAGAGAGATAAATTACACTCCTCAAACAGTAGAGTTTAAGGCTAGAGGACTTGCAAATGGAATTGTCTGTATTCATACCATGATACAGTCATTGTGAACCTGACCCCCAGCTGATGCTAGAATCATAGAGAATTATTTTGAGTGCATAAGCCCAGGTCAAATGTTACAGTGATTCTGGTTGAATTGGGCTGGGGTGGTATGATGGCTAATACCATCAACTTGACAGGACACAGAATCACCTAGAAAACTGGGCATGTCTATGAGGGAGCTCTGGACTACAGTAACTGAGATGGAGGACCTACCCTAAAACTGGTTGGCAACATTCCTTAGGCTGAATACGATGAGGAAAAGAAGGTAAGCATGAGAATTCATCTCACTGCTTCCTGACTCGAGCTACCTCACACTCCCACCACTATGGCTACTCCACCACAAAACCCTCCAACCCTGAGCCAAAATCATCCCTCCTTACTGAAACTGCTTCTGCCAGGTATTTTGTTATGGCAGCAAAGTAACTAATACAGGTTGGATATAAACACTGGTGATCTTATAAAGAATTCTAGGTGAAATGCACAGCTGAAGACCGCTGTGATATTAAAATTGTCATCTCTATTTATGTCAACATAAAAAAAACAGTGATTAAGTCTCAACCTCAGCCATACTGCATTACCTGCATAAGCTGAAATTATGTGATGTCCATCACTTGAAAATCCAAACTACAAAATTTAAAACTTTCTGAGTGCCAACATGAGGCCACAAGTAGAAAAATTCCATACCATGAAACTTGATTTCAAGAACAAAGTGATTTCAAATGTAATCATAATGTATGTGGTACACTACAATATGGACTTTGGACATCATCCAGAGGCCCAAGAGTTAAAGATTTGTCCCTATTGGGAGATGGTAGAACCTTTAAAAGATGAAGCTTAGTGAGAAGTCTTTAAGGAATTGCAAGACCACAAACCCATCCTCTGCTTGCTCCCTGAACTCCCCAACTCACTCCAGCCTATGACATGATACCTCACCAAACTAACAGAGCCATATGAGCATGGACTGCAACCTCTAAAACTATGACTCAAAATTAAAGTTTCCTCTTCATAAGTTGATTGTTTGAGGTATCTTGTCACAACGGCAGAAGGCTGATGAACGTGAAGGTACACATGAAATCAGTGAAGTTTGCTTAGACTTGGTTCCGATCCCAAAACATTTCACTATGCATATACATATGTTCCAAACTATGAGAAAGAAACAGAATCTGAAATACCGATTGTCTCCAGTATTTTGGGCATAGGAAACAACTTTCATGGATGTATATGGAGAAAATCATTTAACCTCTCTAATTTGTTTCATCATCCATAGATAAGAATAAAATACCTAGTACGTTTAGCAATTCATGAGTAAGTGAAGTCAGAGCATTCAGTGAGTCAGTCCTCACTCTTTCATTCATTATGTCATTAACTCACTTGACTGATATTTATTGCTCATCTGCCACATATTGAACACCATTATAGACAATGTAAAGAAAATCTTAATCAAAGCAATGACCAGGATAGTGCTGTCCATCCTTGCCCTCACAGCACTTGGACAAGTCTGGAAACATAGCTAGGTTCAATAAATGCTTACCACGACTGGTATCCCAACAAGAAATAGTGATGGTTACTTGTGCAAAATGAAAAGGTAGGACAGAAGACAACGTGTTTTGTATACAAAAAAGGGTGCTAGGATTAGTACATGGTTCTATAGTTATGAATAATATATCAATATGATGTATATTATAAATTTAAGGATTCAAATACATATTTTCCTTTTCTGATCATAAAGCAAAGGACAATACACCTATGGAAACAAGACGTCAGAAGTGATCGTGAAGGTCAGTGAATAAGCCCTCTCATTCATTGTTCAGGTGAGAGCATTGCAGCCTTCTGTCAGACTCCCTGATCCTTTCAGAACAGGAATGTCATGTTTTTCAATGGTGAGTCCTTCATAGTGCTTGATCAATGCCTAAAGTGTTTGCAGACTTGAGACAATGAATGAAACCTGCATAAATAAGAGTCAACAGTAATCTTTGCTCAAGGACTGAGCTTTGAATATCAGGTAACCAAATGAGCAGCTTCTCGATATGGTATTTGAAAGCATGACCAAAGTCTATAATTATCTCTCTCCTCTCCAATAACACCATACATAAGCATCGTAAAGGATTAAATAAATTTTATAACAAATAAGTCTCTTTTCACTGTAAATTAATAAATTTCCTTTTCACATTATTTTAGCTATCTGGGTCCTTAGCCTTTACTTAATGACGATGCACTTGATTAAATAAAATGAAAGAAAAATGAAAGTTCTTTCAGACATTAAAATGAATAATGAGTTTAGACTTAATCCAAAAGCAATTTGACTTTAAACATTCATATGAAATTAAATGAGCCATTGAATTTGCTATATAAGCAAGCATTAATCTTATCAAGCTATGAAAACTAGAAAGCTATACAGTCACCCATTAATTTCAGAGCCTAATACAAGGTCTGTTTAATGCCTACACTCCATTAAAAAGTCTTATTCCACAATATAAGTGCTTTTTCATAAAAATTTAAACCTCCATTCATTTTTTCACTGCTCCAATCATGTGATAATCTACCCTGACAAGATTATGGCTGCAAACTCAAGTACAGTATGTAATGTCTTGTGAAACAAATTTTGCTCGGGCAAGCTTCCATCAAAAAAATAAAAAAAGGACATTTATATCATTGGCAGGATTATGTCCATAAATCACATGACCCATTCCTCCTCCACCCAAGGATGTTTCTATTGGAGTAGGCACTTTACAATTCTCCCATTGAATAGATAGCAATCACACAAGCCAGAAACACTATTTCAGGACAATTGAACCATATGCCATAAGCAGATACACAGTTCAATGCTGAAATCAAATCACATGACCATTTTATGCATTTAAAATATTCATATAAAAAACTGAATCATAAGTTTATTTGGAAATTTTTTATTATTTTATTTTCATGTATGTGTTCTTCTCTTATATAATACATCCCAACCACAGCCTCCCGTCTTCCCCTCCTCCCAATCCCCCACACACCTCCCCGCTCCTCCAGATCCACTGCTTCTCTGTTTCCCTTCAGAAAAGAGCAAGCCTCTGAGGGATGTCAACTGGGCATAACAACCACAACTCAGTAGAAGGAAATAGGTCCCCGGTGCAGGCAAAAGAGTTGGAGACACCCCCACTCTCGTTATTAGGAGTCCAAGAAAAACCCTAAGCTAAAGTACCACAGCATGTATGCAGAGGGCCTGGTGCAGACCCATGCAGGCTCTGTGGTTGCCACTGCTCTCTCAGTCCCTGCGAGCTCTGGTTAGTTGATGCTGTGTGTTTTCTTGTGACATCCTTGACCCCTCTGGCTCCTAGAATCCTCCCTCCCCCTCTTCTGCAGGGTTCCCCAAGCTCTACCTAATGTTTGGGTGTGGGTCTCTATATCTGCTCCCATCAGCTGCCAAAGGAAACCTCTCTGATGGCAATTTGGATAGGCACGAATCCTATGTCTCTGGGCCATCCAGATGCTAGTTCCTGGACACCCAGGCGGTGTCAGGCATGAGCTACCTCTCCAGGTGTGAACTTCAAGTTAGACTAGTCACTGGTTGGCCACTCCCATGAGCTCTGAGCCACCATTGCCCCAGCGCATCTTGCAGGCAGGACAGATTGTAAGTCAAAGGTTTTGTGGCTAGGTTAGTGTCCCAGTTCCACCACTGGCAGCCTTACCTGGTTATAGAAGATGGCCTGTTCAGGCTCCATAACTTACATTACTAGGAGTCCTTGCTAGGGTTACCCTCATAGATTCCAGGAAGTTTCCAAAGCACTAGGTTTCCACATCATCACCTAAATGCCCCCCATTCCAGTTGTCTCTCCCAGTACTCTCTCCCTCTGTCCTTCCTTCCCCCACCTGATCCCCCCTATCCCCATCCCCATCTGCCCCCAGTTCACATGCAGAATCTATTCTATTTCTCCTTCTCAGGGAGATCATTGCCCTCCTTGTTACTTAGCCACTCTGGGTCTGTGGGTTGTAGCATGACAACCTTTCCTTTACTTAACAGCTAATGTCTACTTATAAGTGAGTACATACAGTGTTTAAAAAGACAAGTTTTTTTTAAAGAGTAGTATTGTTTTATTTACTGCCTCGTAACATATTTAGCTAGGTGGCAAATTCGGGTTGAATTTCATGTTGAATGTCATTTTATCTCCAGGACATCAGTGTTCAAAGTGCAAAATTTGGCAAACCGTCAGGGCCACTTTCAATTTGATTATATACCATATGGCAAAATGGAGGGGGAAGCAAAGAAGTAAAGTTTATCAGGAATATGATCAAAGTAGAGTCAAGTATCACTGTGGTACATGCCTAGAATCCAAGCACATGGAAAGCAAAAGCAGACAGATCATAAATTCAAGGTCATCCTTGGCTACATAGTAAAGTTCAAGGCCAGCCTAAGCTATGTGAGACCACATTTCATAAAACACACACACAAAAAAGCATATTTTTAAAGTGGCATAGACTTATAGCATTTCTAATTTCATTGTATTTAGATTAGGCTAAGAAATTATAAACTTCACTTATCTTAAATCCCTGTCAATAAATATTTGTTCTTATTATTTAGAGACTAGCTAATAATTCATTAGCAGCTTAATATTTGATATTTGAAAATTATAGCAGTAAATTTAAATAATGAAGTCTAGTATTAATGAGAAAGATTTTGTGGTGTCAGAAGAAAACCACTGAACCATTGCAGACATTTTTTTTTAATAAAGCACAGCCGATACAAACTTATTCATCCCAACCTGTCACTCAAGATTTCCAAAATCTGTCTCCAAGGCATGGGATGTGGGTTTGGCATTATTTTCTGTGCCGTTTGACTCTATCTCTTGGTTAACGTTCTCTCCCAGCATAGTGCCAAAACTTGGCAGCCACTCAGGGCCTGCTGCCACTCCAGAGTGGCTTAGGCTGGCCCAAGCACCACCTTGCCCAGCACAGTACAAGTCCCCAGAGGGGCACACTGGAGGCTTTCGTTTCTTTGCATTCCCCATAAAATGTAAAGCTACTTTTTCACAAGTTGACATTACTGATAGACACTCAAGCATGGGTACCTTAACATTTGGGGTCCTTCTCAAGAAAGAAAGGAAGGTACATGGCTCTCCATTTTGAAACTGAGTAAGCGTGGGTTTAAGAGTCAAAGTCTTCAACCTAAGGAAGAGTTGAACATGAAATACACTTCCAGCTGTGACATCTGTATGTGTTGCCATGACAGTAAGTCACTTTCTAACATGAGACCTGAGCCCTGTGGTGTGTTGAAGAAGCCCTTCCTTGGTGAGTCTCAATGGGGTCCCCAGATACTCAGTATCCTGATGCTAGCAATCACTTCTCTGTAAATTAGCTGGAGTTGCCTCTCATCCCCTGCAGCCAGGAGCTGTGGGCGGATGTTGCCTCTCTCATCCCTCACTCCCCTGTCTCCAAAGCTGGGGCTGTTACGGCCGGTACTGCTTACCTTGTCGTTTTACAGGGATCAAATGGCACAGCAGAGATAAAATGACCTGCACTGTACAAACTGACATGAATTTAGTCCTCCGCGACAAATGGCTTCTTCTTAACATTCTCCGAAAACACTAAAAGGAGATTTATTTCTAGGAAACCCCCTACCGTTTGTAAAAATGGAAATTGTTTGTTCTTACATGGTTAGCACAGAGAGCAAAGCAAGATCATTTATATGAAAATGACTAACCACTGCCTAGCATATAAACACATGAAAGCGTTGTTTCTCTTTACTTTTAAAACAAAAATAATGAGGCTGGGGAGATGATTCTATGGGTCAACTGCTTGCTCCACAAGTCTGACCTGAGTTTGAATCCCCAGGGCCTGCATGAAAGCTGGATGCAGTAACACGTGCATCCATAATCCCAGTGCCCTCATGGGGAGAGAATCCCTAGAAGCTCACAGGACAGCATGGCATGCAGGCTCTCAGCAGAGACCGAGAGACCCTGTCCCAAACAAGGTGGAAGGCAAGGACTGCCGCCCTAGGTTATCCTCTGACCTCCAAGTGCATCATGACACATGCGCCTCCCCCACACAGACACACACACAAGAATGATCTAATTTCAAACTTTATGATGATTATTGGCCATCCAGAGTCATAGAAGATTTATTTTAGTGTTTTTTATATCTAAATATATAAGCAAAAATGCATCAAAGAAGAGGTGATGTCAGCTCTAGGGAGGCTAGCTAGCAGGGAGGACCCTAGGAAGGACTCATGGATCACCCAGCAAAGGAGAAATAGATGAGATCTACATGAGCAAACTGGGGGTGAGGAGGGTAATGGAGGGCAAGGGATGGGGGAGAACATAGGGGAATGGGAGGTTTGAGCTGGAACAGGGACAGAGTGGGAGAGCAAGGAAAGAGATACCACGATAAATGAAGACATCATGGGAATAGGGAGAAACAGAGTGCTAGGGAAGTTCCCAGGAATCCACAAGGATGACCCCACCATAGACTACTGGAAATAGTCGAGAGGGCACCTGAACTGGCCTACTCTAGTGATCAGATGCTGAATATCCTGTCATCATAGAGCCCTCATCCAGTGACTGATGGAAGCAGATGCAGAGATCCACAGCTGGGTGCCAGACCGAGCTCCAAGAGTCCAATCAATGAGAGAGAGGAGGGATTCTATGAACAAGAGACATCAAGACCATGATGGGGAAAAAGTACAGAGACAACTAGCCAAACTTGTGGAAAAGCATGAACCAACAGCTGTGGAGCCTCCATGGTACTGAACTAGGCCCTCTGGATAGGTAAGACAGTTGTTTAGCTTGAACTGTTTAGGGGACCCTCAGACAGTCGGATTGGGATTCATCCCTGGTGCATGAGCTGGCTTTTTGGAGCCCAATACCTGTGGTGAGACACTTTGCACAGCCTTGGTGCAGGGGGGAGAGGCTTGGACCTGCCTCATCTGAATGTACCAGGCTCTGCTGACTCCCCATGGGAGACCTTGCCTTGGAGGAAGTAGGAATGGGGAGGGTTGGGGGCTTGAAGGAGGGAGGAGAGGAGGATCTGTGATTGGTATGTAAAATGAATAGAAAATCTCTTAATAATAATAAGGAAAAAAAGAAGAGGTGATGTGTATTGATAAGCATGTGGGAGTGGTACCATAGCTCCCAACTTACATTCTCTTATACACTGTACGATCTTTTACCTAGTTTAACCTCTGATCATCAATTCCCTTATTTATGGGCTAGAGATGATTTCATCTACTCCTCAGAATAACGTGTAGGATTAAATTATTCAATGCATGTAGACACTGCTCATGAACTCCAGCATAATGTATAGACTATCATGGTTGTCATCAACTTAATATCTATTGAGATGTATCTACAGACAAAGCTACCACATGTACAAACACACACTCACAAACATGTACAGACACATTAATGTTCATTCACTAATTTACAAGCTGAAGACAATAGTAAGATAACTATACCGCTAATTTTTCTCCTGAAAAAATTCTCAGCAAGACCATGTTGCCAGAAATGAATGGCTCCCTTATTAAATAACCACAGAACTGTGTTGCTAAGACTCCAGCAGAATCAACAGAACCATGTTAATTTCAAGCTTCATTAGAAGCATGCCTAGCAGACCACCTGAGAAAGGGACACACCCAGCCAAGAACTCATTCACTGTTAACCAACTTTTGTGCAGGAAGTTACTACAGCAACACCCACTTCCATGATCACATGGGTCTGTGCTTGAAATAAGTCAGTGAAAGGGCAATAGAAGTAGCTTAGTTGGTAGAGTGCTTGTCTGGCATGCACTAAACCCTGGGTTTGATGCCCAGAGCCTGATAAACTGAGTATGGCAGTACACACTTGTAATGGAAACACTTGGGAAGTAGAATAAGATTTTCCTCAAACTACTCAGGTTTGTATATCATCCCAAATCAAGAAAACCCACTGAAGGTACTACCTTCACCAGATTGCAACAATCAAACCTGCTCTGGGTCCTCACAAAACTGATCCTATCAATCATCAGTCAAGGAAGGAGAATCAACTTATGGGGCCCTGCCCTTTACTGTGAAACTATTGACTATTGATAGAACCTGGGATAGAAAGACCCAATGACTTTAACTATATACCCGTGGCTGAATCCACCGAGCTCCAATGAATAGCTCCAAACTCATTGTAACATAGAATGTTCTGGTTGATCTCAGTGGGTCACAGAACAAAATAAATAGACATGACTGTGAGACAGTGGGTTAGGTGGGGGTGGTAGAGAAGTGGGGGGTGTTAGTGGTCAGTATACATCGCATATGCATGTAAAATTTATTAATAAAAAGGAAATGTGTGTGTGTATGAGAGAGAGAGAGAGATGAGAGATTTGCTAACAGATAGATTGACCATGCCTGATAAAATTTTACCTACTGATTCTCAGCTATGATATCATGAAAAATTCTATTCTTCAATGTACACCAGATAAGTGACTGCTTGAAAAGCATGGCCTCTGGGAAAATGTATTTTCAATCAATAAAGCTTAAACGGGACAGTACTTGAAGGAAACTCATTAAACTTAACAGGTTTAGGGTAAAACAGCTTCCTTAAACATGGAAAATTAAAGCTAAATAATAGGGCAAAACCACAAGGAAAATTAGACATTTTTCATTAATCTTTCTTAAGGGCATCATAAATTATGTATTTTTTAAATAAAATTATTAAAATTACTTTTTTGCAAGTCCTTCTTAAATTCTCAGGTTAAAAGTATTTTACATGAAAACCATCATAAATTATAGCTAGATAGGAATAAAAGTTCTGATGTATTACTACACAGTAGACTGATGACAGGTAATGATAATATATTTCAAAAGGTGGGAAATTATTTTCAATGTTTTCACCACACAGACTGGGTAAAATGTTGAGAAATCAGATGTGTTTAACCTGGTTTAAACATTATACAGTGTATAGGAGTATCGAAGCATCTCATGCTGTTGCATAAATGCCTACCATCATTATGTTGTTAATCACCTGAAAAATGAATTTAATTTTAAAAGTAAAGTGAAATATGTGTAATCAAGTGGCTTATATCCGTTTAAAATAAATTTAACTTACATGAAAAAGAATGGGTTGGGGGGCACCGGTGGGGCGTCAGACACCAGAGAGGCCCCCACCACCACAAGGTGCAAGCAGGGCAGGCGCCACCATGATGAGCAAGTATATGGTGGAGAGATGGGAGAAAAGAGAACTGGAATAGTTTGTGCACTATCAAGAGAGGCGGACCTGGAGATGAGAGGGTGGTGAGGAACAGCCTAATGTGAGTAGCCTATGCTGCCACCTGAGGCCACGGTGATGTCCCAGTCCATGTTGCCACCAAGGGTCATGTCTGGGTCCATGGCCCTGCAGCAGCAGGGGTCTGCGTTGAAGTCCAAAGCTCATGTTAGCACCAAAGGCCATGTGGATGTCCCTAATCTGGGCTGCCACCTGGGGCCATGTTGATGTCTGAGAGCTGCACAGAGCTGGCCCTGCCCCTCGCCTGAGCAGCACAGTAGAGCTGGACCTGGTGGCAGCAACATGGGTGAGCCTGCCCAAGGGCATGAGCTTGGGAGAGCTGGCCCTGCCCCTGGCCAGCTGTGGCACTCAGCGGGTACTGCAGCTCATCCGGGCAGCACAGTAGAGAGGTCCCTGGTGTCATGGGTGCAAGAGAGTCAGTTCCTCTGCTTGCTGGGGTGGTGTGGAGGAGCCAGTCCCAAAAGCATGAAAGGAGAGCTGGCACTGCCCCTTGACAGCTGCCATGGGCAGGAAAGCTGATGCCACTCCTCACCAGGACAAAGCAGAAGATCACCCCCTGGTGGCAGGAGTGCAGGAGAGTGGCGGGCTGACCAACCACCCAGGTCCAGATCCTGAGCTTTGAGTTGGCCCACAACAACATCTACCACATCCATGAACTGCTGGAGCACGTAAAGGGGCCAGTCCTGCGGAACCAAAGCTGCAGGACCTCCATGACACAGAGCAACAACAGAATATCTGAGAGGAGTCCCGGTAAAGATCCAGTATTGAGGCCTTGAAGCAGACCAATGACTCATTGCAATGAACATTTAAGCAAAAGGGTATACTTTGTGACACACTCTGACACACCTCAGCTTCCATGGTGAGATTTTTTTTTCTTTTTTCTTTCTTTTTTGTGGGGGAGGTTGCAAGGACAGAGAGCAGATATGAAGGGATGGGGAGATGAGTGGGATTGGGGTGCATGACGTTAAATTCACAAAGAATCAATAAAATTTTTTAAAAAGAATGAATTAATCAAAGACAAGACATTAAAGGATGTTATTTGGAGGAACACCTATATGAAAAGAAATGAAGGAGGAACCCTGAGAGCCTAAGAAAATGATCAGAGCACTGAGCAGTCTGGTCCCAAATGATGAGCAGGAGGGATGCTGGCTGGCTTCAGGCTACCTAGACTGCATGAAATCTTAGGAAGACTGGGCAAAGCTAAAAATGAGTCCACAAGGCAAAGTCACCTTGGAGAAGCCCTTCTCCCTGGAGTGGTTTTATCTCGGTATCCTTGCCACACTCACTTACTGGCTGCAAGAAGCTGGTGGGAAACATCAATTGGACACACAGCTGCTGTGGACCTGAGTGAGCAGCAGGTGCCCTTGGCCAGTTACATCAGGGGATCTGCAAATCTCTACACCATGGCTGCCACCAGGGATAAAATAAAAGCTCCCAATTTTTAAAGAGAAGTTTCCTTGTTACTGAGATAATAAATGTGAAAACTAATTCTGCCATAATTAATAAGTACTCCATGGAGGAAATATCCTCATTTGCTTATATTTTCAAGTGCTGTATTTGATAAGACCTGTTATTTGAAACAATAGTGACTGAGTGAAACAGCTTCTCTCCCAGCTACTTTGCAAGAAGAAAGGCTATTAAAGCATTTTGTCAATGTCCAAGAAACAAATTGGTGTTCTGTGTTTATTAATAGGCAAGATGACTATTGCATTAAACAGTAGCTCACACAGCTATGACTCACCCTCATCTCTCAATGTATTGGGAACTTAGCTAATTCAAGGTTCAGTCATTAAAATTTTTGTGTATGTTTATTTAATGCATATTAAATCTTTAAAGGGTGGATTTCATTATAACATTTTCATCCAAACTCAAGAGGTACTTTGATCATATCCACAAACGCCCCTACCACTCACACCCCTCTTCCTCCACATCTTCATTATTGGTATCTATTTTTGAGTGAAAACATGGGCTATTTATCTTCCTGAGTCAAGCTTATTTCACTTAACATAATGATATCCAATCCATCCATTCCTGAAGATAAAATTGCTCTGTGTTTGCTTAATTGCTGTTTACTTTATACATACATGCTACTCTTTCCTTATCCATTCCTCTGTTCATGGAATTAAGCTGCTTCTACAGCTTGGCTATTCTGAACAGTGCTGCACCAAACGTGGATGTGCAAGCACCTCTGTGATATCCTGACTTAGATTCCTTTGATATATCCTCGGAATGGTATAGCCAGATCAACGTTAATTCGAAGTTAAGTTTTTTGGAGCAATATTCAGACAACAGTGGCTAATTTACATCCCCACCAATGCTACATAGCAGGTCTTTTTTCTCCCCTGCATCCTTACCAACATTGATTGGTTTTGTCTTCTTGGTGACAGCCATTCTGACTGGGAAGGAGCCTCATCATGTTTCATCCCCTATGCCACACAATGATGTCTTGATCTAGACTTGGAATTAGGGAAACACGGTCTCACTTAAGCCTTACATGCAAGACAGATTCTACAGATCTGTGTTTCCTTTTAATAGTATCCAGTGCATTTTCACTGCTTCCATAGGAACCTGGGGAAGATTTCTGAGCACACAATTCCATTCTATAATACTAGCCAAACTAGAGCATAAAACCACCCAAAAGCTTCAGATAGAAATAATATATAAATACAACACAGAGAACACTAGTACTGTGGAAGTACCCCAATCTGTGTTAAATATCTAAATATTATAAAGAATTCAAGAAACTAGACATCAAAATACCAAACAATCCATTTTTAAAAACGAGCTACAGAGCTAAACAGAATTCTCAACAGAAGAATCTCAAATGGCCCAAAGATATTTAAGGAATTGCTTAACATCCTTTATCATCAGGTAAATTCAAATCAAAATGACTCTGAGATACCATCTTACACCTATAAGAATGGCTAAGATCAAAAACACTGAAGACAGCTTATGTTGGAGAGGATGTGGAACAAGAGGAACACTCTTCCACTGTTGGTGGGAGTGTAAACTTGTACAGCCACTTTGGAAATCAGTATGGCAGTTTCTCAGAAAATTGGAAATCGATCTACCTCAAGACCCAGTGATACCACTCTTGGGCATATACCCAAGGAATGCTCAATCATACCACAAGGATGCATGCTCAACTATGTTCATAGCATCATTATTCATAATAGCCAGAACCTAGAAACAACCTAGATACCCCTCAACTGAAGAATGGATAAAGAAAATGGGGTATATATGCACAATGGAGTACTACTCAGTATTAAAAAACCATGACATCATGAAATTTGCAGGCAAATGGATGGAACTAGAAAATATTATCCTGAGTGAGGTAACCCAGACTCAGAAAGACAAACATGGTATGTACTCACTCATAAGTGGATAATAGAAATAAAGCAAAAGATAACCAGACTACAGCCCACAGCTCCAGAGAACCTAGCTAACAAGGAGAACCCTAAGAGGGACACATGGATCACCCTGGGAAGGGAAAATGGATGAGATCTCCTGAGTAAACTGGGCACAAGGGCAGGCAATAGAGGGTAGGGGGTGGGGGATGGGAGCATGGGGGAATGGGATGGTCTAGTGGGAGAGCAACGAGGAAGATATCTTGATAGGAAGCATCATGGGGATAGGGAGAAACCTAGTGCAAGGGAAGTTCTCAGGAATCCACAAGGATGACCACAGCTTAGACTACTAGCAGTGGTGGAGGCAGTGCCTGAGCTGGCCTACTCTGGTGATCAGATTGGTGACTACCCACACTGTCATCATAGAGCCTTCATCCAGTAACTGATGGAAACAGATGCAGGTAGACATAGCCAAGCACCAGGCTGAGATCCAGAAGTCCAATTGAAGAGAGAGAAAAGGGATTCTATGAGCAAGGGGCATCAGATCATGATGGGGAAACTTACAGTTACAACCAAACCAAGCCAGTGTGAACTCAGAACTTTGGAGCCTGCATAGGACTGGACTGGGTCCTCTGCATGGGCAAGACAATTGTGTAGCTTGTTCTGTTTCAGGGGCCCCCCAGCAGTGGGATCAGGATCTATCCCTGGTGCATGAACTGGCTTTTTGGAGCCCATTGCCTATGGTGGGACACCTTGCACAGCCTTGATGCAGGGGGAGGGGCTTGGACCTGTGTCAACTGAATGTGTTGGGCTCTATTGACTCCCCATTTGAGGCCATATTTTTTCAGAGGAGGGGATGGGGGATGGCCTGGGGGATAAGGTTTGGGAGAAGCAGGAGGAGGGATGAGGGAGGGATCTGTGGTTGGTATGTGGAACAAATAAAAATTTCTTAATAAAAAAAAAGAAGACTTGAGATGCACATACGTGCTCTCACACTCCCTTGTGGTTTTGGATACAGAACTGACTCAAGCAGTTAGAACAGTGCTCTAGAACCTGCGACTATTCTATTCTGTATAGTGAGTTTTCCCCTTAATAAATTCCTCTGCCCCTTAATAAATAAATGAATAAATAAATAAATAAATATTCCTATAGCCAGAAGTTTTTCTGTGTCCTGCCTGTCCCACAGTTAGGACAAATCTCTCACCCACAATCCCACAGCCTTTTATAAAACAATCACTCAGAAGCTTATATTAATCAAAACTGCTCAGTCAATAGCTCAGGCCTACCACTGACTAGCTCTTATATTTAAATTCAGCCCATTTCTGTTATTCTATATGTTGCCACATGTTCCATGGCTTTAACTGTGTGTCATTACAAGCTGCTCCATGGATGGCAGGCTGGCATCTCCTGACAGCCTTCCTCTTCCCAGAATTCTCTTCTCTGCTTATACTGCCTATACTTCCTGCCTGGCTACTGGCCAATCAGCATTTTATTTATCAACCAACCAGAGCAACACATATTCACAGCATACAGAACATCCCATAGCATTTTCCATTTGATGTCATTATTGATAAAAAAAAATATTTAAATATTATATGCATGTGGCCATCAGAGACCCAGGTCAACTTGCACACATGTGTTGCTAGAATTTGAGAACTCTGATCATCCTGAGGAATGAGATATTTGAGAATTAATTATATAACTGATTGTGATCGCATCTTCTTTAGAAATTATGATTTAAAATATCTGTATCTAATCAGTCCAACTTTCAAAACCAATCAAAGTAAAAGGTTGATATTTAAATATGTTTATCCTCCAAGGCAGGTGTTCTCATTGACATACTATACCCTGACTCACAAATGTAAGATCAATATAAAATTACAGGTCTTAAAAAAAGGGAAATTTTTCAGCAATGTACATGATTAAATAGAAATACCAAAGGAACTATTAAGCTATGGCCCTGTCTTCATAATGTACCTGACTGTAGTATTGTACCAGAGTCCTGGGAATTTCACAAATAGCAACACACACACACACACACACACACGCACGCGCACACACACACACACACACACACACACACACACACAGGATTTATTCATCCTTGAAAGAAATCATTTCAATGACTGAGCCTTGAATGACTCTCTTTCCTGACAGGGCATTTGCAAATGCTCTGGTTCTTATGATACTGCTAAATTTATGTCTCCAGGCGATGTCATCTGACTAAATCTCTTTTGGCCAGTCAAAGATGTTTGTGCCACTTCTGGGTCTAGACACCCAAGCTAAAATTAGTTCTTGGAAGAAGGCACAAGCAAAAGGATTCTTGGTATGATGCATTTGTCAATTCTTGTAGTGTAAATGGGCCTACTTGTCTTCTGATCTTGAGGTACTAACATAAGGTCACTGAATGTGGAGTTGAGATGCAATAGGCAATATTTCTAATGAGTTTAGAAATAAACAGCTTCAAAAGTAAAGACAGCAGTAAAATGAAATAATATAAGAAATGGTGTTTTGTGTTTATATTAATTATTTATAAATGAATAAAATCTAACTTTTATAATCTACTTTTCATTTCAAAACCAAATCACAGAATTCCTAAAAATTTAGCAATAGGCCATCATAAGCCATGATGAGCTAGCTCTTGCCTGCCAAGCTCAATCCATGCTCTTATTCAATGTTCTGTAGAAATTTAGTAGAACACAGAACCGCTGGAGAAACCTGGGTCCCTGATAAATCTCATGGAACAGAGATTCCTCTCTCCTGATTCTTCTAAGCCATACTAGATGGGAAGTGAGAAATAAGACTTTGACTGTAAAGCTACTTGATTGCAAGGCTATCTGTTGTCACAGCTGTTGCTGAAAAGCAAACAAACTGTCTCATTCATGGATTTCTACATCCGGGGAATCACTGAAACTCAGCTGAAACATCCATGAAATGCAGATTCCTGGATGCCTGCTGACTAAGAATCTCCAGGATTTGAGGTTTCAAAGCTTCCACAATCACTAGCCAAGTTTGGGGAGCAACAATCAAACTAATTCCAATTATGCTTGTAGTTGAAACAGGAATTTGGCAGATAAAGGGGGAAAGTGGGTACCAGAGGAGATTATCTGAGCAGAGCCTATTAATGGGTTTGATATGTTCAAGAATCATGAGACCCTGAGTGCAGACATAGAGGATGGTGGAGAAAGGTGAAACAATTCAATGGTCTGTTTCTCTGCAGCACCTGCGGATGGGACAACAGGGGAAGGAAAAGCGACACTAAAGACCTTTGAAAACACCACATAGAAATCTACTACTGTAGGAGCTTTCTAAAATATATGCATACATTTATATAGGGGGCTTAAATGGAGTTACCATGTAACAGTGAAGCAATGTTTCCCCCAGACACCACAGGCTACAAAAAAAGCTCAGTGCCAGGCATGGGTTACCTGCTTCATTGGTCAGTAAGGTCCCATAGACCCCACTAACTTACAGGCTACTGCCATTGCTCTTTGTTATCCTCTAAAACCTGATGGTAAAATCCTAGTGTTGAAGATACCACATACTTGAGCATAGACATAAAGAAATCAAGCTCATACCTACCTGGAAGCTTTATCCCTACTGGCTAGCTTTCATAGTGCTGGGAAGTTCTATGCATGAGATCAGGGGAGAGAATAGGGGAGGGGGCAGGGGCAGAGTCTTACCCAGTAGTCAACCTTGCAAGCAACATAAAACAACCTGACAAGGTATGTGCTGTGGATATCACTCTATATAAATAAAACACTGATGGCCAGTGACCAGGTAGGAAGTATAGGCAGGACAAGGAGAGAGGAGAATTGGGGAAACAGGAAGAAGGGGGAGGGACACTGCAGCCACCGCCAGGACAAGCAACATGTAAAGACGCCGGTAAGTCACAAGCGACATGGCAAGGTATAGATTTATAAAAATGGGTTAATTTAAGATAAAAGAACAGTTAGCAAGAAGCCTGCCATGGCCATACAGTTTGTAAGTAATATAAGCGTCTGAGTGATTATTTTATATGTGGATTGTGGGACTGCGGGGCTTGGGGAACCTGGAGAGAAGCTCTCCAGCAACAGGTATGCCTACTGGTGTAATAGTGGTATAAATATTATGGAAACAACCAACCAATTTCTGCTTGAATTTTTAAAACCCATTCCACAAGATGGAACCCATGCCTGGTACTTTAAATTAGGTCAAAAAATCCTTGGCTGGCTAGGTCACAAGACCTGAGACTTAGTACTATTATTCTGCTAAGTGAACAAAGTATTAAACTGCCCCCTTAGTTCTTATCTTTTTTGTGGGAAGAATATTCTTTTTTATTAAAATAGGCCCTGCACCTCGCCTGGGTGGCACAGCGGAGCCAATCCTGTGAACGGAGGGTGGGTGAGCCAGCCCTGATATTGTAAGCATGGAAGGGCTGTCGCCTTTGTTCACCTGTCATGTGGTGGTATGGGCAGGAGGGAGATGTCATTCCCCACCCACCCACCAACACGTGAGGCGGGTAGGAAAGCTGGCCCTGAGGTCATAAGAGCAGGAGAGCTGGCCCTGCCCCTCATCTGCTGCAGCCCTCTGGAGAGTGGCCCCTACACCTCACCTGGACAACTCAGTAGAGCTGGCCCTGGGGGTGTGGGTGTGGGAGATGTGACACTGAGTAGTGAAAACAGGAGAACTGGCCCCGCCCCTTGCCTGTCGCTGCAGGGGGTGAACTCACCAAAGCAATGCAGAAGGGCTCACCCTGGTGGGGGGACAGGGGAGAACTGACAGGCTGACCAGCCCTGAAAATACCCAGGCCCAGAACGAGCTTTACAGGCTGACCCACCCCAACATCCACCCCTTCTGGGATCTGCTGGAGCACGTGAAGGAACCAGTCCTATACACCCAAAGCTATAGGATTTCTACAACACAGAGCAACAGCAAGATAACCAAGAGGGGCTCCAATGAGGGCCCACCACATACAGTGTAGCAGAAACCAGAGGCCTCGAACCAGGCCAATGACTTTGCAGGGAACACTTGCAAGTAAAGATACATGGATGAAAGGGTAAACTGCGTGACTCACTGTGTCACACTGCAGCTTCCATAACAAGATTTTTTTTCTTTTTTTCTTTTCTTTTTTCCTTTTTTCTCCTAAATTTTATTGGGCAGGCTTGGGGTGGGGGGGACTGCAAGGGCAGAGGGCAAATACACAGGGACAGGAAATGAATGGGACCGAGATTCATGATGTGAAAGACACAAAGAATAAATAAAAAGAAAGTTTAAAAAAAAACAAAAAAAAAAAAAAGGCAAAGAAGCTAATAAGAAAACAATCAAACCAGAATAAAACAAAGGGAAAAAAAGCAAAGCATGAGATACACCTAGAGAGACATGAAAGCAAAACTCATAAAAACATATAATCAGAACCCATAAGCAAAAGACCAGTAAGGTTTTTTAAAATGCCCGAACAAAGCATTATGAGATAAAGCATCTCCAAAAGTACCACGGAGTTCATTTTGTGAATTGCCGGGCATCTACTGCTGGGCAAGTGGCCTATCCTTAGTTGGTTCTGGTTGGAAGCACTGGCAACTCAGATTAGGATGGTTCTGGTGGCAGCGTGGCCCCAGGACATCATCAAGGTCTCAGGTTGCAGCCGGAAGCCCTGGGTTCTGTGCAATCTTTGGTGGCAGTATGGGACTTGGAGTTTGGCACAGACCCCAGCCGTGGTAGGACCACAGACCTAGACCTGGTCCTTGGCAGCGGCTGGGTCTGGATGTCACCAATGCCCCAGGTGGCAGTGCATGCCACCCAGACTGCCATGTCCCCAGCGGCAGTGTGGCCCTCCAACACCAAGTTCTTATAGACTAGTGCAGCCTTTATCCCTCATCAGAGAAGTTTCCATTTGTGGTAAATTACAATTAGTGCAGAGATCCATATCAATGTGCAGAGAATAAAAATCTGTCATGTGCAGCTCTAAATGTGACATCTATGTCACACCCCACCTCCCAAGGCTTGGAGATAATCACAAAAGAGGGAACAAAAAAGACTGTAAAAGCTGGAGATGATGGAAATCCTCAGTGAAAAATTTTTTGCCGGACACAAGAGAGCCATTGCACTCATGAACTCCCAATGGCTGGGGCTGCATGCATAAGATCTATACAAGATAAAGTCAGCCAAAGTCGCAGCGTGAATGGAGGAGTTCATGAAGTCCCACCCCTATCTGAGGAGCTATATGCAACTGACAGCTTCAAGCCCTGAGAGGCTACCCATGCTCCAATAGAGGGTCCCATGCCGGTGCTCATACAAGCTGCACTAAATTAACTCTGTGGGTATTAAAAAGAAAGGCAAGGCACAGGAAGTTTGGAGCGGAGAATGGGCAGGGCCATAGAGAAGGAACTAGAAGGCAGGGAGTGGGGGTAGACTTGATCAAAACACATTATATGCATGCATTAGTAAATAAGATGATTTTTTAGAAATATCTAGGCTCCACCCCAGACATCCTAAGTCAGAATTGGCATTTTTAACAAGAGACCTGTACGATTAACATGTGCATTAAAGTTTCAAAGCAGATACATCACAAACAATTTATACAGACTCGGCAATAAAAATCTAACATAAACACATGTAGAATCCATCCATAGTCTTCACGGAGAAACTCAAGACTTTTTCAGTTTAGCATTGCTTTCACCTGTATGGCATAGATCTGGGCACCATAACACTTTCAGCATTTTCAGTCTCTACAGTTTTGACCTTTGAGCTGGTAAAGGGTGAGAAATTATGAAGTCTGAGAAAAAGGAGTTAAATCTGAATTATAGGTCTACCCTAGGGTGCATGTGTAGACTACCAATGAGAGAGAGATGGTCCTTCTAAAATACTGTTCATATTTTTTGTTTTCTTGTATTAATAATTGATTACAAATATTGGATGCTTTTAAATGCCTCTTATTCTTCTATTTCTCCTTTAACAAACCTAAGCTATTTCTGTTTGGTTGTTGGGTTTTTGTTTTTTGTTTTTTGGGTTTTTTTTTTTTTTTTTTTTGGTTTTGGTTTTGGTTGGGGGGGGTATTTTTTGTTTTTGTTTTTTACAGATCCCTGCTAAGCCATCTCTTCTTGTATCATTAATAGAGCCCCCCAAAGATTTTCCCCTCTGAATGCATCCAGGGTTACAGCTCTATTTCTCATTATAAATTCAAATAGGCCATTTTTAATAGCATAAAGATGTCATTAAATGCATCTGTCTCTGGCCCAGAGGGAGACACTGGCTGGGGTTACATGAGAATTCTGTGTCTGATGAGCATGCTTTTTTCTCTGTGGCTTCCTAGTCCCTTAAGTATTAAACATGGTGTAGCTCTCCTTACTTAAAATAGCTGCAGATCCATCCTTGCTAATGCAGATTAAGGCAAAGAGACAAGACAG
This sequence comes from Peromyscus maniculatus bairdii, assembly GCF_049852395.1. Classification (NCBI taxonomy): domain Eukaryota; kingdom Metazoa; phylum Chordata; class Mammalia; order Rodentia; family Cricetidae; genus Peromyscus; species Peromyscus maniculatus. The sequence goes on from NC_134856.1 coordinate 9,136,614, forward strand.
GGCAAGGTCAGACACTTGCTGCTCATACTCTGTGTCTTTGGGGACCATTCTTTCCTCATCCTCAGCCTCTATGGTTTGAGGGACACCTGCCATTCCTGTAGAAGGCAAACAAGGCCAGCCCTGCCAAGCTGAACACACCATCAGACCCACACAATGATCAGTTCAACGTGCACATGCACCAAGCCAAACCTCTAAGGCCCGTACCACAGACTCTGCTAGGAGCCAGGAGAGAGAGACGCCCTCCTTGCCACCGGAGTTGCTGCCCTCCAAAGGTCTAGCTCCAGAACTGTTTGAAACCATCTTTGCATCCAAAGCCCACCTAAAAATGAATTGCCCAAGAAGAAAATGGAACTTGAAGGTGGAAAGGAGACCGACTGCTGCTGGCATTTTGAAGTCCCAGTCACTACAGAACCTTACTACAATATTTATAATCCCATGAATTCCCTTTTAGTTTAATGAAGTGGGAGTGTGATATATACGTTTTCTGCCAAAATACATTTACTAAAAGAGAATGAAAAAAATTTTTAAATGTTCTGAATAATGACCTGGACTGAAGTCATTCTTCCATGTTGAACAGCAATACATACCTGTAGAAGCAGAGGAAAGCGAAGCCTATAGAGACAAGAGGGATGTGATTATAGCTCACATCTACAGTTGATTTCCTGGGTCTGCTACCGCCTGTCCCATTCATGAACTGAGTGAAGCTGGGCTAAGCCTGTGGCCCTGCAGCACCTGCTTGCTCACCATAGCCTAGCAGGGTGGGGTGGGGGTGTAGAACCTATAGATAGAGTTGGTGAATGGAAGCACAGCTATCATGTAAAACACTGTGAACGAGTAGCACAGAGCGATGTGTCAATGGTCTCGAAGTCTTCCTTTCTTTCCTTCCTCCTTCCCTAAATCCAGCATTTCCTCTTCTCAGAAGAACGCACAGTGCTTAGCAACCAGAGACAAGAGCTCTTGGGCCTGGCCTCCAGGTACCTCAGAGTCTCATTAAAGGGGCTACATACTGCATTGTAAATTGGGGTTGACTTGCCACATGCCTGGTTATTAAAGAACCAAGACCTCAAAGACAAGAGATTTCATCTCCACTTCCAACATGGGCAAGGAAGACTCACAGGAAGGGGTGACCCTGAGCATCTATAGTTGATCGCTGTGGAGTATGATGATGGTATGGCAAGCAGCCTTCTTGAAGAGATTAATGAGAATGTTTCACATGGATCCCCTCCCTGCGGAGGCATGCAGCATTTCATTGTGGGCCAAATAAAAAGCTGTGGGCAGAGCAGACCCTCAAATTAACATGACACATTATTCATGAGAAAACACATTTAAGCTGGCTACAGCATTTTAAAAGGATCCCTAATTGCTGCCAAGACTCTAATTCTCCTTGAAAATGATGAAAGTTGGGGCTTGTGAGTCAATAAAAGGCTAAAATGGGAATCTAGTGATTCTGCTATTAGAGGGCAAAAAACAAAGTCAGAAGGCAGAAGAGAGGGTGTGATTAACATGAAACAATAAAATCGTAGGAGCACGTTGATCTCCAAAGGGTGAGTCTCAGCATGCCTCCAGATGGTTGTGGGAGATCTCCCCCACAGCCTCACCTCCAGCAAGACACCCTGACAAAAAATGTAACATGATTCTATATAGCTGAACCCAGAATCCAAATGGTTTTGTTTATAAGAACCATTCTGAGCTATTAGAATACTTAAGCTCTGCAGTTGAGATATGCAAATCTAATAGGTAAATGGGAGGGTGAAGACACCACACATATAGCCAAACTCACAGCTCCACATGTCTATCACAAGTAACACTCAGGGCAAAAATATCTAATACAGGAATTCTATCACACACACACACACACACACACACACACACACACACACACACACACATACACACACACACATATCAAGCACACATATCCTGGGAACTGTAAGACACACCATCTGCACCTACGTATTCATGCCTCTCACCCCTCTTCATTCTCACCCTCCAGTGCCACACCCAATATGGATACTAGACCAGATGTATCACACCAAATGCTACCCACATTCAGAGAAGGTCTTCTTTCCTTGCTTAGTGTGGTGGTTTGAAAGAAAATGACCCCCAAAGGGAGTGGCACTTTTAGAAGGTGTGGCTTTGTTGGAGTGGGTGTGGCATTGTTGGAGGAAATGTATCACTGTGGAGGCAGGTTTTGAGGTCTCACTTATGCTCAAGCTAAACTCAGTGTCTCAGTTCACTTCCTGTTGTCTTTGGATCAAGATGTAGAATTCTCCAGCACCATGTCACACCATGATAATAATGGACTAAATCTCTGAAAATGTAAGCCATCCCAATTAAATGTTTCTCTTTTATAAGTTGCCATGGTCATGGTTTCTCTTCACACAATAGAAGCACTAACTAAGACATTTAGTCATCTCTGGAAATGTACCACAGACACACCCAGATATATACTTTACTAATCTACTAGACACACCTCAGTCTAATTGAGCTGACAATCAAGATTAACCATCACAAGTCAACATGATACCCAAGTACATCTCTGTCAACCATTGATTCTCAACCTTCCTAATGCTGCAACTCTTGAATGCAGTTCCTCTTGGTATGGTAACCCCCTAACCATAAAATTATTTTTGTTGCTACTTCATAACTGTAATTTTGCTGCTGTTATGAATCATAATGTAAATATCTAAAATGCAGATGGTCTTAGGTGATCCCTGTGAAAGGGTCATTCAACACCCAAAGTGGTCAAGACCCACACATTGAGAACCCTTGCTGTAAACCATAACATCTCACTCCACTCTGCACTGAAAAGGATCGTGTCTATCTCATAAAGCAAAACACATTCAATCCATTTGCAAAGGTCTCTATAGTCTTAACAACTCCAACACTGTTCAAGAATCCAAGTTCAAAGTCTCTTCTGAAACTCAAGACCAAACCCATAAGTATGAACCTCTCTGTACAGTCAAAAACAAGTTATATATTTTCAATATACAGTGGCATCAAGTACACAATCCCATTTCAAAGGAGAAAGATTAGACCAATGTCAAACTGAATCAGCAGTGACAGTTAAATCCTGTAGCTCTACAACCAGTCTCCAAGGACACATAATGTTCTGATGTGAACTTCAACAAGCTAGGGTAGTCTCATTCCTATGACCTTGTCATTTGTAGTCCATATCACCTCTCCTCTTGGGATGATTCCACCTGTTTGTTGGGTGTTCTGTGTTGTGTGGGACATTCAAAGAAGGAGAGGCATCCCAGAATGTAATTTTAGGCTCTCTGGTGGCAAGGGGGAACAGTTTCTGTAAACTGAATCTCAAACCTCTATTCAGAAGCATATTTATTGATTGTACACAAAGGTTGTGTTTGGGGCACAACAAGTTCCTCATACCAAAGTCCCTTTGATCTATTCTGTACGTTCTCCAAAGGGAATCATCACACTCCTGCAGTCCCAAGACTTTAGTCCTTATTGTGTACTGTTTGCAGTACCCAGTAATCCAAGACCTCCAAGTGTGCTAGATGGTCTTGTCAGAAACGTCATGCAACAGATGGAAAACTTCCTCAGAAAATCAACTCTGTAAATGTTAAAAAATAATCACTGTTCTCTACTATGATTTCTTCAAGGTCTAGGTGCCTTCAACAAACACAAATACATTCTGCTGTTATCCTAGATACAATGAGAAACAACTGTCACATTTTAATGTTTACCCTAGATACAGTGACTTTACCAGATTCCCACTACCCTTGTTGCCTGCAGATTTCCTTAGCAGATGACTCCTACCATCTCCAATGTCCTGAGACCTCTAATGCCTCTTAGGCCTCGCCCTCACAGCTTGCTTGATCACCCTTCTGAGGGATACCTACAGTGATTCTAACCTTGTCACATATTTCTGGCCTCCCAGGACTTCCTTTGAAATATGGGTGGAAGGTTTTCATGACTCCATAATTTCCGTTTTGCATAACTCCAATATTAAAATCACATGAACAATGCTAAGGTTTGCCACGACCCCTTGGACTACTGCCACATTGGCATCCAAGCACCTGCGTAGTTGAGAATAGTGAAATAATACTGAGAAAAGAGTGACGAAGTCCTGTATGGGGAGGATGTCTCAGAGACACTCTCTCCTCATGGGAAAATCTCAAATGAGTTTACATTTTCATACCACTGAGCCTGCAATACATGGGGTCTGGCCAATTCCTCAAAAGCCCTCAAGACATCTCTCCTAACTGCTCCAAGGCGAAGTGCCTGGCTTCTGCTTAGTGGTGCTAATCTCTTCAGAAACCATACCTCCCTTAGTCCCCATTTTACACAGGCTTTGCAAACGAAACTGCAAACCTCTCAAGTCTTTATACTCTTCTTTTCACTTTGTAAAGCTGCCCAAGCATAGCCAGTAAAACCTACCACAGCCTAAAAACTGGAATGCCTTGGAATTCCATACACCAGACTAATTAACCTGTCTCCTTTAAGCTCAGCCTCCCACAAAGTTTCAAATGCTTTACCAGAATGTAATGAATGGTCTCTATTCCAGTTCCCAATAGATCTCCTGCTCCCATTGGAAACCTCATGAGCAGAGTCTTTACTGCCCCACATTTCTATAGGCATTCTGGTAACTCAGCTCCTACCAGAATCACCCATTGTGCTCAGCTTACAGCGTTTTCAGAGCTTCTCCAAATGCTTCCAAATTCCTTCTAAAAACTAGTTCCAAAGGTGTCTGGCCCACATATCAGGAAGTCACAGCAACAACCCCACTTCTCTGGTAGCAATTTCTGCATTAAAATTTCTCATTACTCTGACCTAGTAGTGACTGAAACATTTTAAAGAAGAAAGATGAATTTTTATCTTTGTTTTTAGTGGTTTCAGTCCATCAAGATGGCCAGGGAGGAGAGAGAGAGAGAGAGAGAGAGAGAGAGAGAGAGAGAGAGAGAGAGAGAGAGAGAGAGAGAGAGAGAGAATGTTCTCATTTGGCATTGGAATATTGAACCCAACATCATACTGTCCACCCACAGGACTTGAATTTTCTTTGTAAGAGATGTAAATTTAAAGTTATACCTGTTCAATTTTTATTTTGTTTTTCTTTTGGGTTTCTTTTACATTTTTCAATTATGTATTCACACAGGTGGAGGTCAGAGGACAAACTGCAGCTCAGTTCTCTCCTCCCACCACGGGGGTCCCAGGGATTGAACTTGAGTTGAACCTGGGTTGCCAGGCTTGGCGGCAGACATGCCAAACTATTTTACTGGCTCTTAATTTTGTTTAAAGCAGGAAATGAAGTAGGGTTTGAGGAATATTCATTTCCCTGCACTGAGAGATTGAGAGTTAAATAAACCTTAACTGTAGAGACCTGGGCAAGGGGTGTAGAAGTCCTACATATTGAGAGTTTTCACAGGAAACCAGCTGAAGAAATACCAGATCTGCAGTAAAATCAGTATAGAAAAGAAAGAGTGAAAATAGGAGAGGTCAAAGAAAAGATTTTAGATTACAGAAAATTCCTGCTATAGGGAAAAATCCTTAACTTGCCGCCTAGATTATAAACAAAAAGCACAATGGGGGGGAAAATCGTTAAAAACAAGACTCCACTGTTCTGTATCACAGAGCCCAGATGACAAACCCAAACAATAATTTCAGTGCATAGATGTTTTCAACATGTGAGGCAATAGTAATAAATGTAAGATGTTATTTAAAAAAAAAAAAAGTTGTCACAGGGCTTTCACCGCAGAAAGCAGAATCCAAGAAGACGTTTGAAAAGACATTTTCCTGTGTTTTTGGCAGTGACACCAGAGAAGAAGAATGAAACCAGATTGAGAAGCCAATGGCCGTTCAAAGAAATGGGCTTAATCTCTAAGGTGTGACTCCACTCCACACTTTGGTATCTTCTTTGCAGTCAGGACCAGGTACCAGCACAGTCTACCCAGAAGCCTCTGCCCAGTAGAAGGCAATTGCTCTCTTGCCACAGAGAGCTTATTAAAGCCATTGGGGGCTCTGGCCTGTTACAGTAACTGCCTCCCTGTGGCCTCCGGGTATGTTAATTCCCCTTTGAAATGAAAGGAAAAAAATATACTAGGAGAATGATTTAAACAAAGGTTAGAACCAGGAATGTCCCACTTTGCCACTTGAGCAAAAGCTCCATGTGTCATTTTTATTAATGCTATCAGACAAAAAAGGACTTTACCGGTCATGAGCAGGGAGCTTACGGGCCTTTTCTGGAGTTGCTGCCTGAGCTCTGGGAAATTGTGTTTGCTCTCTGGGGCTCCTACATTGATGGAATGTATTCATTTCCTCCTGGTACAAAAGTAAATAATTCTGGAAGGAAATGGAAAGTTCAGGCTTCCAGGACCACCCTTGTTTATTCTCTGGATGTCTAGAGACTCCATCGGGTTAGAAAATGGCCAGTTGTGTACGGTGTGACTATTTTTTTTTTCAATACTAATGTCTATTTGGCTCTGACCTGTGACACTGTCACATAACAGATACAACAGACCATCGGGACAACCACATGATAGAACAGAGGAGAATGTCACAGCCTGGGTAAGGTCCAGGAAAATTCCACTGTCTCTCCTTAATCTTCTAAGAGAATCAATCTTTTGCTCTAAATAAGAAAAAAAGCAACAAATATATTTGTTGTTGTGTGTTTGGGTCTAAGTGACTTGGTAACTAAAGATAGCTTTTATCCGGTGACTGTAGGCCACATATCTTGCCTCCCCTGCTCTTCAAGAATCCTATCTTATAAGATACAAATACTTCATGCGTCATTTGTGTGGAAAATCTGACCTACAGGCCATTCGTGCCAGCTCATTAATTTTCCTCTGCTCGTCAGGCAGCTGTCATAGAAATGGAAGATGCTCTCATTGTATGCCTAAATTGGGTAAGGAAGGGTTCTTCAAATTAGAATTCAAAAGACCATTCAGAGCCAGCCCTAAAGGGGGAGACAAAAAAAAAAAAAAAAACATATAAGGCTAGAAAATGTTCTCAGCCACCTCCTCTGGCCTCCTCGTCCTGTGAGACTTACTCCTACACAGCCCTTGGGCTGTAAAATGTGTGTGATAACTGATCACTTTTGCCTGTCATTATGTCTGCCTTCCCATTCATTCGTTCCTGCTTCCCGTAAACCCGTCAGTCATCCATCCACCTGCCCATTCTAAAGTTTACTTAGTAACTCAGTCCTTAAACCTGTGCTTTTCTGCTACATGCAAGCAATCGTTCTGAGCTCTCTCTGTGTGTCCACAGAGTGCCTGTGACTCTCCTGGGCGCTTTACTTCCAAAGTGAGATCGTGTATGTTTGATGCCATGTCTGTCTCTCCCTGTAACCCTTGACCTCTCTGAGGACAGGACCTGAGCTGTGACCTCCCACCCTTGCTTTTGTTAGTCCCCCTCCCCGCTGTTTCCCTCTTCCCGGGGTGTCTACAGCAGCCCCTCCTTCCACCCCTGCTCAGCAGAAGTGCCTCCACCCCACAGCACGTCTCACTGTTTTGTGTGTCTCTTTGTTCTCCTGTCTTTGTCTCTCCCCACATTGGCTGCTAGTCCCACCAGGTATGCACTGCTTGTAAATTCCTAGCACCTCGGTTGCTTGCACAAAATTGTTACTCGGTAAATATTGTTAATGATCAAACAGATGAGAATAAATCTTATCTTTGTGTCTCCAGCTAACAGTTAAGGATTCTGGACTCAGCAGGCTGTAGTCACTTGGCAAAGGCTGGCTGTTCAGGAGAAAATGGAATCAATCAGACGCATGCTCTGCGACTCAAAATGTCTGGAGATGAACAAATTTCTAGTTCTTTCACTTTTCAGTCTCTCCCCCCATCCCAAAGTGCTTGCCCGCACGCGCGCACGCGCACACACACACACACACACACACACACACACACACACTACTTCCCTGCCTCCGTTTCTCTTTTTCTCTTCCCTACTCTCAGTCCCTTCCTTCCTCCCAAGTTTTGTTGCCTGAGAGCTGCAGAAACCATCTGGGGTTCTAAATACAACTCTTACCCAATCTGTGCCACGTGGACAGTCTCATCCAAGTGGAGACCATGAAGGTGCAGCCTTCTCAGCGTTTGTACTTTTCGTGATAATGTTACACTTACATTCAAAATGTAGGCAAGAACAACGGAGCGAGCAACATCACCGAGGTGTCTTTCATCCACTCACTTCGGATGTATCGCCTCAACTGAGCTAAGAAGAAAACGTTGACGAAAGAGGTTTTTAAAGAGTATGCATGAGGGAGCAGAGCTGGGAGTTTAATTCTTTAACCCACACTGTAGAATATTTACCAAGCTCCCTCCCTACTTCCAGTTAAAATAATGTCCTCTGTTAGTTATGAACCTGAACTAGGCAGAAAATTTGTTCATCCTCGGAAGTGGAGTGTTAGAGGAGATCAAAGGCATCTGAGGAGCACAGATACTTCAAACAGAACTGTTAGTGAAGAGGAGAACAGATGAGAGGGGACTGATTATGATCAATGTCGTGCGTATGGATGAAAATGTCACAATGGTGCAATACATTAGTGAGAAAGGTTTTCAAAATAGGCATTTCAGAATGCTCTCAACAGTGTTTTCTTCCACTCCATTCTACAATTCCCCATGTTTGGGGCTCAGAAGGAACCAATAGAGGACGTGACTGCGACACATTTGGTCTTGTAAAAACAAGGTTTTATCAGAACAAGGAAAAACAGGAGGCACCTAAATGCCATCATCTGTAGGGATATATGTGTGTAGAAAGACCAAAATGTGGTCTGCCAATATGAAGAAACATCATGCAGTGATCACAAGAAGCTATCTATCTAGAGCATGAACACAACGAGTGATCTTGAGAAACCCTTACCTTAACTTGGGGAAGCCGTACACAAGAGGCCACGGACCATCTGAGCCCATTTATACAAAATGTCCAGACAAGAAATATCTACAGAGAAAGTGGCTGCTAGTGTCTGCTGTAAGAATGGGGATTAATTGCAACTGAACATGAGGGAATTTTCTAGAAGAATGAAAATAACATAAAACTGATTTAAGGTGATGGTTGTCCAAACCAGTAAAGTTACTAAAATCATTGAATTGTACTCTTGAAATAGGAGACTGTTATGATACATAAAACATACCTCAATAAAGTTGTTTCTCAAATTTAAGGTTATATTCTCTTATGCAATGGTAGTGCAGGCCCAGCTTAGTGCCCCTTTGACGACAATAAAACACTGTGACTTTTTTGCCTACCAGTCTCCTTTATATTTACTTCTATTTTTAAATGACTCTCATCTCTGAAAACAGAATTGGACCAGCTATTTTTCACAGTATTAATTCTGAAAAATTAATTACCTCACATAAATGAATGTGCAGAAATCATTGCCTCTGAACCAAACTTTTTTCAGGGAGATTTTGCATAATAAAGCTGAGAGCATTTTTCCTTAGGAGTGAAATCTTTTCTCCTTTCATTTGGTTCATTTCACTTGATTTCAGAGATTCTAATTTCTTCTGGACTGATGGGAGTGGTCAGGGTTTTGTACATCTTCTCGAAGGGAATTAAATTTGCAATTATTTCTAGCGTACTGTAGACTTGCAAACCCGTGTTTGGGGCAGCCTTCAGATCCCTGCCGCAATTAGCATATTTTCAAGGTGAAGTGCAGATGTCAAATTAATGTGGAAGGCACCGGGATTGCTAAAGGGCCTAGGTCAATTGGTACTGGTCTAATTGGAGGACATGAGCCTTTCCTGGGGAGGGGTCCAGGGACTCACGTCAGAAACAGGAAAGGTTGTTCCTGTAGAAGGGGCAGCAGAGAGTTAGAAGAAATTGGAAACACAGGAGAGGACTGGTTTTTGTGGAGAAAGACAGGTTTCTGATGGAGAAAGTGCAGTCTCCCCACACATCATCACCACCATCACCGGTGTCCTCATCACTGACATTGTCGTTGTTATTGTGGCTTCTATCTAGTTAATGTAATGTGCAGGCATTTTCCGTGTATTTAAGTATGACAAAAACTCTCAGCATTTTATTATTCTTATTTCATAGAAGAGAAAAAAGCAAGGACCAGAAAGATGAATTATTTACAGTGAATGATTACTGAGCATTTATGATGCACCAAGCTTGTTACCGGATTTACATCTCACAGCAAAGCGTAGGTAAATGATGTGATTATCTGCATGTGGTGGACTGGGGAAATGAGCCAGGGAGAAGTCCAAGAAAAATGCCACAGTTAGCAAACCTCGGGAGCACTCTTACTCCACAAGACCCAGGCCTCCACGCTCACACTCCATCCCTCTGCCTCACACAAGTTGGTCAGTCAGGCCAAGGGTGAAATGAGAGACTAACCAATCAGAAGCTCACAAAAAGGCCATGACGTTATACCAAGCCCTCGCTTACACTGTTCCCTGTGACTCCAAAACTGGTATCTTCCCTTTAAGCTTGTGTACTTTTCATTAAGTTGTGTTCCATGGAGACCTGAGAGGGAGAAAAGGCAGAAGCCTCCAGCCTTAAACAGAGCAGCTTGTCTTCTGCTGCATTGGTCAAGTTTCCTCTGAGACTGCATTTGAGTAACAGAGTCCCTGAAAATGCAGAATCTCGGTTTGAAGTCCTGACTCTGACCCACGCCAGTTGCTTGTAATCTGAGGAATTCGTGTCTTCAGCCCTCCGTTTCCTCGGCCAAGTCAAATGGTATCTGTGTGCCCTGCCAATGTTCTGAGGACAATACATAGGTCAAACAAAGTATCCATGAAACAGTCTTGAGCCAGGCATGGTGGCACATACCTGTCATCTCACCATCGAAAGGTTGGGACAAGCAGATCACAAGCTCAAGGCCAGCCTAGGCTACATCGTGAGACTCTGACTCCAAAATAACAACAATAACACAACAAAATGTCTTTCAATAATAATGACAAATAGTGGTGATTTATTGAACCAGCTGTCTAGAATTGTACAGGATAAGCCCCTTTACATGGATTATCTTCCATAAACCCCACTGTAGCTCTAAGCAATAGGAGCTATATTATCCCTGTTTAATAGATAAGAAAGCTAAGGCTTATGGAGGTTAAGTGATTCACCCAGATGTCATAGCCAGTAAAGTGGTGGCATTTCCAGAATCAGAAACAGGTTTGCCTCATTTTTAATAACTATTTTTAAACATGCAGTGCAGTAGCGCCTCTTTTTAGAATCTCTAAGTGAAATTGATCATTGCTGCTTCTACTCCCTTGTGACATTTTTTTTAAATCTCTTTTACAAAGCCTTATTGCAATCTTTCTTGCATTCAGAATGATGCAGGTTCGGTCCCGCCTTTCACTATGCCACATGCCTGGAAGTAAGGCTACACCTATGCCTGCTGGGGCCATTAGCATCTGGATCAGCGGGAGAGTTTCAGATGAGGGGTCTGCACCTCAGAAGCCCCTCTGGAATTTGACATTATCGCACTCAGAACCACACTGAGCTCCTTGTCAATTCCTGACAAAGCTTACCTGGCTTTTCTAGAACAGTGTCATTGCCCAAAAAATTTACACATGCTAGTTTGGAGCTGGAAAGATGGTTGAGATTAGAGCACTTGTTACTCTTTCAGAGGACCTGAGTTCTTCAGCGCCTGCATCCACAGGGCAGCTCACAGGAAGGGGTCCACAAGTAACTCCCATTCTAGGGAATCCTGTGTGCTCTGGACTCCATAGGCACCAAGCATATATTCAGAGCACATATTATATACACACACATAAAGTAAAAATAAATTCACATGTGGTTAGAATAAAAAAGTATAGAGACACAGTGGCTGAGCGCCTACTGGGTCTGAAGACTGTGCAATTCACCCATATATGACTCCACATAACCTTTACAAACCCCTGTTCTCACAGACCCCTCCATGGTACAAGCAAGAAAATGGAGACTTAGTGAGCAGGCAGCCAAGGCAGAGTCCGGTTAGAATAAAATTTGCTGCTGACTTCACAGCTTCAACTCTTAAACTATGCACTACACATCTTGCTAGAACTCTCAATCCTTTAGAGACTCTTAGTATGCCAGGCCCTCATTCGGAGCTCCCCTGGTTCCCTCAGCCTTTCCGATCCATCACCAGCCTCTCTGTCACTCACTCCTTCTCCATACATACTTATTTCAGTTTCTGTAATTGTCTCTTCCATCCACTAGATTATAACATCCCGTTTCACTGCCCTGTCTCCTGCAGCACTAACAAGATGCCTCTTATGGCCTTGGCACTCTGTATTAAGTTCTGAATTTTCCCTTTGCCATGTGTCCATTCATTTAAAATTCAATAGATTTGCTATAGAAGAGGCTAGCTATACTCTTTTTCCCCGGCTCCCAGAGCAGCGGTTCTTGATTATGTCAAATCAAACTGTCTTAATTATTTGGCTCATCTTTTAACTGCCTGTTATTGAAGAACCTTTAGAAGGGAAGTCTCCCTAGGATTTTTGACACATTATGACAGAAGGAAGGACAGGGCCCAAGGCCGTGTCAAGACCTTAGAAGAAGGTGGCTGAACACAGTTTCATCCTATTCCATTCCCAACAGATCATGGAAGTGGTTGGCATTACAGAAGACTGACAATTTCACAAGTTTATCTGCTTTGCATTTACTCTTTGTATCAAAGATGCACTCCAAAAGTGGGCTCTTCAGGGAGAACAGGTGGTAAGTAAAAGAATTGTACCTATTAGGGGTCACCCCCTGAGTGCCCTGCATCCACTAACTCTACTCCAGGTGTTCAGTTTATTGGTTACAATAAATGCATCTTACAAAAAAACAAGGAAATAGCTGCTACAGTTCTCAGCTACAGGATGACTCACCATCTTCAATCAGAAAAGAGTTTAGATTTTTTCAAAAAAAAATGTATCAATATAATGATTCCTAATAATATTCTGCTATACTCATAGATCAGGGCATTATTCATTCATCATCAGGGAAACTTCCTACTGCAGCAGATGGAAACAAATGCAGAGACCACAGCCAGATATTACTCAGAGAGAGTCGCTAGAACATACATCTCTAAATGGGTTGTCTCCATCAAATTCTTCCCCTCCAAGCTTAGGGAATCCCACGGAAGAAGAGACAGAAAGAATGTAAGAGCCAGAGGGAATGAAGGTCACCAAGAGAGCAAGGTCCTCTAAATAAACTGAACAAGGCTCATATGAACTCACAGAGACTGAATCAGCAAGCAAAAGGTCTACCTTGCTCTGTACCAGGCCCCCTGTGTGTATACTTCAGCTTTTAGTTTAGTATTTTTATGGGACTTGTGAGTGTGTGAATGAGTAGGTCCCTGATTCTTGTGCCTGCCCTTGGAGCCCTTTTCCTTCTGTTGGATTGCCTTGTCCAAGCTCAGTGTGATGGCTTTTGTTTTGTTTTATTGTATCCTATTCTGTCATGTGTGGTTATCATCTCTTAGAATCCTGCTGTTTTCTAGTGAGGGACAGAAAGAGGGTGGATCCGGAGAGGAGGAGAGGTGGGGGACAAGTGGGAAAAGTAGAGGGAGGGGATGCTGTAATCAAGATATGTTGTATGAGAAAAGAATCTATTTTCAATAAAAGGAAAAAATAAAGAAAAAAATAAGTGTTTTTTCAATATTTGAAAGTTGTTATGGCTTGACTAGATAATGTCATTCACACATTCATATATTGAATGCTTGGCCTTCATCTGGTGGCACTGTTATGGAAGCTTCTAGAAATTCAGGAGATGGGGCCAGCTAAAGGAAGTAGGTCACTGAGGGCATGTCTTCTCTCTGTTTCCTGCATGCCCTGAGGTAAAAGACTTCCTCAAGCACATGTTTCTGCATCCATGATGTTCTGCCCAATGTGAAGCCAAAAACTCTTTGAGCTCTGAGCCAAATAAATCCCTGCTTTATGTTCTCTTAAGCATATTGGTCAGAGCAACACCAAAGGTGTTAGTTAACACCAAAGACAGCAGATGCGTTATGAGAAAAGAACAAAGTGATGTGGATATTCGAGGAGGTCTGCACTTTACGCTGTTCAGTCATTCAATGTATCATTTTTATCTTTTTGAGTACTGAATACTGTTCTAGACAGAGTAGGAAACAATGCCCAGTACAGCAAGAGCCCTGCTGTCATGAAGCTTCTGTTGCAGAAAGAAGGTAGAATGTTCTGCTTGGTGACAGCATGAGGCCTGAGGACACAGACTGAACACTGGCTAAATTTTTAACACGGGTGGGCATGTTTTTCTTGAATAAGAATTTCGTACAAACTATAATTTCCTGGCCACATTAGCACCCCCATCCTTGGTGGCCCACAGCTGGTTCTCTCCCCTCCTGTTGGCCTCTACTCAAGCTTTCCCTTCAGTTAACTGAGCCCTTCCCCAAATTTGTCAGTAGAAAAGAGCAAGCCCCACTTCCCATACTCCCCTCATCACCTCGGATATTGTCTCCTCTGGATGTCTTGTTAAATATTACATTTTTGCTTTACTTTCTCAGCCCTTTACAGAGCGTCTCTTTTCATCAGCATGAACTTCATAAGGGCACGGCTTTGGCATTCGGTTCTCTGCTGTATCTGCAGCAATTAACACAGCTCTGCTTCTTAGGAATGCTCAAGGGCCTGTTAAATGGCTCTGTGAGCATTGCAAATCACAGGAACATCTACATACACTCTGGGAAGAAGAAACAGACATACAGAATGCTTAGTCTATGGACACTAACTCATGCCGTTGTGACTCAGTCTCCTGTGCCAGCACCAAAGCTAATGAAAATGAGACTTGCACCATAAGAAAGCTCGCACTAAGATCCAAGAGCTCTCACTTCTAGTCTTGGCTCAGGACTTGAATGACATATTTAACCTTGATTCCACTGTAACTAGAGACAGAAAATTGGGGCCTTCCAGGACCTTATGCTCAGATTGTGACTCAGTGGGCCACCTCCTGCTTTGGGATCCTCATAAAAAGCACATGGAACTTGTTGACATAAAGGATTTGAAGGTCTCAAAGTTCCTGTACAAGCATTCAGAAACTCACTTTGGATTCTCAAAAGGTGGCAGTTGAAAAACTGCTGTTTTAGTAATTATGGTTATTCAAATTTTTCATTATTATTATGCAGAATAATAATTGTCATCACTTACTAAGCGCCCACACTTTAGGAACTCCGTTGAAAGGGGAAAAAAATCTAATTACAGGGTGCAGACATTTGCATAAATTGATGGATTTCTGTAGCAGCACAGTGCAAAGCCGGGAAGGTGAGGTTCCTCCTGGTTTTTTTTTTTTTAATTTTCCTTTGATCTTGTTAATTGTTTTAAATGGGCTAATGGAGAAGCCTGATCTTTCCTCTTTGGCTCAGCCACCTGGCTGCCTGCCTCTGCCACCAGGAGACTGTCATATAGAGATAATGTATCATTATGACATGATTCTAAAAGTTCTGGAAAATAAGGCAAATGTATCTAAACTCTGATCCTGCCACTCATTTACTTGATGACCTAAAACCAGTCCCCTACTTCATCTTAACCTAAAGCATTTGGGGATTTTACAGAAATAAAGCCCATCTATACAGAAACATGTATAAGATGATAAGCTAATATTTCTAAGGCATTGGTCAAGTGGTTGTCACCAATTTTTCTGATTTTTTTCCCTTTTTCATTGTCATGGTCTCAGGAATGGGTCTAGGGAGAAATAGATGAATAGTACTGAAAGTCATCCACTCTTACAAAGGACACATGGTTTTAGAATCCCTCTTTAATTTTTGCTTGACTGTTCTAGTAAAAGCCCATGTTCTCCATGCTGATGCTTTCCCACAAAAGTGAGTCTCATTGAAAACCCCATAGAGAACATTTCCTGCAAGAACACATACACCCATTCATTTTTGTCCTTGGCAAAGCCAAAGTAACAAGCTAATGTATTTACTGGGCTAAAAAATTAGCTCACATGTTGATTTTCTTTGTTCTACAGTGATTTACTTTTTATTGTTTTATTTGCATTGTTACACTTGAAAATATCATTACAGGTGAAGTTCTAAATTTCTGGTTTAATTTGAAACATCAGAATATTCAGCAAAGCTAGAAATAAAACCTCACATATATGGTCAAGTGATTTTTCAACAATGTTCCGAGATGATTCAAAAGAGAAATGGGAGCCTTTCAATAAATATCATTGATAAAACCAGAGAACCACATGCAAAAGAATGAGACAAAAACCATACTAATTCATGTCTCTCTAATCCTGGATGAATGAAATTCTAAATGTGATAAGTATAAACAGTGGGATATTAGTTTAAAAGTTGGAAAATTCTAACATACATTGTAACATGAATGAACCTTGAAGGCATTATGATAAGTGAAATAGAACAACTTACAAAGTCAAACACTATATTAATTCATTTCTATGACTTACTAAGGCAGTCAAATTCCTATAGTGGGGCTGGAGGGATGGCTTAGACATTAAGAGCACTTGCTGCTCTTGCAGAGGACCCAGGTTCAGTACCCAACATCCACAGGGTGGCTGCTTACAAGCATCTGTAACTCTAGTTCCAGAGGATTCTATGCCCTCTTTTGATCTCCTTAAATACCAGGAATGCATATAGTGCCCAGACATACTTATAGGCAAAATACTCATACATATAAAATTAAAAAATAATTCTTAAAAAAAATGTTTTTAAAGAGATGCAGAAAAGCATTTTCAAAATCCAGAAAGAGAATATAAGGGTGGTCAGAGTTGGGGGCAGAGGGACTATAAAAACTCATAGGTTAATGGACATTGAACTTTTTTTCTTTCAAGACACAAAAACTTCCAGAGATTGGCTTCACAGCAATATGAATACAGCACTACAATACTGAGCTACAGACTTAAGAATGGTTTTAAATGGTACGCTTTATGTCATGAGTATTTTATCACATTATTATATCTTGTTGTGCCATATTCAGTTGATGTTCCCAGAAGACCTGCTCTTTTCTGAGGTGGGGACAGGGTAGAGAGTGGATCTGGGGGAGAGGGGAGCTGAGAGGGCAACTGGGAGGAGAGGAGGGAGGGGAGGCTGTGGTCAGGATGTAATGTATGAGAGAAGAATAAATGTTTAAAAAAGAAAAGAAAAAATGTTAAATGTGGGGGGGAGGGGCCAAGGTGACACACACCTTTAATCCCAGCACAAAGGAGGCAGAGGCAGACAGATCTCTGTGAGTTCAAGGCCAGCCTGGTCTACACAGCAAATTCCAGGCCAGTCAGGGCCATGTAATAAGATGTGTGTGTGTGTGTGTGTATGTGTGTGTGTGTGTGTGTGTGTGCGTGTGCATGTGCGTGTGTGTGTGTGTGTGTATGCATGTGCGTGTGTGTGTGTGTATGTGTGTGTGCATGTGCGTGTGCGTGTGCGTGTGCGTGTGTGTGTGTGTGTGTGTGTGTGTGTGTGTGTTTTAAAGATCTGGCAGTCACCTGTCTTTATGGGCAGTTCTCCACAGTTAAACAGTCATATCTAGTCCAACCCCCACCTGTATTCTCTTGCTCTCCTGTCTCAAATCTTAAGCATTTATTTTGTGCCCCAGGCTTAAAACAAGATCCTCAAATTAAATGTGTGGGCTGACCGTGCTGTCTTTCCAGATGTGGGGCTGCTGTGTGCAGCTGTGTGCATTCATCCTGTCTTCACTCAATTCACTATCTCAAGAGGCCTTCTTCGACATTCTATTTAAAACTGCAAACTTTTTCCTTTTTCTACAATTTTTCTTCATAGTAAGCATCCCACTTTGCTCTATTATTTATCTTAGTTATTTTAGGATTTTTTTCTTATTCCCTGTCTATCTCTGTCCACCTCTTGCATAAAATTCATGAAGGGCAATGTGTTCAGTTCTTCGCTGCTGGACTCCCAGCAGGTAGATCAGAATCTGGGACATTGCATGTGCCTGATATTTTTTGTTCTTGCTTGTTTTTGTGTTGGTCTGGGGTTTTGTGTTGTTTGTTTGTTGTTTGTTTGTTTGTTTGTTTGTTTGTTTGTTTGTTTAGAAAGTCTGCTTTGCGGTCCTGACTATCATGGAACACATGATGTAGCCCAGGATAGTCTCAAACTTATAGCAATACTCATGAGTCTGTCTCCAACACATTGGGATTATAGGTATATGCCACTATGCCTGGCTTCCTTCTGTTTGGGGTTTTGGTAGAGATAGTGTTGTTTATTATTATTGTGTTTGTATATGTATGACACATGTGTTATACAGGTATGCATATCACGACCCACATACGGAGATCTGAGGACAATTTTGCATAGGTTTTTCCTTCCATCTTTACATGGGTCACATCATAGTTAGGTTTTCTATTGCTGTGATAAAACATTATGACCATAACAATAACTTAGGGAATAAAGGGTTTATTTTCAGTTTAGAACTCTGATGTCATACTCCATTGCTGAAGTAAGCCAAGGTAGGAATTCAAACAGTGCAGGAAGCTGGAGGCAGGAGCTGAGGCTGCTTATTGGCTTTATCTTCACGGCTTGTTCATCCAGCTTTCTTATAAGATCCAGGACCGCCAGCCCAGGGCTAGAACCACCCACAGTGATCTGAACCCTCCCACATCAATCATCAATACAGAAAATGCACCACAAATTTGTCCATCAGCCAATCTAGTGGGGTCATTTTCTCAATCGAAGTCCCCTCTTCCAAAATGACACCAACTTGTGTCAAGTTGACATAAAACTAGCCAACCTGTGTCCCAAGGATCAAACTTCAGTCACCAGGCTTTCAAAACAAGTGCCTTACCTACTGAGCCATCCCAAAAACCCAGGTATTCTTTGTTGTCATTGTTACTGTTGTTTAACAAATTATTATTGAAGAACATATTCATCAACCTATTGATCAGCATTTGGTAGACAACAGCATTCTATGTGGCATATATTGATGTGAGTGTGTGCATGTACGTGTGCATGTGTGTGTGTGTGTGTGTGTGTGTGTGTGTGTGTGTGTGTGTGTGTGTGTTTGGAATCACAGGTCATAAGATATCAATGAAATGCAAGCACTAGCCATTAAATCAGTCATTATATGTAGGGAATGCTCTGTCTGTGTCTGAGCACCTGTGTTTTGTGTGTGGGCTCTGCAGTTCTCCACAGGAACACTTTTGCCAGGGCCTCAGGGAAGCCTTGAGCTTCATGCTGCAGAGCCATGTTTGTATTCAAGCTAAGCAAGTTCCTGCTGCAGAGAAGAGCCAGAGTTGACTGCTAAAGTGAGACCCTTGAGATTGGACACTGGCAGTGTAAAGACAGTCTGAATCGCCGGCCATAGCGGGCCTAAAATTAGACACGAGCCAAGACTAGCACTCGATAGGAGAGTCATTTGGCTCACCAGTACTGTGGATCTCTCCCAAGCAGCAATGAAAACTGACTCTGCAAGACTCATTCTTGGTGCCCTTAGCTGTTACAGTAACCATTAAAAACGGGAAGTGTCTTCGGGTTAATGTTTTTCACCAGCCACCACGCAGATCTTGGAAACAGAAGGGAGAGGAGTGAGGTGCCTGACCCAAACCACATCCTAGCCAGAGACAGCACTTTCTCTGTGTTACATGGGAAAACCCTCCTTCTTGGTACTGACCGTAGCTGTCAATAAGGAGAAAGGTTTTCTTCTAACTGATCCAGTTTATTTGCAAAAGGCTGGTTGTTCAAACTAAACTAGTAATTCTTTGAAATTACAGACCACCTATCGGTCATTATGAATTTTTAAAGAAATCTACCAATCCCAGCAAAGTAGCTTAGCTTGGGAGGGTCCCTTGACTGGCGTGCGTACAGACGTTTGGGAGACGGACCACCATGTTCACAGTTGGAAGACACGGAGCAGTTGTTGTCATAGTCTTTGATGTTGACAAAGGCTTCTGGAGAACTGTGTATATTGTGTCCCTGTGTGTGCTCTGTGTGCATCTCAGAAATCAGCATTCTCTTTTGTAAGAGGGACACAGTCAACCTCCAAAGTAATTTATGTGCAGACTCTATACTCTAAGGCTACAGAAACAGCTACAAAGTTTTCATTTGACTAATTTAGCTTCGTATGGAGAATTATTTGGTGGATGGGAAATAGGGTGAGTCACTTTCTTTGTTCCTAACAATGTGTCAAGAATATACACACAGGCAACAGCCAAAGCCCCCATATGCTTAGACACTCATAGGAAAATCACCTGCATCTAAAAAAAGATGGTTTTCCCACTTTATCTCCCCACCTAGAATGTCACCATGCTAACATGGCCTCACCATGGAGGCCACCTCCTTATTCTCTCCAGCAAAGGAATTCCCTCAAAACCGATAACCCAAAGTAGCACTGAGGAAAACTAGTCCATGACAGACTGGGTGTGAAATGATGCAGCTTTCCACTTCACAGTTAAGTAAAAGCTGTTTGTGGTCCATGCTTTCTCTAAAGGAAAACTAAGAAAAAATATGCTTCATATATTTAATGAAAAAATGTATTTTGGATCCAAATAGTAACTGTCTGTCTATCTATGTCTATCTCTCTCCTTCTCCTTTTAAATTTCATCTTAAAATGAACCTTCAATGGAAAGGAAAGTAGCTGTGCTCACATAGAACATAATTCCGGGTGCTGTGCTCTACCATGAGAGCAAACAGCACCTTCCCTTCTCCAAGATGGTCGTTCAATGAAAACGCTGTTTTTGTTTCGCTTTTTAACCATGCGCATGCCTCACTGACAGTACCTTTACATGGAATAGAGGTTAGGAGTATAAATAACAAGAGCCTATCTAAAAATAAGTACTTTTTACATTTTTATGAAAGTTATTTACTTGTCAGGGGATGACGCCATAGCACACAAGCACAGTTCAGAGGACAACTTGTGGGAGCTGGTTCTCTCCTCCTGCAGGGGGCGCACGTCTGGTGACAGCCTGAATCCTGGTGATTGGACTTGGCGGCAAGCACTTTCACCTTCTGAGCCTTCTCGTGGGCTTCACTTCACTTTTTTAACCAAATCCCTGCATTTCCTAGATGCACCTTTTATGGATTTCATGTATATGTTTGTGGGTTACACACAAAGGATGCTTCATCCTACCACAAGGACAGTTCCTCAGCTATGCTCATTGCAGCTGTATTCATAACAGCCTAAAACAGGAAACAGCCCAGGTGACCCTCACCTGAAGAATGAACAAAGAAAATGTGGTCCATTTACACAATGTGGTAATACTCAGCTGTTAAAAAAAAAAAAAAAAGACATCGTGAAATTTGCAGACAAATGGATGCAACCAGAAAAAAAAATCATCCTAAGTGAGATAATTCAGGTCCAGAAAGACAAACATGGTATGTACACACTTATAACTGGGTATTAGTTGTTAAGTAAATGATAATCAAGCTACAAACCACAGACCTGAAGAGGTTAGGTAAAGAGGGACGCTATAGGGGAATTAGAATAGATTCTGCAGGTGGACTGGGGGTAGGTGGGGACAGAAGCAGAAGGGAAGGAGGGGAACGGAAGAAAAGAGTGTGGGGAAAGACAGCTGGAATTGGGGGCATTTAGGAGTGGGATGTGGAAATCTAGTGCAGTGGAAACCTCCTGGAATCTATGAGGCTTACCCTAATGAGGACTCCTAGTAATGGAGGACATGGAGTCTGAACTGGCCATTTGTAGCCAGGCGAGGCTTCCAGCAGTGGGACTAGGTTACATTTGGTTGAGTTCTTGGCCGAGAAGTTCTCATGAAGATCCCTGAACAACCCACACTGATGCTAGGACAGAAGGTTGCTCTGTGAAAAAATGACAGTGGGACCCCATTGTGGAGAACCATTTCCAGTCGGCTCACTGAACCATAGAGAACTGGAGCTGATTCAGACTTGGAGCCTTCACCCCGTGTTCTAGTCTCTTTGATGTGAGAAGGTACTCTGCAGGCTACAGAAAGAGAAACATGGACACCAACCCAGCCACAAAACCTTCTTCCGCCTATAATCTGTCCAGAACTGCAAGATGTGCTGGGGCAGTGGTGGTACAGAACTTGTGGGAGTGGCCAACCAATATCTGATTTAATTTGAGGCCCAAGCCATGAAAGGGAGCCCATTTCCATCACTGCGTGGATGGCCAGAAACCAGAAGCTGGGTAGCCCAAAGACCTAGAGTAGAACCAAACACAACTGGTCTTAAAAAAAAAAAAAAAAGTCAATGAAATTATTCCTAATGACATTCTGCTATACTCATAGATTGGTGCCTTGTCCAGTCATCAGCAGAGACGCTTCCTCTGGCAGCAGATGGGAGCAAGTGCAAAGACCCACAGCCAAACATTGCATGGGAGAAAGTCTAAATTGGAGGACTCCACCAGGTCCCTCTCCTCGAAGATGAAGGAACCCTGCGGAAGAGGGAGAGGAAAGATTATAGGAGTCAGAGTGGACGGGGGACACCAGGAGAACATGGCCTACCGAACCATCTGAGCACGACTCACATGGGCCCACAGAGACTGAAACAGCAAGCCTGGGGCCTTCAGGGGTCTGCACCAGGTCCTCTGAGTACATGTTACAGCTGCTAGCTTGGTGTTTTGTGGGAATGAGTGTGTCTCTGACTCTTTTGCCTGCTTTTGAGACTCTTTTCTTCCTGTTGGGTTGCCTTGTCCAGCCTCGATATGCAGCCTTTCAACTTGTCTTATTGTGTCTTGTTTTGTCCTGTTTGGCTGCCATCTCTGAAAGGCCTTCCCTTTTCTGAAGAATGGGATGGGTCTAGGGAAGGGGAGGTGGGGAGGAACCTGGGAGAAGAGGGAGGGAAAAGTGTGGTCAGGATGAGAGAAGAATCTATTTTCAATTTAAAAATTAAATTAAAGAAAAGATTTTACTGTACCTAGATGTCCAGGAAATGAGCTGAGTTTCTTATTGAAAGGTAGTAAAAGTCATCCCTTTGATTAAATTACCAGATGAATTTGTTTTAGTGTTAAGCTATAACACATCACACAGTATGAAGAAACCCTCCCTCCCTTCCTCTTGCGTCTCCTCAGAGCTTATACGAGAACTGAAAGCATCCTGTGCTGGAACAAAGTTTCACAACACATCTGTCTCTGCCTGTCCACTAGATGTTTCTTGAAAGTTCAGTGATGTCTGTATTGGTAGTTAGGTGCCCAGTGCCTCGGACAGGGCCTGACAAGTGTTCCAGCTCAATTTACAGTGGTGGCCTTGTCTGCCACAGAAGGTGGGCACGATTAGCCTCCTGCTAAGCAGCACAATGTGAGTATGTCATACACTTGAAACTGCGTTTCTCAGAGGCTTGGGGTTCAGGCAAAACAGGAAATGTGTGAGGGCTGCTTTATCTACTGTCAACATATAAAGACTTCCTGCCCCAACCTTACCCCAGCTTCAAGCATACCATCTTCACTCTCATCTGGCCTACTCTGTGGGATCTGTCTGAATTAAGAACTCTAAAGCTCAAAGAGGAGAGGGGGAACAGGAGGAGGAAGAGAAGCTGGTGGAGGAAGATGAGCAAGAGGAGGGAGAGAAGCAGGAGAAGGAAGAGCCAGAAGATGAGGAAGCTAAGCAGGAAGAGAAAGAGGAAGGTAAGGTGGAGGAGAGAGAAGAGGATGGAGAAGAGCAGAAACAGGAGGAATGAGAAGCCCCATGCTTCAGATTCCACGACCATATCTGGATGAGGTCAAATGCAATATTCCCTAATGCTTATCCTTTCTACAGCCTCACAATGTGAAAACTGAATGAATGGAAGTATTTTCTGTCCAGTTCATGCCAATGCAAGAAATGCCTCCCATGTTTAAAGTAGTTAGGAAGTTTAAAGTAAAGTAAATGAGCATCATGTTCTTTGAAAAGAATACAATTACATCATATTGTCAGACATATCAGAATACAATTCTTTACTCTTTCCTATACAAGTATGATTGTATAGCATTACCTAACATTACCTTAGTGAGTTATTCGGATGGGTAGAACATGTATAACATGGACAAATACAAAACGCAGAATCTTCTACTAGTAGAAGTCACAGAGTTTTCAATTGGCTTATTGTGAGTCAACATTTGTGTAACAGGTATACAGTAGCATTTTGGCATTGGCATGGTATGTTTTATCCCTTATTAATTTTTCAGCTATAGAATAATTAATTAATTAATAAGATTACAAGTATACTAATGGTATTCTGGATTAGCAGGAAATAGTAGAATTTATTACTTTCTGAAATATTTTTCCAACTAGTTTCCATAAGGTTTACCACTGATAACTTTTACTTTTTCCTCGTGAAATGGTAGACAGCACTTGTGGAATTGTGAGTGGTGCTGGCAGGTGATATTAGTTCAGTGGGTGTGGTTGTGGCTATGGACTGTGGTGGTATTTGGAGGAGTGACAAGGATGACAGTTGTGAGAGGTAGTGATGATAGTGGTGGTAACTATAGGTGGTGGTCACGGGTAATGGAGGTGGTGGTCATGGGTAGTGGAGATGGTGGTCATGGTAGTGGAGGTGGTGGTCATGGTAGTGGAGGTGGTGGTCATGGGTAGTGGAGGTAGTGGTCATGGGTAGTGGTGGTAATCAACATGATAGCTTTAAAAGGTAATAATACCTACTGGCAGTAGTAGTGTGAACGGTGGTGGTGTTAATAGTAGTTGGGTGGTGGTAGATATGGTGGTGAGAGTAGTAGTTATGAGTGGTAGCTGGGGCATAGTTGAGGATATGGTGAAGACCGTGCTGGTGATAAGGGACAGTTCCAGTCATTGTACATATAATAGTGGCAGCACTGATAATATTTCAACACTGATTGGCAGTGGTTAGGGTCACGATGTTGATGGTGATCATTAGAAGAGGTAATTGAGTGTGGTAGGGAATATGATCATAATAGTGAGATAGGAGTAATTGGGGATGTAGTGGTGGTGTCAACTGTGATGATGAGAATTAGGAGTGGCAGCTGCGGGTAGATGGAAATATGATAGTAGTACAGCAGTAGATAGTTCTGTATGGTAGTGATGATGGAGTTAAAAGTTTGGGCAAATAGTCATGACTATGAATGGCAGCAGCTGTGAGCAGAAAAGGGGATGGTGCTGGATGGCAAGATAAAGTGATGGTGGGTGGGTATGGCAGCAGTTATGGATGGTAGTGTCTTGCATATATTTGGTCAGGGTGTGGGGGAAATAGAAACAAAGGTAATTAGTCTTAATGGGAATTTCAGAGATCACTGTTCATGATTCAGTGTGCTGTTTATAATGACAAGATGAAGTTTAAAATAACTAATCATAAAGCAGTCACTGGCCAAAATTATCTTGGTTTCCAATTTAGTCTGTCTGTTACTGTTTATTGCTGAGGGAAACCCAGGAGTGTGAGAGAGGAAGCTGTCCCACTGCCATCATTGACAGCCATTTAGCTATTATTAATTCTGTGCCTACTGTGTAGTGGATGCTGTGTGCATGTGCCTGTGTGTACGCACAGATAGCTTTAATTTAATCCTCATAAAAGCCCACATTATCCTCCATAGACACACAGACACAGTTTGGTTGAGTGATTTTGAGCCTTTTGCAGAAATTCATTCAGGAAAGGGGTAGAATTGGACTTATTAATTCCATCACCACTCCTATCCCTTCAGATGTATTATTGGGGAACAGCAGTGATGGGAAGTATCCACTCATTTAGTTAGGAGTGGAGTACCATGATATAGGAGCCAGCTTCAAAGACTATGGGTCAAGAACTCAAACGGGGTCTTATAACTAAATGTAAAGGTCATGAAAAAATTGGTGACAAGGGCTGGAGAGATGGATCAGTGGTTAGCAACACTGACTGCTCTTCCAGAGGACCCAGGTTCAATTTCCAACACTCATGTTGTTGCTGATAGCCATCTATAACTCTAGTGCCAGGGGAGTCTAACACTCTCTTCTGGCCACCATGGTATAATGCACGCACATAGTCCACAAACATACATGAAGACAAAACATCCATACACATAAAATAAACATCATTTTTTTTTAAATCTGGCAACAGCAAAAGGTCTCTGAGCAATCAAGGACCAAGACATAATTCAAAATCAGACACAATGACTCCAGTGTGTTTCTGGAGGTGCCCATCCATGTAGCATCCTCAGCTTCACAGCAACTTTGGTTAAAACACACAACCTGCACACTTCTCAGGTCGATGACATCACACCAAACCTTGCCAACAAACACAGTTTGAAACACCATGGCTGAGAATTGAAAATACCATGCATTTTTGTTATGAAATGCAGTACTTTTACTTGCATAAAAAAATTCTGCTCTTATAAAAACAGAAAATGGTTTGGGTCAGCAAGATGGCTCAGTGGTAAAGGTACTTGCTGTTAAGCAGATGACCCAAGTTCGATCCCAGAACCCACAGCGTGGAGGGGGAAAACCAACTCCCTCAAGTTGCTCTCTGACCTTCACATCAGGGCACTCATGTAACCACCACACACACACACACACACACACACACACACACACACACACACACACACACAAAATAAATAAATAAATAAATAAATAAATAAATAAATAAATAAATAAATAAATAAATAGGTAGGTAGATAGATAGATAGACAGATACATAAATAAAATGTAATTCTTTTTTATTTATTTAAGAAATAAATTCATTTTACATACCAACTGCAGATCCCCCTTTCATCCCTCCTTCTGTTCCCCTCAGCCTTCCCCCCAAATCCACCCCCCATCCCCTCCTCCAAAAGGGTAAGGGCTCCCATGAGGAGTCAGCAAAGCCTGGTACATTCAGTTGAGGCAGGACCAAGCCCCTTTCCCCCTGTATCAAGGCTAAGCAAGACGTCCTACCATAGGTAATGGAATCCAGAAAGCCAGCTCATGCACCAGGGATCGATCCTCATCCCACTGCCGGGGGCCCCTCAAACAGACCAAGCTACACAACTGTCTCACTTATGCAGAGGGTCTAGTCCGGTCCCATGTAGGTTCCACAGCTATCAGTCTAAAGTTTGCGAGTTCCTACTAGCTTGGTTCAGTTGTCTCTGTAGATTTCCCCATCATGATCTTGACTCCTCCTTGCTCATATAATCCCTCCTCCCTCTCTTCAACTGGACTTTTTTTAATTAAACTTAATAGTTTAGTTATAAAAAATGAAGACTTGTGATGATATTGTCCTACTGTCGTTCACAGCATGTGAGTCTAAATTAGTTTACCTATGGGCTGTATTGGATTAGAATGGTGGTTTTAAATATTACTGTTGGACCACTCTTGGGCATATTCCCAAGGAATGCTCAATCATACCACAAGGGCACATGCTCAGCTATGTTCATAGCAACATTGTTTGTAATAGCCATAACCTGGAAACAACCTAGATGCCCCTCAACTGAAGAATGGATTAAGAAAATGTGGTACATATTCACAATGGAGTACCACTCAGCAGAGAAAAACAATGGCAGCATGAGGTATGCTAATGGGGTTTGATTTTGCTTAAGCGTTACTTGAATTTAACTTGGGAATTATGACAGAATTTCCAACAATTACCAAAACAGTCCTACAAACTTACTTCAGCCATTTTCTACTGTGTATTTATGTGAAGTGCCATTCTCAGCACTGACAAATATAAAATCAAAATATTGATCAACTCTGAAAAACATTAAGGATGCACTGTATCCCACAGCATCAGATATTTTGCCAAGATTTAATTCTCTGTAAAAGTGAAACAAATACAACCACCTCATTAGGATGCTAATTTCCTTTCATCATTGATGAATTATAAAATTCTATATGTCAAATAATTATTTTAAAATAAATGTCTTTAATGATTCATTAACAGCAAATGTTTGATTGTGTACCTGTATATACAGGGTTTGTTGTACAGATTTATCTTGGGTGAACAGTAGTCATGAACAAAAAACATTTAACAAGTCCTAATGTAAAGCATGCTTTCAGAAGCCAGGCAAAATAATAATAATATTAATAAGGAAAGCATGCTTTCAAAATAGATATTTCTAATAAAAAGAAGGCATAAATTATCACTATCTTGTATGTAAGACACACTAAAGATTGCATCAGGACTTAGGACTGATACACTACTTTCAGCAAAGTTCATAAAAGCAACATTTAAAAATCAGTAGGTTTTCTGCACACTAGGGATAGATCCTGATCCCACTGCCAGGGGCCCCTCAAACAGACTAAGCTACACAACTGTCTCACTTATGCAGAGGGTCTAGTCCGGTTTCACGGCTGTCAGTCTAAAGTTTGTGAGTTCCTACTAGCTTGGTTCAGTTGTCTCTGTAGATTTTCCCATCATGATCTTGACTCCTCCTTGCTCATATAATCCCTCCTCCCTCTCTTCAACTGGACTTTTTTTAATTAAACATAATAGTTTAGCTATAAAAAAAAATGAAGACTTGTGATGATATTGTCCTACTGTCATTCATAGCATGTGAGTCTAAATTAGTTTACCTATGAGCTGTATTGGATTAGAATGGTGGTTTTAAACATTACTGTTGGACCACTCTTGGGCATATTCCCAAGGAATGCTCAGTCATACCACAAGGGCACATGCTCAGCTATGTGAGCCGAGAAAGAAGTCAAGAAAACAATTCTATTCACACGAACATCTAAAAAAGATCCCAAAGAATGGACTGAACCAAGAAAGTAAAGGAACTCTAAAGCAAATATTTTAAAACCAAATTAAGTGGGGTGCTAATTGCCACTAATAAAACTCCCTCACAGGCAATGTCCTAAGCTTTTGTGGGTGTCATCAGGATGCAGGCACTCGGCAAATGATGTCTTGAGCACCTACTAAGCATCAAGCACTGAGACACAGATGTGAAGGGGGTGGGGGCAGGCTATGCCCTTGTGTAACCGACATCCCGGTGACATAAGATGACATGGAAGAGTAAGGATTGTTCAAGTGAACAGAGGAGTTTCCACGCAAACTGGGAAGGGCTCGCTCAGAAGCTGACAAGTGAAGAAGGACAAAGCGGGGAAATGTGTGGCAGAAGAGCGGTTCAGGAAAACCAAAGATTATCTACCAACACACCCAAGAAAAACTGTCCCATGTTCGGCATCAGTGGGAAAGCCACTATCGCGGTGATGTAAGCAGAGTGGAACTCTAGTTGTAGAAAATGCAGTCTTTAGGCAATGGAGCTGTGAGGTGCACTGAGTCCCTTGGGGGGCTGACAGGCCATCGTAGACTTCGTGATCATTCTAATTTGACTTGTGGCTGTTGAGTGAAGAACAGTCTGAGACTCAAGGTATAGCATAGTGGTGGTGTACTTGCCCAGCCTGAAGGCCCTGGATTGATCCCCAGCAGAAGAAGAGAAAAGGGGGGAAGAAGCAAAAAAGGAGGAGTGGAGAAAGGGGGAAAAGAAGAAAAGAAGTTAAAGGCTGGGGTAGGGGAGGAGGAAGGAACTATCTATAAGATAGTACCTGTGCAAGGGTTCAAGTGTAAGTCGGTGGCTTGGACAAGGTAATGAGGTTAGAGGCTACAGATCATGGCTGTACTGTACCAGTTTGAATGCAAAACCGCAATCTTTATTGGGGCTTGAGAAACATATGAGACAGGAGCTGAACGTGCTAGCACATTCCTTTAATCCCAGAACTCTGGAGGCAGAGGCTGCTGGAACTTGGTGAGTTCAAGGTCACCCTTGTCCACACAGAGAGTCCCAGGCCAGTCAAGGTTCACAATGAGACTTTGTCTCAAAAAACTGAATAAAATGCATGATAAAGAAGTCTAGGCTTTGGAACAAACCATCAGGTGACACTAAGGGAGGGCCACCCTTTGAAAAGCAGCGATTCATCTCTTTGAAGATGGCATCTGTTCATGTCACTTCTGTTCCCCTTTAGAAACACAAATCACTTGCTAGATGGACAGTTTTCATAAATATTTTTATGAAAACATATAAAATGAAAATATTTTCAGGAAAAACTTTTGAAATCATACCAAGTCTTAATATTAATCAATGTGTTTCAATTCTTATTAATATGAAGTTGCAAATATAATATACTTTTTTTAAAATATAGTTTCACTACATAGCCAAAGTTGGCCTCGAATTTCTGGTCCTGCTGCCTCTGCTTCTCACGCTTGGATTATAGATGTGTGCCAATATGCCCAGCCAAGTTGTCTACTTTTTAACCTTTATTAAATAAGCAAATCTTTGTGTTCCACTTTCAAAAATTTCCCTAGTACTGTTAAATGCACAGCCACACAGCACAGGGTGTTTCTGGAAAGTTCCTGGTCCATAGACCTGCATTGACAATCTCAGACTGGTTTAATGAGTCTTGGGTTAGCAGAATGCCTGGTTTTCATCAACACCAAACTTTTTTCTTCCATAAAACGATTTAGAGAAGAGTGAAGGCAATTGTAGCCATCCTTCATTGGGCATTATCGGCAGGTATGTATCTGAATTAGTACTCTCCACCATTTCTTTTGTGTCCTTGGCCTACAAGAATGGTGTATATGGCCGGGCGGTGGTGGCGCACGCCTTTAATCCCAGCACTTGGGAGGCAGAGGCAGGCGGATCTTTGTGAGTTCGAGGCCAGCCTGGGCTACCAAGTGAGTTCCAGGAAAGGCGCAAAGCTACACAGAGAAACCCTGTCTCAAAAAAAAAAAAAAAACCAAGAATGGTGTATATGATGTGAGTGACCCTGTTGTAAATGATGGAAATTGGCTTTGAATAACCTACAGCACAACTATTTCCTGTAGAGCTCTGGAGACACATATTTGATAGAAATGGAACTGGGGTAGTGGCTTGGGTCTTGTGTTTTGCTTTTTGTGGTAATGGGAAATGAACCCAGAGCCTCATGCATGCTGGGCAGATGATCTACCACTGAGCTATATCTCCAGCACTCTTTGTACTTGTTATTTTAATACAGGACCTCACTAAGTTACCCAGGTTGGCCTTGTGTTCCTTCTGTAGCCTAGTGAGGCCTTAAACTTGTGGCCCTCTTGTTCAGCCTCTCTAGTAGCTGATACTACAAGCATGTACCACCACACCTGACTTAAAAATATTAAAGTGGTTTCAAACTTTGTTTTACCTCACATTTAGGGTAAAACCCATAGTGTCTCTAATAGCCAAGTCAAGTAATGATCTCCTGAGAATCTGTCAAGCCAGTCTCACCCGCACCGGCTGGAAGTACCAAGAGGTTCTACCACATTTACATCTCTTACATAGAAAACTAATAAGTCCTGTCCAACATACTGAAAGGCTGAAAATGAATACTCAGTTCCAAGCCATTTCATTCATCCTCTGAATCCAGAGCCTTTAAGGCATCAAAGTCAGCATGGCTTCATTCATTGCTTTTACAGAGACAGGTGTCCAAGATATAATAATGAAGTTATTTAGTTAGGAGATTCACTCAAAATAAAATGCCTGTTTAGGGTTTGGACTGATCCATATGCACAGTGTATACACTTTATACACTACAGCAGTAGGAGACTAGTAAGTTGGGGAAAGAAACAAGTCAAGTTTCTACCCTTACAAAGTCTCATTTCTTGTTGATGTTATGTGGTAGGAACTTCAGATAAACAGTTTGAAAACTCAAAGTGAAATGTCTTGAGTTTCCTTTCAGATAGCTGCAGTCTCTCCAACTTGACTATATGTGTCTATTTCTGGAAGTAAGAAACAAAAGCTGTGCTTTCTGTCAGTTGGTTAGCACAGATAATTTATGATTATAGAAAGGGTTGTCATTAATGTTTATGGGTAACTCTAAAAGCAAACACATCACTATAGATAAGAGAACAAATTAAGTGTCGATAAAAATGTAACACACATTCACACAAGGAGAATGCTCTCTAGTAGAGCAATTAAAAGGAGGGATGTGAAGTTCAGAAGTAGGTGCTCCAAGCTGCAATATGTCACTTCACTAGCTGTTTTACATGGGATACTTCTTCCGAGCTTCCTGTCTCGGTGTCCTCACTTGTCAAGATGGAACCATAATAATATGTACTTGATAGAATCATTGCAATGACTGAATGTGAGAATGAATACAAAACACTTAATTCCAGTGCCTAGCACCACAGTTATACCTAGCAGTCATTAACATTATAATAGCTTTATTAATTCTACATGCCATAGGTGAAAATTAAGAAGCCCAGCAGCAAAATCCCAACCATGTTTTCTCATTTTCCAAAGGCATTATTCTCAGTCAGTGGGGGCATTTCCAAATTCTGAGTTCTCAAACACATCCTGTCTCTAAAATTTAATAAGAAATAGTGACAAGAACTCAGAAGGCCCTGAAACACATCCACATGTTTAAATCCACTTCACTTGACTTCCCATAGTAGGTCACTGACATATGACCTGTTTACTCTTGTGCAGAGAAAAAAATACTGGTTTTTTTGCATAGCTTTTTTTTTCTTCTCTGTTTAGTGTGTTTTATTCTTTCTTTGAATCTAGGCCTTAAGCTATCTAGAAAGGTTTTTTTTAACCTTAATAAAGAAAGTGAAAACATCTTTACCAGCTGCTACTAAACATAATTATACTTTTTAAATTATTCTTGACCATCCTTATGCAAGCCAATTTTTGTTTTGATATGGTAGAATTATTTTCTTATGAACTTTAGGCATTTTATTTGAGACAAATAACATAGCTCCAAATGTCTAATTCTGTGTTTCTATTGTGTGTGATGCTTCAAAAATGTGTCACATCTTATTTCTCCAATTTCTAGATCTCATCTCCCTTCTCATCTCTTACCTCTCATCAGCATACACTTGTCTATACTACATTATACTTTCGGTTAAAAGAGACTTTCTAAGAGAAGACAGATAAATACTCCTGATAAATACAAAAGTTGGAGTGGAAACAAAAATAATAATGACTGCGTTTCTCTCATAGTTTGGTTGATTGGTTGGTTGGTTGGTTGGTTGGTTGGTTGGTTGGTTGGCTAATGGTTGGTTGGTTGGTTAGTTGGTTGGTGGTTGGTTGGTTGGTTGGTTTAGGGGTTTTGTTGTTTTGTTTTGGATTTTTATTTAAAGTTCTGTGTATTGAGCCCAGAGTGCTATGCTTGCTAGGTAAGTGTTCTACCACTGAGCTACATCCCCATCTCCCACTTTAAAATGAAAGGAATTTAAGTGTATGTGAAGGCATACATTCACAATCCAGTCTTAGGAAGGCTGAGGTAGGAAAATTGACAATTCCAAGGCAGCTGAGATACATATTAAGACCCTGTCTCACAAGCAGTATGGACTACTTGTGATAGAAAATTCCCTGAATCATATAGATAAATCCCTTAATCATATACAGTCTTCTTATTTTCCAAGTTCCCAACACATGGAATAATAAATACTTTTAGAGACAGAAATCTTAATTACTCTATCTTACTTATTATACATTATTGTATGTGAAATATATAATGTATGTTTTATATTACATGTACTGAACTATCACATCATAGCAATAAATGTGTATGATTATTCTAAGACATATGAATTTTTTCAAAGCATAGAGCCAGCTTTTGTTTGCCCTGGTTCTTAAAACTCTTTAGTAAATTTGCTTACAAGAAAAAATACAACAATGTTTTACAATCTAATAAAAGGGCAGAATTTATACGATGTTAACTGGATCAAGAATAAAAATATAAGGGCCAGACATGGTGGCACATGTCTTTAATCCCAGCACTTAGGAGACAGACAGGTGGACCACTGTGAGTTCAAGGCCAGCCTTGACAAAATATCAAGTTCCAGGCAAGCCAGGGCTACATAGAAAGCCCTGTATAAAATAAATAAATAAATAAATAAATAAATAAATAAATAAATAAATAAATAAATAAATATTAAAAATAAAAAACTCCTATCTTGCACATGGCTAAAACTCTCTCAAATTGAGTCTTTTAACTATGAAGTGAGGTTCAGATTGTGGACTAGACAAGTAAATGTGCACAAAAATTAATGAGTTAGTGGCCAAGGCTGTTGACACATGCCTACCATCCCAGCTACTCAGGAGCCTCAGTCAAATGTTCAAAGTTTGACTAGACTATAGAATACTCAAGGATAGCCAGGGCACCCTAGTGAGACTTTCTCTCATAACAAAAAATAAAACTTAGCTCAGCTGCAGAATGACACTCAAGAGTTGGGTTGTTTCTTCTTCATAGTTGAGATTCCTAGTTCCCACCCATACACACTCTAATATTAGACATCTAGGGCCAAGCCAGATATCTTAAATTTGAGAAGATTTCTTAAAGTGTTTAGTGAAAAGCTCACTTTTAATAAACTAAATGGCATATGTTCAAGTCCAACCTTACCTAATTCTCTATATTTCACCTGCAATTTCATTTCTAAATATATTTCCCTTTTATCTAAAATAAGGTGGACAGAATTGGGTTAGATGTCTGAAAGAAAGCTAATTATTACCCCACAAAGTAAAGCAGCTCATCACAGATGTGTTTGTACACAGATAAAATCTAGGAAAACACACAGGTGCTCAGCTCTTTAAAGATGGTTTTGTGAGAAATGCAGACTTAGAAGATTCTTGATTTTTCACTTTCAAGATTAAATATAGAAGAAATTCCTCCAGGACACTGTCTTATTGATGTAATTACCCAGATTCAAGCATGGAAGGAAGTGCCCGTTTGCTTAGAAATGACAGTGGGAGGTAGGCAAACACAAGTAGAGATTTTGGACAAAATCTGAACTAAATGGCATGCATCTCAGTTATTTAAAGAACTCATTAAGTTATGCAATCTTCTTTCATTTTTTAATTGAAATAAAATTCCATTTTCCCCTTCCCTTCCTCCCTCCAGCCGCTCCCAGATACCCTCCCTCTAAACTCCATATACCCCCCACTCCCAAGGTCATAGCCTCTCTCTCTGATTATTATTGCTACATACTTATATATGTTTATATGTATGTATGTATGTATGTATGTGAATACACGAGTATAAAGAAATACAGTCTGCTAGTCTGTAGTTGTTACTGATGTGTATATGGTTTCAGAGCTAACCACTCTGCACTGGACACCCAGAAAGGGGCTTGTCCCTGGGCGAGGCTAATTCTCCCTCTCCCAGCAGTCATTAGTTGCCAGCAGTTCTTTGTCTAGGGGTGGAACCTTTGAGATTTTCCCTCTTCCACATTAAGATGTCCACTGATAATCCATTGCTCTGGTATTCTTTTTTGTTTTGTTTTGTTTTGTTTTTAAGCACAAACATGCTAAGTTTAATAATAAAATAAGTCACATATGTATCTACCAAGAATTCCTAGACTGCAAACACAAGGATTATGATACAAGATCCCCTCCAAACTTCATATCGTAGACATGATTAAAGACTTAAGTGTTTAAACATATTTTCTCGGTCAAATTGAGCTTTAATAAAGCTAAAATTACAACTTAAAGTTTTGTTGATTTTGTACTTGACAGATGGTAGACTGTGTGATTTTTTTTATTTTTTTATTAAG
This sequence comes from Peromyscus maniculatus bairdii, assembly GCF_049852395.1. Classification (NCBI taxonomy): domain Eukaryota; kingdom Metazoa; phylum Chordata; class Mammalia; order Rodentia; family Cricetidae; genus Peromyscus; species Peromyscus maniculatus. Next base: position 9,171,763 of record NC_134856.1, read on the forward strand.
AAATTTTTTTATTCGTTTTCCATATCAACCATGGATTCCCCTGTCCTCCCATCCCCCAGCCTTCCCCCCAACCCACCTCCCTTTCCCACCTCCTCCAAGGCAAGGTCTCCCCTGGGGAGTCAGGAGAGCCTGGTACATTCAGCTGAGGCAGGTCCAAGCCCCTCCTCCCTGCACCAAGGCTGAGCAAAGTGTCTCAGCATAGGCACTACGTTCCAAAAAGAGATAGAGACCATGATTGGAAAAAGCACAGGGACAAATAGCTAAACTAGTGGAAACACATGAACTGTGAACCAATAGCTGAGGAACCCCCATTGAACTGGACTAGGCCCTCTGGATAAATGAGACAGTTGTTTAGCTTGAACTGGTTAGGGGGTCCCCAGGCAGTGAGACCCAGACCTGTCTTTAGTGCATGAGCCAGCTTTCTGGTATTCTTTTTGCAGCTGTTTCTAGAAGAGTATGCTTAACAGCAGACTTTCTGGTATTCTGGGTCTTACACTCCTTCTGCTCCCTCTTCCTAATGTTCTTTGAGCAGTAGATACAGGAGCTGATGTAGATGTAGCAATTAGTGCTTTGCTCCCCAAGATGCTTTAATGTCTGCATTGTATACAATGTACTTTTCTATGATGGTCTCCAACTGCTTTTAAAAGAGGTTTCTTTGATCTTATCTGTGGGTATAAGGATAAAGTTAGAATGTAGTCAGGAATTATGCTGGTCTAGCAAAGTGGTGATAGTAGATTCTTTTCTAAAGTCCATGACCTCACTAGCCCCAGGATGCTACCCATTTTCCAATAACAGGCTTGATTCCCTTCCTGCTGAGTGGACCTTAAGTCTAACCAGAGAGCTGTTGGTCACCTCCACCATGTGAGTGCTGCTTATTGGACCTCCCTACAACTTTCCTTAAGGAGAATCCTACAAGTAAATGGAAGTGGATTTGCCAGTGTAAAATATCATCTGGTGTAGTGGGTAGCCATTCCAGCTTTGATCTGGAAGTTCCAACCCCCATTGAGGCTTTGGCAACTGTCACGCCTACAAGGCAGGGCCAAGGGAGGACCCTGGAGACCCAAGATCCAAATCAGCCAGCCCTCTCTCTGTTCAATAATCTGGTTAGCAGGCCACATTTTTACATCTCCAAATCACCATTGCATTACCTTCAAAGACGTGAGAACTCAAAGAAAACTTGGAAACAGACAGATAGCCAGGCCAGCATCGGAATCTCTAGGGAACCCCGAAGAAGCAGCCAAGCTGACAGGAGCCTTGAGACTTGAGGAGCAAACCTGGTTCTTCCCTTGATGTCCGGTCTGCCAGACCCACCCCCACCCCCGTGGAGATGTAGACTTCAGACCTCCATAACCCCATGCATTATGTACGAGAAATCTGGAAAGACAATTTTGCAAACAAAATCTATAGCCTACATCTGATTTAAAAAAAAAAAAAAAAAAAAAGTCCAAGCCGGGTGGTGGTGGCGCACGCCTTTAATCCCAGCACTCGGGAGGCAGAGCCAGGCGGATCTCTGTGAGTTCGAGGCCAGCATGGGCTACCAAGTGAGTTCCAGGAAAGGCGCAAAGCTACACAGAGAAACCCTGTCTCGAAAAACAAAAAACAAAAAACAAAAACAAAAACAAAAAAAAAAAGTCCAAGGCTGGGCTCAGTATGTAAGGGCACTTGCTGCCAAGCCTAACAATCTGAGTTCTGCCCAGTCAAGAGGACCTGAGTTTGATCCCCAAAATACACATGGTAGAAAGAAAAAACCCATTCACCCATTCCCACCAACCTACACTAACCTCACAAGCCATTCCAGTTCTTGGAGAACACCCATTAATTCAATGAGAATTTGTCTTTATTTACATTTTATTTCAACAAAGAACTGTTAGAAGTAATATACCTGTAGCGACATTTAATAGAAGGTAATATTTCTTCAGCCTGTTCCCTGAAGTAAGGCGTGACTTGCCTGCAATTGTAGGAATTAACAGTCATTGTAATTGGCCAAAACTCTCTAATAAAAAGAGAGGCTACATTTTCCATTGTAGCAATTCAGGAGCCATGGGATTCTTATTACATTAAATTCAGTATTTATCTCATGAATATCACTGTGTGTTATGAATTGTCCCCACAAAATAGATGAAATCCTCAGTTACTACATTCTAATATTTAGTGAATAGTCATTTGGGGATTATTACACTATGTACAAAATTTTTAAATGTTTTAAATTTTTCTTTTACTATGTAAATCCAATGTTTTCTATCCATGCCATACTGGTGGGTTTAATGGTTGCAGAATTCACTTTAATTACTTAAAAAGATATATTGATACAATTCCCACACCTAAATCTCAAGAGTCATTCAAAAGAGGGTACAGAAAGATTGTAAGAGCCAGAGGGTTGGGGAGTTGACTGTGAGATTGTGTCTCCTAGGAACGTCAGCAGCCATCAACATGACTGTTCAAACATTGGCTGAACAAGGACAGCAACAGACGTGCTAACATGGATGGAGGCCTCAACCCTGCACTAAGAACTACAGGCAACCAAGGAAAACTGAGAGCAGGAGAAACAGTCTTCCCTGGGGAAGATCACACCAATTGGTTATCCAATACCAATTGGTCAGCCATAAAAACAAACATCAAAGAAACATTATGCAGACAGAGCAGGCTGTATTTATATATTTAGGAATATGTATGTAACAACAATTAATGAAAAAGAGGCCATGAATCTGAAAGACAACAAGGAGGAGTGTGCAAGAAGATTTGGAGGGAGGAAAGGGGGAGGGGAGTGATATTATAATGCATGCATACATATAAATATATAGATATGCTGAGTGTGGTGGTACTTGCCTTTAATCTCAGCACTCAGGAGGCAATACATGACCATCTCTGAAAGTTAGAGGCCACCCAGAGCTACACTGTGGGACTCTGTTTCATATAAATAAATAAATTTGTATGCAAATGTATATGTATATTGAAAAATCCCCAAAATGGGCTTTTTAATGAGAGGCCAATTGGCAGATCTTTGGTGGCTCCAAACTCAGGATGAGAAACTTACACAGACCTTTTCACTGACCTCTACGAACGTGAATTTTAACGTTTTTCTTTTCATTTGTCAGTTTGTCCCTGCTGGAAACCACAGATGTCATTTATCATTACAGTCATCTTGGCATACTTCCCAAGTTCATTACCTTGTCATTCCACTAAAGTCATGACAGCTAATAGACCCACCAGAAGAGCATGTGAGTTAATGCATTAGTAAAGTTCACAGTTCACTACATCATAGGTTTCTGATTTATCAGAACTTTGCATCATAACCTTTTCCTCCATAACTCCATGCATTATGTATGAGAAATTTGGAAAGACAATTTTGCAAACAAAATCTATAGCCTATATCTGATTTATAAAAAAAAAAAAAAAAAGTCCAAGGTTGGTCTCAGTATGTAAGGGCACTTGCTGCCAAGCCTGACAACCTGAGTTCTGCCCAGTCACGAGGACCTGAGTTTGATCCCCAAAATACACATGGTGGAAGGAAAAAACCCGTTTCCACCAATCCCACAAGTTGTCTTCCAACATCCAAACAACTCGAACAACTCAAGCAGTGGCTTGAGTGCTTGTGTGTGTGAGTGCTCGTGTGTGTGTGTGTGTGTGTGTGTGTGTGTGTGTGTGTGTGAGAGAGAGAGAGAGAGAGAGAGAGAGAGAGAGAGAGAGAAAGTGATTGCTTGTGGGTGTGTCTGAGTGATTGTGTGTGTGTGAGAGTGCTCATGTGTGTGTGTGTGAGTGCTCATGTGTGTGTGAGTGCTCATGTGAGTGTTCATGTGTGAGAGAGAAGAGAAAGTGACTGCTCTTGTGTGTGTGTGCTTGTGTGTGTGTGAGTGCTCATGTGTGTGTAAGTGCTCGTGTGTGTGTGTGTGTGTGTGTAAGTACTCGTGTGTGTGAGTGTTCATGTGATATATATATATATATATATATATAATTTTTTTAGTTAAATGGTTCCAAGTCATACATAAACGTATAAGCTTATGTACACACATATATGTCAAATTCCCACACAGAGGCTGGTGATGTAGCTCGGTGGTAGAGTGCTTACCAAACACACACAAGATCATGGGTTCTTGTATGTAGAGGTGGGGACAAAAAGAAAGGCAAGACCATGTGTAATACAGTGTCAGTGTACTCTAGTCCCCTTCTCTGTTGCCTTGGGGATGGAAGGGCTTGTTAGAAACACAGGTTACAGTCCATCGTGGAGGCAAGTCAGAGCAGGAGCATGAGGCAGGAACTTGGAGATGAGAACTGAAGCAAAGACCACAAAAGAGCCCCGCTTACTGGCTTGATTCCAGGCTCATGGTCAGTTACCTTCTTGTACAGCCCAGGCTCATCTGTCTGGCTATGATATCCCCCACAAAGAGCTGTGCCCACATTTCTTGGTGTTAAATGAACCCCAATGTCTTCCCCCACCCTTCTCACCCTGTTTTCTTTCCCAAAAAAAAGCAGCCTACATGAGTGGTCAAGACTATGGCTTGCAGGTGACCTCAACCACTCCAGCGCTTTGGCAGGGACAATCTGAGGAGGGTCTGACCATTTCTCCCCTGTTCACTGTGAGCCCAGGACTGGCACTACCTGGAGCTGTGTACCTCCCTTGATGCTTCTTCATTCTATGGCCATAATTTGCTAATAGCCCTCTATTCAACTAGTCTCAAATGATCCTGTTTGGAGGGGCCATTCCATTCATTTCCTCCTGGGACCTGTACTGATTCATTCACCAAATTGTCTTTCAACCTTCCCATTCCAAATGCCTTCCTCTGACCCTTTTTTTTTAAACTTTTCTTGTATTTCCCTTTGCATACCTGAATCTCAAATGGTTTTAAATGCCAGAGCAATAACTGTACATCTGAGTCCCTGGTACCTGGCAACATCTCATAATATAATAAGTATTTAATAAAAGGTGACTGGATATATGTGTGAACAAATGGTTGTAATTATAAGGGTCATTCTCGGCATAAATAAACTATTTTATTCGGTTACCTTGGCCCTTATCCTTGTATTACTGCCACCAGTAAATAGTTTGAGCCTTGAACTTGACTAAGAAACTAGGAAAGAATTGTATGGGCTTTATCACCTCAGGCAACAATGTATTTTCATAATAACAGTTTTGTGACACAACACATATTACTAAAAAAATATGCAATTGTCTCCTTGTATCAAATGGCATTTACTTTTCATCTTTGTAATTTCCTCCACAGGAATCTGAGAGTTCAGGGGGCATCAGAGAACACAAGGAACTAACAATTTCATTTCTGTTCAAAATTAAATATTTTAATAGTTTGCCAAAAGCAAATCCCTATTTATATTTTTCTTATTATTTTGCTCGTTCAAATATTTGCTGTGGATTTTAAATGACAGATCTCATTCTCGGAAAATGATTACATCGATTTAATTAGATTGTAGCCCCAGGGGTCACTCTTCTACATCTAAGAAGCTTGGAGCAAAAAAAAAAAGAAAAAGATTCTAAAATCAGAAGAGGCAGTGCTTGTGGACACCTGGCGTGCGTTCACGTGTGGCTTCTCTATGGGATGTGCTAATGTCGTCTCTTGTAATTAAGCTTGGGGTTTTTTTGCTTGACGATGGATTCGAGAAATAGTTGAAACTTCCTTTATATCCTGCTCTGAATTTTGTCCCTCTTGTTCTCCCAAGCCATATAGCTTTCACAGATACATTTTCTGCTTTTTTAATAGAGACACAGATATCCATAGCTAACAGATTTTAGTTTGTGTGTGGCTTTTTAAAAACTGTATAAAGAGCTGGGCAGTTGTGGCACACACCTTTAATCCCAGCACTTGAGAGGCAGAGGCAGGCGGATCTCTATAAGTTCGAGGCCAGTCTGGACTACAGAGTGAGTTCCAGGAAAGGCTTCAAAACTACACAGAGAAACCCTGTCTCAAAAAAAAAAAATTATATGAAGAGCATCACACCACAGATATCATTTTGTTACTTGGATTTTAACCCAATAATGCTTTCAGAGTTTATGTACATTAGTGACTGACTGTATGTGAAGTTCATTCTTTCCCACATCTGTAGAGCAGATGGACAGTACCCGTTGCCTTCCCAATACCATGTCTCCTTTTTCCTTTCTAAGAGAAGCATGGCATGCTTTCCATTCAATTGTGTGCACCACAAAATGAGCCAATATTTGCCAAGCCTCTGGCAGCTACATTTAGCTCTATGGTACAGTTCTAGCTGATGAGCTACCAGCACAATTGTGTTGAGAACTGCTCTGGCCTCGTCTGTTCCTCCTCATTTCTTTCCTTTTCTTCCTTTCCTGCTGAGAATGAAGATATAATTCATGTTGGCAGTGCAGCCATTTTGTGATAGTAAGGAAAGGACCTATGAATACCTATGTCAATGTGTTATATAAAGAAGCTTGGAGTCTTTTTTACTATTTTGGTTGGCATGCAAAGACATGCATTTTATTGTGATATTTTATTTATATTCATCACCTCCACTGCCTTCCCTGTTCCTCCTGCCTCTCTGATACCCATCCTTTCCACAAATAGTTCACCATTCTGCTTTACACACACACACACACACACACACACACACACACACACACACACACATTGTTCTCTTGTTCCTCCTTCTATTCATATCTCTTCTTCCTCTCCTTATAGTCCCCTTTTTACTTCATGCCCTACATACACACATACATATGTGTGCACTTAAATCTAGATTCTGCATATGAAACAATTGTCTTTCTGAGTCTGCATTACTTTATTTATCAAAATGATTTCCAGCCCTATACATTTTCCTGCAGAGACATAATTTTGTTCTTTACAGTTGAATAAATCCCATTGCATAGATGTACATTTTCTCTACCCATTCATCTGTTGAGAGATTGTGTAGATTTGTCCTGTATGTCAGCTATTATGACTAACGTAATAATAATAATAATAATAATAATAATAGTAAAAGTGTGCAAGCAGTTCTGTATCAAGAAGCTTGGATTCTTGATGGCCTTTTGAGGCTATCATAACAGGCAACTCTACCTCTGGACTTCACAATAAATAAGAAAAACGAAGTTCACATTTTGACTAAGTTAGATAGGCTCTAGATAGTCTTATTAATCTGTAGGAATAGGACACAGTCGAGGAATATGCCATTTGTGTGTCTGTTGATCCATTCCAGCAAGTCATAGCCGCACTCCTTTGCAGTTGCAGCCAACACCGCAGTGAGCACCTCTCTACAGAAAGTTTCTCTGAGAGCCACCAATGCTGGTTTTTTGGAAGATCAGACACCGGTAGCTATTCAACTACAGAAAACAGCTTAAAACTTGTGAGGAAAATATGGGGTTTTTGCATCCCCCCCCCCCGCAGTGTGTCAGTTTTCATTTCCATACATCTTTGCTAACTTTGAGTGTATTAAGTCCTGAACAACAAAATATTTGTCTGCTGGGTACAAAATGGGCTCTGTGAGCTTTGTTTTGGAGATTGGGAAGAGCATGTCTGCATTTTAATTGCTTTCTCTTTCTTTGAGATGGAATGTAATTATGATGGCTGCTCAGACTCCTGCACTCAAGTAATCCTCCTGCCTCAGGTTCCCAAATAGCTTATACTACAATCCCAATGAAGTCAATCATTTTTCCTGTTTTTTTTAAACTAGCACTTTTGACTACTTCTAAATTAATTCATGAAGCAATTATGTGGATGTGTGAGTCATTCTCAATGTCTTCACAAACAAAGAAGAAAACTTCAATGCAGTAACAGTGACCTTCGTGTTGGGAATTGACTATACATATCCTCTTGGTGTTAATGCTTATTGAAATTTTGATGAACCATAAGATAGGAATCACTAGTTATTTTTCACCTTGATATTTTTATAATTTTTATTATACAGTAAATATCATTGTGATGTTTATATAAAATGGAGACCCTGGAGGCCGCCTGCCTCATGGGCGGTGGAAGACAGTCAGGGTGCCCATCTCAAGGTGCAGGCAGCAGATGCCATTCTGATGAGCAAGTATATGGTGGAGAGAAGGGAGAGGTAGAGAAGCAGAGTGGTCCATGCATTGGTAGAGAGAGGGAACTGGAAGATGGCAGTGAGGGACAGGCTGGTGTGAGTTGCCCATTAGTGAGTATTGATGTCCATGGCCCCTGTTACCAACAAAGGCCATGAGGGTGTCTGTGGCCTGTGCTGCCACCTGAAGCCATGGTGACATCTGGGTCCCTGCTGCTGCAGTGGACCATGTCCACATCTGAGGTTCTACTGCAGCCAGGGCCTGCGTTGATGTCTGCGGTCTGGTCCGTGTTACCACTGAAGGCCATGTGGATGTCCTGGTCTGTGCTGATGCCTGAATCCATGTTGATGTCCACAGGCCGTGCCACCACTGGGACCCTTATTGATGTGAGTGGTCTGTGCTGCCACCTGAGGCCAAGTTGATGTCCATGGTCCAGACTGCCTCTGAGGGCCCTGTGTGGATCTGTGGTCCTACTGCAGCCAAGGGCCATGTTCAGAGTCTGTTGTCACCAGAAAACATGTGGAAGCCCATGATTTGTGCTTCTGCTGACTGTAAAGAGCAAGAAAGCCACTTCTGCAGTAATTTTGATGACTGCAGATGCACATTTGAGAGAGACATGGAAGATTTCTGTGACAACCCCTACCCTCAACCCCCAAAAAAGTAACAGCCTAAACACAAAGCCATCTAAGAGAACTCTTTTTTTTCCATTTTTTATTAAGAAATTTTCTATTCACTTTACATACCAACCACAGATCCTCCTTCTTCCTTCTCCCCACTCCCCAGCCTCCCCCCCCAATCCACCCCTCATCCCCACATTTTCCAAATCAAGGTCTCCCATGGGGAGTCAGCAGAGCCTAGCACACCCAGCTGAGACAGATCCAAGCCTCTTCCTGCTACACCAAGGCAGTGCAAGGTGTCACACCCTAGGCACTGGGCTCCTAAAGGCCTGCCCATGCACCAGGGATGGATCCTGATGCCCCTGCCTGGAGGCCCCCTCCCAAACAGTTCAAGCTAAACAACTGTCTCCCGTGTCCAGAGGACCTAGTCTAGTCCTATGGAGGCTCTATAGCTATTAGTCCACACTTCATGTGTTTCCACTAGTGTGGCTGGTCATCTCTGCACATTTTCCCATCATGATCTCGACATCCCCTGCCCACAGAATCCCTCCTCTCTCTCATTGATTGGATTCCCAGAGCTCAGCCTGGTGCCCAGCTGAGGATCTCTGCATCTGCTTCCATCAGTCACTGGATGAAGGCTCTATGTATGATGACTGTTAGGATATTCACTAGACCGGTCACCAGAGTAGACCAGTCCAGGCACCCTCTCAACCACTGCCAGTAGTCCAAGGTGGGATCATCCTTGTGGATTCCTGAGAGCTTCCCTGACACCCTGATGTAGTAGGTAGCCGTTCCAGCTTTGACCTGGAAATACCATCCCCTTTGAGGCTTCGGTAACTGTCATGCCTACAAGGTGGAGCCGAGAGAGGACCCCTGAAGACCCAGGATCCGGATGGGGGAGCTCTCTTGGTTCTTGGACCCTGGACGCTGGAGGTAGACCAAGCAGAGTTTTCTCCAGAGAACACTGCCGGACTGTGCTACTCCTTTCCCAGACCCTGTAACCTATCCCTTCACTTGTAAGTCACCCCACAAAATAAACCTCCCTTTTAACTATGTGGAGTTGCCTTAATATTTTAACCAATACCCTGTCTCTCCCTATTCCCATGATGTCTTCATCTATCATGGTATCTCTTTCCTTGCTCTCCCACTCTGTCCCTGTTCCAGCTTGACCCTCCCATTTCCTTATGTTCTCATCCCCCATCCCTTGCCCTCCATTACCCCACCCACTCCCAGTTTGCTCATTTAGATCTCATCTATTTCTCCTTCGCTGGGCTATCTATGTGTCTCCTAAGAGAACTCTTAAAAAGTGTGATAAGGATGCTGAAGTTGGCTCTGATGGTTTCTGGCAGAGGTTCGGGCGGGGAAGAACTCAGTTCTATTTAACAGGCAGGCCACTGAGGGCTTGATGATGCTCCAATGAGTATACAGATAACACAAACTGAACTTGGTTTTTTTTTTAACTTTCTTTTTTTATGGAGGCAGTCTCAAGGGTAGGGGGTGAACATCAAGGGACTGGGAAATGAGTGTGATTAGGGTACACGATATAAAATTCCCAAAGAATCAATAAAAAATATTTAATAAAAATAAATGTTTAATTTTTTTTTAAATGTTAGTTTCCCAAAGTCAGCCAACCAAAAGCAAAGATTTCAGTCTTTAAGAGAAGGCTGGGAGACAGTCCAGTGAAGGAAGTGTGTGCCTGCCGGTTCCCAGAGGCCACATTAAAAAAAAAAAAAAAAAAAAAAAAGAAGAAGAAGAAGAAGAAGAAGCCTGGCCTGGAGGCGTGCCTATGAATCACAGCACTGGGGAAGGATGGCAAGGGATTTCTGGACAGCAAGAGGATTCCTGGTGCTTACTCAAGCAGTGAGCCCTAGCCAGTGAGAGATGCCGTTGTACACACTGAGGAATGGCATTTGAGGTTGTTCTCTGACCTCCACAAGCACACCACACGTGTGCACCCACACATGAGTGCACAGGCATAGACACACACACATGCACACACACACACACACACACACACACACACACACACACACACACGTGTGAACCCACACATGAGTGCACAGGCATAGACACACACACATGCACACACACACACACACACACACACGTGTGAACCCACACATGAGTGCACAGGCATAGACACACACACACATGTGTGCACCCACACATGAATGCACAGGCATAGACACACACACATGCATCCATACACATGGAAAGAGAGACTTTGACTCTAAAGTCTGAATGTTTTTTGTTATATGATGGCAATTCTGCTTTCTCTTTCCACATCCACTGTGTCAAAAAAAAAAAACTAGCTGCTGTAGAGAAGGAAGCAAATAAAATTAAAACAACTGTCTTCTAAATTATGAAAATTAAGAATATAGATATTCATACTGATTTTTCAAGTGTGGAACTGAATATTAGACGTACTTAAGGAGCAACTCTCGATCACAGAAAATATGAGGTAAAATGAAAATTCAAAAAAAGATTGGATTTCACCAGAGAAATGTCCTATAATTGCTACTTGGACACAATTTTAATTTTTGTAGGTTAAGTGAATACAAGTGATCCATTTACTGTTAAAGAAGTTGCTACTACTTTTGCTCATGAAGTTCTCCTTGCAGAATTAATTGAAATTGGCTTGGCTGTGAGTACTCTCAGATGATCTGGAGACTGGCTCAAGAGTCACGGACAAGGAATAATCATGAACTTCTGAGTACCTAGCTTTCCAGCAGGGCGGCACAGGGATTGGTGTGTTGAGTTTTATTTAGCATCTTCATTAATAATATGAAAGAGAGAGCAAATAGCATGTTAATGAGATTCACAAATGCTAATGTGTGCGGCACTGAAAATGCTGTTAGGTACTGCAAAGTTATCCAAGGAACCTACAGAGGTAAGGATAGCCAGATTCAAACAAATAACTTCAAATGCAACATAGAAAAATGAGGTTTGAAAGCAGGATTGTGTGAGTGATTTTGGAAATGAAGCTTATGGAAAGAAAAATAGTTTTATGGTGGTACCTACTAAGAGGCTCCCAAAGCATCATCCCTTAAAGAGATGAGAACAGAGTGAAAAATCAGGCAGGCAAGAATTTCTATAGTTTACTGATGTAAGGGAAAGCAGAATTTGGAATGAATAAAACATATCTGAGATTCAAAGCTCCCATCTGATTCAGACCTCCCATCCAACCCAATTCTTACACCACTAAGATGAGACTAAGAATACCCACCTCACCTGGTTGCTATGGGAATGAGATGAGGCAGTGTATGGGGAGGGCGGTGGAGAGCAACAGGAGTGATGTTGACTTCTCTGTGTCTCCATAGAGGTGGTTCACAGAGTTCAACTGGAGAAAGCCTGGAGAAAAGGACCAGGATAAATGTAACCCAGTTCACTGACTCCGGAAACACAGCTGACATGGGTGAGGCTGAATGTGGAGAGTGTATATTTAACATGACCAAGATCTAAGTGAGAGTAATGGCATGGAATTAAGAAAAAGAAAAGTGCAAGCTTTAGATCAGGAAAAAAGTTTCCTTGACACTTCAATTAGGCATTAGCAGAATATTCATACAAGGGGAATAGTAAGTGAATCACTTCTTAAAATATTTCAAATTAACAGGATAATGGTTCAAAAAGTTTATCATTAGGGGGAAAATGTCCTGCTGACTTCCTTGGGGCTCTAATGCCTTTGATGATAATTCTCACACTGCCATGTTTCAAAACTGTCTAAGAGGTTCTAAAACTGTAATAGAATAATTGACCTTTTTCTTTAAATTCTCACTAAAAATCCCTAATAAGTCATTGAGCCGAAGTTTTGCAGATTTGAATGTCTTTTCCTCCCATAAATTATTTCTGAACACTTTTGAATCTATTACTCCTGTATGGGATTGTCTCTGACGTTTCACACCATCACTACTGCTGAAGGACTTTTCCTGAAGAGACATGAACATTGATTCACCCAGAGTGGGCACCACAGCACACCAAAGAAACAATTCTACTCAGGTCTAGCTTGGAAAACCCAATGAGTTTGTTGAGTTGCTCATAGGAATGTTGATGAGGAGTTATTGACAGAAACATGGGCAGCTCAAAGGCAGTTACATCGCCAAAAGGCCCATCTCACATTGAATGAAAACCCAAAAGAAAAGCTACATCTCTGGAAATCCCTGCCCAACCTGGGAGTGAGGAGATGCCACCAAATGATCTCCCTTCCTCAACAACTGTTTATTGCTTACACAACCTTGTGGAGCAGACTTTTGAATCCTGTCACTTCTATGAAGTCCTACAGCCTTGTAAGTTTCATTAGCTTCCTGAGTCTTTTAAGTCTCCCTCCAGCAAGGGATGTTTCAACTTGGTGGAAATAACTGCACAGCAATTACAATATCATTGTTATCTGTTACTTTTCTGTTACTATGATAAAAAAACACCAGGGCAAAATCAGCTTATGGAGGGAAGAGGGACCGCAGCAGCAAGTGCAGAGGGAGAGCTCACATCCTCAACTGTAGGCAGGAAGCAGAGAGAGCGAACTGCAAGTGGAACAAGGCTTTTCGTCTCAAAACCTGCCCTCGAGATGCACTTCTTCCAGTAAGATGGCACCACATGAGCGGAGCCACCAACTGGGGACCAAGTATGCAAATACCCAAGACTATGGGGGACATTTCTCAATCAAACAACCACCATCAAATAATTCATCCAGGTTTCATAACATTTTTTAAATAAATTATTCTTTTCAGCTGCTCCAACTCCTACAAATTCATAAAGTTCTCCACACTAGAAAAATTATGCCTGAACCTGAGGTGAGTCAATCTTGTGGGTTAGATCACTAGTATGTTACAAGCAAGAACCATGAGAAGCTTCCAAGGGGAAAAGCTGGCATCTGACTCATGCACCAAAAAAATCTTCAAAGACACCTACATTGTCCACTATGTCTTCAAAAATATGGACGTTGTCCACTATGTGCCCCACACTAAGAAGCCTGGTGACTAATGATATCAATATAAACTCAAGTTTTTAACCCCCACACCTTACATTCTGGTGATAAAGACACTCATTAAAAGGATAAATAAATGCAAACAATACAGTATCCAGAATAAGAAAAAGAAAGTTAAAGGATGGTTTGGGATGGTGGAGCAATTATCTCTTAGTAAATTACGTTTGGTGGAAGATTTGGGAAAAGTAAAATAAGCAGCAACCAGATAGGAAGATCACAGCCCATGCAGAGAAAAACAAGCCCAAACTCTCTGCTCTGTGCATTTCAGGAGCAGCAACCAAGCATGTAGAATGGTGCATCCGGGAACATAAGGGTGCTCGTGAGAAGAAATGGTAAAAGCGTCAGTAATAATAAACAGGAGGCCAAATCCTTCAGAGCTTGGAAAGCTGGAGTGAGAGTTAGAAAGACAAAGGTTTGGGGGAGAACAGAACTGAAATCTCATATTTAAGCCTGTCTGCTCTTCAGAAAATAGATTTTATTGGAGGCAGGTAAATGGAAATTGAGTAGAAATCTGAAAGAAGTTGCATCATGCCAGAAAATGACAGAAATGAGGGCAAAGGGGACATAAACGGGACTGTAGGCTCAGAAGCCAGTTAAAGATGAATCAGTAGACTTTGCAGAAGTAACATATAAGATTTGGAAGAGGGAGTGTGCTGATGAAATATCCTGGAGGTGGAGTCTAAGTGAGCTGCAATATTAGGGACCACAAGGACGTGTGTGTGTGTGTGTGTGTGTGTGTGTGTGTGTGTGTGTGTGTGTGTGTGTGTGTTGGGAGAATGGATGATGGTAACATGAGACACTGTTGTTGTTCCTTTAGTAAGTACCTTCAAATATCTCTATGCTTTAGCTTCCTCAATTTTTTCAGCTGATACATGATACATGATGTGTTTCAATTTTTCTGGAAACCTATGAATCAATCAGAAGTCAGCTCTTTTAGCATTCTTTCTAAATTGATCTTTTTCGTGTTTTAAAATCCAGCTGCCATTCCCTCAGACCAAACCCAAGTCTACATTGTTATCAATCTGCTCAACAAGCTCTCTTTCCAAACCACCAGGACATTAGAGAACTCCATCTTTGAGTATTTACCTAGGGATTTATGTTTTGCTAATGAGACAAGAAGACTGAGTTTTTTTCCCAGATGTTCACATATCAGGCTTTCTCTTCCCACCAGAGCTTCCTGATGAAACAATCCTTAGGAAGTGAAGAAGTGGCTATTTTTGTTTTTGTTTTGTTTTGTTTTGTTTTTTAAATGGGGCTTGAGAAATGATGCAGCCATTAAGACTGCTAGAGGGCCTAGATTCTGTTCCCACCACCCACATCAGGCAGCTCACAACTGCCTGTAATTCCAGTTCCCACATATGCTACACAAAAACATGCATACATACACATAAAAATAAACAAATCTTTTTTAAAAGAAAGTAATGAGGAAGAGTTGTCTTCGCCATTAAAATCTGCAGTATCGTGAATCCTAACTGGTCTTAATTAAAAAAAAAAAAAAAAAAAAAAAAAAAAACAGAGTCAGGTAACTGGGTAAATGCTGAAACATCAAAGAGACAAAAGAGCAAGCCACAGCCACCACCTCTTACTCTGCCAACTCCTCAGCCTGAAAGGGGCTGAGCTCCTCTCTCTGCCCAGCCGTATCATTTCCTGTCTCCACCTCCCTAGTGCTGGGATCAAAGGTGTGCTCCACCACTGCCTGACCTCTATGGCTAACTAGTGGCTTAGCTCCACACTCTGATCTTCAGGCAAGCTTTATTTGTTAGATCACAAACAAATTATCACATTTATGCCTTTTTTGGCTAAGATAAAAATGAAGGTTGTAACTAATATAAGAAAAACTATATGCAATAAGCATAATGACTGTATACAACATATACAGGCAATAAATACATCAACAATGTCTAGTCCATTTGCATTTGACAAATTCAGAGAAAATACTCCATTATCTGTCCTATCTTGGTGAGTCCAATGTCTTGTACCTAATTCACTTTCTACCCTAGCTTGCATTACCATATAAAACTATCTTTTTTTATTTTATTTTATTTTTATTTTACAGTACTATTCAGTTCTACATAATAGCCACAGATTCCCTTGTTCTCTCCCTCCCTGCCCCCCTCCCCTTCCCCCCAGCCCACCTCCCATTCTTACCTCCTCCAGATCAAGGTCTCTCCCGAGGACTGGGATTGACCTGATAGACTCAGTCCAGGCAGGTCCAGTCCCCTCCTCCCAGATTGAGCCAAGCATTAAAACTATCTTTTGATGTCTCTCAACCTTATACATTTTACCCCTCTTTAGTGAGTTTCTTTCTGAGTCTGGTAAACAAGGAAAACTATAAGTATATAACTATCTAGTCTTCAACTCCCTCAGAGACCCAAGAAGGAAATAATATTACCTGAGTAAGCAGGAAGTGTAAGCAAGTGACTTCTAAAAAATATGAGAAATGACAGAAACAGCTGGCTGCCTGGACAGTCACTCAAGGTTTTTTGTTTGTTTGTTTGGTTGGTTGGTTTTTTTTTTTTTTTTTTTTTTTTGCATGTTGAGGCATCCATCTTCAGTCTACCAGCCTAGAATATCTCACAGACTTACCTGTGAAGTAAGATTTTCTAAAGTGCTGCCCTACCTTGTCTTGGCAAAGTTCCACAGTCCTTTCTTTTGTGTCCTGCTTGTCCCATTTGGACATTATACTGTCAGTAGTCAAGGCAAGGGCATTTTCTTGCCCAATGGCTTCCTTTGGCCACAAAGAAAGTAAACTTCATGTGGAGTTTCTTCAATGCTCATCACCTTCTCTGAAGTGATTAGTGCTGCCAGGAGCAGACATGTCTCATTGTCATAAGAAAAAGAATCTATGTTATTAAAACATCTTAAATGCCATAGTCTGCAGATCTCTGAAGTGTTTGGAGATGACCTGTCTATCTAGAATATATCTCTGTTTGACCTTGAAAACATACCTAACATGACTATAAGTTTAATTGTAATAGGAGACTAATTACTAACCTGCATTTCCTTATTATCCTAAATAGTTGGTAATAATAACTTTCAAGGACTAGAAGTTTGCATTACAATGTTAAATGATTTGCATAAGTACAACACCTTGAACAAGATTAGAAATGTATATACAGTATGCTCTAACAAAAATAATCTCAACTTTGTATCAATACACAAAGATCCATATCAATGTAAAATATTTAAAACTAGTAGTTGCTATTTTGGTTTAAAAGTAGACTCAATAATCTACCTTTTTATCTTATTTCTATATCCCCGCTTTTCTTTTCAGAGTAGATTCAACAATCTACTCTTATAGCCTATCATATCTATATTCCCTTTTTTTTTCTTTCAAAATAAGAACCCTGAATCTAAACTCCATTGTTCAGCTTTTTTCCTAACCAATACCAATAGCAACTTGTAACCAACCCCAAACAATGACAAATATCCATAACCCATTGAACAACCAAAAACCACCCCAGTCCACCTCTTGAGAATGTGGTTGTCCTGTTCTTAAATTTACTTCCTGTTATCTGAGGGCAACAGCATCATTAGGGGATCCTGAAAAGAAAAATTTGAGTTAATTATCAAGTCCTGGAAGAGGTAGCTGTATCATTTGTTGTCCAGTCTCTGCATAATGGAAAAGTGCAAGGCTTGTCTCAAGTCCTGGCTAGAGTAGTCTGTAAGACTGGATCATTTCAGTTAGCCACCTTGAAATTGTCCTGAGCAGTTTGTAGTCCAAAGACAATCTTTGGGTGGTGTTTGTCAGCTTAGTGGTATTATCATAGTCCATGTGGAATCATTGTTGTGGGGCTCCTTCCTCCTTTTGGAGACTTCAATCTGCCTTTGCTGGCTTTGAATTTTTCCTGAGAACTAAGACCAGAAGCCTCTTTGAGAAAGGACTCATTCCATGTTGGTGTGAAGAAACACAAGACTTGTATTGAACTGGAAGAAATCTAGAGTGGGCAAACGGTAGTGAGAGAGCCAAGTCCTCTGAGAGAAATAACAAAAACAAAGAGTAAGTAGGGAATGTTCTAGTTTAGTCCTTGGGTGGAAAGAAAAGAGTGCTGACAAGTGGCATGCCTGGTCTTCAGTCACTCTCACTTGGCTCACCTCAAAGAGCTAGCTGAATGAGTGTGCACTGTGAGAAACAGGAGCCTCGTTAGTAGAAAGGACTATGTTCAGAAGGCCCCCTTAAGAAATATTTGCACACAAAAAGTAGGATAGGACTTTTTTCCAGCCTACCAAACAGAAAAATGAGCATTGGAAATTAGGTGGATTTTTCAGGGTAATGGATTAAAAAGTATAAGTAGCCAAGTCAGAGTCTGAGCATGGTTGGGTGAGGGCATGGGTGCTATCACCTTGGAGTTGGCCAAAGCAGGATAAGCAAACTGGATCATGAAGTCCATAAATGTAACTCATAGGACTAAGAAAAAGTCAAAGGCAAGCCTAGAGATGATTCATCTGAAAGGTAGCAAAGGTCCAGGAGGTAGGTAGTCTCTGGGAATAGGTGAATATTATCTGCTGTGTTGTTCTCTGGGTCCTCAGCATGAATTTTGCTGGGACAGATTTTTATCCCCATGGAATTGAAAGTAGGCTAAAAGACGGTATTGGTAGATGGTGACAGGTGGTGGTGCTGGTGCTGGTGCTGGTGCTGGTGCTGGTGCTGGTGACAGAGGTACTAAAGGAGGAAGAGAGGGAGATAGGAAGAAAGAAGATGTAGAAAACAGAATAACACAACTGTAGTGGGTGCCTGTTCCACCTGTGACCCTGAGGTTTCAACCCCTAGGGTGTGGCCTCGAAGCTAGCCAGCTGAAGACCTGAGGGGCACGTATGCGCGCTGAATTCCCCACAGATCTAAACCATCTTCAGTGAGAGTTCCAGCCTTGTCAAAGCAAACAAGATTCAGCTGTCCACAGATATTTATCCTCTGGGGACTAACACAGAAAATCCCAACATTTTTTCAGTCTTCTCTGAGCGTATACAATTCCAGCAGTCACTGCAGCAGGAAGTACAGGTGGCACCGAGATTGTAATGATATCAAATATTAATAATTATTTCCTGAACTTCTTTCTTATTTAAAATGCTATTGATAATTATGGAGATGAACCCAATGTCAGCCACCATCACAAGACACAGTAGAAACAAGTAGGCATCTCTGGAGAGTTTAAAATCAGTTGGCTTGGGATACAGTATAGAACGAACAAGCTGTCCTTTGGAAGTACTAAATCCTGTTCTAACTACTATGGCTTTCACAAGTTCTCCAGTGTAGAAACAGGTCTGAACAACAGTTGCCCCACAACACAGAGTGTATCGCATATGTGTCTCTAGACTGTATAGCTCCTCCCAGGTTCCTTTTACATTCACTAAAGGATTTGGCAAGTTAGTCTTTATTACTGGAATAAAGTCTTTATCACTTTCCCCTATTAACTAACATGCTTTCATTTACAATGCAAGCACCATTAATAAGTACAGCATCACAAGGCATGACTGTCCCATTTATGGAATGATCATGACATCTCCCTATTGATACAAATGCAAAATTATATTTGTCATCTGTATGTAGTTCTACCTCTGTTTATGATATTTTGTATATTGATACATGTTAAATATTGTTGTCATATTACATATTGCACTATACATTTCTACCTCTGATTAAGATATTTTGTATATTGTCACAATTTTGAGGTTATTGTTCTTATACTGTACATCTGTTTACAGATTGTTTACCTTTATACATGAAGCCTTAGTCCTTAAGTTATTTAGGTTGTTAAGAACTACAGGTTTATAGTCACTCATGCTTTTTATAGTCATAGTCAGGTTTTCCAGATATACAAAAATGTATGTCAGATGGATAGGTAATCTTCAAACACTTCATAGACCTAGAGAATATGGCATTTAAATGTTTTAATAACTTAGAATTCTGTTGACATCAGACACAATTGCTCCTGGCAGCACGGATCTCCTGAGAGAATGTTGGGCTTCTAAAACACTCTGTGTGGAAGTTTGTCTTCTTCTTGGCACAAAAAAAAAAATGGTCTGCTGGGCAAAGAACTACCCTTGTCTCAGCTGCAGACAGAATGCATGCTGTCCTTTTTGGATGAGCAGGACACATCAGTGACTGCTGAACCTTGCCAAGACAGGGTAAGACAGTCTTTCAAATATCCTGCTTCTGAAAATAGTCTGTGAGATATTCTACACCTGTAACTAAAATGGATGCCCTAACTGTGCTGAGAAACATTAGGTAACTGACCAGGCTGCCAGCTGTCCCTGTCAAGTCTTGCAATTTTGGGGAAGTTGCTTGCTTGTACTTCCTGTTTACTCGGGTAATATTATTTTCCTTCTCAGGTCATTGATGGGGTTGAAGAATAGATAGTTACAGTTATAACCCTCTTGTATCTTAGCTAAGAACATTTCAGGTACTAAAGTTAGATTCTTAAGGATAGGACAGCTATTGGAGTAATCTCTGTAACTTGCCATTTACCTTTGGTCTGGATATTTCTCAACATTTAGTATGTGTTTCTTGTTTGATGTTGCTCTCATTGGTTGTATTTCTATTTTTGTTCATGTTGTTACCTTTCCCCTCTCCTGGACAATACTTGATAATTATTCCTATTGTATATAGTTTTGTATTAGGTTAGAGCTTTCTTATTTATTCAAAAAGGGGAAATGTAGTAGGTACCTGTTCCATCTATGACCTTGAGGTACCAGTGCCTAGGGCGTGGCCTCAGGGCTTAAGATCTGAGGGGCACATATGCTCACTCTCTTCTCTCCCTGGTGGGCTTGGATGGTGCAGACTGACTCAGGCAGCAGGAGCAGCGTGGGACAGGACATCAACCTTCCAGGACTCGGCGATGATTTTGCCTATCCTGTTTAGTGAGTTGTTCTCCCCAATATAATTTCTAAGTAACTAGTTTCTTTATCAGTGTCTGTGAATTATCTGCAATACACAACAAATACTATTAATGTTTAAAACCTGTGCATTTGGGATCTGTTTGTTGAATGCCTACTAAGTGTTAAGCAAGCAACTGATAACAGGAAGACATGGCCTCTATTGCTAGGAGTTTTCTGTTCATTGGAGATATCATATCTGTGAGTCATCACAGCATTAGCTACCCATGGAAAACAAACATTTCCCCTAGCTCCCAAGCTATTTTACTAACAGTAATAATAATTACTATTATATAATTAATAGTAATTAATAACTATCATATTAGTTACTTCTGTCTCCCTGTGAGCGCAGTTCCTGACAGAAACAACTTAAAGGGGGAAAGACTAATTTGGCTCACAGTTTTGGACGGTTTCTGTCAATCATGGTGGAGAAAGGGTGGCAAGGCCCGATTCACGGTGGTAGGAGTGTGCAATAGAAGCTGTTTACATCACCAGGAAGTGGAGAGCCTACCGGGAGCCAGATGTCATGAGTTAACAAGTAACTTGAAGCCTGCTGGGCAGGAAGAAATAGGGCTACGGTTCAACTCTAGGTCTAAAGGCAAACACCCCAATCACTACATGATGCTATTGAGATCATCATGGCTCTTCTTAAAAACTGGTGCAAATTGTATCTGTTCAAAATCCAAGGGAGTTTTCTTGATCTGTCAATCTACCATGCCCCCTGTTATCCCTCTCAATATCTATGACTCAATTTACTAATTGCATCAAATATTACACTGGCTCAGTATTACACTAATTAGCACCATTTTGTTTACTAGATGATGACAGGGTTGAGTGGGATTTCCTTTCCTTGAGGCCCATTATTAAAATAATTACTCCCCAGGGGACGATGTGGAAAACAGGGCTCAGCTGAAGGACAGCATGTGTGGATACCTGTGGCCTTTATCAAGGAGGATGGCCCTACCCCAATTACTCCATCTGGCAGAGCCTTTACCTGCTGTAGTTCACACATGAATGGCAGCAATTTGCATGCAAATAGAAGCCTACATGCTTTCTTGGAGCTAAGAGCCGTATTTCAACATTTCACAGTGGAATTAGTCACTGGACAGGATGCCACAGCTTTGTGGATGTGCCAGCTAAAACCCTTCTAAATATCAAACTCCGTGTTTCACAGCAAGATTGTTTATTGAACCAGTCCATGGAAGCTCCAAAGACTCCTCTACTGAAATACTGCCAGCTCCGAGCTCTGATTTTGACATTGATGTTGTCAGTTGAGATTAAGCCTGGGTCTTAATGAATGCTGGTAGACTGCTTCTGAGGTATGATCACCGTGTTCCGTGTCTAAGTAGCAAAGCTCTGGACAGCAGTGAAGTTGAGGTCTGAGGAGTGACTGGTGGCAGTTGCTTTTTATTTTTCTTGCTCTCCTTCCTCAGTCCCCATTTGCTAAGAGAGGAAAGTACCTTCACCATTCTTCATGGACCCCCCTCCATAACCCAAGCCGCATTTATCTTAGTATAGCCTTATCAACTCCAGCAATCCCCAAGAGTACTTCCGTTTGTCCTTTCATGTGATGCAGCCCTGAGCATCGTTGCCAAGTGCATACTGTCTCTGTTGCCAGGAATAATCACCTTCACTAATTCTGAAAGACAAATTTGTGCTCATCTTCAAAACCTGGTCAAGCTATTCCAACAGATCTTAACCGCTTGTTCCAAATATGGATAATTTCTCTACCTCCAGAACCTCATCTATTAATACACCCTTTACTGCTGCTGTGGAAAATAACAAGACTCGGGTACACAAGAGCCTTAGCTACAGATCTCAGCACAATGTTTGGCATATTATATATGTTCTATCCTTAACTGTTGAAGTTAATGGGATTCATCCCAACATGTACAAGGTACTGGAGGGAGCGGAAAATTGAAAACAAATCCCAACATTGTTTATAATTCAGGAATCAGTACCAAATGTTGTATGCTGTTTGTTTATTTTAGAGAATTAAATAAACAAAAGAAAAGAAAAGAAGCCATTGTGGAGGATATAAAAAAAAAAATTCTTGCACTGTACATGGTGGTACACACCTGGAAGAGGATTATGAATTCAAAACCAGCCTGAGTTACATATGCAGATCCTGAGAAACAAGAGAAGAAATAAGGGAAGCAAGGAGAGAGGAGGAAAAGGAAAAAGGAAAGGAAAAGGGAAGGAAAGAAAGAAGGGGGAGGGAGGGAGGGAGGGAGGGAGGGAGGGAGGGAGGGAGGGAGGGAGGGAGGGAGGGAGGAAAAGGATATTCCTTAATCACCTGTCTAGAAATACAGCTTTCAACATCATATGCTAGACTTAGATGTAGCCCAGTTGGTAGAGTACTTGCCCAGCATGCACAAAGCCACGGGTTCAACCCCCTCTACTACATAAACCTGGTGGTGGAACAGGCCTGTAATCTTAACACTTGGGAGGCAGAGGCAGGAGGATCAGAAAGTCAAGGGCACCTTCAGTTACACAGTAAGCTGGAGACCAAGCTTAGGCTACAGGAGACTTTGTCTCAAAGGAAGGAAGAAAGGGTCAATCCACGTTATGGGTCCATGCATATCTGCATGCATCCCTATAGCTATAGATAAATATATGGATATTCCTATGTAACTCACAAATAAAGCCTGTCAGAGTTCTTTCATTTTTTGAAAGAAATTTACTGTTTGGTGGTAGGAATGAGTTGTCCCTGGAAGCTGAAGACGACACAATGAAGAAATGAGTGTCCCTCCTGATGAAGCACGACAGCAAGGCTCACTGAAATCCATTTAGCACAATCAGTCGGTCTATTATCTCCCGATTATGGAAGTGGAGAAATGAGATATTTAATCAGGACATATTTTAGAAAGTTGTAACATATTTGCGTATTTCCCTAAGGCCTATAATGAAGAGCTCTTAATATTTCATTTTCATTATTACCAGAAGAGTTACAATAAAAACTCTCCTTGTGGTCTGAGCCTCAGAACAAAGGAGAATTTCATCTCTGTGTCGTTCCAGCAATGACCTCACAGTCAAAGAACTAACTACTTTTGGTCACAGCTGGGTATCCACTTCCAAGTCCATTTCTGTGCTCTGCCTTTGCCAACAGTCTCTGCTCCCTGGATGGCAGAGCATCCTGTGTTTAGAACTTCTCACGTGGTTGGAAGTTTGTGGAAAACAATCATTCCTCCATCCGAAATAAAGCAGACACTTTCCACCAAAAATCAAACTCCTCAGGTTCAGGCCAAGGGCTCTCTACCATGTGAAACTCTGAGGGGACAGACATCATGAATGAGTCACTGAAGAACATTTGTTAGAAGACTAAGGAAGAATTGGACTAGGCCTTCTTTAAGATCTCTCTGTGTGCATGTGTGTGCATGCACATGCGTATTCGTGTGGGTGTGTGCACGTGTGCATGCAAGTGTATAGACATGAATATGTATGTGTGCGGGTCAGGTCTTCCTCATTCACTCTTTACTTGGTTTTTGAGACAGGTTCTCTCACTGCACCTGGCACTCACCATTTCATCTAGGCTGGCCAGGCAGTAAGCTCCAGGGAGACAGCTCCCTATCTCCGACCCACAGCCAGTGCTGGGGTTACAGGCATACACCATCGCACCCGACGTTCGCATGGATGCTGGAGATCCGAGCTGAGGTCCCCATGCTCTCACTGCAGATGCTCTACCACCCGAACAGTTTCTCCAGCTCTGAGATTTTTTTTTAAAGCTACAATTGTATTAAGTCAGTGCCAAACAATATTATCTATTGGCCCAAAATCTGGATCTTTGAGCCAGAGACTAGTATCAAACACCAAAATACTGGCTCAGATTCTATTACTGCATTTAGATTACAATTCTAGTTTTTTTGAGAGGCTAGAGATATTTAAATATAGATCATAGCTGGATGCATTCTGCTCCTTAAACAGATCGTGATGACCTAGCTCGGCTAAGAATTGTGAATGAGAGCAGGATGCACAGGTAAATGGTTGCTCTCTAGACAAAGACACAGATTTGGCCCTTTCTCTGAGCTCTTCTCATATTCGAGGTCTAAAACCAACGGTGGCAAGGAATGGGCGGATGCAGCCCCCAGGGATGTCTGAGTCAAACCAGGCATGCTGCCTCTTGTCACGCCCGTGTGGGCGGTGTGTCTGATAAAAGCAAGTGACAAAGAGCAGGCAGCATGACCGCTGTGATGGACAGCAAGAACTGAAGAGCAGCCAGGACCCAGCAGCCTCTCACACTGCGTCCTGGCTCGCTACATTTCAGTCATTCCTAAACATTAATGAGAAGGAGCAGGCTTCATCTATCTCCAGCTCACTTTCGATTTTATATGTGTGTGTTCTGTGAAAGGAGTGTTAGTATGTAGTTAGGAAGACCCACAGTTTTACTCATGTCTGGTTGTCATGCAGGAGGTAGAGTACAATAGAATTATGGAAAGAGATGCTTGGGAAAGCAAATTGGGGTCGCAGGAGAAAGCACAGCCTTGCTTAGTTTCTAAAAGAATGTCGTTTAAATGCCAGTTAGTGTGCATGCATGGTGTGTGTGTGTGTGTGTGTGTGTGTGTGTGTGTGTGTGTGTGTGTGTGTGTGTGTGTCCCCTAAGCCTTGGTGGTTAGAAAAGCACACTTGTTCATTCACCAGAAAGAGCCCAATTTTTCATATATCAGATTCCTTTATAAAGATTTGTTTATTTATTGTGCATACAGTGTTCAGTCTGCATGTGTCCCTGCAGGCCAGAAGAGGGCACCAGATCTCATTACAGATGGTTGTGAGCCACCACGTAGTTGCTGGGAATTGAACTCAGTACCTCTGGAAGAGCAGCCAGTGCTCTTAACTTCTGAGGCCTCTCTTCAGCCCACATATATCAGATTTTTCTCAGAGCTCAGGAAATGGGAACCAGAGATTTTGGAAGCTGAACGAAGGAGAACAGGGGTCTGGTCTCTCCTGCGTCACATGGTATTATCATCATTGTCACCGTCACCATCTCCCTCCTCTCTCTCTCTCTCTCTCTCTCTCTCTCTCTCTCTCTCTCTCTCTCTCTCTCTCTCTCTCCTCCTTCCTAATTTCTCCCTCTCCTACTCTCCTAACCTCCTTTTCTTTCTTTATCTCTATTTTTTTTCTATCTCTTTCCAGAAAGAGTCCTTGACATTTAATCTCATACTGGCAGATTTCAGGTTCAAAGATGTCCCAATTAGACAAGAATAAAGACACAAGGCCAACCAAATGTTTTTAAAGAACTGAATGCTTCCTTTAAATAGCTTTGATTCCAATGAGATCTGCAATTTGGTGGTAATATTGTACCCATTTGTGGTGATATTGTGTTCTCCAAAATATTGTACACCCTAATAAACTTATCTAGGGTCAGAAAACAGAACAGTCATTAGATACAGAGGCCAGAAAATGGTGACATACACACCTTTAATCCTAGCATTCCAGAGGCAGAGATCCATGTGGATCTCTGTGAGTTCAAAGCCACACTGGAAACAGCCAGGCATGGTGACTCATGCCTTTAATCCCAGGAAGTGATGGCAGAAAGGTATATAAGGCATGAGGACCAGGAACTAGAGCTGGTTTAACTTTTAGGCTTTTGAGCAGCAGTTCAGCTGAGATCCATTGGATGAGGACTCAGAGGCTTCCAGTCTGAGGAAACAGGATCAGCTGAGGAACTGGCAAGGTGAGGTGGTTGTGGCTTGTTCTGCTTCTCTGATCTTCCAGCATTCACCCCAATACCTGGCTCTGGGTTTGTTTTATTAATAAGATCCTTTAAGAATCGTGTTACACCCATTTCTTGGTTCTAACATTGTACTGTATTTATGAAAGAGGATGCCTTTTTCTTAAGAAATACACTAAAGTATTTGAGTTATACAAACATATAGGTCTAAGTATTTCCAAATTTTTCAAAGAAAAAAAACCATAGAAGACAAAGCAAATATGAGACATGTTAACATTTTGAGTTATCTGAATGAATAATATCAGAATTCTTTGCACTGTTCTTACACCATTTCCAACATTTTTTAATTATTTCAAAATAAATTAAAATGGGTTTACTCTATGATACAAAATGGCTTAAAAGAACTGCATGACTTTATCTGATGTCACAGTGAATGTCTTCTCTCTCAATTGTTCCATTGGAAAGAATGACCGAAAAGCAAAGGACTATATACCCTGACTTAACTCAAACCAAACACAGCCTTGTGAAAACCACACAATCAAGTTGAGAAAGCAGAGATTTTTTCCCATGACTTTTTGAATAAAATTTTTCCACCTCATCTCTCTTCTTTTGCTACTTTTAAGTTGTTGGGGTTTTTTTGAGATTACAATATAATGATATCATTTCCTCCCTCCCAACCCTCTCATATCCACCACCCTTGCTGTCTTTCAAATTCATGGCCTCCTTTTCTTCAATTGTTATTACGTGTGTGTGTGTGTGTGTGTGTGTGTGTGTGTGTGTGTGTGTGTTCCTAAAATACAAATATACAACTTTCTTGGTCCATATCACGTTACCTGTGTGTATGTACATTGTGAGGGATGACTATTGGATATTGGAGAAACAACCGGCGTGCTCTTCCCTGGGGGAGACTGTTTCTCCCGCTCTCAGCATCCCTTAGCTGCCTGTGGTTCTTTATCTATGGGCTTTCCCCTTCCCATTAACACATCAGTTGGTATTATCCTCCTTGTTCAGCTCACGTTTAGGGAGTCATGGGTGTTCCCTTCCCTCCTGCAAACCACCTCTCCTGCTCCCAGCTCTTCTCCATTGCCTATAGTTCTCTGTGTAGGGATGGGGCCTCGTGGGCTTCTCCCCATCGAGTTTGGTGTGTCCAGTGGTGTCATCCTTGTCTAGCTCACCCTCGATGGCTACATCTACAAAACAACATCTGCACCTGAGGCTCAGAGAACATTGCAGAAGTGAGAGCAGAAAGACGGTAAGAGCCAGAGGATCGGGGAGTTTGCTGAAAGATTGTCTCCTAATAAGAAGTTACACCCCTTCAGTCAGCAAATATTTTCCCCAACGCAATATTTTTATTAATTATTTGGGAATTTCATACAATGTATCCCAATCACACTCATTCCCCGTTCCTCCCAGGTCCACCCTCCCACCTTTGTTCTCCCCGCTCCCAAAAAAAAAAAAAAAAAAAAAAAAAACTAAGTCCAATTTGCATTGCCCATATACTCACTGGAGCATGGTCAAAATCCCAGCGGCCTGCCCCTTAAAGAAAACTGAGTCCTTCCCCACCCCTACCCCCACCAGAAGTCATCAACTGTGAAGAGCTGCTTCAGCAACTTTATTACAGTTTTTAAGGGCTCTCTTCAATAGCATCCTGTCTGAATGGTTTCATTGGGGGGGTGCGGTGGGGGGTGGAGGTTGTCAAAGAAGCCAACAATGCCTCTCGTTCTGTTATAAGTCTGCAGTCATTGATGCCACTACAAAAGAAGCCTCCTTGCCCATAGCAGCACAACGCGGCACAGATTACGAACTTCTACATGGTGGTGGCAGCATTGATCGTAAACTTCAACCTGCTTTCTGGCTGCACCCAGGATCACGGACATCAACCTGGTCCTCAGCGGCAGCGCAGACCACATCCACACAGCCCGGCCTGCCGAGGCGGCACTGACCACAGACACCACCATGGCGACCAGCGGCAGCACTGACCAGGCAGCATGGACCACAGAAGTCTTTCCAGGAGACTTAACCCAGAAAATGAGCCATTCTTCAACTCGGGTAACTTGTTGCTCAGAGGCAGCGTGTCCAGAGGCAGGACCTGTGTGAGAGCTCCAGGCTACTGTACACCACCCCGCCCTACGTGCCAGCCACCCTGCCAGCCAGCACCCACCCTAACATGACCATTGCATTTGCAGCCTTCGGGCAGCTCAGTGAATATTTTTTAAAGTGTTCAGTGTCACTTAGCAATCAAAGAAGGGCACATTGAAACTACCTTTAGATTCCATCTCACCCCAGCAAAATTGCCACCATCAAAAAAAAAAAAAAAGCAAGCAGTAAGTGCTGCAGGATGAGAAGAAAGAGGAATCCTTATTCACTGTTGGTAGACTTGCAGCTGTGCAGCCACTGTGGAAATCAGTGTAGAAGTTTCTTAAAAAGCTAAAATAGAATTACTGTACGACTCAGTGATAGCACTCCTGAGCATAGGACCCAAAGGACTCCACACCCTTTCACAAAGATACATGTACCTCTACGTTCATTACAATTCTACACACAATAGCTAGGAAATGGAATCAACCTAGATATCCATCAACTGATGGAAGGATAAGGAAGGCGTGACATACAATGAAATTTTATTCAGCTATAAAGAAAATTGAAACAATGAAATTTATAAATGGATAGAACCAAAAAACAATATATTAAGAGGGGTAACCTAGGCTAAGAAGGACAAAATCGTGCGCTCCCTGTCATAGGTGGATCCTAGTTTCTTCTAATTGTTCAGCATGTGTGGTTACGTGGAGTAAGTATGGGTGAAATCCAGGAAATTAAAGGGGCCGTGAGATCGGAGGGAAACAGAGGCATTCTGGGAGGGGGTGATAAGACGAGAGAACACATTTTATATGAAAGTGCAAGAGGACATTCAGGAGGCAAAGGGATACAGAAGGGAAGTGGGCAAGAGGCAAGTGAGGAACAGAGAAGAATCCAGCAACATGAACGACACATGAAAACGCCATAGGGAAACTTGCTACTTTGTAAGCTAACTAAAGCAAATAAACAATGGCTTTTAATATGGACTATTCAATGATAACGTCACAAAAGAATCCAGTAACTTCTAGTCAGGGCCACTCACCTATTTAAGACACAACTATGGCCTCCTTGTCCACCTTGTGTGTAGGGTGAACCCCAAATGCCACCTTAAACCCCAAATCAAAACGCTCCTGTCTGGTATCACTTCCCTAAATGGCCAGCCAGGAAAGAGGAGCCCATGACTTGTGTTCTTACAGCATTTTCTGTTTGCTTCTCAACCTCGTGGGCTGAAATCCCAGCTTTGCAGATTTTTGTGCAGTATAAGTCAGCAGAGAGGAAAATAAAATGTGCCCATTTTAGGAGTATCACATGAATGGTCCCTAACAAGCACTTGCTTAGGTTCTCAGCACCTGAAAATAATAGTCACTGGCTGTGCAGGATTTACTACACATCATTTATCATTTTCGCCTGTTAAATTAGGGGCTGTTCTGGTGAAAAAGACCGCTCTTAGTCACCTGCGAGCGCCTGCTGGCTATCTAACTATGGCTTGGCATGTAGAGAGTTCTTCACACACCTAATGGGCACATGAATGAAACTGGATATAGCAGGATCAGTGTCCACGGCCACACATCAGTTAAAGCCCCGGCTCGCTGCAGATCCCAGGCGGTGAAGTGCGCAGGTTGGTTCACTGAGCTTCAGGTTGCCGCCCAGTCTGGTGAGCCTGCTGAGTGGTCTCCGCACAGACTGCACCTCGGATTGCTCTTCCCCCAATCACTGGCTTAATCACCTCTGTGGGCTTCTTCCCTGCTTCTTGTGGGAGTGAAAAGTTTCTGCTACTAAAAGAGCAACTGCCTGTGATCCCAGCTTCCCCGACCGTTCAGCCGCCTGTTATTGTCGATTCTCCCCAGCTCTAACAAGTGGCTTCTGCTGGATCACAAGCATTCTAGGCTCATGTGTGCCTTTATTCCTGTGTGGAGTGGAACGGAGCAAAGAGTTCCTCCCTGCCCACATTGTGCTGACAGTGAAAGAGACACAGTCATGAGGCAGGAAGGAGAGGCGGTTTTGAATCAGAACAAATGCACCTGAGCACAAGCCGACTTCATTTAACTAGCAATCAATTGGCTCTGGACTCCATGACTGACTCTCTCTCTCTCTCTCTCTCTCTCTCTCTCTCTCTCTCTGAGCTCTCCTTTCCCCTGCCTTCCTCGATGTGAAAAGCCCCTAATCTCTCACCTTTTAAGACCAGCACAGGAAAGAACAGCACCCTCCCGTCTTTGTCCTGATCATCCAACCTTGTCCTGATTGGATTAACTGGTATGTGTCCATCCCTGAAATTACGGTACCAGTGCATAAATGAATTGATTTTGATTGCACAAACAGGTCACTCACACATCCCAAGAATGGAGGGTAGGTCAGCTCACTGTTGCCCAGAGAAGGTGGACTTCCCAAGTGACTCCAGAGGCTACATGGATAGGAGAACCAATGAACAATGACAGGAGAGCATTACAGTCTAGAAATGTCTCCCTAGTTCTCACCTCTCACCTTTGAGCATGTCATCAACTTTAAGCTTGTAGCTCACAACCATTTAAGAGAAGAGCAAAGAAAGAAAGAGAGAGAGCGTGGGAGGGAGGGAGGGAGGGAGGGAGGGAGGGAGGGAGGGAGGGAGGGAGGGAGGGAGGAAGGAAGGAAGGAAGGAAGGAAGGAAGGAAGGAAGGAAGGAAGGAAGGAAGGAAGGAAGGAAGGAAGGAAAGACCTCCGGCCAGAGTTTAGAAGAGTAAGGTTTGGTGTGCCCCTTTTTGCACATCACCCCCCTTAAGAGGAATGGGGGAAAGTTAGGGTGATACAAAAGGAGAGAGGTGTGCTATCAATCACTGGCTAGAGCAATTAAGTTACATGTTCCTGCAGATAAAACAGGACAGATCCAGAGTACAATAGAGGCTCTCTCTTTGTTTTTCCTGAGGGAGTCACACTAAGGCAGAGCTGGGCTATCTGCACAGAAAAATCAGTTGTATCTGAATTGACAACGCTGTAGGGGATTACAATTAGAATTTGGACATCAGATTCTAGCTTGACTGTGGCTATACAGGAAACTATCAATCACATCCTCAGACTCAAAATCTGTCTTATTGCCTCACCTCTCCAGTCAGTGACAAAGACATATAGAGAAAAATGTTTTGATGTATCTTCATCACAGGAAGGTGTCATAGAATTTTATTATTTTTATTTAATTGTTTTAATATAGTTTAAATTGAATCCAGATTCTCTAGAAAAGCAAGTATTGTTCTTAACCACTGAGCCATCTTTCTAGCCACCAGGACCTTGTTCTTAGCAGTATTTTTTAATATTTCTTTTATTTTTAAAACATTTTAATTGAAATAGAATTACATCATTTTCCCCTTCCTTTTCTTCCTCCAGCCCCTCCCAGTTACCCTCACTCCAACCCCTTCTATTTCCCCATACTCTCAAGTTCACAACCCTTTTCTGTGGTTATTATTGTTACATACATACATACATACATACGTATAGAGATACAACCTGCTGGGTCTATTTCTATTGGTGGAGTATAGACCATTTCAGAGCTGACCATTCTGCTTTGGACAGCAGATAAGGGACTCATCCCTGGGAGAAGCTAACTCTCCCTCTTCCAGCAGTCCTTAGTTGCCTATACTTCTTTGTCTAAGGGTGAAATCCTGCAAAATTTTTCCCCATCCACATTAACATGTCCACTGACACTGCCTTGCCTGGTCTTCTTTCTGCAGCTATTTCTAGGGAGAATGGTTGACAACAGACTTCTGTATTCTGGCTCTTACCATTTTCTGCCTCTTCTTCCTTGGTGTTCTCTGAGCTGCAGATGCAGGAGCGGTGATGGAGAGTATCCACTGGTGCTGGGCTCCCCATGACCCATCATCACTCTCTGCCTGTGTCCAGTTGTGGTTTTCCATGATGGTCTCCATGTACTGTAAAGGGAGCTTCTTTGGTGAGGGTGGTAGCTACACTGCGGGTCTGAGGATAAGATTAGACTGCGGTAAGGAATTATGCTGATCTAGCAAAGTTGCTATTGTAGATTCTTTTCTAAGGTTCATGACCCCCAGCCCCGGGAAGCTGACTGGATTTTCAGTATTAGGCATAATTTCCCTCCTGTTGAGTGGGAATGAGACAGCCATTGGTTGTCATTCTAACATGTGAGTGCCACTTATCCCACCTTTCAGGATAGCTTGCCATATTGGTCATTGTTGGATTCATGGGCGATGCATCTAGGCAGGACTACTGATTGATCCCTTCCTTTCGAAGTTTGCACAGTATTTCTCTGGAATCCCGGAAGCTAGCCCACAGGAAAGAGACTTCAGTATTAGATCTAATTTGAATCATATGAATCTTGCACCCTGAGTGTGTGGTGTCTTCAGCAACAGGAGCTTGCTTTCAACTTCTGAGTGGCAGCCAAGAGCTACATTAACAGTCCGTGTTATCTGAGAGTCCCTTAGACATCCCTGGGCCACCCTACAGAAGGTTTCCTGTGCCTGGTGTTGGGGTTTTTGTTAGTCTACGGGTTTTGTCATGGAACTTTGGAGTGAATATTTTACTGCTCTGTTTGATTTGCTTTTCCTTGCTTGCTCTTTCCCGATGCCCTGTCATCTAAGGGTCCCTTCCCTGTACATTATTCTATCCAGGTTCCTGCTCTTCACTTCTTTGTGAGGGGGAATCATCGGGGAAATGCTGATTTCTCTCATCTCTTGGCTCTCCAATAACAGCGGTCACACATGCCCTAACCTCATCAGTGTGATTACCAATAGCGGCCACTGTAGGGTTAAAGCTTGCCAGACCCCAGCAGCTCTTGGGAGGCTGAGGCAGAAGGACTGCGATTGCAAGTCTGTGGCAAGGCCGGGATGCACACTGATAATCCATCTTTTTAAAAAGTGGGCTGAGGGGATAGCCCAGGGGCTAGGCACTTGCCCTCACTGTGTGAGGCCCTGTGTTTGATTCCTAGCACCAGGAAGAAAAAAAAAAGCACTTGCGGCAATAGCCATATTGATGAGCATTTGTAATATGTTGTATTATCTGGCAAACTCTTTGCAAGTATCACCACAATCATTATTACATCAAAACAGGGGTATTTTATGCTCAAATTAAAGGTAAAGAAAACTGATAGAGAAACTAATGCTGTGAAGTGAATGGTATGACTCGGTAGAAGAACATGTGCTTAGCATGTTCCAGCATTGGATTGCAGGTCCAGGATGGAGCGGGGAGGAGCTTCAACCAGCAAATGCAGCTAGCAAGTGTCTCCCTCAGTGTATCCAGCCCCCACTCACAAAATGTGCATCCCTGTTGCTTCTGCTTGCCCGTCGTTCTTCAGCATTTGCACCTGCCCTTTATTTCTGAGGCTTTCTCCAGGAAACTGTTTTCAGGTAATGATCTCTACCACCATAAGTGACTGACCCCCACCAGGTTGCAGAAGCAACTCCCTCGGAGCTGATGGCCCAGAGTGACCCCTCCCACAGTCCCTCTTCTATGATGAACCAAGAGCAGCTCTAGGTTGTCACCGTCCTTTTCCACCAAGCTCGAGTTCTATTCTGTTTCTCTCCAGAGCTGTGTCTTAGCTTTTAGCTCAGCTTTAGCCATCCACTGCATATTGCTGAAGGAGAGGAGATGGCAATCGCCACCAGGTGAGTGTCAGGGTGTTTGGAATAAATATTCTAAGGGGTTTCTTGGATATGACTCTATCCCAGATATTATTTGCTCAATTCCTTGGAAGAATAGGAAAAATAATAGTAGTTTTTGAAATAAGCCAGTTACAGAGGAAGGTATATGAGAATAATCTGACAGACTATAGCACCCTGCCCAATGCAGATACCCTTTGCCCTGTGACTGAGAGCCCAGCTCATCAAACATCTCCAGCATCCTAGAAAAAATCAGAAACATGGTACCCTGTCCAACTTGGATATGTGTTAGCCAGTGAATGACTAAGAGCCTGGCTCATCAGAAGCTCTCAGTATCCCAGAGATCAGAAACCTGGGTTCTCAATGTTGTAAGTGAAAATATCTGATTGCTTTAATGTCATATAAAGAGAACACAACATTGCACAAATTATTTAACTCCTGTTTCTACATGTACAAAGTAGGGACAGTACTGGAACCTAGCTTGGGGATGCTATGAGAAATAAATTTCTGGATTTTCATGAAGTGTTTGAAACTGTTCTTTAATAAATGGAGACTTCATGGGAGACCAGCCCTTTCTTAAACAGAAATGAGGAGGAGTGGATTGAGGGATGGGAACAGATGGATGTGGGGAACTGGGAGTAGAGAAGGGAGGAGAAATTATAGCTGGGATGTAAGATAGATAGATAGATAGATAGATAGATAGATAGATAGATAGATAGATAGATAGATAAAGAGGTTTTTTTTAATATGGACATTTTTTAACATGTGCTATCTAACTAAATACTCCTAGTGAACTTTGTTACCAGCGATCAGTCCTGTATCGAGGATATGGCTTGGACACAGTTGAAAACAAGGCTAAAAATAACCACTTTCAAATGAAAATCTTGATTTGAACAGGAAAGGGAGGAGGAAACACAGAACAGGCAGGGCAAGATTTATTTATTTATTTACACCAGTGAATGAAAGATAAAGAAAATTAATATTTTAAAGGAGTTGGGAGGATGGTAGAACTGCTTTCATCTCCAGTAATGTTGTCAAAACACCCGTGATGATGCAAATGTCTGTCACACAAACCCAGAGGAAGCTTATTTACGTGTTTGAGATGCACAGGGTTGTAAGTGATGGTTTAATTGGGGAAATCTGCCTAGTCATTTGAACAAGCAGACCTAAAAACAGACATACATAACATAGTGCTGAGTGAAAAGTGAAAATAAACGAAATGATTTCTCTTCCATTGCTTTAACATAGTCCCCTTCCTCCTCCTGTCTCCTTCTATTCCATTTCCATTTCCATCAGAAAAAAAGCACTGCTCAGCATTTCCCAAGCCTCCTTAACCTTTCTGACTTCCTCACTTGGGGCCAATGGAAGACAAAGCAGTCTCTCAATGACTGAAGACAGGCTCCAGGCAGCACCCAATCACTAGACTGACCTCTGAGGCTGGGAGGGTCTTCCTAGAAGCAAACAATGCAAAGACTGACCAACTAAGGTGTGTAGAACCTCTAACTCAGTAACTAGAAAATAAAAGGTATTCAGAAGACCGGTTTTCTTATCTATGACTCAATAGGAAACTGGCGTGTATTAGAAAAAAGATTATGATGTCTCTAATAAGAATTTTTAACTGGAAAAAAGATTATATTATATAGCAACAATAATTGGCTCTGAGTTGATCAAATTTCTTTACAATTTTATTCAGATTTTTTCAAATGTTTTGCAATAAGAAACAAAATAATTCTTAAATCAAATACTCTGGATCTATCACATTAGGTACATAGTGTTTTCTATTCTTATACCCACCCACCCCATCCAATTGTCAATCTAGTAACACTCATGGGTTAATGGATTTTAAAAACTATGGTTTTAATCAGGCATAGCAGCCCACATCTGAGATGCAGCTGGAGTAGGAAGATTGCTTGAATTCATAAGTTTGATATGCCACTTGGACTGGGAAATATAGCAAAGAATACCTGTCCAAAGAAAATTAAAGTTAAGGTTCTAGTTCGCTTTTATAGTTCTTTTAAACCTCTCCAGAAATGGATATTCAGACAATTTAATAGTTTTATTCATTCCTTGAAAATTCTATACAGTGTGTTTTTAAGAGAAAAAGATTGGTGTTAAAATCAAACTTAAGCTGAATATCACTTGATATAGTTGTAATCTCTCAAAACACACAAAAATGATACCAAGGGACAAAAAGACCTTTAAAGCATGAAACAGTTCAACATTATGGCTACTCTTTCTAAGGAACTCTTTCGGTCGTCAGGATCAGACAGCTGTGCTAAAGCTTACCAAATACCCTCCATCCACAGAGCTTCAGCACTGGGTGGTGGACAGTTCCATCATGCGGCTCGAAACTTCTCAAAACCTGCAGAAGCACCTCAACAAGAAAACAGAACACAGAAATGAGGCAACCTCATATCCCTGAGGTGATCACCATCCTCCACAGGACAAAAATCTATGTCTAAATGTCTCAGCTTCCCAGGCTGCCAAGGGGACATGTTTTTTTGTTTTGTTTTGTTTTTTTTCTACCATGAAAGCTTAGTTTGCTTTCTATTGCTGTGATGAAAAACACCATGAGGGGGAGAAGAGGGGTTATTTCATTTTATATCTTATAGTCCATCCTGAAGGGAAGTCAGGGTAGATGTCAAGGCAAGAACCTGGAAGCAGGAGCTGAAACAGACACCATGAAGAAACACTGAGTACTGGCTTGCTCCCATGACTTTCTCAGCCTGCTTTTTTATACCACCCAGGAACACCTGCCTAGGGGTGACACCCCACAGTGAGCTGGATCCTCCCACATCCATCATTAATCAAGAAAATGCCTCCACAGTCTTACCTACAAGCCAATCTTCTCTACTGAGGTTCCTTCTTACCAGATGACCTAAGCTTGTATCACGTTGACACAAAACAAAACAAACAAAAAAAAAAAACCACCTAACCAGCACTATGCTGAGTTCAACCCCAGGGCCTTTCAGGTCTTCATCAAGTGCCTACCACTGGGATACATCGCCAACACAGTGAGATAGTCTAAACAGTAAGTAACTCAGAAGCTGTAATGTCTTCCTCTCCCCCCACCCTCCTTATTCTCACACTTAAGTTTTCTGTAATTACCTCCAGAATAAACTCCCTGTCTTAGTTCAGTCCGATATAACATAAAAGACTGTGGCATTTATTCTCACAGTCACAGAGTCTGGAAGTCTGAGGCCAGTGTGCTTTTGTCCTTGTCAGCCCTCTTCTTGGTTTACTTACAGCCTCTCTCTAGGTATACACTCCAGGACAGAAAGAGGGAGAGAGCTCCTGCAGCTTCCTCCTTCTATGAGGAGGGCCACATCATGAGGACCACACCCTTGTGGCTGTATCTAACCCTGGCTGCTTCACAGAAGTAAAAGTCCCACCTCCAAATATCATCACATTAGAGTTTGGGATTTGCCCCGTGTTCAGTCTGTGGCACTCAACTCAAACCTTTGACTCAGGGTCAAGTTTAAGCAGTAGGGAACATGTGTTTGTATGTGGTCTAAGACTCATAAATGCCTAGGCTAAAGTCTTTAAGATGCTCCTGATAAAGTCACTAACAACAAGTAAAAGAAGCCTAGGATTATTGAATTATTGAGATCCAGTGATCAAATTAAACTGGCTGTGGATACCACTTCCATATAGAACAAAACTGAAACAGTGTTCCTTGTTGCTTGGATAAACTGTTAGTACACACAACTGTAGAAGGCACTGAGATAATGTCAGTAAATGCTCCCACCTGCCCACCACCAAAACTAACCACAAAGTCTTAGCTTTAAAGACCCAGGGTCCTAGAAATGTGAAGGATTCAATTTACCCATCGGAAACTGCCTCCTTTTAGCCTGAGTTCTGCCAAGGACATATGATGTACATGTCTGCCACAAAGTTGTGACACACCAGCAAACTTTTACAAAGTCACTATCTTAGGACAATTCCAGACATCTTGTTTCTGGGACAAGGACATTCATTGTCTTGTGCTTTCACTGATGTCTCTATACAGTATACGTTGTGCTAGGCAGCTTGACTCCACTGTTAAAGGCCTTCTCTGCCTGAAATTGTTTTTCATAGACTAATCTAATGAGTGTGAGTCCCCAATTTATCTCTAAATATATGACCTTGCTTAGTCAAACCTCAGAATCTGGTTCTGTAAAATACCAATAACATAAAACTTACACCGTAGGTCATTGTAAGAATTGCAACAAAAAAAAAATCCCTGAAATGTATTTAGTTCAGTCCCTGGACAAAATGCGCTTCTACGCCTTAAATGTTATTGAAACCACATTCAATTATAGCAACTGAACAATGCAAATACACAAAGAGTTGAACTTAGAACCTGGAGACACTTAAGGAGAAATGTAAGGTTTTTTCATTTTAATAATTTCACTCTTATGCAACTTAACTTTCATTAAAACTCACTTATAATGTGATAAAAATTGATTTTAAAAAACAAAAATA
Source organism: Peromyscus maniculatus bairdii (assembly GCF_049852395.1). Classification (NCBI taxonomy): domain Eukaryota; kingdom Metazoa; phylum Chordata; class Mammalia; order Rodentia; family Cricetidae; genus Peromyscus; species Peromyscus maniculatus. The sequence goes on from NC_134856.1 coordinate 9,210,023, forward strand.
ATGGAGATATCCATCTAGGAAGTCATGAGATCTAAAAAGGGAAACGTCCATGAATATATGAAGTTAGTCGAGTCCCGGCATTGTGTGAAAAGTGCAGGGTAACAGTGTCACAAAGATGAGCAAGACTCTATCTCCTCGGAGGGAAACAGCTGTCTAAAGAGCCAATAAGAGCCCTGTATTGGAGTAAGGAGCACTATGTCCAAGGTACTGTGAAAGACCTTAAGAGGACTAGCCGGCTCCACTCAGAGGTGCTGGAGTGTGGGAGGTGAAGCTTCTCAATTAAAGCTATTAAACTGGAATGCAAAGGATGGAGAGTAGTTAGCAAGTTAATCCATGAGGAAAGAAGATCTGGAGCACAGGAAAGAATATCTGGAGCACAGCATATACACACCAGGAAATCATGGGAGACTACAGCATTGTCTAGGAATGCCAGCTTAGACTACCTTGAAATCAGAACAGTGGAGAACGAAAGGTGGAGAAATGGAGCGAAACAACTCTCACAAGCAGTAGTTTGCAATTATTTTAAATGACTATAGTGAAGTTATCATCAAACCTTTGAAATATTAATGTTTGCATATGGTGAAAGCATGTGTACATTTTTATATGGCTAGTTTGTGTCAAAGCTAAAGCCAGAAGTTGAGAGTCCCAACTCCAGATGTGGCTCTCTGTCTCCAGGCCAGCAGCTTGTAAAGGGCTTGCTTATGCATTGCCTGGAAATTATTAGGAACAGACCTTACAGGTTTCACACTGTAACTTTTGATCAGAAGCTCTGAGACATGGAGTAGAAATGTGTGTCTACAATAGAGACAATCCTGTTAGCAGAGATGTGGTGAGCCAGCCCCAAAGCTGTGAGCATGGGGGAGCTGTCCCTGTTACTCATCGTCATGGGCAAGGGAGAGATGCCCTCTCCTCTACTCTCCTCCTGCCCATCAATGCCTGAGGCAGGGAGGAGAGCTGACCCTGAGATCATAAGGACAGGACAGCTGCTCCTGTCCCCTACCAGCTGCAGAGCAGGACCTGCACCTTGTCTAGGCAGCACAATACAACCAATCCTGATGGCAGAGGTGTGGGTGAGCTAGCCCAGAAGCTGTAAGCATGGAAGAGCTGCCCCACTACTTATCTATCATGCCCCACCCACTGCCCATCAATGCTTGAGGTAGGTCGGAAAGCTAGCCCTGAGGTCGTAAGAGCAGGAGAGCTGGCCCTGCCCTTCAACTGCAGTACTCAGGAAAGTGGCCCCTATGCCACACCTGGGCAACACAGTAGAGCTGGCCCTGGGGGTGTGGGTGTGGGAGAACCGCCCCTGGGGATGTGAAAGCAGAACTGGCTCAGCCCCTTTGTTGCTTGCTGCAAGAGGGGAATTAGCCCAGGCAATGCCAGAGAGCTCCCCCTGGTGGTGAGGACAAGGGAGAGCTGGTGGGCTGACCAACCCTGCAACTACCCAGGCCCAGAACCAGGCCTATAAGTTGACCCACACCAACATCCAACCCATCTGTGATCTGCTAGGGCACGTGAAGGGACCAGTCCTGCAGACCCAAAGCTGCAGGATCTCCACCACACAGGGCAACAGCGAGATAACCAAGAGGAGTTCCATTGAGAACCCAGCAGCGATAGTGTATAGATGAAATTCTAAACGGTCTTATTAAATAAGAAACACAGAGCCAAATGAGAGTTAAAAGCCCGGAGATCAGAGCAGTAGCCAAGAGCTAAGACCACCTTATCTTACCACTCACTGCCATCCTTCCCCTGAGAGAGAGAGACTTTTTTCCTGTGTCCTGTCTTTTTATTGCCTTTCTGTTCTGCCTTCTCTTTGGCTCTAAACTCAACCACATGATTTCCTCGTCACTGCCTGTCTATACAGACCTCCAGGTCTCTGTGGTTGTTACTAGGATTAAAAGTTCAGGTCACCTTGCTTTGGATGTGTGCCATGTGATCGGATTAAGGGCGTGTGCTACCACTGCCTGACTCCCCTTATGGCTCCCTGTGACTTCTGATCTCCAGGCAACTTTATTAACATACAAATAAAATCACATTTCAGCACAAATAAAATATCAGCATAATAGTGTAGTGGAAACCAGAGGCCTCAAATCAAGTCAATGTCTCTGCAAAGAACACTTGCAAGTAAAGATATATGGGTAAAAGGGTAAACTGTGTGACTCACTGTGTCACACTACAGCTTCCATGTCGAGACTGGGTTTTCTTTTTTTCTTCTTTTTTTCTCTTAAATCTTATTTTATTTTATTGGAGGAGGAAATTATAAGGACAGAGGGCAGATACGAAGGGACAGGGAAATGAATGGGATGGAGATGTGAAAGACACAAAGAATAAGTTAAAAGGAAAGTTTGAAAAAAAGAAAGAAATGCGTGTCTAAACACTCTGCAGCCAGCTCTGGGTCACAGTAAAATGTGCCTCTCTGGACTATACAGGAAAGAAAAAGAAAATGAAAGGTTGTTCCTTTAGTACAACAGTCTGAATGCTTGCTATGAACTTGCATACATCACAAGCATTTATCACGAAGTACTCTGAAAACTTTATGAAGACGTTCAGTTTGCCAGGTAATGGGATGGGCAGACCCTAGCAGCCACACATCGGTGGGGGGCCAGGAAACTCATTCTCCCCATGCCATCGAAGTGCCAGCTAGCTACATGAAAATCCAAGAGCAGACATTTTCCGGTGTTCCCGCTAGAGTTGCCTGACGTAAAGAAATTAAGAAAATCCATTTCTTTTCTTTTGCTTCTTTTTCCCTTGAGATATGTTCTCATCCCATAGCTCTGGTTGGCCTTGAACTTGTGGGTTCTCCTGCCTCAGCCTTCCAAGTCCTGGAATTACAAGCGTGCACCACCACGCCCAGCCAAGTAGACCCCTTTCTACCATTACAACCTATTAGAGCTCGGGCAGGTGTGAATAAAAAGTCTATTAACTCATTTTTGCTATTATTCATCTCTGTATTCTCTTTAATTAATGCATGGCATACACATTTAATAAAATATTGATAACTGGGCTGTTTGAAACCTGGAGCTTATGCAGGGACACTTGGCTCAGTCTGGGAGGAAGGGACTGGACCTGCCTGGACTGAGACTACCAGGTTGATGGCAGTCCTCGGGGGAGGATTTGCCCTGGAGGAGGTGGGAATGGGGGGTGGACTGGGGGTGAGGGGAAGGGGTGGGAGGGGGGAGAATAGGGGAACTCATGGCTGATATGTAGAACTGAATGGTATTGTAAAATAAATAAATAAAATAAATAAATATTGATAACTGGACTGCATGTGGCAATGTACACATATAATCTCAGTATTCACAAGGCGGAGGCAGAAGGATCATGGGTTCAGGTCAGCCTGGGCCACATGGTAAATTTTTATCACTGCTCCCCTACAGTATATATTGAGACCCTGTCTCAAAAAATGCCAAAATAAAGAAGTAACAACTGAATGGACTACCTAATCATTGAGAAGGATAAACTAATATTTGAGTATATACAAAAGATGCATTACATACGCTAAAAATCAAGCAAACTTCATATGACTGAACAGATAACATTTGAAAAAGTGAAGGCTGGACACTGCGGCTACAGCATCGATTTTTCTGAAATTAGAATCATTCTGCATCCAGTCAACCTGCCCTCTGTTATTGCTGACATCAACCACTGAGGTGATGAAGAAAAATCTGCTTTGTGCTAGTATCTGGCAAAGTAACACAAGTTAATTTGTCAATTCAACTATCAGTGTAATAGGGGATGTTACAAACTAACATTAGCAGGTTAAGAGAGGGGAACTATATTATCCATAAAGAAAAACACAAGTCCACAACAGGAATTCAGATGTCACTTAAAAGATGAACAATGGGGGGAAAAGGCTAAAGACAGGGTCTGAGTGACCTCTAGTGTTAGAAAGGAGAATAGAACGAAACAGAAATCACCCATGGTGCAGAAACCTTTTTTAAAAAATCCTATTATAGACATAATGTGTATTTTATATATAATCTCATTGCAATGTAGTTTTTTATTTCCATCTGTTGAAAAGTCACCTAAGGAAAAAAAGGCCACCTAAGAAACAGCCTGTGGGATTTCACATTTCACCCTTCACTGAAATGCTGCTCTGACTCAGAGTATTAAAATGTGTTCTTCTGTATAGCACACGCAAAAGTTTGAAATCTCAGCCTTACTAGCCAGACATCTTTAAGGAAAAAGAATGCCTGCTATTAAATGTTAAATAACAGTAGGTTTCCCAATTGATATTGAGAACGGGTCAAGGGGATGCAGAGAGGCAATAAAGTCATTCCAATTTTAGTAGTGTGGAGAGAGAGTGCTCACATTCAGGGCTTCACCTTCTAATGTATGCATTGATTTTTCTAAAAGCACAGCTCTGATCACCTTCAATCAAGGTTCTTCAAAACCCCCTGGTTGCTCACCGAATTAAGAACAAAGTCTTAGGTGGGTCATTCAAGGGCTTCTGTGAAATGACCCCCCATCTTTGCCTCTTGGGAGGAGAGCCTTGTAACATGTCACAACATGTGCTTTTTGTGCGTGTGAGGACCTCCTGCTTGCCTTCATCTTCTTCCTTGCAGTTTTGTGAGCCTCTGTGGAAGAAGAGCCCCAGTCAGGGGGAACCGGAGTTTATTTCTGATAATCTGACTTTGCTCCTTATTGATAGATGTGTAGCATTATAACCATCAGTTAGCCTAACTTAACTGTGGTAAGGATGGTGTGTGCCCCAAGTGTACTGCCACGGCCGCCTCTGCACAACATAAAGAAGGGCAGAGCAAAGCAGTCAAATGCCACTGCTGCCGTTCATCAGTGTTGGGCTGGATCCTGAGCAAGACAATCCTAGTCCCTCACTGTAAGGCACGTCCAGCCATTGCCAGCTTAATAACGTCAATGAGAAGACTAAAATCAGATGACCTATGGGAAGTGCCCGGTGTTTCCTACACAGACAGCAAATGTGCTCCTCTGCCCACTCCAGCATCACTGCCTCTGCTCACCTCTTCATTCGAAGGAGCCTGAGTGTCAGAGGACATCATCATGTCCTCTGGCTGGAGTGTCTATTTTCCCGGTCCTGCGTCTTCTGTGAAAATGGTTGTCAGCCAAAGATTCAAGAAAATGTTAATCTCACATCTAAAGCTGGAGGACAGTGAGACGCCTGAGAATCATACTCGGTTTCACCATGGTTTTGATCTTTTACGCTTTTTCCTCTGTCTTACAGCATAGCCAGTCAGCTTTCTAAGCCCAGAAAACCAGTAAAAGTACCTTAGGCATAGCCTTGGCTCAGGACAAAGAGTAAACAAAGCTTTAGTGGGTGATCCCCTTTATATGAGGCATCAAGAGTGGTTAAAAACTCAAAGAAACATAGTCAAATGGTAGTTTCCAGGGACAATATGGAAAGGAGTTGTACAGGTTTACAGATTTGCAGAAAGAAAAGGTTCTAGAGAATGATTGCCCAACAATGAGAATATTTAACACTGTTAGACTGTGTACTTTAAAATACCTAAGATGAAAAAAGAAAACAAACTGGGTAGTGGTGGCGCACACCTTTAATCCCAGTACTTGGGAGGCAGAGGCAAGTGGATCTCTTCTAGTTCAAGGCCAACCTGGTCTACAGAGCGAGTTTCAGGACAACCAAGGAAACACAGAGAAACCCTGTCTGGAAAAAACAAAATAAAATAAAGGTGATAAACAGAAAATAGGCTACCCAAGATTGTAAGTTTTGTGTTATTTCTATTTCACCACAATTAATGATTTTTTTAAGAGCTCAAGGTACAGCTCAGTGATACAGCACTCACCTCACAGGCATAAGCTCCAGAGTTCAGCACCCAGCACTGACAGAGAGAGAGAGAGAGAGAGAGAGAGAGAGAGAGAGAGAGAGAGAGAGAGAGAGAAGAGAGGAAAAAAGGAGAGGGTTGGAAGAACCCAATGTCTTACTATAGCCTATGAAATAATCAGTCCCATGTAAACATCACAAATCCTATGTTGTTTTGAGTTTATGTTAGGATGAGGAAAAGTCCTTTTCACTCCCTTTGATCATCACCTAACATATAAAGAGGAATTAATTCTAACTCACACTAGAAATAAAAGGATGAAGAGGATGAACATCCACCTTTTGCCTGGAGTAACAGGCAGAACCAGGGATAACTCTTAGTTCACACAGTTATGTAAGTGTTGTCTCAACAGCAGTGATCAGCAATTCCTGATATCCCCCCCCCCCCCAAATAGCAAAGGAGGGCAGTTTCAAGGCCAAATGCAGACTTTGACCCTCCCTGGTAAGCAGGTAGGAAGAGGTAGAAAGATTCAAAGTCTGCACTGTTGCTTGAAATGACTTTGTAAAAGGCCCTCTGCGGTGAGTTCCTCTAAGTCCAATCCTTAGTATTCACCTGGTGCTGGAATCATTGGAAACTGATGGAAACTTGGGAGTCTCCTGCAGAGGGGAGCAGCAAGAAACACATTGTATCAGCACACTTTGTCCTGCTCCCACTCAGTGACCCTTGGGACGCTGTCTCTAAAATGCCAGGGAGATTTTAGCAATCCAAGGTGTTCTGTAGCCTGGGATCATAGTTCATCGTTATCATCATTGTTGTTGTTGGGATTTAGGGTTTTTATTTTTTGTTTACTTTTTATTTGTTTTGTTTTGTTTTATTTGATTAGCTATTTTTAATTTTTTAATGGGTAACACATACAGAAAAGTACACGAGTCATAATTCAGACTTCCACCAGCTGAATATCTCTGTCCAACCAGTATCCGATTAAAGAAACATTGCATCTCCCTGCCCCCAAGGCCCCTCGGTGCCTCTTGCAAGTTACCCTGCCACAGACAATTATAACACGGATGCTATTACTCTTCCCACCAAGTTATTTTTTTTCTATCTTTTTTTAGCTTTATAAATGAGACAAGAAGAAACTCCAAATTCATGAGGTCCTATGTAACTGTAATTTGTTCACACACACACCCCTTGCTAATGTGAATCTGATATGTAACAATGAATTGTCCGTTTTACTATTATTTCAGTTCCCCAGTTATTGATATTATTCCATCACACTTGTGATTCCTGTAAGTTTTCAGTAGTGTTCTAGGAATGTTCTGACAGAGGTCACAGAATTTCCTTGCCAGAAATTCCAAAATCCTGTATTTTAGTTCCAAACAAAATCCTGTGCTGGGTGGTAGTGGCACACGCCTTTAATCCCAGCACTCAGGAGGCAGAGGCAAGTGATCTTTGTGAGTTCAAAACTAGCCTGGTGTACATAGTAAGTGCCAGGACACCAGGGCTACACAGGGGAACCCTGTCTCAAATAAATAAATAAATAAATAAATAAATAAATAAATAAATAAATAAATAAATAAATAAATAACACACACATACACAATCCCATTCAAGAATCATGAAAGTCATGTTTTCCTGAGAACAGTTGGACCCATCCATACTTGTAGACACTCTATTGTTGCCTTAGAAGCTATTCCTGAAATTTCTACATTCTGTGGTGTCCCATTCTAGCCAGTAAGTTTCATTGGAGTTCTACGAGGCAAGCACAGCACTGCTAGCTAAGCTACAAAATGAATGAAGCTCTAGTCCCTGGTTTGAGGGAAACTGGAGTTTATTAAAGATAACCTTGCTATGTGTTCCAGCTCTCTTACTTCTGAGTAAATATCTAAAGACAATGAAGTCATCGTGACAAAGACAAGCCTGCACACCCATGTTTACCGTAGCACTGTTCCTGGGAGCCAAAACATGGCATTACTTTAAGAGCCTGTAAACAGATAAAAGGTCAAAGAAAATGTATGTGTGTGCAATGGAATAGTATTCAGCCATAAAGAAGAGTGAGATTCTGTTGTCCTCAGAGAAATAGATGGGACTAGAAGGCAAGATGTTAGTTAATCTGTTCAGAGAAAGATAAATGCACCTTCTCTTCTATATCAGAGTGTAGAATTGTGATGACTAAAGCTGGGAAGGATAGGGAGAAGAACAAGCCAGCAGAACTTGGACCATGGGTACCAAAACATGGACAGAAGGAATAAACTTTCTCTCATGTTCCACAGATGGCAGGGTGACTGTAGGTCACAATAACCCATTGTGGGTTCTATGGAGGTGTAGAGGAGAGGATCCCAAAGGCTCAAAGCACACAAAAAATGGTAAAGATCATGAAACTAGAAAGAGGATCATAGGCAGGGTAGAAGAAATCTTAGGGAGGAAATAGAGTGATATGAGAAGAAAGCAGAAAGGGTGGGGTGTAAGGGAAGGAAAAGAACCAGTCAAGGCAGGGCAGGAGGTATGGCGAGGACAAGGCAGAAGAAAATCAAGTAAGAATTGAAACAGAGTAACAATATATACGTAAGAAAATGCCAAAAGAAACTCACTAGTTTGTATGCTAGTCTTAAAATGTTATTTTAAAAAAGGAAGAAAAATAAAACAATGATTGTCCTAATTTGACCAGGATATGCTGTGTGCAAGTGTTAAAATATCACACTCAACCTCATTAGCAAGTACAATTATTACATGCTAGCAAAGAAAAGCAAATAAACATGATGCTACTCAATGTGACCCACCCAGAAGATTTAGCTCAAACACTATGTTATAACCCCAGGTCTGGGAGTGTCAAGGAAATCATGTATAGCTAAAATATAAAATGTCCTTTAGATATTGTATGCCAGTAGTCATGTGTGAAATATTCCTGGTTTGTTGGTATTGGTATTTTAATGGCTCGTGTGTGTGTGTGTGTGTGTGTGTGTGTGTGTGTGTGTGTGTGTGTTTCTTTTCATAATTGGGCCCTGGAAATATATGCCCAGCTTAATATTTAAGTTTTAGTATTCTTATAAACCATTAATATACTAAGCCACAGTAGATACCACCACCAAAGTTAGAAAAGGACAAGTCTAAACAACCAATAGAAATTTACAGTGTGATAAAAGAGGAAGCACCTCCGTCAGCCTTGTAGATGATCCACAAAAGCCTGGCCATGGTGTGTTTTGGTGTATGCCAATTGATTTCAACTACTTTTCCCAGGAGGAAAATGATTCTTCAGTTATTTTATTCATTATAAACAATAGAGTCTATCATAATAAGTATCTGAGGCTTTAAACCACAAACCTTTGTAAACACAACCTGAAATTCCAGTGTCACTCATATGTTTAATAACCAACATGTAATACTCCCGTTTTTCCTGTTTGAACGCAGAAATTGACTCCTAGGAAGGCAGAGAAGCCAATTTGCAATGAGCACCTTTCATTTCCCACTTTTAATTCAAATCTTTATGAAATTGTTTGAAGTCTTGGCACTCACGGTGGCATTCCAATGCAGCTCATGAGGGACCCTTTGGGGAGGAACATTTATATGTAAAATATGTCTGCATCCCAACCCAACAGGCTGTGGACTTTGGGTCCTATAAAAAGGGCATCTTTCCAATGACAAAGAAAGTCATGAGAATAATACAATACAGCTGAGCTGGGTTCGAGAGTCCTTCAAACCCTCCTATCACAGCTCCTTTGTTTTCTGTGCGGTAAGAACTGTGCTTGTCACTCATTCGTAGCCACAACCTGGAATCTGAGCCAAAATCAAGGATGTGTACAGTGAAGAGTGTACATTTGCAGGAAGAAGAGCCTTGTGGTCAAATGAGATCCTCCAGATGAAAGAAGAGGTGAATGGGGCCCAATCCGAGCCAAAGTCAAGGCAGGAAGGAGAAGCATGCAAGTAGACAAAATCTTCTGCTTCAAAGTAACCTATAGCACTGGGAAGGAGGCTCAGTGGGTAGGAGCACTTGCTCACAAGCATGAAGTCCTGAATTCAAATCCCCAGCACCCACATAAAAACTGTGTGTGCCTATAACTCACATTTGAGAAAGAGACAGGTGGATCCTGAGCATGTGGCAGGCCAGATACCTTCTGGTTCAGACACCCATCTCAGGGCAACAAGGTGGAAGGCAACAAAGAAAGATATGTGGAATCCTAGTTACATGCACATGATTGTGCACACCAGTACACTTGTGTGCAGGCACCATACACATAAAACACACACGCATACACAAGCTTATGGTATAGAAGAGAAAACAAAAATATTAAGTATATTAGGATTACATTACAAAAAGGAGCTGGGCACATTGGCACATGTCTGCAAGTTTGACAGTTAAGGGGTATTGTCAGGAGAATCACGAGTTCTAGGTTAGCCTCAGCTGTTTAAAGGGATTGCTATAACTTGAATGTAAATGTCCCCCAGTAGGTTCATGTTTTGAATACTTTGTCCTTCAACTGATAGCACTGGGGAGATTAGAACCTCATTGGAGGAAGTCATCACTGGCTTTCTGCTTTTGAAGATTATAATGGATCCCCTATCTGCTCCTTTCTCTCTGCTTCCTGTCTGCCATGAAATGAACACTCTACCCACTTCCACTACCGTGATGCCCTGCTCAGACATGTGAAGACGGGTGATCTTGGACTAAATCCTCTGAACTATACAATAAATGTGTGCCTTCTTAGCTTATTTATCAGGATACATGGAAGTAAGTAACACAGAAATCCTGCCTCACAGAAATTAAAAACAAATAAACAAATAAATGAATGAATGAATAAGTAATTGCTGGGGATGCTGTGAGTGTGTTGCTCTGATTGATTGATAAATAAAATGCTGATTGGCCAGTAGCCAGGCAGGAAGTATAGTGTAGGCAGGATAAGGAGAGAGGAGAATCTGGGAGGTAGAAGGCTGAGTCAGGAGATGCTGCCAGCCAACGCCACCACCATGAGAAGCAAGATGTGAGGTACCAGTAAGCCACAAGCCACATGGCAACTTATATATAAATAGAAATGGGTTAATTTAAGATATAAGAACTAGATAGCAAGAAGCCTGAGCCATTAGGCCAAACAGTTTAAATAATATAAGCATCTGTATGTTTATTTGGGTCTGAGTGGCTGTGGGTCTGGGCAGGACTGGAGAAAACTCCAACTACAAGTAATATTTGAGGGGGAAGTGCTTAAACAATAAAAGAGTAGTCAGCTTGTCCAAAGAGACTGAAAGACCACATGAGATGGGGTTTGACATGCAATATCAGAACCAGCCAGATAACGGCACCCACAACCATGTCAGGTGAGGTTTCAGGAAAGGGAGAGCAGAAGTGGACTGAGGAGAGAGGAAGTCCTGCAGATGCATAAAAGGAGAGCAGATAGCACCTTAAGTGACATAAAGAAAATTGTACAAGTTTCTAAAGGAAAATACATCAGGCCAGGTGCTTGTGCTGAGGAGAACAGTCTAGCCAGGAGAAGAAATACAGATGATTTGGAGAGAAAGGGATAGAAGCTGCCTGTAAGTTCCCAAGCTGGATACAGTTGTGAGGCCTGAAGTGCAGGGCTGTGAGGGAGTCTAGAAAGGGCATCCGCAGCACCTCTGCGAAGATCACAGCAGCAGAAGAGGTGGACCTGTGTCTGAATGTCGCTGGGAAGCTGCAGCATTGAGTTTTCTCCTGCTGCTTCACTTTGTTTCAGAAAAATAAGAGGAGAAGTTACAGTCGAAGACAGGAGGAAGGAGGGAAATTTTACAAGAAAAAGGAATGGAGTTTACAACTGGCGCATCCTAAGCTCACTGTTCTCCGGCTGCTTCACCTGAGAAGCGGGTCGTGCTGTCTTCGTCACGTGGTTATCGCACCTCAGAGCAATTTGTCTTTGGCTCGTGTGTCTCAGGTATCTGTAGGGCTGACCATCCCTGACACCTCCTCAGTAGTTCTGCTTTGTTTTCAGTCATGCTGAGAAGCTTCCTGCCAGGCAAGTGCTCTACCACCAAGCTACACCCCAGCATTCTGAAACCGGTTGTCACCTGAGTTTATATCAATAAGAACTCACATGCACAAAGAATGTGGCATTTAAGGTGATCTAGGAAGACCGGGGAGAGATCTCGGCCGCAGAGGTCTTACTCAGTGTATGCGAGGTCCTGGCTTTGATCTACAGCATCCCATAAAGGAGGGTTTCTTCTAGGGTGCACCCACAAATAATCTTGGGCTTAGACTGACTTTTAAAAAATCCACACCAGCCGGGCGGTGGTGGCACACGCCTTTAATCCCAGCACTCGGGAGGCAGAGCCAGGCGGATCTCTGTGAGTTCGAGGCCAGCCTGGTCTCCAAAGCAAGTTCCAGGAAAGGCGCAAAGCTACACAGAGAAACCCTGTCTCAAACAAAAAAAGAGTCCACACCCAGGAAAGCAGCAAGTCCATTCTGGCTAAGACGCTGGCTCTGTCTGGAGAAACACTGCCACGCTGTGCTCCAGCGACGTTGTTCAGACTCTGTGCAGCTGTTTCCAGTGGAGAAAATGGAGTCGTGGAACCCAGTGGTCTGGTTCCTCCCAGCTGCAAAATTCTGGGAACACTTAAACACAGTACCCCTGGCCTCACTCCAGGGACAGCTTTGCAAGGTTTATACTACAACCAGAGCTTTCTTTAAGCAGCAGTATCATGGTCTTTGTGCAACTACATGTAATCCTTAAGATGAATCTTAGATATGCAACGAATAAAAATTTAAGTGTTAGCATGTGTATTGCCATAAGTAGCAAACTATATCAAAACACTAAATAAGCACTACGGAGTCTTAAAGGGATTCCCAAATATATTTTAGAACAAAATCTTAAGGTAGACATATAATCTTTAAAATCCCAAGCTAACATTGACTTAACAAAGACAGATAGTTACAAACAAGCTTTTGCTATTTGCATGTGGAAAATTAATTATCTTCCAATGGCAAGTTTACAGATTAAAAATAAACATGAAGACCTAAATTGTTTTGATGGCACAGCTGCATATATAGTCACACATTTTTCATTATTTGAAATGAGTCTTGGTTCCAGTAAATGCAATCTTCAAGGAAGCGATAGCAAGGCTGGTTCTGTTTCTTAGGAGAGACTTGCTGATAAAGGACTCATTTGTTTGCCTGCTCATTCCTTCTTGTTTGCTGTAGTGCAGTCCTGGTGGCTGAAGCTAAGGCCTAATGCCTATTAGTCAGTTGCCAGACCACTGAGCTGTGCTTCCAGCCCTTACTTGGAGACAGGATCTTACTAGATTACCCAGCTCTGCCACTAAGACCCAGGGATTTGCCTGTCTCTGCCTCCTCAGTGTTGAGATTACAAGCATGTGCCAGCATGCCTAGAATTTTTTAGGTGGCTTCTGGGGTTCAAACTTGGGTCCCCATGCTTGTGTGACAAACATTTAACCAACTGCAGTGTCTCTCCGGACCCCAGTTCCGTTGCTGTGATAAAACACTCAGATCAAAAGCAACTTGGGGGAGGATGTGGTTCATTTCGGCTTACCCTTCCAGGTGAGAATCCACCTCTGGAAAAAGTCAGGGCAGACGCTCAAGCAGGAACTTGCAGCCGAACCCCTGGAGGAAGGCTGTTTGCTGACTTACTCTCTGGCTCGCTCCCAGACTCATGCTTAGCTCCTTTCTTGGACACCCAGACCCACTTGGCCGGCAGCTATGGTACTGCCCACAGTGGGATGGGCCCTCCTTTGTCAATTAGCAGTCAAGACAGTCCTCCATTCACATACCCACTGGCCAGTCTGATTTAGGCAGTTGAGGGTCCCTCTTCACAGATGACTCTAGGTTATGTCACGTTGACAACAAAACCAATCAGCGCAATAACCAAGCCAAGTGTGGTGATGAATGCCATCATACCATCACTTGGGAGATTGAGGCATGAGGACCATGAGCTCGAGATAGGTCTGAGCTACATAGCAACTCCATGCCAGCCTGGACCACAGCATGAGACCCTGTCTGAAAAATACCTCTCCTCTAATCTCCCTTACAACCTGGCTGTTGGATACTAAATACTAAATAATAAAACTATTAAGGAAGAAATGGCTTTTCCAGCCTAGCCTCAGCACTTCACATAAACTATATGACATTTACATATAATATACATAACTTAAGTATTGTTTAATAGTTGTGACTCTCGTTTTATTCTACCTAGGAAAATGTGAGAAATTAGTTTGATTTTCTAACCTTTTTTTTCCTTCATGTGTTTCTTGAGATAGAATGATAACTCCATCTAGAGTCCGTCTCAGGTCATTGTTCAACAAAAAGAAAACTACATGAAAATGACCTCATTGGAGAATGGAGAAAAAAAGGTAAGAAAATGATCCAGGATACACTGATGTGACTACAAAATGTGTTGGTGGTCCCACAGGATGTGGCATAAATATACATCATTAATAAATTAGAGATCTGTGTATATGGATATAAATGTCTGTCAGAGCATTATGAAAACAGGAAATTAATAGAACCCATCTCACTATTTAATACTGTTCCTCGGCACATTAATGCCACCATGCCTTTTTAGTATCACTGTCCTACTTGGAAACGTTTAAGAACTTTAAAAGTACATTTGCTAATGTCTTCATTGAGAGCAGAGTGTTCAGCCTGTTCTTTGAAATGAAGTGTCAACCATCTCTGCAGTTCTTAGAAATGAGATGTTAAGAGTCTGTGGTGACAAGAATGGGCTCATTGTGGGCTGTGGATGGTACCGTCACCTACAAATGCCTCAGTGTGCTTCAGTGCTGGGCTAATGATTTGTGCCTAATGGATCATGAAGAGCATTTCGAAGCCTCCTTTTCTCCCTGAACATCATCAACTCCCAAGACCTTGTCAAAAAAAAACCAGCAGTGGTTGTCATAATGCTGTTCCCCAAGTGTCCCTCACCCAACGCAACCTTTAAATGCATTTGGTGGCTTTCCAAAGAGCAGCAAAGGTCAAGGGAAATTCAATAGTGCACATCTGAGCTTTAAGAAAAAAAAAAACTTAAACCTAAAATCATATTAGAGAAATGGGGGCTTCTTCGTGGGTAGAGTAAACCATTACTGTTTGAAAATTCTTGTATTATCCAGTTAGAATAAAATAATAGCTATTGGTAATGGAGCACTTGCCAAGTGTGAGATGCTAACAAATGTGTTGTTATCTTAGTTTTATATATATATATATAGTTTTATATATATATATAGTGTCTGAAGCCACAGAGACACTAACAGACGCTAACATGACTTATTTCACAAGTGAAAAAAAAACCTCATGACTCAGTCCAGGTCTCCCTGGTTCCAGAGAATAAGTGTATAATTACTCTTTGAAGTCCCCAAATGTTATTATATGGAAAGCTATGAACCCAGAACGTTTTCCAGAAATTATACATCTACTCATGAAGAAATCTTTAAAAGAGAAATTTTGGTATTGACCTAGGTTTACATTCCAACTCTCATTTGTGGAGTTATAATAAACTCAGACAAGTGACATAATCCCTATTTTTCAGATGAACACGCTGAATAAAAGTAACCCTACATGTGAGTGTATTTGGGGTACCTTTATTTGGAAAGTCTTTGTTTTTAATAATGGTACCAAATTTTTTGCATCTCATCTAGATTATAAAATTGGAGAACCAGACTTTGGGGACTGTAATGATAAGAAACTATTATATAATTAGTCTTAGAGTAATCCTAGGTCCAGACTACACCCTAGAGTTCTCTTCAAATGAACCAATATTTTCACTGTCAGCCATCCTGGCAAGAGCTCCTTTGGGGACAATAAGAAAGGACTCAAGAGAACCACCTTGGACAGGAGAAATTATGTCCCTTTCCTTGAGGATAAGGACTGAGGGAGTTCATCCAGTGCTGACTATTTCTAAGCCATATTGACACAGTCCCAGAAATAATCAAGCAGCCAATCCAACAGGAACATCTAAGGTTACAAAATAGCTGTAATGTTTTAATTGTTGTTATTAACTTTCAGTAAAAATCTGTGTTATGATCTAGAGCAAAGTTCAGCAAGCATTTTCTGTAAATAATTCAGGCTTTGTGGTCATGCTCTCTCTGTCACAGAGCTTAGCTCTGCCGTTGTAGTACGCAAGCAAATGAGGGTAACTATGTCCCAATAAAACCTTATTTATACACACTAAAATTCTAATAATATAACTCTCGCAGGAAATGTTAAGCTATTTAAAAATACATAATCTATTCTTAATTTACAGCTCATATAAAGACAGGCAGCTTTCAGGCTTGAACCATGGGTCAGAGTTTGCCAGCCCCTGCTCTGGGAAATTGAGGAGGAGGACATGTCGTCTTGGGAGAAAGGTAGTGAAAGAGAAAAATCTCTGCCCTTCTCTGGAAACTTGAGAATGGAAACTCACTCCAACAGTCACCATAAAAAGACAGCCAATAGCCCATTGAGTACTTCTTTGTTGTTTTTGAGAGAGGGTCTCGTGTAACCCAGGCTAGCCTCCAACCCTCTATGTATCCCAGGATGAACTTGAACTTTTGATCCTCCCGTGTACCCTTCAAGCACTGGAATCACAGCCATGTATCACTGCTCATATAAAAATGTGATACAAGCCTGTAATTTCAGCACTCTTGGGGCAGAGGCAGGAAAATTTCTGAGTCTGGGGCCAACCTGGTCTACAGAATGAATTCCAGGACAGCCAGAGCTACACAGAGAAACACTATCTCAAAAAAGACAGCCATGTTCCATGGCATGACCAATTTAACCAAGTCCACATTGTCTGAATTTTAGCATGCCAACACAAAAGCAATGATGTCTCCTATGCTGCTGAAATTGGGTGGGGTTTTTGTTGTTGTTGTTGTTGTTGCTTGCTTGCTTGCTTGCTTGCTTGCTTACTTGCTTTTGTTTTTTTTGAGACAGGTTTGTTGTACCACCACCACCCTGCTGAAAATTGGTTATTACCGATACAGTCCTGAGATATCCCTAAAACACAGAACACATTCTCATGCTGTTACTTTCTCCTTCCTTCCTTTTATTGACTTTTTAGCTTTGAAAACTTTGTGTGATTATGCTTAATTTATATATATATATATTTTGAGCAACTTCTATCCTTATTAGTAAGTAGGTTTTTGTTTGTTTGTTTGTTTGTTTGTTTTATAATTCTTTATTGATTATTTGGAAATTTCACATCATGCACCCCAATTCTGCTCAACTCCCAGTCCCTCCATATCCACCTCTCACCCCTACAGCATCCCTCCAAAAGAAACCCCCCAAAAAAATAATTAAAAACAAAACAAAAAATATCTCACTCCTCAGTCTTTCCAACACCTACCTCTTCACTCAGCCTCGTGGCATCGGAGCTGCGGTGTGTCATACAGTGTACCCTTTATCCAATCAGCCACACCCAAAAATAGTCATTATAATGAGTCATTAGTCTGGTTCAAGGCCTCTGGCTTCTAGCACACCATCATCACTGGACCCTCACCAAAATTCCTCTCAGGTATCCTGCTGTTGCCCCAAGCCATGAAGAACCTTCGGCTATTGTTCCACAGAACCCGTCTCTTCACACACTCCAGGAAGTCATAGATGGGATAGATGTTAGGGTGGGCCAATCCAAGGCCCAGGATGTGTGTCTGAGTGATAGTTGAGCTGGTCAGTCCAGGCGGTTGGGACTGTCCTACTCAGTCATGGGGTGGAGGCCGTTCCCCTATGCCCATGGAATTGGGGTCAGTTCTACCACACCCAAGGTGAAGGGTGGGGCCATCTCTCTCATGTAGGGGGGACAGCTCTCCCATGAGGGGCAAGGCCAGCTCTCCTGCTGCAATGTTCAGTGTGGGGCAGGACCAGCTATCCCAGGGTCAGTGAAGTGTGGAGCCAGCCCAGCACGACCCTCAGATTTCAACATGCATGGTTCCTATGTCCCCACCCCCGTGGTAACAGGGCTATGAACATTAATACAGACCCCAGTTGCTGTGGGACCATGGACCCAGACATGGTGGCCCTTGGCAGCAGCCTGCCCAGACAACACCATGGCCCCAGGTGGCAGCACAGGCCACTCTGATTGGCATGGCTCCAACAGCTCGGCCCTCAGACACCAACATGTCCACAGGTTTGGCCTTTAGTGACATTAATTCATATCTTCACCACTGATTTTTCTTTTCTAGATCTGCTACTAGAAGAATAGAAAGGCCAAACTGTTATTACTTAAGACACAGATTTATTTTTAAATTATTTATTACATATCAAGAGATTTACTTTTTCACTCCTGAGACAAAGGACAAAAATACGATGCCAGTATTGAGGGGTCAAAGACAGGACTTTCTTAGCATGCATAAGGCCCTGAGTTCGAGCCCCAGCACCACGTAAAACCAGGAGCAGAGGTGGATGGCTATGGTCCCCGCACTTCGGGGAGAGCCAGCAGGACCGAAAGGCCAAGGTCATCCTGGGATATAGAGAGCTGGAAGCCAGTCTGGGTTACATGAGACTTTCTCTCAAAATCAAAAAGCAAGTACTCAGAAGGGCCCTTAGTGATGAACTCTCCTTATATCAACACTGCAGCATGTCCATCTGTTCCTCCACATTCTGTGACCCTCTGCGTGTGCATGTGCACACTCCCACGTGCCTTTCTCCAGCCTTTACTTTTATGCACACTTTGAAATAAAAACTCTCATTAAATACATTCATCTTTCGGATTAACCAAAGGAGAGTTTTGTGAACATTAATGCAGCATAGGAAATCAATACATCACAATTAGAAAAAGGCAATTGGAAAAAAAAAAACCTCCTGGCTTTTATTTTATTTTTTTATTTTTATTCAGACACACTCAGTTTGTTTGGATGGAAAATAATTGTGCTGTTCACTCCATCAGCCTGAATTCTTGAACCGATGAAGCCAACGGACACTTAATGAGAAGGCATTTTTCATGTCCGTTACATCTGACTCAACACTAAGTTGCTTAATGGATTACATTTGGGTTTCATCTTAGAGTTGATTAAATATTTAACATTTGGAACAAAAATATAGCCACATTTGGTAAGTTAACGGTGAGATGCAAAACAGCTTCTAGCACCTAATTTCAGAAGTGCAGTACAGGCAGAACTATTAAATATAATCTAACCCAACTGGGTGTGGTGGTGCACACCTTTAATCCCAACACTAGGGAGGCAGAGGCAGCAGAATCTTTGTAAATCCAAGGTAATTCTGGTCTGCAAAGAGTTCTAGGACAGCCAGGTTTACATAGTCACCTAACCAAAAAAAAAGTGTGGGGTGGAAAACTTATGTCTAAGAGGACAGCTGGCATGGTCCAGGTCATCTGGGTTCACCTTGATCTGCCACTTCTTTTAGCTACATGTTAGACTCCTTTTAAGAAACTCAAAACTGAACTTACTTCTTTCAGGATAGTGACAACCTAGTTTTCAGAAATTGACCAACCTCCTGAACAGACACGGGATTTCTACTTGACTTCAGCACACCTTCCCACACTAAGGGAGAGGTCTGGGCTTCAGCTGCTGTGGTTATGCCTGGCTAAGTACCAACAGGATTGAGTGTCGGATTTATTTTTAGAGCTGGAGTTACAGTTAATGAAAGATGTAAAAGATAAGACATCAATTTCATAAAGAAATACACACTGCAATAAAATATTCATGGGGTCCTTCTCTACCTATGGATGCTTGAGCATAAAGGAAAATAAGACTGATACAATTAAATAGTCTTTTTGTAAGTTCTAACTTAAATGTAATTTAGGAAAATTAATATATAGTTCTGATTTAAAAGTTGTGTGGGGGTTGGGGATTTAGCTCAGTGGTAGAGCGCTTGCCTAGCAAGCGCAAGGCCCTGGGTTCGATCCTCAGCTCCAAAAAAAAAAAAAAAAAAAAGATCAAAGTAGAAGTTGTGTGGAGTAGCTAAATGCCAAGCTTCCCTGATAAAACAGCTATTTTGATTCAATTAATTAATTTTATAACATTATTGGGATAAAATTAACATAATAAACTTGCACATATTTAAGAGGTAAAGTTCAACAAGTGTTGGTGTATACACTAATGATTATTGCCATCAAGATAATAAACATTCCCATGGTACCCTAACTTTTCCACTCCCTCCCAGCTCGGTCCAGCCAGCCTCTGTACTTTTTGTTACTTGCTTTTATCTTCTGGGTATCAAATGTTCCTTTATTGAACATTTTCCTGTGCTCATCTTACTTAGCTGGGTATTCAGACATCTCATCATGAATTTCATCTGTGAAATCATGAGGTTGGTGGCCATCCACCCAGCAGACAGAAGACACAACAGTCCCCACAAAACTGTTTTATGCTTCCAGAGAGTTCTCCAGCTAAAGATCAATGGTGTTGACAGTCTCATCAAAAGCAATGCATCCACTCACTGTGCACAGTGTGGTTTTTCTTTTTTTGGTGTTGCTGTTGTTTTGTTATTGTTGTTGCTACTGCTGTTGTTGTTTTCTGTTTTATCCAGTCTCGTGGGGTTTTCGGGAGGGCTTTCAGATGTGAGCATATGCTTTGTGTATGGGTTTTGCTTGACTGAACGGGAATTTTCTTTGTCATGTTGTGGTTTGCTGTAGTGCGAGGGAATAAAACAAGGACTCCACATGCTGTGTAAGAATTCTACCACACAGCAGCTATGTCTGAAGCCACCTTTGAGGGCTTCGATGACCTGGACAGAATCAGACAGCACCACTTTAATCTGAGCCTATCTGTTCTGATGGTCAGTTACACTGAAATCATTATGCCCTTGGAAATGTCATCATAACCAATATTTTGGAGAAAGAACTGGGAACCCATCTTGGCCACCAAAGGAAGAATGCTCTCTCTCTCTGCAGTTGAAAAGTCCTGAGAGGCATTCTGTCATCTCCTCAGGGGTTCCTAGCAGAATTGAGCAAGTGGTACATGGGTGTAAGGCCACTCACTAAAGCAAGGAATTCTCAAGATTTTTTTTTAATAATTTTGTGGGAAAATATTTTAAACTAACTCCTAATAGCTTATCAATATATCCACAGATTAGTGTTTCTAGAAGCTTCTTTTGCCGTAGATGGCAATAACACAGAGACCCACAACTAGTCAAGGTGCAGAGAAGGAAAGACTACAAAATGCTCATCCTTAATTGGAATATCTATATCACTATTCTCTCCCAAGGATCAGGGCTGTCACACATATAAACCCATAGATGCTGTAGCAGCATGCACAACACCTACATAAACTAAAGTCAGTCAAAATCCCAACATTGAGAGAGGAGGTAGGCACAAAGTAACTATTGGCAATTGATAGCTACTGAGAGAAGAAGGGTCAATTTTCTTGAAGAGTATGGCCTCTGGTAGGTTGACTACACTCCAGTGGAAGCCCACACACCCAAGAATATATGGGCAGCAAAAATCAGATTTGATGGTTTTGTTTTTTTTTTTTTTTTAACGAAGACATAGAGTTGGGTGGGTAGGTGGTAGGGTAGATCTGGGAGGTATAGAAGAGAGGGAATGAATATGATCAAGCGCATTGTATGATGTATTAATTCCCAAATAATTAACAAAATGTTTTAAACAGATAGATTTTATCTCTAAAAGTTAATTTAAAAATAAATAGGAATCTAATCCATTTTACAAGTCTCCTCGTAAACACTCCCCTCATTGTACAGCTTCCTACTATTCCTTACCACTCCTGCCTCTGGTCCCCCAACAATCCCCTCACTCTTCTCTCAGTATTCAAAAAAAAAAGAGCACAGCATGCCTGGTTAAAGAGGAATTGGGTTTCACATCTTCCTGAAATCTCAGTTTATGAAAACTTTTTCCATGAGCTATTTTTGATGAAAGATATTTTCATCAAAATGCTACAACCTGAGACTTAGATGCCTAAGTTACAGATGTGTCCTTGACATTAACATGAAGTGTATCTTCGAGTAAGTTCTTCTTTATCTCAGAGTATAAATGATCTCTTGCCGAGCGGTGGTGGCACACACCTTTAATCCCAGCACTCGGGAGGCAGAGACAGGTGGATCTCTGAGTTCGAGGCCAGCCTGGTCTCCAAAGCAAGTTCCAGGAAAGGCACAAAGCTACACAGAGAAACCCTGTCTCAAAAAAACAATAAATAAATAAATAAATAAATAAATAAATAAATAAATAAATAAATAAATAAAATGATCTCTTTCCACATCAGACAGTCTGTATACATGATGTTCAGGATAATAGGAGTGTCCAGTGTGCTAACAGCTCATAAGGCATGTGTCCTCAAATATATGGGTTACTTTGGGGATTCACAATGAGTACATTTTTTTTTTAATCTGCTAGTTTGGTAAAGTTATAGTTGTAGGATCTCCCCCAAGATCCGTGATTTCACTAGCTCTGGGTAGCTGGTTTGGTTTCATTTCATTAGCCTTGGGTAAATTGGTTTGGTTTCCAGTAGTAGCTGTGATTATCCTCCTAGTGAGTGGGTGTTGAGTCCAATTAGAGAGCTGTTGGTTACCAAGGTCTGTGTGCCACTGCTGCATGCTTAGGGTTATTGTGTCATGCTGGTCATTGTTGTGGTCCATAGGTGCCATACCCTGGTAGGACTGTTGGTTGCTTCCCTCCTTTGGAAGCTTGCATGGCACCTTCTGATACCATGAAAGCTAGTCCTCAGGGAGGAGGCTTGCAAGTCAGTTGCAGCTCAGGGGCGTCTGGGCCCTGTGTCTGAAGTGCATGATATCTTCATCAATAGGGACTTACCTTCCACCTATGAGGCACAACCAAGGGCAATAGCAATAGCCTATATGTTTGGGAAATCTCTTAGACAACTCTAACCAATACTCAAAAGAGGACTTCTTATGCCTGTTGTTGGGGTTTTTGTTAGGTGGTTTTTCACTCTTAGAGGGAGCATTATCAACCCAGATCATTTAAGTTATATATATATATATATATATATATATATATATATATATATATATATATATGAGAGGGAATGAATAATATCAAGCGCATTGTATGATGTATTAATTCCCAAATAATTAACAAAATGTTTTAAACAGATAGATTTTATCTCTAAAAATTAATTTAAAAATAAATAGGAACCTAATCCATTTTACAAGTCTCCTCGTAAACACTCCCCTCATTGCACAGCTTCCTACTATTCCTTACCACTCCTGCCTCTGGTCCCCCAACAATCCCATCACTCTTCTCTCAGTATTCAAAAAAAAGTGTGTGTGTGTGTGTGTGTGTGTGTGTGTATACATATATATGCATGCTATATACATACACACACACACACACACACACACACACACACACAGGCTTACAAGTGTTACAGCTTGGGGGTTAATAATTAATAGTATGATTGCTGATGACTTTTTAGACATCCTTATTGTTGTTTTGCCTTTGCCTTTCTCTCTCCTTCTTCTGCATTTATCTCCCTCTCCTCTCCCTAATTAGAGCATCCCCTCCTTCTACACAAAGAACTACAGGCAACTGAGGAATGCTGGAGGTGGGAGAAATAGTTTTCCCCGGGGAAGAGCACACTGATTGGTTCTCCAATACCAAATGGTCAGCCCTGAAAACATATACACACAAGTGACATTATACAGACTAAGCAGGTTATACTTAGAAATGCATACATATATACATATATGCATGTAACAATAATTGTTATTGGGAAAAAAGAGGCCATGAGTTTGGATGAGAACAAAGAAGGGTATATGGGAGGATTTGGAGGAAGGAAAGGGAAAACGTAAATGATGTAACTATTGTCTCAATAAAAGAAAAATTTAAATTATATTTTAAAAAATACCTACTAAGTCTACCCTAGGCAAAACACCCACTTTCTCTATTCTTCATTGTATCCTCTCTGTAAAGACACATACTAAACAAATCATGATAAGGATGAAATTTGAACAGAATCACCCCCAAATGAACCAGCTGCCCAGTGATGCTAAATTATCCTCACAACAGTTGGAAGAAATTTCTAAGAAGTCATTTAGGGCAATGTTCAAAAACAGAAATTCTAAAATCAGTGACATTTTGCAAGAAAGGATGGAGGATGTCTTTAGACAAAAAAAAAAAATAGGAAAGTTTCCAGCTTCCAGCAACTTGGGATGCCAGTTCATACTTTACACTACTAAGTAGCTGCTAACTCTTAGGATTATTGCCATTCACTACCAGAAGGAGTACCCATGGTAAGCCAGGAGCAAAATCACGTCAGCACCACAGTTTATAATAACTAAAAGTTCTAAAATTTTGGGGGACACTTAAAGGAGTACTGGGGAGGGTTAGCTAAGACTGCCCTTAGCATGAGCTTAGATGTAAAGACCAGGGTCAGGAGAGGAATCCGTGAGCATCTGTGGGGGGTGAGTCTGAACTGCAGTATCCTTTGTATTCTAAGTGCTTGGAATTCCCAACAAATATTTTAGACACTGTTATAACTCCATAATAGTTCATTTAGAAGAATGCAATTAGATTCTCACACATAGAACAACTCCCAATATAAATCCAAATCAATAAAGCAAATGGATAAAGTGAGAAGAACGGATGAATCAGACTTGGTTGGAACTCAGGCCTGCCAGTCCCTTAGGAAAACTGAGAGTCTCTTTTCTAGCTGTGTTAATGAGCTTTTCATCACTGTGTAAAATAAAAAGAAAAGAAGTCTTCTAAAAGAAGGGAGGTTCTCTTTCCCTC
This sequence comes from Peromyscus maniculatus bairdii, assembly GCF_049852395.1. Taxonomy (NCBI): domain Eukaryota; kingdom Metazoa; phylum Chordata; class Mammalia; order Rodentia; family Cricetidae; genus Peromyscus; species Peromyscus maniculatus. Next base: position 9,234,372 of record NC_134856.1, read on the forward strand.
AGTTTCAGGGGTTTGGGACTATGGGCACTTGGCTCCATTATTTCTGAGCCTATGGTGAGACAGTATGACATGATGGGGTTCGGAGGGGGGAGCATGGTAAAATAAAACTCTTTGTCTCATAATGACCAGGAAGCAGAGAGAGAAAGAGGAAGTAGCAGGGGTTCTAATATACTCTTCAAAGGCACACCCACAGTGACCTACTTCCTCTACCTTGGCCCCACCCCTATAGGTTGCTCCTCTTCCAAATTAGCACTCCAACCAACCAAGGCAGTGCACATAGCTTTGGGGCCATTTTGATCCAAACTGCAGAAAATGTCCTTCTCCCTAATTTAAACATTGATTCTACCACTCCTCACCTGTGTGACATTGAACAATTACTCCTCTCTGTTTCCAGTACCTCATTACATATAAGAACCAAAACTGACATTTACTTTACAGGGTACTGTTGTGTATTAAGTGATACAACACATGTGGAGAGCTTGGGAGATTACCCGGCACATAATTAGAATTCAATTTCATAGTGGCTATTATCATTATTGTTCACCACTCTTATTAGTAACTAATTACAGGTTACTATCTTCATACTAACATTCAAGTTAATCCTTTCCAGGTACCTCAGTTTACCCTTTCATACAGCAAGCACCATAAGGTGATTAAAAGACCAAACTGAGACAGTGAATAAAGTCACCCCAGGCCAAGGCCTGAGTATGGAGGCTCTGGCTCAGTCATATGGTAAAATGTGATTTGAGTATGCCAGATTTAAAGGTCACTAGTCAAGAAACACCAGACACTTTGAAGCAACTGGAGGAGGTGAGACCTGGTAGCCAGCTTTAGTTATTGTCAAGGCCAGCACATTCATAAACTCTCCTCATTAAAATTTGCCAATTAATGAGCGGTGGCACAGCCCCTAGCAAAGGTCAGCCGCAGCCCAAGCAAACTTATCAAAAATTCAGAGAGGTCCAGAGTTTGGGAGAAGTTCATTCTTCCCTTAATGAACGGCTCTAATTACAATCCTGACATAACAAAATGCAAAATGCACTCTTCAAAAGACACCAAGTCAAAGGTTTAACAGCCCAGATAACCTTCTCCTTTGGTACAGGATGACCCAGATGTAGGGGAGGAGGGAGGAGAGAATCTTAAGAGTACAGTCAACAGGGTGGATGAAAGGGCTTTTCAAGAAATAAAAGCTTGGTAGCACATCAGAATCCCAGCACAGAGAAGAAACTGAGAGCAGATAAAAATACTCCCACATCCTGGGATCTGGGTGAACACAGAGTCAAGACTCTGGCTAATCGTCCTTCTTAGCAGACATCAAAGTATTTATTTGGTGACCTTTCTAGGCTAGTTATGAATAGCACTTTGACATCCTGAAGAGTCTGAGCCTGTAATTGTTGCCTCGTTTAGATAAAAAAAAAAAAAATCCTCAAGTATGTGGACACAGAATGGATATGCTGTGTTTAAATGGTTTCTGAAATAACAGGTCCAGGGTTTCAAACCAGGTTAGCACTAGCCAAAGGCTTAGTGAGAGAGAGCACAACCTGACCCTCTATGCATCCACCAGGGGAGCCACCATCTTGGAAGGGTTGACTTCATCCATTCCATGACCTAGGACTAGTTTCACAGAGGGCTTCAAAAACTTAGGAAAGTTCAGGTTTTGATTCATTACATGAAAGTGAGTGGATGGAATGATGAGAGACATTAAATCTTAATGTTCCCCACCAGTTTCAAGGGTCTTTAAAACTTTTAGACAGCAAGAGACTTTTCACTCATAATGCCTCAAAAACTTCTGAAATTTCTAACCAAACGCACAAGAACAAGGTGAGAAATCGGTTCAAGAATTAGAACAAGCACATCACAGGAAAGTACAAATACGAAAAAAGAAACATGCTCAAAGGCACAAAGTGACTCATTTAAAGTCAACAGGAAGCAGGTAACCCTTCCTCAACAGGTCATGGGCATCTCCACCTATGTGTTTATTTATTCCATAAATTTCTGTTGAGCACCTTGCATGTGTTCAGTCTTATTTGTCTGCAGGATGTGATCAAGCATACAAACCAGACATGATCCTACCACTCACAAAGCTCCTATTCTAGTAGAGGGAGGGAGATGATAAATCAATTAATAAATGCAAAAAAAAAATGAACCCGGCACCACTGTTTGGAGATAATCAAAATGGAGGGCTGGTGCTGTATCTGACCGCTCTACCTCAGAAGGTCCCTATGTTAATTTTTTGGCACTATTGGTTAATGATAGAAACTTCAGGATTCAGGACTTAGCCAAAGGTCTTTAGATCACAAAGAGCATGGCCTTGAAAAGATTCTGGGCCACAAGTCCCTTCCTCTTCCTTCTTCTGTCTCTTATCTCCTGACTTCACATGAGATGAGCTGTTTTGTTCTTGCATTAATTCTCATAAGGGGGATTGGGGATTTAGCTCAGTGGTAGAGCACTTGCCTAGCAAGCCCAAGGCCCTGGGTTTGGTCCTCAGCTCTGGAAAAAAAAAATCCTCATAAGAATGTGCTGCATTATCAGTAGGACCAGCTTATCATGATTAATACCCTCTGAAACCTTGAGTCAAAGTAAACTTTTTTCTTATGAGTTGATGGCTTCTGGTATTTGCTATAATGATGAAAGGCCAGATAATGCAGATATAATAGCTATTGCATGGCTGTTAGAGATGGAATGATCAGAGAAACTCACCCTAAGTGAAACCGTTTCTACTGAGACTTGAATGGCACAGAAGTTAGCAAAAAGAAGGCTACAGGGTAGAGCATGGCAGCAGAATGTGTTGTTGGTGAAAGGGGCAAAGCTGCTTACAAACAAGGGAAGGGCGTCTGGATCAGGAGTGAGGAGGGAGATGGGAGCAGAGAACCTTGCATATTAGCAGTGGAGTCTATGCATTTTACATAAACAACACAGAGTCCACTAGGGATTTTAACCAGAAGAGTAATCCGAATTCCATTTCAAAGACCACTCTGGGGGCTGGAGAGGTGGCTCAGCGGTTAAGAGCATGGACTGCTATTGCAGATGATCTGAATCCAGTTCCCAATACCCTTGTTGAGCGACTCATGGCCACCTGTAACACCGGCTCCAGGGCTCCAGGGGATCTGATGTTCTCTCCCAGCCTCCTGGAGCGTTCACACTCACACACAGACACACAGACACAAAATAAAAATAAGATAAAGTCACAAAGTCGTGCCCTGGGAAAGGTGGGGGTGTGGAATTACAGGGGTGGCAGGGAAAGAGGAGGGTAGAGGAGGTGAGTCACAGAGTGCTTTGAACGCAGGTATGGAATAGTCAAGAACTAACTCAAAGTTTAAAAAAAATCATCCTGTAGCTAGTAAGACGGTTCAGTGGGTAAAAACACTTACTGTGCAAGCCTGACTATTAAATTAGTTTAGTCCCTGGAACTCATGTAAGAAGCCAGATGTGACAAACAACACACATCTGTAATCCCAGCACTCCTATAGTGAAATGGAGGCAGAAGATTTACCCAAAGCTCATGAGCCAGCTTGCCTAGAGTACACTGTGGCAGAAACAAAAAGAGAGACCCTGCCTCAAAGATAGGAGAGAACTGACTCTGATCTCTCTACTTGTGCCATCTCTCTACATATGTGTGCGTGCGCGCGCACCCACACACCACACCACGCATATACCATAATAATTTTTTAATTTTAAAAATATTTTAAATATTATTTCATTGCCAGGTATGAGAATAGATGCCTGTGATCCTAGCTCTTGGATGGCTGAGGCAGGAGGATCACATGTTAGAGACTAAGAAACATAACAATGCTCTGTCAAAAAAAAAGAAAGAGAGAGAGAGAGAGAGAGAGAGAGAGAGAGAAGAAAGAAAGAAAGAAAGAAAGAAAGAAAGAAAGAAAGAAAGAAAGAAAGAAAGAAAGAAAGAAAGAAAGAAAGAAAGGCAAAAGATCCTGCAAGTAGATTTTTTTAATACAGGAATACTATGCAGCTATTAAAACAGAATAAAATTCTGTTGTTTTCAACATGGATGGAACTAGAGGGTATTATGTTAAGTGAAATAAGCCAGGCACAGAAACACATGTGTTCTCACTTAACCATGGAGGTGAAACGGTGGATTTCAAAGAAGCAGAGAATAGCATAGGAGAGTCCAGAGTTTGGGGAGGGTGTTGAGGAGGGATGGAAAAAGGACAGAGTACAGGAGTAAAGTCCTCTGCAAGAGCAACAAACGCCATCTCTCCAGTCGAGGAGAAATAACTTTTATCATTGTATGGCTTGCAGGCTGACCAGAGTTTACAGCAACTAATTGTGTTTTGATTTTGTTTTTGTTCTTATTTTTGGAGACAGGGTTTCTCTGTGTAGCCCTGGCTGTCCTGAAACTCACTCTGTAGACCAGGCTGGCCTCGAACTCAGAGATTATCCTGCCTCAGCCCCCAGAGCGCTGGGATCAAAGGCATGAACCACCAGCCCCAGCTTAATGGTATATTTCAAAATAGCTAGTAGAGAAGGCTTTTTAATATTTTCAATACAAAGAAATGAAAACTGCCTGAGGTAAGAGATATCCAAATCCCATCTAGTCAGTATATGTTGTATACCTGTATTGAAATACCAAGCAGTACCTCCTAAATATGTACAATTTCCATGTGTCAATTCCAAAGAAAAACTCATTTTTTAAAGGCTATTGGGGTGGGGCTGGAGAGATGGTTTAGGGATTAAGAGCACTTGCTGCCCTCGCAGGGTCCCTGTGTTTGGTACCCAGCATGCATGTGGTGGGTCACAATCATCTGTAACTCCAGTTCCAGTGGCTCTGACTTCCTCTCCTGACCCCCAAAGGCACCAAACACACAGACATCCGTGCAGACAAAAAAATAAATAAATAAAATAATTAAAAAAAAAACTCACGCACCTAAAATAAACCTTTAAAAAAAACTGAAGATCATCCTGGAAGATGCTTAAGTGCTGGGCGGGGCGGGGGGGGGGGGGGGGGGGGGAGTAGACTGGACCAAAAGGGTGGAGTTCAGGGAGGAGGTGTCTTTGGAGGAGCAGGGAAGAGATGAAAGCATCCTGAAAAGGTGGCATGCTTCGGAGGTGTAGTCAACAGGCTTGCATATGGATTGGATGAATGTGGGGGGAGCTGAAAAAAGAGACAGGAAGGCCTTGGGATGGGGGTTCGGCTTGAGCATCAGGATAAGTAATTGTATGAGTCATTGGAAGAGAAAAATAGGCTTGGGAAAGATGTGAACTCTCTCTCTCTCTCTCTCTCTCTCTCTCACACACACACACACACACACACACACACACACACACACACACACACACACACACACACATTTAAAATCAAACCTTGGGGAGGCAAGAGGATCCCAAGTCCAAGTTCACCCTGAGCTAAGGGATGGAGAATATCCATAAGAAAAATTAACCAGACAGATGAATGAGGAATATTCAAACCAAAGGTTCACATCAAATTGAGAGTTACACCCTGATTGTCATTTAAAGACGGGGGATTGGGGAGAGGTGCCGGGCAAAAGGGAGTCCTTTTCCAGAAGAGCTGTCCTGGGGGCTTGGAGCGGAAGCGAGGAAAAGCGGGCTCATCCGCTTTTGCTCAAACACAGTAGTTCTCGACAGTGTTTGAAAAAAAGCAGCAGCCCTCATGCGGGTTTGGAGTTGAAGCGTCTGTCCTGTAATCATAAGGCCCTGGGGTGGGGGTTGGGGGGGGCAGCTGCGAAAGCTCGGATCACTGTGAGGCGCTGCACAGCGAGCGTCTGGTCCTTCCGAGAACGCGGGCGCTTGCACACAGCTGTCAAGTGTCACTGAGCTGTGCAGCTAGAGAAGAAAACCCAGATCTAGCCCGGGCTGAGGCTGCCCCCTCGCGTCCTCCTTCGTTCATGACCCAAGAGTCATTCCAAAATCACACTTCTAAAGAAAGTTGCAAGCATTCAGCTGCCTCTATTTTCTCCCAACCGTTATTTTTTTCTCAAAGAAGCGCAATTTTCTAGAAGTCAATCCCATGGGTCCCCGTCACAGAAACACCAAAAAATGAGGAGAGGAGAAAATTCCAGATTACTTTAACCATCACACGCACCCCACAAAAACATGTTTGTTTTGTTTTGTTTTGTTTGTTTGTTTAGAGCAGTTACACACCTGTAATTTTCACCTCAAGAAGCTGAAGCAGAAGGACCAAAAGTTCGAGACCAACCTGAGCTACATAGTGACTCCACCTCAAAGAGCTTTTGTTCAATTGCTTATTTTTGTTCTTGAGCTTATTTTCTTTTTGTTTGGTTGCTGGTGTTTTGGTTTTTACATACATCACTACAAATATTAAAATGGTTGCTATTCTATCCAGGTTTGCCTTATATATTTTAGATAAAATACACTACTTCTGACAAAGAATCTCGAGCAGGGCTGTCTCTTATCACAATGCCCAGGTTGACAGCTTAATGGGCTCAGAGACTTGCTGTTCCTCTAGGGGCCCAGGGGAGCGTGATCTTGCTATGAATGTGACCCATGAAGCTGATTACCCAGTGTCTGGATGTCAGCCCCCCCTGAGATCAGAACCTGAGGCAAATAGTTGAGTGAAAATAATGTCAGGAAGCAGAAGTGTGGCCAGGTGGAGCATGCCAGCATCCCAAGCACTGCAGCAGCTGACGGGATAGTCCCAGGTGGTCTAGCCTGCAGTATCCAGTGAGTTCCAAGCCAACCTGGAGTACATAGCAAGATACGAAGACCCTATCTCAAAAAAAAAAAAAAAAAAAAAAACCACAGGAGAAAAAAATAAAATAAAAGGAGGGGAGGGTCTGGGGAGGAGCAGGAGAGGAAGCAGGAGTGGACAGGGTCGGAATAAAAAAAGCAAAGGGGTCCAGGGATGGGTTTGTGTGGTGCCTGGAGCCCCGGCCCCAGAAGGCTTCTGAGAATCCGCCCGGCATCTCAGAAGTGTCTGTCTGAAGGGCAGAAATTTGGTACATTGTTCAGCCAGCTCTCATTCCTCCTTGGTTAAGGACCGTTCTTTTCGTCATCAGGTCTGAGCTTGTAAGAAGCAGCTGTCTCTCTTCACGGCTTTAGAAAAGTCTGGAAGCAGGAAATGAGAAAGACACCTAAGAAACCATGGAGCCGACGTTTAAAATCCACCTCAAACTAAGTTGGAAAGACACATGCGGGGGAAGGGGTTCCAGCAGGATCGTAACTTCAAAGGAGGCTCTCACGGCGAATAATTCGGAGAAGCCTTGCTCTAAAGGGGACACAGCACATTTGCTACTTGCTAGCTGGTGAGTTTTGGCAACTTTTCTCACTGAACTCTGATTTCTTCATCCATAAAGTAATAATAATGGTAGCTATAATTAAGGGCTCTTCTGAATAATAAATGTGTTAATATATGTGAGTTGCCTAGTGCAAGGAGAAAAACACATTAAGTTGTTATAGTATTGTTAATAAGATAACAATCATAAAAACAATATCTCATTTGCTTTGCTGGGCTCCCGTTCTGTCTCGCGTTGGTGGACCCCTTTGTGGTCTCGCTCCTACTTTGTAACTTCTGTTATTCAGACACATGATACTTGTTTTTGTCTTACCACAGCCTACTTATTGAGTGTTGACTGTGCTTTAAGAGGGCACTCGCCTTAGTCTGTAATTCTGCTTTGTTCCTCAGACTATTTAGCATTGTCTTCTGAAGTAACAGAAACTGGTTATTTATATAAACACCGTCCCCAACTAAGCCCTATCCTCACCCACACGGATCCTTTAGAACTGTAGCATGCCACCCTCGGAAATACGACAAGTAGACCAGAGCTGGCATCTGAAGGAGCCTTGCTGCTTTTGAAGTAGTCACCCTGCAAAGTCTTGCATCCCTCTTGGCACCCCTATCCCCATGCTATGCATGCATCTAGGGAACAATAAAGCCTTGGAACATTAAAGTACTCTGTAGCAGTCTGCAACAAGACAAAACAAAAGTGATTGCCTAACACTAAGAGCCTCACCTTATCTTTCTTTTGTGAGCCCCACCCCACATCTAACCTAGGAACCTTGGCTTCCTGAGTGTGCAGCATTAGCTCCTGTTTTCATCCATTTGTTGAATATTTTAGCACCTGCTCTAAGATGATTGATGTATTAAGTGTTGAGAAAGGACTCAAAGGTGATTAAAGTGTGAGTTATGGTATCAAGATCCCTATGGTCTGCGAGGGAAGATAATAAATACTAAATGCTCCTAACTGTAACGGTGAGTGATGTGTCTTTGAGAGAAGACGGTGGGATCCTTTAGGGAAGACGCCAATTCATGTCTGTATTCCCTGCAGCATGCAGGAGGCTCCTAATGAGAGCTGCGAGAAGAAGAGGAAATGAAGGAACTAGGAAGCTCAGTTGTCTCAGAGGGAAGAGTACGACATGCTACAAAAGATTCTTAGATGGTTTTTTGCTCTGGTTTGCATGTCCTTCCTAAGACAGAAATGGAATTTTGGTTTCCATTGTAAGACTTTGAAGAGGCAGCATCTCTGAGCGATGACTGGCCCAGGAGGGCTCTGCTCTCAGTGGTGACTTTGCTGCTGTTACAAAAAGATGAACTGAGCCCCTTTTGTTCCTTGGCGCTTCTGCCTTCCTGCTATGTAAGGGATGTTGTTCCTCCCCTCTGCAAGCTAACACATTCAAGGCAACCACCATCTTAGGAACAGAGAAAAGGCCTTCACCAAACTCCAACCCTGCCAAGGCAATGATCTTAGACTCCCCACCCTCTGGTCTGTGAGAATTAAATCTGTGTTTATAAATCACCCAGTCTGTAATATTCTGTCAGAGCCTCACGAAATAGATGAAGAAAAGTCTTATGGATGAATTACAAGGTCAGTAGTGGGGTTGTACCTCACCTGGTAGGTGCTTGCCTGGCATTCATGAAGCCCTAGGTTCCATCTCCAGCGCCACCTAAACTGGTATTTTTCACATACACCTGTGATTCCAACACTCCAAAGACAGAGAAATGAGGGTCAGAAATTCAAAATCACCCTCAACTCTAAGATCTTGTCTCAAAAAAAAAAAAAAAAAAAAAAACCACTGGGGAGGATTTCAATAGACTGAAATGTGAGTAAATAAATTCTCAGTTCATGGAACAAAGGCAAAGAGGAGCTGTTTATGTGTAGTCTACAACAGCATTGACCACATGATGGGAAGCTAGGACATTCACCAAGGAGCAACAGAAGGAGCTAGAGAGAATGTTTTAGGCCATTTAACTGGACCTCATAGATGGTGACCCACTTATGGCCAAGTGCAGTCACCAGGGCACTACTGAAAAACACCTGCACTTTACCATTCACCATAGAAAGGCTAGATTTCACTTGCAATGGAGACCACCTCATCCAGACCAGTTCTTTCTGTAAGTTAGGCCACAAGTTCATAAAGAGCCTATATAGACACTATATATAGCATGTGAACCTGTAGTCTCAAATTGTAATCTATAGAAATAACATTTTACAAACAGTCTTAATATCTATAGGTGAAGTTTTAACAAGCAACCGACTCAACAGTGTTCAACAATGTTTTTCTCAATCAAACCAGACCTGAAGACCAGCGGAAACATAAAAGGAAAGAGGGCCCAAAGTATGGGAGAGCACATTTGTTCCCAAGGGATGACCTCATTACCAGGAGCATGAATCTGATCTGGAAAAAGATAAAGGAACTAAGCTGGCCATCCTCACCACGGTGTTTGTGGGAAATAGTAGAGAGATATAATAGAGAGGAAAATCTGTGAAATGGGCAGCAGAATGATTGAAGTAGCAGTGCTGGAGTGATGGCTTAGAGCAGTGGTTCTCAACCTTCCCAATGCTGCAACCCTTTAATACAGTTCCTGGGGTTGTGATGACCCCCAACCATAACATTATTTTCATTGCTACTTCATAACTATAATTTTTCTACTGTTATAAATTGTAATGTAAATATCTGCGTTTTCTGATGGCTTTCAGCAACCTCGTGGCTAAGAACATATGCTGAGTTCAGTTCCCAGTAATCACATCAGGTGGTTCACAATCACCTGTAATTCCAACTCCAAGGGATCCAATGCCCTCTTCTAGACTCCACAGGCAACTATATTTGTACATGCGCACATGCACATTAAGATACATAGACATATATAACTTAAAAATAAAAATAAATCTTTAAAAAGAAAGGATTGACATGCCCTAAAGAATGAATAGACTCATATAATCCATGAATGACATCGCTTGGACACTCTAGTAAGACACCAGTATAACACCAGAGGTAACCAAATATAGGTGTTACAGTTCCCTTCCTTTTTAGTAATGGTGAAGCTTGAAATTCTGAAAATTATTCATACCCAAAGAATCCTCCAGAGAAATTAGAAAAAAATCACCTGCCTCCAGCTGGTACTTTGCTCTGTTAATGACATGTATACATGTGAACAAAGGGTTCAGTGCTCCTATTAATTACCTAGAAATGATTAATCTCCTTTTCCAGTAGGGATTTAGGCAATCAAGAGGTAGATCTCTGTGGTGCTTAGTGCTGAAAGTCACCTTGACGGAATCTAGATCCTGGGAGCTGACCCTCTAGGTATGCCTGTGGGGGATGATCTTAATTGCATTAATTGAGGGGGAAAGATCTGCCCACTGTGGGTGCCACTGTTCCCTGGGCAGGGGATCCTGGATTGTATTGTATAAAATGAAGACAACTAACCAGCAGACTGAATTCATCCCACCCTGTATGCTGATTTCCTGATTGTTGAGTTCTTGCTGCCTCAGCTTGCCTGCCATACTGTCTATGCCTTGGAATCTGAGCTGGGCTGAGCTCTTTCTCCCTGGGGATGCTTTTTCCGTGTTTCTGTCATAGCGATGGAGAACGTCACTAAGGTAGCCTGATGCTTTCATGTATCAGTAGAGAAAGATGCACTTTCCCTTACTGTGCACCATGCCCTTCCCATTCCTCTTCACGCCCCCATTCTGTACACCAGTCCACAGCACTAGGGGGGGAAACATGGAGTCACGTTGGGTTTTGCTCATATCCTTGAAGTAGACATGATAGGACCCAATATTTCTAAGCATAGATCATGGTAGATAGTCACTCTTCTCTGTTACCATCAGGATGACTTTCCCTTACCACCTAACACCACACATTTCAACTAAATCAGTCACAGGATCATCAAAACGTTCAAGGCATGTTTTTTTAATGCTATTGGTTTTCCTATGTGTGCTGCCTGCAGTTGGAGAATTTTTATTTCAATAGCCTCCAGCCTTGCTATCCGGCTTCCTACTTATGACCTCTACTCTAAACTGTAATTTGGATTTTCCCGGTTTCACTTCCCTTATAAATATTCTACTAGATCCAAAATTGCTCTTGAGAATTGCCACCATGAAAAGCTTTCTGGAACATTCACTCCAAATTACTTAATGCTAAAGAGAATTTCAATGGAGTAGAATATTCAATAAGATGATTTGGTTTTGTCTGAAAATTACTTATGTGCCATTATGTTCAGCACCTGTAGTGACTTGGATGGAACTGTGAAAGTAGGAACTCAGTCTTTATAAATGGCATGAACACAGAGGGACAGAACTATTGAGTGACGTGCAGTGAGAACAGTCTGTTCGGTTATGAGTATAGTACTTTAAAATCAAATCATACCATTTCATTATAAGACTTCCTGTAGAGTCGCTAGTGTTCCGGCCACGGCCTGTCTGTGGCACTCACAGCCACTTTTCTTGTCAAGCCAAAGGACTTGACTATAGCAGCCTAAGATGGGAAAGGTCTGTTCTGGCACAGCTCCAGAGGAGACACGCCACCACGGCAAAGAAGGCATGGCGGCAGGAGCAGGGACAGGTGGTCACATTGTACCCATGGTCAGGAAGCATGAGTTAAATGCTTACTAGTTTGCTTTCTCTGTTTTCCTCAGCCTAAGACCCCAGCCATGGATGGTGCTGTCCACATTCAAGGTGCGTCCCACCCCAGTTAAACATCACACACACGCCCAGAGTTGTCTTCTGGTGACTCAAATCTGGGCAAACTAACAATGAAGACTGATCATCACAGAAGGGAATGTCAGAAACTAACTGTGAACAACAGCCTCATCTTTGGAAATAAGTGTGCCTGTCTTTCCCATGGTCCTGGGGTGGGGGCTGTCTGTAAGTCTGGAATACAGTCAATAGGAATTACCCAAACTCAGCATGAGGAGAAGAAAGCAGAATGGAACACCAAAAGCTGAAAGGCAACAGTCTAATAAACATGTAATCCCAGAAAGAGATTCAATTTCCTTTCCTGGAGAAGAGAAAATAAGACAGAAAAATAGTCAAAGAATAATAGTGTAAACCAGGCAGTGGTGGTGCACGCCTTTAATCCTGGTGCTCGAGAGGTAGAGACAGTTGGATCTCCATGAGTTCGAGGCCAGCCTGGTATACAGAATGAGTTCCAGGACAGCCAGGACTACACAGAGAAACCCTGTTTTGAAAATCCAAAATAATAATAATAATAATAATAATAGTGCAGAATATTCCAGAATTCATTATAATACCTGTTGTTTGACAAGATAAACATCAAGCAAAGCAAATCTATGTGCACAGTACACAAATTATTCCAAGGAGCGCAGAGGAAATACAGTACAGCCGCTGGTGAAAAAGGCACATCACACAGGCAGGAACACAAATAAGAACTCTGGCAAACTTCCTGACAGGAACCACGCAAGCTAGAAGACAGTGATATAACATTTTAAGGGGCTTCTGGGTGGGGGAAGACACCCACCAAATTCTATACTCCATGAAAAAAAAATGTTTCAAAATACAAAGGGGAAAGTTTTCTCAGACAAAAACTGAAAGAACTTCATTGCTCAAGACTTTTCAAGGGACGTTGTTCAGGCAGAATAAATATGACACCAACAGAAATCAAATAAATAAAGGTAAATATGTAATTAGGGTTCTGTTTTCACTGTCCAGTTGAAAACAGATTGCCTAAAGCAAAAGTAATATTATAAAACAGTATGTGTCCAACTAAAATGCTTGTTGATAAAGGATGGGAGGAGGGCTCGGCATAGATCATTTTAAGATTTTTAAACGTGAAACAATATTATAGTGTTTAGCAACATATCTGGGGTCTAGGAAGATAGCTCAGTCCATAAAGTAGCTTGTCTTGCAATTAGAGGACCTGAGCCATATCCCCAGAACCATGGGAAGCCTCAGAGAAGTATGCATCTATCATCCCAGTGTTCTGGTGGCAAGATAAGAGAATCTTTGGATGCTCACAGGCCAACCAGACTGGAATGTGCAGCAAACACAGATACCCCAACAAGGTTTGACCCCCCAAACTCAAACAAGGCAAGCAACAGCCAAGGAGGCTCTCAAACCTACACACACATTGTGGTACACACGCATCACATGCACACAAGGTGTGGGGAGATCATACGAAAAGTCTTAACACCAACTATAAGAAATAGTAATATATGATTTGTTTTTTGTTTTTCTATTTTGTTTTGTTTTTTGTTTTGTTTGAGACAGGGTCTCTCTACATAGCCCTGACTGGCCTTGAACTCACAGAGATTCACCTGCTTCTGCCTCCTGAGGGCTGGAATTAAAGGTGTGAGCCAGCATGCCTGGCTAATAATACAAGATTTAAAAGTAAAACCTATAGTATGCTTTCCATAAGAAACTGACTTTACAAGCCAGGCGTGGTGGTGCATACCTTTAATCCAAGCACTTGGGAGGCAGAGGCAGGAGTATCTCTGTGAGTTCAAGGCCAGCCTGGTCTACAGAGCAAGTTACAAGACAGCCAGAACTACACAGAGAAACCCTGCTCAAAAGAAGGAGAAGGAAAAGAAAAAGAAGAAGAGGGAGAAAATAACTTTACATTAAAAAATACAGATTGGGTAAAAGATGTATCATAAGGCACTATCAATATGCTTCAGAGGTTAAGAGCACTTGCTGTTCTCCCAGAGGACCTGAGTTCAGTTCCCAGCACTCATATTGGACAGTCACAACCACCTGTAACTCCAGATCCAGGGGCCTTCTTCTGGCCTCTGCAGATACCTGCATTCCCATGCACATGCACACATACCCACAAGCATGTCATATACACATGTAATTTTAAATGCACAAATAAATAATCCAGCATGAAGGTGCATACCTATAATCTAGCACTTGGTAGGCTAAGGGAAGAGAATGAGTCTGAAGCCAGTCTGGGCAACAAAGGAAGAGCAGTCTCTAGTAAACCAACAACAGAGACCCAGGTCTTGCTCCTTTTGCCTTGTAAGGGCACCACTGTAAGGTACTGTGGACCAGAAAGCAGCCTTCACCCACTAAACTGCCAACGTCCAGAAGCTATAGGGCCTGTGTATCTGAAGTATCCCCAGGAAGCTCATGTTCTCAGTCAAGGCTTTGGGGAGATACATAAATCCTGACAGCTCAGACTTCATAAACAGTTTCATTTATTGATGGATTCCCAACTTAAAAAGCTATTAGAAGTGGCAGAAACTTTGGGAGGTAGGATCCAGTTGGAAGTAATGGTGGCATGCTCTGGAAGGATATGTTTTGTTCCTAATCCCATATTCTCATTCTTTCCTCTCCCCCTCCCCACCTGTCTTCTCCTTTTCTCCCCTTCCCTCTCTTCTCCTTTCCTCTCCTTCATGACTCTATGAAGCATCTCTGCTGTGCCACGGCCATAATGTTCTGCCTCACCGCAGATCATCAGCGCTGAGTGACAAGGCAATGAAATTGAAACCATGCTCCAAATAAATCTTTCCCCTCTAAACTGTTTTCCCTAAGTGTTTTGTCACAGCAACCAGAAGCTCACACAGTGAGCCAGTCTGTGATAGGTTGTTACAGCCCCCAAAAGACCCCAATGAAATTAAAGAGACAGGAAAATATTTTAGCAGATGCTTTATGGAAGAAGGCCCGGTGAGTACATGCAAATCAACACCATGGTGAGAGACTGCCACACGTCTCTTGGAACATCTAGAGAGGAAAGAAAATGTGATGGTACCAGAGTGGCTGAGAACACAGAGCACCTAAAAGTCTTCTACTGCTGATGGACATGCAAAATGGCACTGGAATTTTGGCATGAAATTTAGTAGTTTCTTATCAATTTAGCCGTGTACTCTCAGGTGACAGAACTCCTACTTTGAGGTGTTTACCCAAACGAGACGGAAGCCTGTGATCACACAAAAGCCAAACGCACAAACCTTTGCACAGCTTCTATCGTCTTGCCCCAAACTGGAAAGAAGCCCAAAAGCCCTCAGCTGGGAAGAGCCAAACAAATGAGGTCATTTTGATGTAGTCTTGTACTTTATCTGTGGGACAATCAATTAAGTTGTGGGTTTGATTTCTGAAGACACTCCCAGCTGCTCAGACAGCTGGAATATGACCTCCACATCTGGAAGGAGTATGTCCTGAGAATGCTGACTGCCCTAGAAAGGTCTGAAGGGAGATAAGACTTGTTGAAAAGAAACTCACAGGTAGCCACCTCTCTGAGGTTTAGTCTAACGCAATTCCAGACAATGACGGCACATGAGGTGGTGGTTCATGGCAAGTCTGTCTTGGTCCCTCGTCGCATTTGGAGCATCCCACAAGCCTTGGTATGAAATGATCAGAGGACATGGCAATAGCCACAGCTATGAAAGTTTTCGGGAAGAGAAGTGACAGCCACGAGCCGGGAATGCCACAGCAAAGTCGGATGCTCTTGTTGGGGAGGCGATGAGTCAGATTCATCTCCACTGCTTACTCCCCTGCTGTCTGTGGGGCTCGTACTGGGTTCTAATGCTGGCTCTGGAGTGGAACTCACTACTGTGGTGGTATTGTGTTCCCCAAAATATCGTGTACCTTAATAAACTTATCTGGGGTCAGAGAACAGACAAGCCACTAGTTAGGCAGTGATAGCACACACCTTTAATCCTAGCATTCCAGAGATAGAAATCCCTCTGGATCTCTGTGAGTTCAAGGCCACAATGGAAAAAGCCAAGCATGGTGACACACACCTTTAATCCCAGAAAGCCAGCCTTTAATCCCAGAGAGTGGTGGTAGAAAGCAGAAAGATATATAAGGCGTGAGGACCAGAAACTAGAAGCATTTGGCTGGTTAAGCATTTGGCCTGGTTAAGCTTTCAGGCTTTGAAGCAGCACAGTTCAGCTGGGATTCATTCTGGATGAGGACTCAGAGGCTTCCAGTCTGAGGAAACAAGACCAGCTGAGAAGTTGGCCAGGTGAGGTTAGCTGTGGCTTGTTCTGTCTCTCTGATCTACCAGCATTGACCCCAATAACTGGCCTCAGGTTTGATTTTATTAATAAGAACTTTTAAGAATCCTGCTACACACTACTCCTCTTCAAAACTTGCTCCAGACAGATTTTCTCATAGTCTTATTGGGAGGGAAATTGAATGTTTTGTTCTTGTCCTCCTGATGTTTTCCACATGTGTGCCTAGTCCTTGGAATACAAGGGTGTAGCTAGAGTTTTCCTGCCTGGCCCACAGTCAGGACAAATCTCTCTCACCTGCGAGTCCCACAGCTACTCAGACCCAACCAAGGAAACACACAGAGACTTATATTGCTTACAAATTGTATGGCCGTAGCAGGCTTCTTGCTAACTGTTCTTATATCTTAAATTAATCCATTTCCATAAATCTATACCTTGCCACGTGGCTCATGGCTTACCGGAATCTTCACATGCAGCTTGTCATGGTGGCAGCTGGCAGTGTCTCTGACTCAACCTTCCACTTCCCAGAATTCTTCTCCTCCTTGTCCCACCTATACTTCCTCCTGCCTGACTACTGGCCAATCAGTGTTTTATTTACTAACCAATCAGAGCAACACATTTGCCATACAGAACATCCCACAGCACAAGGGTCTCTAAGAGATGGAGAAGGTAGCTTGGATAACTTAAGCAGGACTTCAAAAATGCTACCCAAGTGCTCTCATGCCCAAATCCTGTCAGTGGAATAAAGTAGCTACCAGATGAGATGTTATAGGCCAGAAACCATGCCAACCAAAACTGACCTCAGGCTGAGCATGGTGACACATGCTCATAATCCCAGAACTCTGAAGGCCAAGGCACAAGTTCAAGGCTAGCTTAGGCTAACAAACTGAGAACATCTCTGAAAGCCAAAAGAGAGAAGAAAAGATCACATCTTAGTGAACAAATCAAAATATTCTGAGTGCTTTAAGAGTGGGGCAGCAGAAGTTGATGGACATTATTAGAGATCAAGGGAGGGAAACGAAGCAACAGTACAGAGGGAGTGATCATACAGTGGAGGGGGAGATGGAGGTAGATGTGATCATATTTCACTGTGTCCATGTATGAAATTCTCTAGAATAAAATGTTGACAAAGAGACTAGTGGAAGGGGGAGAAAGAAGAGATTACGGGAAGGTGAATATAGTCCAAGCACTTGAAGGAAAATATCTACAAAACCCACTCTTTTTTTTTTCTTTTCTTTTTTTGGTTTTTTCAAGACAGGGTTTCTCTGTGTAGCTTTGCACCTTTCCTGGAACTCGCTTTGTAGACCAGGCTGGCCTCAAACTCACAGAGATCTGCCTGGCTCTGCCTCCCAAGTGCTGCGATTAAAGGCGTGTGCCACCACCGCCTGGCACAAACCCACTCTTACGTAAAATGAAGATGCATCACTAGCTAGAGTGTCTGTGATGGATAATTTTTTTAACTTTCTTTTTTATTTATTCTTTGTGTCTTTCACATCATGCATCTCCATCCCATTCATTTCCCCGTCCCTTCATATCTGCCCTCTGCCCTTGTAAACCCCCCCCCCCAAAAAAAAAATAAAATTTAAGAGGGAAAAAAGAGAAAAAGAAAAATCAACCTCGTTGTAGAAGCTGTAGTATGGAAACCCTTTTATCCATGTAAATATATATATATATATATATATATATACTTTTATCCATGTATATATATATACACTTCCAAGTGTTCATTGCAAAGAGTCATTGATCTGGTTTGAGATCTCTGTTTTCTGCTACACTATCGATGCTGGGCCCTCACAGGAACTCCTATTGGTCATCCTGTTACTGCTCTGTGTCATGGAGATCCTGCAGCTTTGGATCTGCAGGATCCATGCCTTCACGTGCTCCAGTAGATCAAAATTGAGTGAATGTTGGAGTAGTTCAACTCAAAACCCTGGCTCTGGGCCTGGGTAGTTGCAGGGTTGGTCATCCTGCCAGCTCTCCCTTGTCCTCACCATCATGGGGAGCTCTCCTGCTTTGTCCTGGCAAGTTCACCCCTTCCAGTGATGAGCAAGGGGCAGTGCCAGTTCTCCTGATCCCGTGTCCTTAGGGTCTTATGTCCCACATCTACACCTTCAGGGTCAGCTCTATCTTGTTGCCCAGGTGAGGTGTAGGGGCCACTCTCCAGGGTGCTGTATTTCTCCCCTGCCCCCGCCACCACATGACAGATGAGTAATGGGGACAGCTCTCCCATACTCACCACTTCAGGGCTGGCTCACCCACACCTCCTCCAATGGGGTGACTCTATTGTGCTGCCCAGACGAGGTGCAGGGCCTGCTTTCCCGAGTGTTGCAGCTGGTTGAGAACAGGGCAGCTCTCCTGCTCTTATGACCTCAGGGCCATGCTGGCTACTTTTATGTCAACTTGACACACTAGAAAGGAGGGAACTCAGTTGAGAAAACGCTTCCACAAGATCTGGCTGTAAGACACTATTGATCAGTGATTTATGTGGGAGGGCCCAGTCCATTGTGGGTGGTGCCATCCCTGAGCTGATGGCTCTGCATTCTATAAGAAAGCAGGCTGAACAAGCCATGGGAAGCAAACCCATAAACAGCACCCCTCCATGGCCTCTGCATCAGCTCCTGCCTCCAGGTTCCTGACCTGTTACATTTCCTGTCCTGACTTCCTGCAATGACGGACTATGATGTGGAAGTGTAAGCCAAATAAACCCTTTCCTCCCCAAGTTGCTTTTGGTTATAGTGTTTTATCACAGCAATAGAAACCCTAGCCATGAGAGTATCTTTTAGTAAAATAGTTTGTTTTTCATGTTTGTGTCAATGTATACTATTAGATTTTATATTTTCACATCAGTTTCTTGCGTAACTCTTTTGCTCATGCTTTTGAGTATCTCTAAAGCCTCTGGTTATAATAGAACAATTTATTATAGATCATTGTATTCGTGTTGAAATTTTTCCCTGTTATTTTGATGTAAATGATATATGTCTTCAGAAATACAGATATTCAGCATGAGAAATAAAAATAAGAGCCTTAGCAGATGTGTCAACGTTGCCAAACTTGCCTAACCCCTCGTGATGCCATATGAATGGGAGGTCTGGAAGAGAGGTTTCAAGATGAGGCGCCATTTGGCTTTGTTCAGGCCTGACTCATGGTGGCATGCCTTTCCTGATCCTAAAGACAGAAGCCTGAGGGAGGCTTCCATGATTTTTGTCTTTTAGGAGTTTGGGGTGGTGTTCAGATGATTTTTAAAAATATATCACAGGGCGACTGTGTTGAATAAAAAGAGAGATTTGGGTATGCCTGACCCTAGCTCAGAAAGATGATACAAAGATCCCATCACTGCGGAAACACAAGGTGGGAGCCCGTGGGGACAGGGCAAGCTGGGGGATGGAAATTCTACCCCCATTATCCACCACGTCAACATTTTCCTGACAATAACACGTGAGTTCAAAATTTTATTTTAAACTCGGGAATTTTAAATTTTAAAAACAGGAATCTTTTCTGCCAACGTCTAGAGCTTTTAAAGGATTTTTATCAGCAACAAAAGAATTCGGCTTTGCAGAAGCAGGCTGCATCTCTGAATATTAAAATCTCCATCTTGGGAAACTTTCAAGCCTTCAGACAACCTCTTTCAAAGTCATAAATGAAAGTCACTCAACACACGACAATGCTCAGGGGCCCCTTTTATCTACAGAAGAAAGACCACACCGTGATAGCTTAGGAGCCACAGACCGAATGGCTGGCCTTGAGTCACCTTCTGTACCAGGACTGGCCCGGCCAAGATAGGAAGTGGAAGCTGTCACTAGTAGCAACAGCAATTATGATCCGATGATAAAAAGAAGCCAGTCAAGGGTAATAAAAAAAAAAAAAAAAGCTAAAATCGTATTACTCATACGGCTCTTAGAGCTTAAAAAGCACTTGCATTTGCTGTCTGCTTGGTCCTTTCACATTAGAAACAACCTTTCCCCTTTCCCTTCCATCCAGAGAACCAGCAACTCTAGAACCAAAGAACAGGTCCAGTGGAGCCAGGATGTCTGAATAGGCTTGGCTTTTACCTGTGTGTGAAACTGAATGGGTTTTATTTTTAGAGATGCTTAGAGGAAACTTTACATCATCCCTCCAAGTCCTGATCTTCCTCCTCCTCGTCTCTTTCTGTCTCTGTCTCTCTCTGTATTTTTTCTCTGTTCCTGTGTCTCTGTCTCTCTCTATCTCTCTGTCTCTCTCTCTCTCTCTCTCTCTCTCTCTCTCTCTCTCTCTCTCTCTCTCTGTCTTACACTCTTCTCCCCTTCCTACCTCCACATGTGCTATGTATGTGCACACACAGAGATCAGAGTCAACATCAAGTGTCTTCTATCTCTCTCCAATTTGTTTCTTTTAAGATTTAGTGTGTGTGTGTGTGTGTGTGTGTGTGTGTGTGTGTGTGTGTGTACGTCTGTGTGTCTGCCACACATGTGAGAGTGCCCATGGGAGCCAGAAGAGAGCTTCAGATCCCATGAGGCTGGAGTTACAGCCACCCAACATGATTGCTGGGTCTGAACCTGGGTCCACTGGAAGAGCAGCAATCGCATTTTCTTAACCACTGAACCGTTGTCTCTCCAGCCTTCCACTTCAGTTCTCAAGATAGGACATCTCACTGAAGCAGGAGCTGCTGGCCAATAAGCCCGCAGTTTACCCATCTGCACAAGGATTACAGATGTAGACATCACGCCTGACGTCTTCCCCAGATTTTGGGACTCAGAATGTAGCACTATACTCACTCAGCCTCTGATCGTCTCTTTCTGGGACAGTCATTCTGGCAGGCTGACACCCATCCCCACGTGTCTTCAGGGCGGATTGCTGGGCTCCTCCACCCAACTGCACTGCCCATGCAAGCCAACTACACATTTGTCTGAACTGCCACCAAATCCAAGTGCCAAGGTTGCAAATGGCAAAAACTACCATTGCCAAATTTGCACTACGGTGGTTTGAGGTGTGTGTCTTTGGATCCACGGGCTTCGTGATCCAGTCTGCCAGCCTTGTTTCTGGGTTTGTTTTGGAAGTGAGTGCTTTGTTGCAGACTCTCTAAAAGAGAAGAGTAAAATCTGAATGCAGTGAAGACTCGGGGGACTAGAAGTTACCACACAAAGTACCCAGTGACTTGGGAAGTACAGAGAGATGACTCCTAGGAGCTTCACAGGGACCTGGCCAAAAGCCCATCAGCATGTGTGAAGCAGGAATGTACCTGGCCTAGCTAAAGAACCACCCGACAGGTTAAAGAGGTTCAGCCTGGTCTGGGAATAAAGCCTGATCCCTGCCATGCAGACCAGAAGACCACAGGACTCACAGGCCATTGAGCAGAGTAAACAGCATGGCCTTGCCTCACAAACTGAAAATAATTATCCCAAGCTGAGCTCTGATCCAATCCCACTTAATAATTCTTAAAAAGAAATACCCAAAAGGACTACACTAATTACAAATAACTTACATGTATTCCCAAACAAATTTCTAAAATATTTATAGAGACATAAATAAATAAATAAATAAATAAATAAATAAATAAATAAATAAATAAATAAATAAAACGAAATAACAGCTGTATCCAGAATGCAATGCAATGCTCTGAATGATTGCGTCTCTCCACACTCAGGCCACAACTCCATCCCCACTTGCTAATAAGAGATGGGACACTTAGGAAGCTGACTGGGGAACCCTTGGAAGGATCTGTGACCTCACTCAGGTTTAAGGGAGCCCCTTCCCCTTTCCCCATGTGAATAGGCAAGGAGATGCTTTCTTTGAGCAGGGAGCCCTCACCAGACAATCTGCTGGTGCCTTCACCTTGGACTTCTCAGCATCCAGAACCACGAGGAACAAAATTCTGTTGCTTAAAAACTATCCAGTCTAAGGAACTTCATTATAGCAGTCCAGACAGACCAAGGTGCTCAATAAGGTAAATTTCATGTCTGGCATCGGATTAGAAATTAGTAGAAGCACACAGAACAGACTATTTTAAAAGTAAGACCAGAAGGCCAGGGAGGTGGCACCGTGGATAAAGGCGCTTCCTGTGCAAATCTGAGTTTGATCCCCAGAACCCACTCAAAGGTAGAAGGAGAGAACTGACCCCACAAAATTGTTCTCTGAGCTTCACATGTGCACCACTGCATACATGTATACACACATGCATGTGCGCACACACACACATCATGCACATATACACCATGCACATACACAAACACTGTGCACATACAAATACATACACACACACCAAGTACATACACACCACACACATACAAACACACATATGCTCATCATGCACACATGCAAGCACTGTGCACATACAAATATATACACACACACCAAGTACATGCACACACACACACACACACACACACACACACACACACACACACATAAAAATGAATAGATTTTAAAGTAAAACCTGAACCAACAGAGAAAGAGGGAAAAAACAACCAATCAAAACTAACCTAGAGGGGCTGGAGGGATAGCTCAGCAGTTAAGAGCACTGGCTGTTCTTCCAGAGGTCCTGAATTCAATTCCCAGCAACCACATTCCAGGGGATCTAGCACCTTCACACAGATGTATATGCACATAAAAATAAAACATTGTTTTTTAAAAAATAACCGAGAACCACAATGTGTTAGAATTATCAGACAAGGCCCTGTGTGGTAGCACACACTTGTAATCTGAAAACTGGAGAGACTGAGACAGGAGGATCACCACTAGTGTGAGGCCAGCCTGGACTGCACAGTAATGTCCAAGCCAACCTCGGCTACACATTAAGACCTTATCTCAAAAAAGAAAAGAAAGAGAATTAACAGACACAGAATGGTTATTATGCCTGCATTCCATGTTCTTCCAAACTGAAGTCAATGTGTGAAAGATTTAAAAAAATCCAAATCACACATTGAGAAATGACAAGACAGAATATATTGGGGACTGGAGAGATGGCTCAGAGGAATAAGCACTGACTGCTCTTCCAGAGGTCCTGAGTTCAATTCCCAGCACCCACATGGTGGCTCACAACCATCTGTAATGAGATCTGGCGCCCTCTTCTGTATACATAATAATAAATAAATAAATCTTTTTTTAAAAAAAACAAAGACAGAATATATTGGGGGAAACAGTGTTAGGCGGGAGGAGGAACAGGCTGAACATGGCATTGGGAGCAACAGAGGATTCAGAGCAACACAGTGAGAGAAAAGACAGAGTCCAGAAAATTAGGAGTGTCAGTGGAATGTAGGACGACTTCAGGTAGTTAAATGAGTATATGTACCTGTGTATGTATACGTATGTGTGAGCATATGTGCTGATATGTATGTGTGTATATGTATGCATATGCATTTGTGCTATGTGTATATGCATTTATACATGTATGTATATGCTTACATGTGTATAGCTGTATATGTACATATGTGTGTGCATATATGTGTATGGCATATATATTTAATTATATGTATATATGTATGAATATGTGTATGTATATATTTGTATAAGTATGTGTATGCATATGTGTGTATATGCATGTATGTGTATTTATCTGAGTATGTATGTGTATAAATATGTGTGTGGATATATATGTATATGTGTATATGTACACATATATGTGTATGTGTGTGGATGTGGATTTGTGTGTATATAATACATGTATATGTGTGTATATGCACATATATGTGTATATATGTGTGTATGTGTATGTATATAAAGTTGGAATATTCAAAGCAGAAGAGTATGAATTCAAATATTCAATACATTGCCCAGGTTGGCTTGGAAGTTGCTATGTAGTCCAGTCTGGCCTCAAACTTTCATTACTATATGAGGAAATAATGGTTAAACTGCTTCCAAATTAAGTAAAAACCACAAACCCACATATCAAGCAATTCAAATAACCCCAAACACAAAAAACACATGAATTTTAAGAGGAGGGGCAGGCAGCGAGGTAGTATAAAATAGATTAGCAAGCAGAAGTGGTGGCCACACAAGCCTGACCGACTGGTTCCAAGCCCAGAACTGTGTGAGAAACAGGTCGGTGGTGCATCTTAATCCAGCACTCCTGCAGCAGGATGGAAAGCCCCAGGGCCAATTAGCTCCAAGTAGGAAGTGTGGCAGTCACAGAAATAAGAGAGACCCTGCCTCCACGAGCTGAAAGGTGAGAGCCAACTCTTGAAAGTTGTCCTCTGGCCTATGTAGATGTCTGTACCTCTACATAGGCCAGAGGACAACTTAATTTTCTAATTGAAGTCAAGTCATATGTAATCAGATAATTCCCACCAGTGGTGAAAAGAAAACTAAGTTCAATCGAAGAAAAAAATGTATGCTGTGTTGAAAGAAACAAAGATAACTGTGACAGCATATTCCTCACTGGTAATAAATGCAAGAGAAAAAAACAATAAATCAAAATCCAAAAATCACTAAGAGAAAAATGCCCATGTGGAATTCTGTACCAAGGAAGAGCATCTTACTAAAAATGAGTGGAAGCCAGCGAAGACAAACTGTGAAAGCTTCTAAGTGAAGGGAGCCAGCGGTAAAGACAGAGCGTCCAAGAGAGATAAACCTAAAGACGGAGCGTCCGAGAGATAAACCACAGGGGCAGGTCGATGGTGGTGTCTCAGGTCGAGGGGGCCAAGGGAGGGTGTGGTAACTGAAGGGTTATCTACAGGTTTCTTTTTGCGGTGAAGACCATGAGATGGTCCCGCCAGTAAAAAACACTCACTGCGCAAGCCTGAAGTCCTGAGTTCAATTCCCAGAACCCAAGTAAAGATGGAAGGAAAGAGCCGACTCAGAAAAGTAATCCTCCAACATCCGTGCATGCCATGCATGTGCACACACCCACACACGTGTGCACATGCACACACAAAATAATAATAATAAATGAAATTTAAACAGTCTGAAATTAACTAGGATGGTGATTGCACTGAATAAACTAAACATGAATTGTATACTTCAAAGAAGTGAAATGATATAATATGTGCATTATGTCTCAATATGCTTTTTTAATTAAAGAAGTAAAGAGCCTGTATGATGGCTGAGCAAGAAAAGGCGCCTGCTGCCAAGCCTGAGCTAGATCCCCAGTACCCACAAGGTAGAAGAGAACGGACTCCAGCACGTTATCCTCTGACCTCCAAATGTACATCGTGGCACATGAACATCCACACATGTGTACACACATGCAAAGAAATAAACACACTAAAAACTTAAAACGAAAACATTCAGAAAAACAAAAGCTAAAAATAGTCACCAGCATTCCTTCAAGCAAAAGGAAAATGATGTTAGGTGGAAATATGTAGAATATTCCTTCGACAAGAAAGAATTAATATGTAGAAATTCTTTCTAGAGAAAGAACATTAGAAGTGGTAACTGCTTAGATAAAAATGATTTGTAAGTTTATTAGATTACGTAGTTTATATGAATTATAACTCAACAAAAAAATGGGCACTTTGCATTTATTTATTTATTTATTTGCTGTCTGTGTGTGGGTTGGAAGGTGTGCATATGGGTGCACATATGCCAACATGCACAGGCAGAGACCAAAGGGCTACTTGTAGGAACTGCTTCTTGTTTTTCATACATGCAGGTTCCAGGGGTCAGAACTCAGGTCACCTCTACCTCTAAAGCCATTTAGCTGGCCGCACGTATTATCTTATAATCAAAAAGTATTAAACTACTCTTCAGAGGACTCAGGTGTGATTCCCAGCACCCACATGGCAACTCACAGCAGTCTGTTAACTCCCAGATGATCTGTCTCCCTCTTCTGGTCTCCTTAGGAACTGCATGCAGATGGTACACATGCACACATGTTGCAAAATACCCACACTATTTAAAAAAATAGATAAATCATATTTAAACATTAAAGCGTATGCTAATAAACCTAAATAAATATCTAATGTCAT
Source organism: Peromyscus maniculatus bairdii (assembly GCF_049852395.1). Lineage (NCBI taxonomy): Eukaryota > Metazoa > Chordata > Mammalia > Rodentia > Cricetidae > Peromyscus > Peromyscus maniculatus. The sequence goes on from NC_134856.1 coordinate 9,260,373, forward strand.
AGCAGAGCTGGGGTGTAGCTCAATGGTAGAGCCCTATCCTAGTGAGCCAGTGGTTCTGGGTTCAGTCTCTAGCACAACCTAAAACAATACATATTTTAAAAGGATATTGTTGCCCCCCCCCCACGCCTTTAATCCCAGCACTCGGGAGGCAGAAGCAGGCGGATCTCTGTGAGTTTGAGGCCAGCCTGGTCTACAAAGTGAGTTCCAGAAAAGGCGAAAAACTACACAGAGAAACCCTGTCTCAAAAAACAAAACAAAAAAAAAAAAGGATATTTGTTACAGAATATTTGTTTAACTATGCAAAGATGTATTGCATTTGTTTATGCTGCAGAACATTTAACTGTGTAAAGATGTGTTGCTGTTTTACCTTGCCTGCCTGATTGGTCTGATAAAAGGCTGAGCAGCCAATAACAAGGAAGGAGGTATAGGCAGGACTTCTGGGCAGGGAGAGTAAGTAGGAGGAAGAATTTAGGCTCAAAGAAAGAAAAAAGAAAAAGAGATGCCAGGAGCCAGACAGACAGACACAGAGGAAGCAGGAAAGTAGAACACATAAAATGACATAAAGGTAAAAAGCCTCAAGACAAAATGTAGATTAATAGAAACAGCTTAAATTAAGTTAAAAGAGCTAGTATGACAAGCTTAAGCTAAAGCTGAGTATTCATAATAATAAGTCTCCATGTCTTTATTTGGGAGCTGGTTGGCAGCCCAAAGAAAATTCCAGCTACAGATTATATCAAATTCTTAGGAATGTGTGATGGTTTGAATAGGAATGGCCCCCATAGACTCATGTTTGAATGCTTGTCCCACAGAGAGCGGCACTATTAGGAGGTGTGGCCTAGTTGGAGTAGGTGTAACCTTGTTGGAGAAAGTGTGTCACTGAGGAGGCAGATTCTGAGGTCTCATATGCTCAAGCTATGCACGGTGTGGCTTACAATCTCCTTCTGCTGCCTACAAATCAAGATGTAGAACTCTCAGCTCCTTTCCAGCACCATTCTGCCTGCACATGGCCATGTTCCCTGCCATGATGATAATGGACTAAACCTCTGAACTATAAGCCAGCCCCGATTAAATGTTTTCCTTTATAAGAGTTGCCGTGGTCAATATAAACCTAACTAAGACAGGCTGGGAATGTAGCTCAGCTAGTAGAATACTTCCCTAGCATTCAAAAGGCCCTGGGTTAAATCCCCAACACCATATATGGTGGTTTGAATGAGAATGGTTTATCATAGGCTCATATATTTGAATGCTTGATCCCCAGTTAGTTGAATTGTTCAGGAAGGACTAGGAGGTGTGGCCTTGTTGGAGGAGGTGTGTCATGGAGGTGGGCTTTAAGGTTTCAAAAGTCCACACCATCCCCACTTCACTCTCCGCCTTGTGCTCACAAATAAGAATGTAAGCTCTAAACTACCACTCTAGCACCATGCCTGCCTGCCTGCTGCCATGCTCCCCACCATGATGGGCAAAGACACACTTTCTGAAAACTCGAGTCCCAATAAACTCTTTCTTCTGTAAGTTGCCCCGGTCACTGTGACTTATCATAGCAATAGAAAAGTAACTAAGATACCATATAAAACCCAGTGTGGTAGCATATGCCTGTAATATCTGCCCTTGGAAGGTGCAGGCATAGGGATCAAAAATTCAAGGTCAGGAGACTATCAGCAGTAGAGGTGGGGCAGGTTGAGAAAAGACAAGTTCAGGTTGTAAAAACACTGTTTTAGGTATTCAGGCAAAACATTTTAGAGAAGGTGGAATTTTCTTTTCCCACATGATATCAATCTAAAAATCTCACATGGAGCTGAGGGTATAGCTCAGTGGTGGAGCACTTGGTTCAATTCTCAGCAATGAAAAGAAAACTTAAAATCCAACACAATGACAATCTTTTTAAAACTCTTTATATATAAAGCTTTTTTTAAGGCAGTGTGGGTAATTCATGCTGGGCTTAAGGATCAGACTGTAGCTAGTGATAGCTGCCCATTTGCCTTGCAAGAATTAACAATTAAAATCTAGAATGAAAATCTGCAAGACTTCAGAAGGCTGATTTCAACCATCTGCAGAACAGCTCTTTTTGTGAGAGGATGAAACACTAACACGGGGGAAGGAGAGAACCAACTCCTGAAAGTTGTCCTCTTACCTTCACCGTGGCACCTTTATATTGTCCTAATTACATTTTATTCATTTTATGTGTTTCTGCATGCATATGTCTTCGTGTGTGTGCATAAAGTAAATAAAATGCAATTTTAAGTTTTTTAAAGGTACCAAAATGGAGAAGTTCTAAGTAATTGAGAGAATTTAAAGTGTTTAAGGAGACTCAAGAGAGATAGCACAAATCATACCACAACATTTATATTTCTTCCCCCCCCCCAGCCCCCACCCCCAGAGCTGAGGACCAAATCCAAGGTCTTGAACTTGCTAGGCAAGCACTCTACCACTGAGCTAAATCCTCAACCCTATAACATTTATATTTCTTTAAGAAAGTATCAAAAAAAAGTGAAGTGTGTCCTGCTTGCCCCAAGAAGAAAAACTAGGTCCCAAGAGAGCAAGTGCATGGGGTCCAATGATTCACAGTGGACTGCTCTGTTTAGCCTGTGAGTGTCCATGTATGCTGTGCACATGGTCATGCACATGTAGGCAGTAACATGTCAGCCATGGTGGAGAAAGAGATATGTGTGAATGGGCATAATCTTTGGCCTCCTGAGTACAGGCGGTCCCCATGCCACATGCCGCCCCTCATTTGGGAGATGCTACCTCGTCCCCCAGAGTTCCCTTCATCCAACAAGTGTGTTTTTCGCTTCGCAGGAATTAAATTTTAAACCATTACTAGACAGATGATTCTCATAAAAGGCAAAGAGTAGACAGTAGGGCTAGGCAGAGCGTATGATATTGTTTGGGGTCTGAGGAGGTTGCTTGTTTGTTTGTGGGTTTGGTGTGGATTTGCATATGTATGTGTATGTAATGTATATACGTATACACGTTGCATGTGTATTCACAGGTGTGCACATATGTAGAGGCATATACGAGGAGTTGACGCCGGGAGTTTTCCTCAATTGCTTTCTGCTTTATTGATTCAGGCAGACTCCTGCTGAACCCACAGGTCACCAATTCCAGCTCATCAACCTTGCCAGCTTATTGCAGGGATCCCTCCTCTCTGCCTCCCAAGCACTGTGACTACAGAGAGCTGCCATGCCTGCCCAGCTTTCATGTGTGTTCTGGGGGTCGGAACTCTGGTCCTGTGGTTGCATGGTGAGCACTTTATCCCCAGCCCAATCTTGAGGTTTTTGAAACAGGGTCTCTTGTAACCCAAGCCGGCCTTGAATTAGCAATGTCGCCAAGGCTGGCCTGGAACTCCTGATCCTCCCACCTCTGTCTCCCAAGCGCTGGAATTTGCAAGCATGTGCCACCACACGAGGTTCAGCTAAGCAGGCAGCGTGGAGAAGATGCGCCCTGGTGGAATCAGGCAGCATGGAGGTGTGCCCCGATGGAAGCAGGCAGTGTGGAGAAGGTGTGCCCCAGTGACTTCGTCTCACCATTTCCACTTCTGTGTCCCCTCAGGTGTGCTGGGATTTTTATGTTTTTACTTTTCGTGTTTGTATCTGACTTCTCTTCATTTGACTTGTCCTGTGTAAACAGCAGCAGAGGGGCTGGGACACAGCGAGGCTGAGCATTTGCCCAGCACGCACAAAGCCCAGGGTCCAATACCCAGCCCCACAGAAAGCCAATCATAGCGGTTCAAACCCATAATCCTAGCACTCAGGAGGCAGAAGCAGGAATATCGAGGTACAAGATCGTCCTTGGCTACATGGCCAATCCGAGGCCACCCTGGGACACATCAAAAGGGAAAGGGGGCGCTAAATGACCATATGCAGCCAAAGCGTTCTAAGTTTTTATAACAGTATTTGTCAGAGCTGGGGAGATGGCTCAGCGGTTAAGAACCTCTTGCAGGACCCAGGTTTGGTTCCCAGCACCCACCTGGTGGCTCGCAACTATTCCTGACTCTTGATCTAGAGGAGCCTGGAACCCCCTCTTCTGACCTCTGTGAGCACCAGGCCCACATGAGGTGCACATAGACACATGCAGGCAAAATATACATAGACGTAAACTAAAATAAAGAAATCTAAAATAAAATAATATTGTTAACCCGGGAAGAGGCCTTGGAGGGTTCTTGCCACAGAACCTGCCTGTATAAGTTTCAGGGACCCACATAACGGAAGGAGAGAATCAACTCCTACGAGTTTTCCTGATTGCTACACACTCACCACGGCACATGCACAACCACACACACACACACTAAATAAATATATGCGTCTTGGCTATCCTAGCACTCACTGTGTAGACCAGGCTGGCCTCAAACACATGGAGATCTGCCAGCCTCTGCCTCCCAAGTGCTGGAATTAAAGGCTTGCACCGCTATACCCGGCCTATGATTTTAAAATTTTTAAGGTAGTACTGTCTTAGGGCTAGGAATATAAGAATGCTTACCCAGCACCTTCCAGGTTTGGTGTTCAATTTCCAGTATCACAAACAATGGAGGAAAATGAACAGTCACTTGAATATAGCTTCCATTCTTTCTTAAGAGTCGAGGGTGACCAGGAGAGCTGAGCTGCACACTGAGAGCAGTCTGGAGGACTGCTGTACTCTGCTGATGAATTCTTCATTAATCTCTTTACCCATGAGAAGGCAAACATAATGTGTGAAGAATAAACAAGCACCAGGCAGACGGGCAAGATCTGTGAACCCTGGGCAAAGGATTTCTCTTCTGAATCTCAAATTTTCTAAGTGTGAAATGAAAGCTAATGTCTCCGATCTTCAGAGTCACACATTGTACATACACTACTCAAGGGCATCTCTCCTTAAGTGACCCAGAAGTCCCACAACTCAGATTGTCTGGGCCATCTTCTCCCTCTCTCCCTACCAATTTACATGGCTTCCCATGCTTTCTCTTCTTCCTTGGGTCCACACACACATCTGAGATACTGTTAAAGGGACAGTTTCTCTGCTTTCCTACCCATTCACCTTGATCCAGTCACCAAACCCTGGCATTTAAAAAAAAAAGTTACAGGGCTGGAGAGATGGCTCAGTGGTTAAGAGCACTGACTGCTCTTCCAGAGGATCTGGATTCAATTCTCAGCACCCACATGGAGGCTCACAACCATCTATAACTCTAGTCCCAGGAGATGATACCCTCTTCTGGCCTCCAAAGGCACCAGACATGCATGTGGTCCACAGACATACCCACAGACAAAACACTCACACACATAAAAAATAAATAAATTTAAAGTTTTTTAAAGAATATTATCAGAAAAAGGAATATTACAGGCTCTCGCTTGAATGTGAAATATAAAATAGTAAAATTCACAGAAGCAGGAAACAGGTCAGTGATGGCCAAGGGCCGAGAGGAACGTAGGTGATTTTGTTTATCTTTCATTTCTCGTTTCTTTGAAAACAAAACTGAACAAACAAACAAAAATCCAGAAGCAAACTTCTTTACGTGTAGTTACAAATATTTTAGGGATCAGGAAGGAGACCCTGTAACAGAAGAGAAAAGCACCCTGCAACATCTTCCTGTCTTCTAGTCACTGAGGGAGACAGCCAGTACATCCAGGTGGCGACCACATGCTCTTCACTTGGAAAAAGGAGGAACCAAAGACTTGAGAAATTTAAAAGGGTTGGCATGTGTGTGAGAGTGTGTAAAAGTCAATGCTATAAATCTAAACAGGGTCTATTTTTATGTTAGTTTGTTTTTAAAAGTTCTAAAGCAATCAGAAGAAAACACATGGAAAGAAAACTCTGGTGGAGACCTGGTTAATTGCAGTAGAGGTTTTTGTAAATAATATAAAATGTGCTGGGGCCCTTCTCCAGGCAGGCAGGACCCTGGCAGAGTTTCCAGCCAATGCTAGGATTTCCACTGCCAGGCACTCAAGGACAGCCGCTGTGTAGCTCCACGCTGATCTGGTACATGATCATCCCTCTTTCTAGGTAATGCACCAACCGCCCTACTTGAAAGAAGACATTGGCCGTGACTGACCAGGACAGCCTGGACAATTTCTTCTTCCGGCTCTGGCCTGACATCTTGCCTCAGTTTCTCTCTCAGCTTGCTAACGTGATGGCCTCCTGGCACTTACACAGTAATTCAGAGGTTTAGTCCATTATCATTGTAGCAGGAAACATGGTGGCATGCATGCCGACACGATGCTGGAGAGATAGCTGGGATTTCTACATCCAGATCGGCAGACAGCAGCAGCAAGAGCTTGGGTGGTGGTTCTTGAGGGTTGAAATTAAAGGTATGCACAGCTACACCTAGATCTTAAGCCAAAAAAAAAAATGTATATTTATTATGGTACCAAGAGCCTGTACATGATAAGCACACACTCTTAACACTGAGCATACCCTCAACTCCAAGGGATTTATTTATCTTTTACACTAGGAGCTCAACATATGCTGGGCTCAAACTAACAACCATTCATCTCAGTTTCCTGTGTGATGGGAATACAGGTAGATGGGGAAGAGTCGGGAAATGCTGTCTTCTGGACTTGATGTGGCTGTTGTACTGTTATATAGGACTTCCCTCACAGCCAAACACCCGCTCTCGTGAGGCATTCAGCTTTTCCCACTTGCTAGGCTAGTTGACTGTGTGCATGCTCTCATGGAGGGGTGGGGAGTTCACGAAACCTTCACCTGAGCTAGCTGAGGCTGGTCTTGAATTCAACTGGGCATGGAGACTTCATATAGAGGGATTCCATGAGATGGCATGTGTCAGGTATGTGGCCTGCCGTCTGACTCAGAAGTGCTCGCTACATTTTAGCTCTGGCTCTTAGCTAGCTGCATCAGTGGTGAACACTCCTCAAAAAAGGTCACTATCGAGTCCCTCATCCACCTAAGTGCATGCCACTCACCCGCTGAGTGAGTGCACTTCCTATCCTCTTGAGTCCAGGCTGGCATTGTGACGCTACTTCTCAATCAAATGTAGCAGAAGCGATGCCATTTCTGGCCCTCTCCTGAGAATGCCGCCAACTCGCAATTGCTCTCTGGTAAAACGTTGTTTATCTCTCTGTAAAGGAAAATTGGACTACCTGGCGGTGGGAGCCACCGTGGGCTGCACCGTGAGACACTACCTCAAAATTTTAAAGAGAAGCTGGATAAAGTAGTACAGGCCTAAAATCTGAGCACCTGGGAGGTAGAGACAGGAATTCAAGACCAGCTTCAGCTACATGGTGAGTTCCAGGATCCCTGACCTTGTCTAAAAGAAAAAAAATCTAAGAAAGGAAGAACCTTAGGCTCCTTTTAGGGTTAGGGTGTGGAACTGTGTTTCCACAGGTGATGGAACTGTTTTAGAAAGCAATGAAACTTTTTGTGAAGTGGGCACTGGTTGAGGGAGGTGGGTCCCTGGGAGCAGGCCTTTGAGGGTTCTGTTCCAGCTCTTCAGCTCCCTGCTCCACTAAGGTGTAAATAAACAGTTCAAGCTCATAGGGTCAGAGCGAGCCCAGCTGCCAGTTTCCCTGTCATGACGGAGTGGTAGCCCCGACACCCTGAGTCAAAGCGAACCCCCCTCAACTAAGTTTCTCTTTTCAGGTATCTCAGCAGCAAGGAAAGTGGCTAACACACTACTGAAGTGATGGGACAACGAGACAGTGCATGGGGAAACGCTGAAATATGTGGGAAAACGCTGAGAATCGTGGTGAAACACTGAGATACATGGGGAAACGCCGAGACACGTGGGGAAACGCCGAGACACGTGGGGAAATGCTGAGATACATGGGAAAACGCTGAGATACATGGAAAACGCTAAGATACGTGGGGGAAAGCTGAGATACTTGAAAGAAGCCCTACCAGTCTTCCTGTTGAACCCAACTGCAGCTGAACACATCTGCTTCAGAGACCACGATGCATGAGCTGGGGATGTAACTTAGCTGGTGGAGTACTTGTGTAGCATTCACGAGGCTCTGGGTTCTGTCTCCAGCATCACATGAGCTGGGTGTAATGGTGTATGCCTGTAATCCCAGCACCCAGGAGATGGAGGCAGGAGGACCAGAAGTTCAAGGTCATCCTCAGCCACATAATGAGTTTACGCCCAGCCTGGGGTATATGAAGCACTCTTTTAAAATGGAAGGAGAGAGACTGTGGTGTTTTGAATAGGAATGGCCCCCATAGACTCATGTGTTTGAATGCTTGTCCCATAGGGAGTGGCACTATTAGGAGGTATGGCCTTGTTGGAGGAAGTGTATCACTGTGGGGATGGGCTTTGAGATCTCATATGCTCAGGCTAAGCCTAGTGGCACAGTCTCCTGTGGTTGATATATTGTAGTCTCCTGCTGCCTGCGGACTAAGATGCAGAACTCTCAGCTCCTTCTCCAGCACCATGTCCGCCTGCACACTGCTGTGCTTCCCACCATGACGATATGGACTAAACCTCTGAAAGTGGAAGCCAGACCCCCATTAAATGTTTTCCTTTATAAGCATTACCATTGTCTGGGTATCTCTTCACAACAATAGAATCCTAACTAAGACAGAGGCCATGTAAGAAAATCAGAAGAGCCGGGCGGTGGTAGAATGCACCTTTGATCTCAGCACTTGGGAGGCAGAGGCAGATGGATCTCTGTGAGTTTGGGGCCAGCCTGATCTACAGAACGGGTTCCAGGACAGCCAGGGCTACACAGAGAAACCTGACTTGAAAGAAAAAAGAAAGAATATCATAAGAGGCTCTCAACTAAACCTTAAAAGGCCCACACATCTATGGGAAGTCATTAATTGCCAAATAGATATCTAAATATCTACTTTCTTTCCTATAAAGCCATGAGCTCCTTTAAGACAAAGGTTACATCAAATTGTTCTATTACCAGGCACTGAATATATTTATACATCAGTGCATTAGTGGAGCTGAGCTTATGAGTGAAGCATGAACACAAAGCTATTGAATAAATGCTCTCCTGTCTCCATATGAGAATACCGAGCCGGGCGATGGTGGCGCTCGCCTTTAATCCCAGCACTCGGGAGGCAGAGGCAAGTGGATCTTGTGAGTTCGAGGCCAGCCTGGGCTACCAAGTGAGTTCCAGGAAAGGCGCAAAGCTACACAGAGAAACCCTGTCTCGAAAAACCAAAAAAAAAAAGAGAGAGAGAGAGAGAGAGAGAGAGAGAGAGAGAATACCGAACACACCAAATTGAAGTCCAGTGCAGGAAAACATTAGCATAACAACATGAACAAGGGGACCCCTTTGCGAAGTCAGAACTGGACATCTTGAATCTGTTATTCAATCCCCCAAACTATTCTTGCTGCCTGACAACTTCTAAGACAGAGAGAGCCCGGGTGACGGGAAATGGGAAGTGGAGAATTTGGATCAGGTTGAGAACGCAGAGGGAGGCAGCCGGGTGATAAAAGCAGGATGGAGTTTCCATCTCCCTCCCCTTCACCCTGGGACGCTGCTCACCATCTGCCTTGGCTATGTCAAGCTGGGTTCTGTCAGCACCCAAAGAGCCCCCGTATGTCACTCCTGTAGAGTGACAGCAAGCGCGCCACCTCTTAAGATCGCGCCTTCTCAGTTAGAACCAAGCTCGGTCCCTTTAAGCCCTTGGCCCATGTTCACATCAGAAAGCCTTAAAAGAAAACATCTCTGGCTATTTTTACTCCTTCTCAAAGCCACATTCTGGACCATCTCCCTCTTACTTTGATTTTTTCACATCTCTGCTGTTTAGAATCTTTCATGTGCATCCACAGACTCCCAACCGGGTCGCCCTAGTAAGGGTCAGATGTGGTCATCAATTTTATCACGTGAGAAGTCACATCCTCCCTGGTAACTGGGTTTCTGAAGTCCATGCGGTCTCTCTGCCGGTCCTTGCTGCACTTCCCTGGCTGCGCTAGATTCTTGTTCCTCGTTGGATTTGGGTTGCTTGCTTGCTTGGTTTGGTGGAGTAAGTCTTTATTTGTGGGGTCCCAGCAGCCCCAGCCATGTTCCCCATGGTGGGGATGGGCAGTCCCATACAGGGGAGCAGGTGGGGGCCCCCTCCACCAAGAAGTCAGAGCTTGCCCTGGCCTCGCCCTCATGGCCAAGGACAAGGCCCAACTCCCCTACTGCCCCACTGCCCCACTCCCCCACCCCCCCCCATACCCCCACACCCCCAATCCCCTACCCTCCACCCCCCCACTCCCCCATCCCCCCACCCCCCCACTCCCCCACTCCACAGGGTTGTAGTGACACACTTTAAAAAGGGAAGGGGAAAATATCAAACAACAGAAACCCCTAAGGAACGGATACTCTGCATAGAAACCTCGTTTAGTTTAAACTAGAAACGGGTGCTGTGGGCAGCTTGCTTCTTCCAGGAGGGTTTTCTGCAAGGCGATGCTCTGTCTTCAGCCGGGTTGGGATAGGAGGTCGGGGTGGGTAGGCTCGGGTCAGGTGAGATGGGACAGATGGGACAGGGAGTGGAGGTAGAGGCTTGGCTGGGGTCAGGCGCCTCCCCAACACCCCCTCACCTCCCCCCACCCCGCTCCGCTATTCAGGTGGTGTTCCTCTGGCGTACATTCTTGTCCTTGTCCTTCATGTGATGCCTGCTGCCCTTCAGTGGGGCGGCACCAGGGTCATCCTCGTCCAGGGTCTAGTCGGGCTTCCATCCTTCTCATAAATGAAGATGATAGTGACCAACACCAGGACCTCAGCCACAATGCCCAGGAAGGGCCAGAGGGAGGCCAGGCAACTTCGCTCACACAGTGTCATCCTCTCCTGGACAGTGCCCTGGGAATTGGTCGTGTTACACATGTAGGTACTAGGGTCGCTATCTATGTCGAGGTTGCTGACCGTCAGCTCATCTCTTAGCGGTAGATACCACGACGTACTTGCTCTCAGAGCCATTGGTGATCAGCTGGTTCACTGAGGAACAGGAGGGTGGGATAAATCACATTTGCAAACCAGTCTCCCATTCTCTCCCTCACTGGAATGCTCCCACTTCTTTCCGACCTTGATCCGAGGTGGCCCTTCCACATGGATGTCGCCCCTGCCCACAGGCTAAGGAAGGAAGATGCAGGAATATTCCCCAGAGCGGTCATCTGTGTCCACCGTGTCCTGCGTATGCAGGTCAGGTAGCATGTTCTCCTGTGGTACCCTGCCACCTCTCATCCAGCGGTGGCCAATGATGTCGACGTCACTGCTGTTCAGAGAGCAGGTAAGGTGTGTGTGTCTTGAAGCCGTCGTTGCTCATGGAGGTTACCATGGTGCCTGCCACTGCGCAGGCGCCTTGGCCGCCCAGGAGCGCGAAGCCCAGCGCCGCCACCATGTCACCTCTGTTTGTTTGTTTTTTAAGATTTATATGTTACATATGGGTGGGTCTCACTGTATAGCCCCGACTGGTCTGGAACTCGCTGTGTAGACCAGTTGGCCTTACATTCACAGAGATCCACCTGCCTCTGCTTGCCAAGTGCTGGGATTAAAGGTGTGAGCTGCACCGTGATGACAGGCTAAGGATTGTTGTCTTGTTTTTTACTTTTTTAATGTGTGAGTGTCAGTGTGTGTGTGTGTGTGTGTGTGTGTGTGTGTGTGTGTGTGTGTGAATGCAAGTAGCCTCAGAGGCCAGAAAGGGCATTGGGTCCCCGGGAGGTGGAGTTAGTAGTGGTTGTGAGCTGCCCAATGTGGTGCTGAGAACCAAATTCAGGTCCTCTGCAAAAGCAGCACAGCTCCTCACCACTGAGACGTCCCTCCCGCCCGTGTTCCAGATTTTAACTATGACAGCTGTTTCTGCGTCTTAACTGTCTTTCTCACATCATCAGTTAGTTCCTAGCCCCTCAAATATGAATGTGACAAAATGCAGTCACTGTAGCCAAGGACTTAATGCTCCAGTCCCGAGACAGAAAAGCTGAGAGAAACTTAATCAACACTGTGTTAAGTTTGCGGCGGGGAAAGCAGGTGTGCTGCAGAGCGCCTCCTTGTGGATCGAGCTGGGAAGTGAAAATGCTTCAAAGACAAGAAAGAAGCAATGACGCCAGACCTTTGCGCTGAAGGTGTAGTCATGAAAACAGGCAAATCCATCGGGCATGGTGGTGTGTGCCTTAATCCTGGCACTCCAGTGAGGCAGAGGCAGGAAGATCTCTGAGTTCCAGGCCAGCCTGGTCTACAGAATGAGTTCCAGGTCTACTCAGAAAAATCCTGTCTCAAAAGAGAAAGAGAAGAGATAAATTCACTGTTACTACTTTGGATATCCAAGTGTGGAAGAATCAGACTATACCTCCCTCTCTCAGGAGTTACAAAAATCAACTTGAGGTAGATCAAAGACTTAAGTGAAACTTGAAACTACTGGGAGGAAATGGAGGAACGCCACCGGACACAGAAATGGGTGTGGGATTTTTAGACACGACCTCAAAAGCTCAGGCAACAGAAACAGGTGTGGGATGACATCCACCTTAAAAGTTTCTGCACAGGGCTGGAGAGATGGCTCAGCGGTTAAAGCACTGGCTGCTCTTCCAGAAGACCCAAGTTCAATTCCCAGCACCCACATGGCAGCTCATAACTGTCTGTAACTCCAGTTCCAGGTGACCAACCCCCTCTTCTGGCCTCCATGGGCACCAGGAATACATATAGTATAAAGATATGCATGCAGGCAAAACACCCATACACATAAAAATCATTGTTGAGAGGGAGTTAATAGAGCCACCATCTACATCAGTATTGAGGCACCTTAGAAAATTAAAAAAATAAGCTGGGCATAGTAGCACATGCCTTTAATCCCAGCACTTGGGAGGCAAAGACAGGCATTCTCTGTGAGTTAGAGGCCAGCCTCTTCTCCCCAGTGAGTTCCAGGACAGCCAGGGATACATAGTGAGATCCTGTCAGGAAAGAAAGAACTAAAATTAGAAATATCGTGTGATTCAGCACTTCCTCTCCTGGGTGTACAGGGAAAGGGCCATGAGATGAAGAAAGGATGTCGAAGAGACATCCACGCCCATCACATCCCTACTCACAACAGCCGAGACACGGAAGCAACGTGAGTGTCCGTGAACTGATGGAAGGTAAACGCATGCACAGCCGCATACTCCCCATGCAGAAAAAAGATGAAACTCCATTACTATGACAACATCGGCACAACTGACGATCATCATGTTAAGAGAGATAGGCCAGGCATGAAAAGACACATACCATCCACTCTCACGTGGGTTATAAGAAAAATGTCCTTACAAAGTGGAGAGCAGAATAGTGACTTCCAGAAGTTGGAAAGCATGAGAGGGAAAGAGAGGAGGGGAAAGGTCGATCTGTGGGCACTGAGTTACAAGATCAAGGACTTTTGATATGCGCCGGGCAGTGGTGGCACACGCCTTTAATCCCAGCACTCGGGAGGCAGAGCCAGGCGGATCTCTGTGAGTTTGAGGCCAGCATGGTCTACAGAGCTAGTCCAGGACAGGCTCCATAGCTACACAGAGAAACCCTGTCTCGAAAAACCAAAAGAACTTTTGATATGCTACCAATAACACCTGTCTCAGAAAGCTTGAAGATGTGATTTTTATCGTTTTCTCCTGTGTTGGTTAGTTTTGGGGTTTGTTTTTTTGTTTGGTGGTGGTTTGGGGGGGGGTTGTTTTGTTTGTTTGTTTTTTCAACTTGACAGGAGTTTGAGTATTATGGGAAGAGGGAAACTCAATTAAGAAAACATCTCCATAGCTGAGACCGTAGCACATGGTAGAGCACTTGGCTAGCATGCAGAAGGTGCTAGATTCAATTCCTCACTACCAGAAAAATGCTTAACCATTTGCCAGACAGTGGTGGGACACACCTTTAATCCCAGAACTCAGGAGGCAGAGGCTGACAGTTCTCTGTGAGTTCAAGGCCAGCCTGGTCTACTGAGTGAGATTCAGGAAAGGAGCAAAGCTACACAGAGAAATCCTGTCTCGAAAAAACAAAAAAAAAAGATGATGATGTACAATTTAAATTTTTAGCTTATTCACAAATTTATGCAACTATCACCACAATTAACTTAGACGTACAGTGTCGGAGGTTAACCTGAGCTGCAGGACCGCCTGACATCCCTGCTGAGAAAGTTAGGTGAAAAGCCTGGAGTCCTGTAGGGTGCAACCTGAAACATGACCACCAGATGGCAGCCTCGGCCTACAGACGCTACAAACCGCCGAAGAAGCCTGCAGACAAGTTTTTAAAAAGCTAAAAGGTTCCCTAAGACCCACCTCCTGGGGATAGGGGTAGCATTTGGCACAGAGAGCATCTCCTGGCAGAGCTAGCCTTCTCCACCCACTAAAGCCAAATGTACACATTTCTATCCCCATTCACTTAGAAATACTGTTAGTGGTAATGCTTCGTTAAGATTTATTTTTAATTATATGGGTGCCCTCAGAAACCAGAAGAGGGCATCAGATCCCCAAGGACTAGGGTTACAAAAGGTTGTGACATGACTAATGTGGGTGTTGAGAGCAGAATTCCTGTCCTCTGCAAGGGCAGCAAGCAGTGTGCTGTGTCTCCAGCCCCTATGATACACTACATAGGTATACAAGTATGGCTCTCTCTGTTTACGTAGGTATACAAGTATGGCTCTCGCTGTTTTGGCAGGATCCAAGCCAGGGTCTCGTGCATTCTTAGCAGCTGCTCTAACACTGAACTACAACCTCAGTTCCAAGAGTTGCTATTTCAAGTACACACACACACACACACA